>NC_141163.1:59793005-60408005 GCF_053477565.2 Lygodium microphyllum
CATCTCCCTCTTGTGATATCAAAACTTTTGTTTTGGGCATGCCTTATTCTGATGAGGGTGTGGAGATTGGTGAACTTGTGCCTTCCATAGAGGATTTCAAGGCTCCCCTTAAGAGGATTGAGGATGAGGTTCCCTCATACAACTCTGTTCAAAGGGAGGCTTGCATGTGACCATTGCAAAGTGCAAATGACTCTCTTGATCTCAATTTACTCCATAGAAGATTGATATGCCTATGAAAGGTGGAATTTACCAAATTCAAAAAAGTGTTGCTCAAACACGCCTAGGCCATGGTAAGGATTCTCACACTTTTCTTGACGAGGAGTTGGGGTCTTCCTCGCAACCAAAGCACCCAAGTGTCACAAGTGTGATGAGGTGCAAGCATCAACGTGAGAGGAAGGAGCTATGTGAGGTTCAACCCAAACCTCACATATATTATCCTCATTATTGCACCAAAGCATTCTTAATGGACCCTATGGCTATCTTTACTTGCCATACGTGCCATGTCTTGCTCCCTCTCATAGCGATATATGCTCCTCGTCCACCATCAATATTTGTCTTGATTGGCAGAATGGTACAACTCTATGATAGACATACAATGTCACGTGTGCTATTTTCTATTGTACCTACATTGATGAGAATGAGGAGCATGAATATGCTCTTACATTTTTTGATGACATATGTACTTGCATCTAGAGTCAGGATGTTGATGATGTATACTTGATTTGAATCTTAAAAAATCATGCAAATCTACATGCTTGAATACAGGGTATCTCATTGCATTTGAATAAAGATGATAATCTTGCCATAGTTGTGATGATTGCGACATATTCATATTCAAATGATGATGAATGTATTTATTAAAAGCTAGTAAATAACTATGAATGGGAATATGATTGGACTATGACGATTGCAACATATTCATATTCAAATGATGATGTTCGTATTTATTCAAATGATGAGTAGGTTATGACACATGGTTATGTTTACCTTGTGTTTATTAGCTAATGTTTGGCTTAGTCATTTTGTGGGATGAAACCATACCATAAACAAGACATAGGACCATTGCCTTACCCAAAATTAAACAAGAATGTTTAGCATAATCGCATTGCATTTTAGCTTATTTTCCATGTTATAGGAGCACATGATCCTATTGTATTCACTGGAATAAAATTGTAACATGAAAAATGCTTAGGGTGAGAATACAAAACCACAACTCATAAAATTTTATGATATAAAACCAGAATATGTACACAATAGTTACCAATCACTTTGGCAAGACATTGCAAAAAACAAATATACCTACAATAAGTTACACAAATGAAATACCATTCTTACATAAAGTTCTAAAAATAGAATTCCATAAAGAAGGCAAGGTCCACATAAAGATGTCCAACATATACAAAGGCAAACTGCACGATCATATGTTTAGTACATCCGTTACCCAATGATGCAAATAATCTTTGATGGTGCAAACAAATGACCCATCAAACCAACCCCTCCTCATCGGAAAGCATCAAACTCAAACTATATTAAGCATTAAAATCTCAATATAAAGAAAATATTATAAAGCATTGAAATGAAAGTATAAAATACTAAAACCAAAGTCAAACAATATTAAGCCTTTGAGATCTCTACATAAAGAAAATATTATAAAGCATTGAAATGAAAGTATTAAACATTGAAACCAAAGTCAATGTAATGAGCGGGCATGGTTTGTAATGAGCGGGGATCACGGGAACATGGCATCGAAACATACCAGTCACACTGACGGAATATAAGGTGTAAGAGGGTATTTTGAGGCATCACAGAAATTATCAAGAAACTCTCTTTTTACCTTCTCAAGCTTCCATGGCTTCTTCTTCCTCTTCTTCTTCTTCTTTCCTTTCCTCTCTTTCTCTCTCTTCTTCATGTCTTTCTCTCTCCTCTCCCTCTTCTCCTACAGTCCTTCTCTCTCTTCTCTCCCTTAGTTAGGAAAGTTAGGTCTCTTTCATTACAAGTGGTATCAGACCTTTGTCCTTGATCCTTTTCTTTTCCCATAGATTTAGGGCTCTCATAGTTTTCCCACAGTTAGAAAACCCCAGTTACATCTTTCTCACAGGTACATAGGAGTACTCAGGTAGGCTGTCAGCCCTCTTGAAGACTATGGTAGCCTTTCTTGGAGCTTTCCCAAGAACCATGAACACATCTGGAGGCGGGCAGACAAATTTGAGAGGTCATCACTAATTTTCATGCAAGTTTCTTGAGGGTTTTGGGCAAAAAGGAGTGTAGCATAGTTAGAGAAGACCAAAAGCTCAGTTACTTTTCAAGAGGACATTCTCTCTCCTCCTTCCTTCAAGCTGCCATGGAAGCTTCAGCCCAAGAACCTCAGAGATCTTGCTTCCTTCTCTTCCTCAGCAGGAATGGTTCATCCCAGTGCTTCCCCTTCATCTTGCTCAGCATCTAGAGCAGCATTGAGCCCTGCTTGCCTTGTTTGGAGTCTCTAGGGAGCAGCCCAAAAAACGCGACACATTTTGCGTTGGTCTTCCTGGCTTACTCCCTCTGCTCCAGTTCAGTCCCAGCCCTCCCTTGCTTCATTTCTCAGCTTTGGCACACCCCTGGGAAAGCTTGAGCATGGGTATTGACATCCCCCCCCCCCCCCCCCCCCCCCAATCAGTTCTTGGCAACACCTCAAACCCTAAAGGCATGGCAACCATGGAACCTTCAACCCAGCTCATGGCACACTAAATCCCCTTCAATTTTCTCACCCCGGGAGCCTTGGGAGCAGCCACAAGCTTCAATAAGTGAAGATATACGACATTGAAGGCCCCCATACAACCACGTGTAGCAAGAAGATGGGCAACCACAAAGCTCTTGAAGGAGGTAGCCAATAACTCTTCCCCAGGCCTGAATAAGGTATATCAATTAGTTCTTCCTCTCTCTTTTACATCCAATTGTTGAGCTCAGCCACTTGATGAGAGAGATGGAAGAAATGCTTGGTTTGAGATTGCCAATGGGATTCCCACCCTCAGCCCACACCCTGAGAATGCATGCATAGCTGGATAATCTTTAATTTCTTTCCCATTGATCAAGATTTTACTCTAATCCTTAATCGTGCTCTTGTTTGATTCCTATTGAAAAATAAAAAATAAAAAAAATTGTAAGAAGGGTAAGTCATGCAATCAATGAGTCACTGAATTGCAGAGGTAATCCCTTCCCCATCCCATTTCCTTATTGATCATGCATATCATGAAAGGCCCAATCCTCAATTTGTAAATGCATATCATGTTGGTTGCTTAATAATAAATATCTGTCATGCATATTTGGGTGAGGAAAAGCCTGATGCCAGGTGAGGTGGCAAGACAAAAGAGGGGTGACCCCCCCTTGCCATCAAAGACCCTGAAGGGGTGCACAACCCGGCCCGGGGGGAACTTTGCCCACCTCCTGGTGATTCAGAGCCCAAAGATTATTGCAGGTGCAGGTACATTTGATGGAATAGCCTGAGCCCTGATCATTCAGAGTCTACAGCCCTCTTCATGCATTGGTAATGTCATGTATCACTTGGAAATGTATGGTGGATGCATGTAAGAAGGGCAGGGTATGCAGTCATGGAAATGGTCTCAACAATAGAACTACGGATGCAAAGGATGTATGGCTCTATGTGGCATTGAGAAACACTGCTGAAGCCCTGTATGTCTTGGAATAAGCTCCTCACCATTGGAATAAGGTATGCTCCTTGAGGGAGTCTTTGCAGGGTATTGCAGATAGTCAGTCCCACACAATCAGCTCGCAAAAGTTGATTATAGCAAAGCCTTCTTGTGTGATTGAGTGTGAATCCCATAGCTCTATTTGAAGAGGACATCCCCCCCTTCAATCTGAACCAAAAATCTCCCCATTCTGCCCTACGGTTTGGGAGATAAGCTCAATTTTGTGCTCAGAGGTACTGTGGGATAGACAGCAATCCTACACAGTTAGCCCACAAAAAGTGATTATAGAAAAGCCCTGATCATTTACTATCAGAGATATTTTTACATAGTCTTGTAGAGGGGATCGATAGCTTTAATTTGAATCAAAAATTTTGGCGATTGGAGCTTCCTAGCTCAAGATATTGTCATTTTTGTAACAAGGGGTCTGGTGGATTGCACTTGGGATGGCAGGCCACAAGGATAAAACAAAGGCCCAGGAGGACTTCTAGCGTGAAATAAGGGACTCTTGTGCCTCAATGAATGATCCTAGCTCAGCCCAGGAGGATCGTGAAGACATGTTTGAAGAGGATGCCCCCGAGATGGACCGCTTATCTATGCTCAACCAAACCCTATGCCAACATGAGACCCGTCATGCTGAATGACATGGAGAGATGGAACAACGCCATAGGGAGATGAGATTTGTTCAAAGAGAAAATCAGTAGTTTCGTGATTGGGAAGAGTTCAAGATGCATATGATCCAAGTTTTTGTCTCCCCGGTAGAAAAAGAACGCTTGGCTAGGCAATGGT
Source organism: Lygodium microphyllum (assembly GCF_053477565.2). Classification (NCBI taxonomy): domain Eukaryota; kingdom Viridiplantae; phylum Streptophyta; class Polypodiopsida; order Schizaeales; family Lygodiaceae; genus Lygodium; species Lygodium microphyllum. Next base: position 59,797,475 of record NC_141163.1, read on the forward strand.
ATCAGTTTGATTAGCAAAATCTCACAGTGAGGGAGTACACCAACTAGTTTATGAACCTATCCATGTATGTTGAGGCAGTTAGTGATGAGGCCAAATTGCATAATACATTTATGGGCTAGATGTCCATCTCTCAGCTGATGTAATGGCTCAAAAGCTAGCCACCTTGTTTGCAGCCATAGAATTGGCCGAACGCTATGGTTGAAAATACTGTTGCAATGAGGGCATGCAGCCCATTATAGGACAACAAAGATACCCTATCAGGAAAACCCCATATGCCGATAATTATCGCAGCAACAATGTAGGGAATGGCAGCCCCAAAATCCCCACTTACCCCACTTTTAATGCTGAAAGGAAATATGACAGTTTTGGGACAACACCCCCCCTCCAAAAGTGACCCAAAGTATGTTGAAAATAAGACACGGAATGGCTTCAGTCCCAACGGTCAAAAATTCATTTCTCCTAAAGTTGTCAAGGATCGCAAGGCTAAAGGCTTGTGCTTTAAATGCGGGGATAAGTACACGACTGATCATGCATCCAAATGCCCCTTTAAGAATGCCATTGTCAAGTTTAATAGCATGTATGTGCTAGAAGATAGTGACAAGTTGGAAGAGGACTTGCATGACAACTCTCCCATGATGACACTTGCTGAAAATGCTGAATATGAGAAGGATCTTGACACCGATAAGTTTTATGACTCACACCGGACGGGTTCCCTTTTGACCCCGGTGGTTGCCTCATTGATGACATGCTTGGGAATGACCCTTTGCACCCCATATTCACCATTGTATCAGCTTGCTTGATCTCCATGGATGCATGGACCGGCTTCAGAAGCCCGAACACCCTACGAGTACATGGTAACATTGATAGCAAGAGTGTATACATTCTCATAGATAGTGGCAGCATGCACAGTTTTGTGAATAAATCGACACTTGACCGTTTGACATGTGTTCCTACTAAATTATAGCAACCTCTTAGGGTTCAAGTGGCCAATGGAAATGGGGAAGTGAGATCCCATGTATGCACACGTGTCTCTTATGTTGGCCAAAAATTATACAGCAAAGGTGGACTTAATTACCCTTGATATGGGTCCCGTGGATGTTGTTTTGGGATGTGATTGGCTTCAGCAGTTGGGAAAAATCTCTATGGACTTCTCTCAGTTGTATATGGAGTTTGTAATGTATGGGTAGCTTGTACATTTGGAGGGAATCAAAGAAATTGCAGATTTTCAGCTTATAACAACAAGACAACTCAAAAAGGAATTCAAGAAATGCTCCCAGATCTTTGTCTTGCATTTGCATAAGGATAATGATGACCAGCACACCTTGGGGAAGCAAAATGCAGCACTAAAAGCGCTTTTGGCTGAATATGAGGACTTATTTCAGCCCCCCACTACCCTCCCTCCTCATAGATCGGTGGATCAACGGATTGACTTGGAGCCCCATGCCAAGCCCATCAATAAACCCCCATATCGGCTCTCTAAATGTGTGAGAGAGGAAGTAGCTAAGCACGTCAAGGAACTCACTGAAATGGGATTCCTAGAGCCTAGCTCTTCCCCTTATGCCTTCTCAATTCTATTGGTTAAGAAAAAGGACGGATCCTTCCGGTTGTGCATTGACTACCATGATCTCAATAAGATCACTGTAAAAAATAGATACCCCATCCCTCGAATTGATGACTTGCTTGATGAACTCAAGGGAGCACGCTACTTCACCAAGATTGATTTGTGATCCAGTTACCACCAAATCAGAATGAGGGTGGGTGATGAAGTCAAAACAGCTTTTTGGATTGATCGTGGCTTGTACCATTTCTTGGTCATGCCATTTGGGCTCACTAATGCACCCACCACATTTCAGAGCTTAATGAACAAAATATTACAGCCATGGATTTTCCAGTTTTTGTTGGTATTCTTTGATGATATACTCATTTATAGCAAGTCACTGCATGAGCATTTGAAGCATGCCAGACAAATTTTTGATGTACTAAGAGAGCACCAGCTATTTGACAAGGAAAGCAAGTGTGTCTTCATGCAAACAGAGGTTGAGTACTTGGGACACATTGTTAGTGAAAAAGGAATCCAAGCTGATCCTAAGAAAGTGCAATGTATTCGGGATTGGCCCACCCCCACTAGCACTACCTCCTTGCGTGGTTTTCTTGGCCTCTCCTCTTTTTATCGGAGATTTATTTGCCATTATGCCACAATTGCAGCACCATTAACAGACAGGCTGAAAAAAGAGGCTTTCTTATTGGATGATATGGCTGATCGCAGTTTTCAGCAACCTGAAAGACTTGCTCACTTCAGCCCCCATCCTCGTATGCCCCGACTTTTCAAAGAATTTACCATCTAGTGTGATGCTAGTGGACGGGGTATTGGTGCAGTCTTGCTGCAAGAACACGGGGTAATAGCATTTGACAGCTGAAAATTGGACGATAAAGAGAGAGAGTTGCATGTTTATGATCAGGAGATGTTGGTAGTCATTCATGCTATTAAAAAGTGGCATCACTACTTGTATGGTAGTAGATTTAAGGTGAAAAGTGACCACTGTATGCTCAAATACTTCTTGCCTCAGTCCAATCTCACTCCCAAACAATGTAGATGGGTGGCTACCCTACAAAACTATGACTTTGAGATTACCCACACTCGTGGCAAGGACAATGTAGTGGCTGATGCACTCTCTTGCATGTGGGCATGCAAGGTTTCATCCATCACTGAACTCCACAATGATTGGATTGAAGAGCTCCAAGAGGCATACTTACTTGATGCTGAATTCAGCCCTCTTTTTCAAAAATTACAGCAAGGTGTCATGGATGACAACTCTCAATATCAGCTCCACAACAGCCTCATTTGGATCCATGGCCATATTGTGATCCCCCATGCCTCTCCTTTCACCCAAAGGATCCTTGAAGAGATGCATTCTTCATCAATTGCTGGCCACTTATGGGTCTTCAAAACATATGACTGCATTTCAAAAAGCTTCCATTGGAAAGGCCTATGGCGGGATGTTAAAGACTTTGTGTCTAGACGTGTGCCTTGTCAGCAAAATAAAGATAGTACTCTTAAACCGGGTGGATTGTTGCAGCCCTTACCTATCCCTGAAGGAAAATGGACCCACATTACCATGGATTTCATTAGTGGTTTACCTACAACCAAGAAGGGTTGGGATAGCATCTATGTGGTAGTTGACCGACTCACTAAAGCAGCCCATTTCATCCCTACAAAATCTCAGTTTACAACATCTCAAGTTGCCACTCAATTTATGGAGCATGTTTTTAAGTTGCATGGCTTACTCCACGTCATAGTACATGACCGGGACACCAAATTTACGAGTCAGTTTTGGCAGACAAATTTCAGCTCCATGGGGACCAAATTGGCTCCGTCTATAGCCTATCATCCCCAAACGGATAGGCAGACCAAGCGAGTCAATAAGTGGCTTGAAAATTATTTGTGACATTTTTTTCATGATGTGCAGAATTCTTGGGATGTATGGCTGCACTTGGCTGAATTTTCTTACAACAACTCCACTCATTCGAGCATTGGAGTCTCTCCCTTTGAAGCATTGTATGGTTATCGGGTGCCCCTTCCTACCGTGATCTTCAATGAAAAGCTCAACCCCCTTGGAAAAGAAGAGTTGGACCGCATGGAAGCTTTACTTCAACAATGCAAGGTAAACCTCAAAAGGGCTCAAGAGCACATGAATCTCCATGCTGATGCAAAAAGAAGACCCCTTGTCTTTCAAGAGGGTGAATTGGTACTCCTCAAGGTCCCCAAGTCCCGTTATGCTACACTAAAGGACGGTTCTTGCAACAAGTTGGCACATCGTTACTATGGGCCCTACACAATCATTAAGAAGGTCGGTGACTTCATTGGCACTCCCAAAGATCATGTAGAGGAGCTACTCCCCATAGATGAGGAGGGCCTTATCCAGTATATTCCTGAAGCGGCATTGGGCAGCGTGAAAAGCAACTCCGTACCCGTTCTATCAATGAATACTTGATCAAATGGCAAGGCCTACCAACAGAGGAAGCTTCTTGGCACTGAGCATCTATCTTGGATGAATTTCCACACCTCAAGGAGGCCATATTGGCTGGAACTTAACCATGATACCTGTTTTGGGTTGCAGTTTTCATCTGGACAGCCACATGTTTTGCACCAGTTTTGGTCCTGATCCATTTTTAGCCCCATCCCCCATACATGGGTTGAAAGTACACCTTGAGTCTCTGTGCCAACACCTCATTTGCCCCGATCGGAGTTTCCTAGAGGAAGTTATGGCTATTTTTCTCCAGCCATACCATTTGGGACAACACACTAGTAACTCCTAGACAACCCTCTATTTTGCAAGAGTTTTGGTCCTTACCTAATTGCAGCCCCACCCCACCCACATGGGCTGAAAGTACATATCATGGGCTCCATAACGACACCTCAATTGTCCCATTTGGAGTTTCTCACACAAAGTTATGGCTGATTTCCTATAGCACACCCTTACAGGACAGGACAACATCCTTGTTTTTGAGGACAAAAACTTTATAAGACGGGATGGTTTATAATGAGTGGGGATCACGGGAACATGGCATGGGAACATACCAGTCACACTGACGGTATATAAGGTGTAAGAGAGTATTTTGAGGCATCATAGAAATTATTAAGAAACTCTCTTTTCACCTTCTCAAGCTTCCATGGCTTCTTCTTCCCCTTCTTCTTCTTCTTCCCTTTCCTCTCTTTCTCTCTCCTCTCCCTCTTCTCCTGCAGTCCTTCTCTCTCTTCTCTCCCTTAGTTAGGAGAGTTATGTCTCTTTCATTACAGTCAAACAATATTAAGCATTGAGTTCTCTATGTAAAGAAAATATTATAAAGCATTGCAATCAAAGTATACAACATTGAAACCGAAGTCAAACAATATTAAGCATTGAAATCTTTGCATTTAAAAAACATTATAAATCATTGAAAAAAATTTATGAAACAATGAAACCAAAGTTAAACAGTATTAAGTCTACCCAATTTTGTTGCGGTTCTCCAATGACGCCACCTTCAATATATGCTTTTATGTATGCCATGACAAAAAAAAGCCATAATCCAAAACATTGTGTTACTGGAAACCTTACAAAAAGGAGAAAAGTAACTAGATTAGATATCAACAAATTAATGGAAGCTTCTTGGTATATTCATCGTTTAATACTCTACCTTTGCGTCGATTAGCTTTGGCTCAGATATGGAAGCCAATGTCCTAACATTGTTGATGTCTTCACAATGCTTACATAATGCAATGATTGCTCTGTCACAAAAAGATAACATCATTAGTTATTTCTACCTAGTTATAAATACTAATATAAATAGAGATGGCAAGAAGCTATCTCCTAACACAAGGCAAGCACTCCATAGGATCAATGTAACCAATGACCCTTGCAATATCATTTAGTTAATAAAAATAAATATTAACTCATTACAAATACTTGCATTATAGTAACAACATTCTTACCGAAGCACCATAGGTAGAAAAATAAATATGGAATGATTGACGTTAGCCCCCTCGAAGTAGTTAGGCAAGGATACCTCATCATCCTTGTCCTCAATCATATTGAGGTAAGGATATCAGAGGCTATCCACAAATTGAACTTCATGGAGGTGTTGTGTTGGGAGCATGTGCTACATACAACTGAAATCAAACAAATTTAGATGGGCAAAATAATCTTATGAGAGACGTGTAATAGACATTGCAAATATCAATACTTACATGGCAAATAGGTTACGCGCTTCTCATAACCCTCTGTAAGGTGCTTTCATGTTCTCTCGATACGGTCCTTCCTTTTTGAGTCATACTTACCCATGGGTCTCGTCACAAATACACCTATGTACTCCTCCCTTGCCATGGTACGCTTCTCATCCTCTAGTAAATCCCATAATAAACTAGCCTTCTCACGTTGAGCCTTCTCGTACTTTTTTCTAGCTTGATCTAACTTCCTTCCTAAGTCAACAAAGAGGTTTGAATATGCAGACCATGCTCAAATCTTGATTAATCAATCATCCTTCCTCTCTTAGAAAAGTTTACATGCTTTTTAGGGTAAAGAATGTTAGCACCGAACTGATGTGCAAGAGACCCATCAGATAATGTAACCTCTATATATGGTGGATGCTCCTATGCAAAAAACATATGTCTTCTTAATAGATTTGAAATGCACATAGTGTTTCATAAAGAAAAGAGTGCAAACAAAGCCTATGCATGCATTTCCCCTACTTGACAATTTAGTAAAAAGACCCATTATACTTAGGGAAAAAGAAAATTCTTTTCATATTGATAGCTCGTAATGCTCAAAAGAAATACTCTTACTAAGATATTACTCGAGAAGCCCACACGATAGAGGCTCGGGATACAATATGCATAGGATTGCCTCTATGACCACATCAAGAAGGAGATGCAACTTGGAACATGAGCATTCACAGTCATTATAGAAATTCTGCAAGAATTAAGATGTGTGACTATCAAAACTATCATGTCATGAGTAACTTTCCATTAGTGTTTGCACCTATGCTTGATGCGGCCCATGTATATTGTGCTTGAGAGTACTGACTACATGTATGTGGGGCCATGGTACCAACATATGTAGTAGGCCCTGCAAGATTTGAAAATTTTACTTCTAGCATCATATGTGCGATAATGTGAGAGAGAGAGAGAGAGAGAGAGAGAGAGAGAGAGAGAGAGAGAGAGAGAGAGAGAGAGAGAGAGAGAGAGAGAGAGAGAGAGAGAGAGAGAGAGAGAGAGAGAGAGAGAGAGAGAGAGAGAGAGAGAGAGAGAGAGAGAGAGAGAGGGGGGGGGGGAGAGAGAGAGAGAGAGAGAAGAAAAGAGAGAGGATCAAATGCAAACTTTTATCCATTGTGTTCTTATTTTGCAAAGGTATGCTTTGGCAAGAGTAAAGAGTTCTCAAATCTTCTATGGGTCCTTGCAATCTAAGAGCTCATTGTGATGCAACGACTCCTCAAAGGGATTCTTCAACATAAGAAATCATTCATCCAAAGTTATATGTGACATAATTAATAAAACAAAATTTCTAGACCATCAAAAGAGACATGCCATATCAGACCACCACCCACATAGAGCTTATCACAATGAGGACATTCATGCTATGCTTTTCGCCATACATTTTTTCTAGTGCAGTGGGCTACTACCTTGTGTGACAAAATATTGTACTAAAGAACTTAAATAAGCATTGTTAGAAGAATGTCAATACTATAAGAAACATGTAAAATAGTAAATCTTTAATAATAAAACAAAAAACTTACAAAATCCTCCACGTAGGTAGACCGACTATTATTTTTAAGGATGATGCACCACTCCAACCCCTCTAGTCATTCCCTCACTACCTACCTCTATTGCCACCATCTCTCTAAAGGGGAAGTGGCCTCCTACTTGATTCTCCTCTAGTCCTTGCTATCCAACCACTCTGGCTTCCCCTTGTCCTTCTTTAGGGCCTGGTGTGCATGGAACTGTTCGAGACATATATGACTGTATTTGTTTGATCATCCACCAGTGAGAACGATTCAGAAGATGGTTGTGGGAGCTCCAAATGCAAAGACTTTAGCATGTGTTGCTTGAATTCTTAGGAAATTGCTTCCAATGATCCAAGATGTTGTGCCAAAACACATGAACGCACAACTCATGCATATGTGATATGAGCCTTTTTCCCTAATCTCTATCATGGGAACAATACTAGTATCTTCATCCACCAAGTAGGAGTAGCCTAGTGAAAGAACTCTAGTATGGGCTCACTTAAACCTAGGAGTACACTATAGCACATATATAGGAGAACCATGTGGAGTAGGTGTATCCCTAAGAGTGGCACTTGCAAAATGATTGAACAAATTTGGGCATCCTAAGTAAGCTAGTATGTATGGGTGTGGTCAATGTGGACAACTCTGACATACTTGATCAATGAGCAAGAGCTACAACATTTGTGTCCCCATAACATCCATTGAAGCCACCCTCCTGTAGCGTGCCCACCTATTGAATGTCCAGGAATGTTTTTAGTAGTCTATCAAGAGACGAGTCTAAGCGATGCTTCCTAGCACTCCCATGGAATGTCATGGGGTTTTTTGCCTAGGGTTTCTTTGAGTCTGCCTCGCAATGGAATGTTCGCAGCTGAACCCACTTGGATCGACCTGAAATTTGGGTTCCTAATGGTCAAGGTCTCCTGTCAACATTCTAACATCGGGTCTTGGGCATCCTACTTTACGCAGAGATACCCAAGCCGAAGCAGATCCATTCCACACTTGGTTCAAAGAGAATGGGAAACAAGAGGGATGGGTCGCTCAACCTCTCTACCCATAGGGCATAGTCCCATTCTAGTCCCCTAAAATAGCATGAATCGGGGTTCTAACCTAACAATTTCTAAGGGTAAAACCTTCTGAGAAGCCTCCTAGCTCTCTGGGACCACCCTGTCATAGGATGGACCCATGGGGGTTCCACCCACTCGCTTCCCTCAATAGACATTCTTAGTTATTTAATTAGGTCCTATCACATTTATGTGTGACATTTAAAATCAGCTTCCTTAATTAAGCCTTTTTATGGAACATGGTATGTTCCCGTAATTTATAGCACAAACACGAATACAAAGCAAGCAGTCCTTTTGACAAACAAGTTCCTTAACTTATCCCTTCCAGTTAATATTTGTCTCTTGCCCATACAGGAGAAATTACATGTCCCTTCTACCCCGCAGAAGTAATCGGTCCAAATCACATGGCACCACCATTTCCATCATTTATCTAGAATAGGATCTTCCAATGCCACAAATGTTGGGGCCACGGAGGTCTTTACTCCATTCTGGACTTCGCAAGGGGTGTCCAAAGCTCCATTTGACCGGCAAACTACCTAGGAGTGAAAACATTATTCCCCTGCTTTGCCTTTTCACCACGACTTTCGGCCCATGAATCGAGTAGTGACATTTTTGGTTTGATCCGCGGTGCGATCATGGAGGTGATCCACCTGTGCAATATATCCTTCCTTAATTAGTCCAGTTAAGAATCAAGCACAAACAAGGCATTCAGCCCTAATATTATCTTTCAGAAAACATTTCTTTATTCCCATGGCAACTTGTCATCACATACCCCCACCATGAAATTACCATTAATCACAACCACTTGGAATAATCATCCAAATGACAATCCGGAAATTAGTTGAATGTAAAAGCATTTAGGATGTTGTTTGATCAATCAACAAAACCAATTGTATTTTTCCAAACAATGCAAAAATAGATGTAATAAGATTTCTATCTACATATTCGCTCTCCCCCTCGGGATCTAAGGGCGATACTATGCAAAATTTTACTTAACACTCTCTTCCTTAGGCTAAAGCATATGATGAGGTCTCCTACAACTGTACAAGATGTAAGTCCTATCATTTCAATGCAAGATAATCAATTTGGCAAGAGCATTTATGCCGCCTCTCTAATTGACATTTATCTTTTAGCCTTTCCCTAGCGCAATACTTTGCAGACTTTTAACTTGACTTTATCTTCATTCCTCCTAAGACAAAGAATGCGAGACAAATTTGTAACAATTATAAGCTCTTATATGATAAAAGACTATCTTTCAATGTAAAATAATTCCCAAATTATTGTGCAAGTTGTAATCAATTCATGGTTTGGCAACACAAGGTAAACTCTTTTAACTGTTATTTAATGTGAAACCTTCATAGGATGGATGCAAGACTTTTAATGCAAGATCATTTCATGTACCATTGATGTATGTTTCATATAATCTTTCCCATTCATGTATCATCTATTTGTATAACCCTCAAGGTAACCTTACAAACCTTAAACAATATTGTCCTAAGTAAAGACTAATCAAAGACTTATCGATGCTTAATACTTTATTAGAGAGAGCAAATAACTTAGACCTGAGTGGCCAGAGGTGGGGTGTTGCTCGTAGTTCCATGAACTCTTGTCACACCTACCGTAGTTGGATTGATAGTTATGCGCTCGCTCGAAGCTTCGTTGCTCATTGTGGATTGCCATCGGTGCATGACATTCTCCGCTTGGGGGCTGTTCTCGATCTTCCTCTCTTTTAGGCGCGATTCCTACAAGGCTTCAATAGCTCCTTACTCAAATAGCAAGGGCCAATTGGGAGGGAGGGAATTAAGCTTGCAAGGTAAATAACAATATCACAAGAAAGGGGAGAAGGTAAGTGTGTGTGGCCACCCTCCAAGGAGGGGAGAGGGAGGAGAACCTACTAGAAGGTTCTCTCTCTCTCTCTCTCTATCCATGCAATGTCGAGGCACCTTCCCCTTCTTTGATGGGGGGTTATAATGGCGGGAGGTGGGGACTAGTGGAGTGGTGGTGGTGGTGGCATCCAACACTTGTTCATTTGCATGGAAACAGGGAGTTCTACGCCTCCCGAGTGGCTGTAGACTCTAGGCATGCTGGCCAGGGGGTGGTAGGCCATGTGGCCTCCCCCCTCATCATAGTCATCGTCATCTTCTCCTCTTCTCCCGTCATCATCATCATCTACTTCTTTCTCCCCCCGACACCTGTTTGACGATGACAGGGGGGAGGGGGACGGGTTCCTATGCGAAGGGGGGGGGGGGGGACATTACATCCTCTCCCCCTTAGATAACTCGAGATGTCCTCATCTCGGAAGAAACTAGGGGTTTCATTTTGGAACCTATGGGGTAGGACCCATCACGCATTTGTTGTGATACTCTGACCACTTGTAAGCACGCTGTCTTTTGAAACAACAACTTATTGTATTTGACATATCCGAGTCCAGATTATGAGAGAAAATTTTATTGTAGTTACATCACATGAATATCTTCTAGGTTCTTCCTAAGTATCTGATAATTTCCTGGTAGGTTCTAGATCACTGAAGCTTGTATAACTTCATTTCTTGCAAGTTCAAGTCCTCTTTGAGTCTTGTTGGGACAATTGACGTGGATATGTCCATTGTTGTGGCACTAGGAGCATCGGTGTTTAGGGTGCTTTGGACATTCCCTTTTGAAATGTCCTAACTCCTTGCAATAGAAATAGTGCATAACTTTATCACTTCGGGTCACAAGGTTGTTGGTTATCTTTGGCAAGATTTTCTTCTTTAGACCAAATTGTCCTAGTATCCTTTTAGCAAACCGAAGTGGTTCTTTATCTCGGAAACTCTGTTTTTGAATTGTACTCTATTTAGATCTAGACTAAGATCCATGGACAATTGGCTTGGCTTGTAATACTAAAGAATATTCCCAAGCTTTGACATTCTGGTATGACCCAATCTATATTAGTTGAGAAGAAACAACTTAAGAGAAATTCATTGTAAGTTATAACTGTCATTCCTTGCTAAAGTATCTTTGATCACTTCTAAGTTCTTGTAACAATTCTGATCTCTAAAACCGCACTCCTCATGAGAACCTCCTCTTACAAATAATCCAAATGAAAATTGTTAGAACTATGGTAAATTTTTTTTCCCCTTTCCCCTAGCCGACAGTGGAGCTGGAGGAGAGGGGAATAGCAAGGGTGAGCAAGCTCCTTGTTGGAGCTTGCTGAAGGGAGAAGGCCATGCATTATGGCCATGTGGGGGCGGGAAGAATCCCCTTCCCTTAGCTATATAAGCATGAGGGTGGAGAGTGGGAGGAAGTAAGAAGTCGTGAGAGTGCTGAATTGCTGCCGTGAGTTGGGAGTCCGTGTTGTCGCTGCCGTATAGCTAGAGGAGGAAGGCTGGGAGAAAGGAGCCGAGACCCTGCTGATGGTGCCGTTGAGAGAGGAGGAGGCATCGAGACTTTGAAGATCACCAGTCGTGCAGAACGCTGCCGTTGCCGCCAATCAAATTCCATTTGTGCCTCCATCCACGTGGGCTTCTACAATCTCCAGAAGCTTTAGAAGCTTCTTGGAAGCTTCTAGGGTTGGGCCTCCTAAGCCCCCTTTCATATCACACCCCCCCGCACAAAAATCTTTCGTGTGGGCTTCCTCCTAGCCCTTGTACTTGTGGGCTTAATAAAACCCCCCGAAATTCAAAGCCCTAGTGTGGTCCTCATACTCCCCCCCCCCCCCCCCTCCCACAGACACACACACACACACACACGAAAACTCCTCTTTAAGCTCCTTTTACCCCCCCACACAAAAACTCCTCTTTAAGCCCCTTTTCCCCCCACACAAAATCCCCTCTTAAGGGTCTTCTACACCCTTTCCCCCCCTTTCCTGTGGGTCTTTAAAAGGCATTTTTCAAAGTGGATTTGATAAACCTCGGGGTCCCTTAGAACCCCTTTCATCTTAACCTCGGGGTCCCTTAGAACCCCTTTCCTATTGACCTTCGCAAAACACCCTCTTTTCCCCCCTTTTTGCATACCACAAAGTTACTTTCTTTTCCCCTTTTCGTGTATACAATTTGCACCGGAGCTTCTATGAAAGGAAGGAAAAAAATTCATAAACGATGGTGGAATTACAAAAGGGAGTTTCACGTGCAAAGGAGACGGCCAAGGTCATAAATCTGCATCCAAGACGAAAAGGCCGCATTCGCGATGGCTCCTAAGAAAGCACAAGGTGCAACCGCAGGAGGATCGTCTCCTAACATCCATGTGGACATTTCACCACAAGTCCAAGCTTTTCTTCCTAATTTTGATTTACATCGTTATAATTCAATCGTGTGTGGATCATTTTTGGAGATAGGATGCATCTTCCGTTTTAAATACTTTGACTAATTTAAAAGAAATAGCTCACGATGGAAGAATTCGGTCATTAGTATTTTTCAATAAAATGAACAAAAATAAAGTGAGCATAAGATTTCTATGCATTTCTAGCAATTGGGTTTTATGCATTGATTAGATTAATTAATGCCCATCTTTACAAAACGGAATTATCATAGTACACTTCATCATGGAAGGAATAAACCGCATATCACATTATTGAACATATTTTCTTCGAAATGATTCGTTATAGAAAGTTGCTAGCAACCGTAGGAAATTGCTAGGGCTGCATGGAGAAGATTTAACTCTAGGCAAGTGGCCTAAAAACTCAAAATCAACGAAAGGTTATGTAAGTTCTGCATACGACAAATTCATCCGGAAATGAAAGTAGAAAAAGGTTGCATGTTTTAGCATGAATCTTGTTTGCATGTTATAGGATGACCAATTGGAATTAGGCTATAACTTAACCTATGCTTTGACCTTAAACCAAAAAGTTAGGGTTTGTAAATCAACTTAAACGTAGACAATGAATCATGTTCAAGACCAGACAAATTAAATTGGTTTAAACCTAAACACCTAAAATAGTGAGGTACTCGTTTAGGAAGGGTTAATTCAATGCAACGTATCCCAAAGAGCTAACTAGGATTTAACACGTTGAGGACATTACCTAGTTGCTCGTATTACCAAAGCTGAAACTCCTATACCCTAAAGACTTGCCCACATTCACGGAATGTAGGGACATTGGAACATACTTCCGAGAAGTGATCTAGGGTTTTTACTAAGAATCTCTCGCTAAAAAGATGAAACTCGGAACCCTAGGTTTGACAATGTCGACCTAATGCAATCAGGAATGGATTGTTATATCTAATCGTGATATCGTGATTAGAAGACACTGTTGATGGGTAGAATAGTCCCATAGTTTGATGAGACACTTGTGCAACAAGTTGCAGAGTTGCATGATCTTGTGATTTGGTCACAAGGGAATGGCCAATTCCTCAGAATGAGATTGGCAGATTCTTACGTAAGTTTATCTTGCAAGAGGATGAATAATTGTCATGATATAGTATCTTTCTTGGGTAAATTGACCAAGATACGGGAATTAGATATTTGCTTAAGACCAATTAGTAAATTGAAATAACATATTTACTGCTAATAGCACTTAAGGTTTTGGTTAAGTTGGGTTAATAGGATACGGCCCTAACCCAAGGATACAAGCCTTAATAGTCAAACTCTTGGGGATCTTGCCAAGTCGCAATTGATCCCAGATCGAGTGCTGGATGCATTCGAAAAGAAGGATTCACTCCTTAGCAGTTGGTAAAAAATAACGACCAATGGAAATGATTGTGCTTGTAATAATTTTAAGAGCACTGTTTTGCTTTGTTTGCTCAAAGAATTAAAGGATGAAAAGATATCTAATGCTTTAGGTTGAAGTTCTGAAGGGAGAGGCAGCTTCAGTTACCCCCGCCTGCCTGCATGACCCTAACCAAGGGGGTTGTAAACCGTGCCGGGAAGGTGGACCGAACCCGCCGCGAGAGGTCTCTCCGTTGAGCGCTACTTGGAGCAAGAGGACGCTTTGGTGCCAGGAGGGGCTCTAGCCGTAAATCCCTTGCCTTCCGGGCCCTGCACAAGAGGCCAACGTGACTCGGGATTGGATCTCAAGGCCCGCATACTAGTCTATGGGTGGAATCTTGGATTAGTAATCCCTGTGGATTGCTGGATAGCCTTCGGGCGGATTATGGATAAGCCTATGGGCTGGACTTTATGTATTTCAAAGATAAATATGATAACCTATTGAAAAGGAACTTGTTTGACATTGATTTTCTATGTCAAGTACTATGATTACGTGAAGGAACCAGTGCCTAACGGGCTAATTAAGGAAGCTGATTGATACATGCCCAACTAAATGTGTTAGGTAATTAAATAACTAAACAACTTGAGGAAAGTGCGGTGGATGTGGCCATGGGTCCGTCCTACGGATGGGTGGTCCCGGTTGGCCGGGAACTTTTCTCAATCATGATGGACAACGAGAAGATCATTTCAAAGGATACGAATAGAAAAAGGGCGCTCACCTAGAGTCTAAGTTGTAAATGATTCCGATTTACACTGTTTTAGGGGAACGGAATGGGACTATGCCTTATGGCAGAGAGGTTGAGCTTTGAATCCCTCTCGTTTCCCATTCTCCTTAAACCAAGTGCAGCATGAATCTGCTTCGGACCTGGCGTTTCTGCGTAAAGTAGTTCACTCGGGTTTGACGCTAGTTGCCATTTAGGAAATGACCAATAGGAAAAACCTTGATTCAGGTCGGTCCTAAGTGGGAACGGCTAGAATACTTCCGCTACGTGGGAGACACGGAAAGTCCTAGATCGCAAATCCCGTAACATTCCATGGGAGCGCCGGGCGGAGCTTTCTAGACATCCTTTCTGATGGACTGCTAAGACGTGTCGTGAAGACAATAGGTGGACACGTTATAGTTGATATCAGAGTGAACTAACGAAGGATTTATTTTTATGAAATCTTAATAAGATGAAGTAAAGGAAATGTTGCTGTTCCAAACATTTCCTTACTTTCAATGCTGTCTTGCAGAATTATGAAGCATGGAACAGGTTCTTAGTGTTCCGAGTCATGTTTATGACTGCGATGCATTCCCCGGATTATCAACAAATGGTTGGGATGATGAACATCCTAGAGCGTATTTATAATCCATCACCTTTATACATGGAACGAAGATGGACGGGTACCTCAGGAATCTACTATATAGTTGCCCACGGGTTTGCATACCTTCAAACCAACCTAAAGAGGATCAAGTGGTTGGAAGACTTGAAAGTCGTGAAGCTGTTCATTTTTGTGGAGGCTCACGTAAACTCAACTTTACATATTCGAGGTCGAGGGGTTGAGCTGAACTCATATGTATATGAGGAAGTGACCCGTGTAATCCCCGCTGACAGGATCAAAGTGTTGGGGCGCCATGAGAAGAATGGGTTCCAAAGGGAAGGATACCCTGATCTTCCAATGACTTATCGATTCCTAAAGATCCATGACCCGAAACCATACTATTATCCAGTTCCTGTAGATAAATGTAATACAACATTATTCTCCCCAAACTAAGTGTAAACAGTTGATCTATCATCTTTGGAAATGTTGTATTCCGAAAGGGCTATGTCCGTATAAATACAATAAGACTTCTTTTTATCAATGTCTATTTTGTTCATGAGAATTGATAAGAAGTTAGATTGTTTGGTTGATAGCTGAAATGGAGATGAATATAGATTGTAACGATTAACGAGTAATAATGTTAAGAAACCTTTATCCAGGCACAACCCTAGGTACAGAATCCCAGTTCGCCTCCTACTTCAAGTACTGCTATAATCCAAGAGAAGAAGTTTCTTCTCAAGCAGATTAAGCAGCCCGAATTTGATGGGAGAGGCAAGTCCATCCAAGCAAATTTTGAAATTTGGATTGAATCCATGGAGGACTACTTTGAAGCAACTGGTACTGCACCCACCAATCAGGCTATGCTCGCCAAGTTGAAGCTCACCGGCGAAGCCAGGCTTTGGTGGGAGCAATGGTGCAGAGATCAAGGGATCACGGAAGGATCCGTTACCTGGGAGAAGCTGAAGAAAGCCGTGCAGGGAAGATACTTACCACCTACATATCGCACGTAGAAAATGAATGAGTTCTACGAGCTAAAATAGCTGGGACTCACTCTTGACGCATACTACTCTAAATTTGTTTCACTTCTTAAGTATACGCTACAGATGGACATGACATAGCAGGTGTCAAAATTTTGTGCTGGTTTAAATCCACCAGTGAATACCCGTCTCGAATCGATGGGCCCATCAGATCTTCAGGACGCACTCATTCAAGCTACCCCTATAATTTAGGATGTGCAGGCTAGACCAAGAGGTAACAAAACATGGTCTTATAATGACCCAAACAGAGGAGCATTCCAGCCTCAAATGAAGAGAGTTCAAGGTCAGAATCAGGGGCAAAGAAAGAAAGCAAGGACTAATAATGTCAACAACTTTGTCCCTACTCAAAGCAATGGCCAAAACCTCCGTTGTTTCCACTGCAATGAGCCCGGTCATTTCAAGAGGCAATGTCCCAAGCTTGGAGGAGGACATCGCCAAGCATCTTTCCAAGGAACTGGCCATGGTCAGGGAGCCGCTACTCGAAGTAGAGGAAGAACTGCCTGTGTTGCCAATAGGCAGATGTGCGAAGAAGAAGAAGATCCGACCATGGAAGTAGAGTTTGAAAGGGCGACAGTCCATGCCACTCTACACAAGAAAGGTCTGAATCGCCAGTTCTCGGTGATTCAGACACCCTCGGACTACCAAGGTTTCAAGACCTTGATTGATTGTGGTAGTACACATTCCTTTATCTCACCAGTTTGTGCAAAAAGATTAGGAATAGCCACAGTAGAAGCACCTATCTTGCTTATGGAATTGGCAAATGGTCGTGAGGTTACTTGTACCAGGCAAATTGCTAGGGTGGAATTCTTTCTGGGAGGAAAGGCGACTTCGATCAAATTTAGAGTCATGAATTTAGGTATTTATGAGTGTCTACTTGGAATGGATTGGCTTAAGCCTAATGACGCCCACATTCATTGTGGAAAGGGCCATATTTCCTTTCGAAACTCTGAAGGGGAATTGGTCACAACTCAAGGTGAGGCTGGAAATCCAAAACTCCAATTGGCCAAAGCATCTCAAATCATAAAGGGAGTCGAAAAAGGACCACATGTCTACTTGATTAAGCTCAACAAGTTAGATCAGAAGCAGGACCTTCATGGCTAAAGGAATATGCGGATGTATTTCCTGAAGAGTTGACAGAACTCCCACCTCAAAGAGAAGTGGATCATGAGATCAAGCTAGTACCAGGAGCTGCGCCAATTGCAAAGAGACCTTATAGAATGTCCATCCTGGAAGCAATTGAGCTGAAGGAATAACTCAAGCAACTGCTAGATCAGGGCTACATCCGTCCTAGCAATTCACCATGGGGAGCTCTAGTACTATTCCAGAAAAAGAAAGATGGAACACTTCGACTATGTAATGATTATAGAGGGTTGAATCAATCAACTGTCAAGAACAAGTATCCTATTCCTAGAATAGATGAGCTTCTTGATCATCTTTAGGGTGCGAAGATCTTCTCCAAGATTGATCTTAGGTCTGGTTACTATCAGATAAGGATCAAGGAAGAAGATATCCCAAAGACAGCCTTCAACACAAGATATGGACACTTTGAGTTCCTAGTTATGTCATTCGGGCTTACGAATGCGCCTGCCACCTTCAACAAGTTAATGAAGGATATCTTTAGGCCATATCTTGATGACTTCGTACTCGTCTTCTTTGACGACACTTTAGTCTATTCCAAACAGGAGGAAGATCATGACTCCCAACTTCGGATTGTCCTTGAGACAATGAGGGCACATAAGCTATATGCTAAGATGAAGAAGTGTGAATTCTTCAAACGTCCGATTGAATATCTAGGATTCATTGTATCAACGGAAGGAATCTCAGTGGACCTAGCCAAGGTTAGAGATGTGCTAGAATGGCCAATATCTAGGATTCATCGTATCAGCGGAAGGAATCTCAGTGGACCCAGCCAAGGTCAGAGATGTGCTAGAATGGCCAATACCAACAACTGTCAAAGAAATACGTAGTTTTCTTGGATTGACAGGATGGTATAGGGTCTTCATAAAAAACTATGCTTTGATTGTAGCACCTTTGACGGACTTACTGAAGAAGCAAACATCCATTGCATGGTCAACTCCCGAACAAACTAGCTTTGATAGATTGAAGCAAAGTTTGGTATCAGCACCTATCCTAAAACTTCCAGACCTCAATAAGGAGTTTGAGGTAGTAACAGATGCTAGCACGCTTGCCTTAGGTTGTGTGCTCATGTAGGAAGGTCATCCTGTAGCATACTCTTCAAGGAAACTGAAGAGTCATGAGAAGAATTATGCTACCCATGATCTAGAATTGTTAGCTGTCATCCATGCTCTAAAGATTTGGAGACACTACTTGTTGGGTAACAAGTTTACTCTAGTGACTGATCATAAGAGTCTCAAGTGGATCTTTACCCAGAATGAGCTCAACATGAGGCAACGTCGGTGGATTGAAGTGCTGGAGGAGTATGACTTTGAAATCAAGTACCAACCTAGAAAGGAGAATGTAGTTGCCGATGCACTCAGTCCAGCAAGGCATTCCTTAATTCTCTAATCTTGCAAAATCCATCAACAGCTAGATCTCTAGCCACAAAGGTGTCCATGCCAAACAACCCAATACTTGAGCTAGCTAGAGAGAAAGCATGCCATGATCCAGCCTATCAAAAGATGCTAAGGGAGATCTCTATCAAGGATCAGGACCAAAAGCTGCAGGCTAAGTATCATGAATTCTCTATCAATAGTGGACTTGTCTACTATAGAACGAGGCTATGTATACCGGCAAGACAGTCACTTAAGCATAAGATATTGTTGGAAGCTCATGATTCCCCTTTCTCAGGACATCCTGGCTATGCCAAAACTCTCAATGTAGCTAGGAAGAGCTACCATTGGGAGAGGCTTAAAGGTGACATTCTCAAATACGTCACTGAGTGTTTGTCTTATCAATGTATCAAAGCTGAACATGTCAAGATGCCAGGGAAATTGTAACCACTTGACATTCCCCAAAAGAAATGGGAATTCATCAGTATGGACTTTGTTGTTGGCCTACCCCAAGTTCAGAGAGGATACAACTCCATCATGTTTGTGGTTGACATGCTGACTAAGGTTGCTCACCTTATTCTAGTAAAGACAAACTATAAAGCCTCAAATATTGCAAGACTGTTTATCAAGGAGATATTCAAGCTACATGGGTTACCCAGAAGAATAATTAGTGATTGTGATTCTCTCTTCACATCACATTTTTGGAGAGCTATCTTTGAAGCCATTGGGACTCAACTCTGTTTTAGCATAGCTTACCATCCCCAAACGGATGGCCAAACAGAGCGAGTCAATCAAGTCATCGAGGATATGCTTAGAGCACACTACTGTCGTGAGCCAAAAAGGTGGATTCAATACTTGCCTTTGGTTAAATTTGCCTACAATGCTTTGTATCGACAAAGCATTCAGATGACCCCTTTTCAAGCATTGTATGGTCATGACTATCGAAGTCCCCTAAACTTCTCAGATCCAACCATGAGGGTTGAAGCTTCAAGGCAGATGTTGGAAGAGATGGATGACCAAATAAAGTCAATAAGACAGGGCATCCAAGCCGCCAAGGATAGACAGAAGGCATACGCGGATTTGAAGTGTCAAGATAGAATCTTCGAGGAAGGAGATATGGTCTTCATTCACGTACATTCAAAGAAGAGTTCCCTATCCTTAGGAGATTACAAGAAGGAAAGTCCAAGGTATTGTGAACCGTACAAGATCCTCAAGTGCCTAGGACCTAATGCCTATAGATTGCAACTCACTGAGAACCTAAAAGTTCATAATGTATTCCATATCAGCCTATTAAAGAAGTATGTACCAAATCCTAACCATGTACTTGATGACCAACAAGTTGTAATGCCTAGTCAAGGAGTCCTTGAACTAAGGCATGACAGTATCTTAGATGTTAGGGAGAGACAACTGAGATCCAAAACCTTGAGAGAATGCCTCGTCCAGTGGAAAGATTATCCTGAGGAGGATGCCACTTGGATAGATGAAAGCACTCTCAACCATCACTATCCCCAGTTTATCTCAAGATGAGGACATCTTGATTCCTCCAAGGGGGAGAGAATGTAACAATTCTGATCTCTAAAACCGCACTCCTCACGAGAACCTCCTCTTACAAATAATCCAAATGAAAATTGTTAGAACTATGGTAAAATATTTCCCCTTTCCCCCAGCCCCGACAGTCGAGCTGGAGGAGAGGGGAATAGCTAGGGTGAGCAAGCTCCTTGCTAGAGCTTGGTGAAGGGAGAAGGCCATGCATTATGGCCGCGTGGGGGCGGGAAGAATCCCCTCCCCTTAGCTATATAAGCATGAGGGAGGATAGTAGGAGGAAGTAGGAAGCCGTGAGACTGCGGAATTGCTGCCGTGAGCTGGGAGTCTGTGTCGTCGCTGTTGTAGAGCTAGAGGAGGAAGGCTGGGAGAAAGGAGCCAAGACCCTGCTGATGGCGCCGTTGAGAGAGGAGGAGGCATCGAGACTCTGAAGATCACCAGTCGTGCAGAATGCTGCCTCTGTCGCCAATCAAATTCCACTTGTGCCTCCATCCGCATGAGATTCTACAATCTCCAGAAGCTTTAGAAGCTTCTAGGGGTGGGGCTCCTAAGCCCCCTTTCATATCACACCCCCCCACACAAAAATCTTTCGTGTGGGCTTCCTCCTAGCCCTTGTACTTGTGGGCTTAATAAAACCCCCCGGAATCCAAAGCCCTAGTGTGGTCCTTATACTCCCTTTCCCCCCCCACACAAAAACTCCTCTTTAAGCCCCTTTTCCCCTCCACACAAAAACTCCTCTTTAAGCCCCTTCCCCCCCCCACACAAAAACTCCTCTTTAAGCCCCTTTTCCCCCCCCCACAAAATCCCCTCTTAAGGGTTTTCTACACCCTTTTCCCCCCTTTCCTGTGGTTCTTTAAAAGGCCTTTTTCAAAGTGGGTTTGATAAACCCCCCCTCCCCGGGATTTAAAACCCTCCCCGTGAGTTTTTCCCCCCACATATTGCTTTAGGGTCCTTTAAGCATTTTTTTAAATTGGAAGTCCTTCAAAGGTTCATCTTAACCTCGGGGTACCTTAGAACCCCCTTCCTATTGACCTTCGCAAAATACCCTATTTTCCCCCCTTTTTGCATACCACAAAGGTACTTTCTTTTCCCCTTTTCGTGTATACAATTTGCACCGGAGCTTCTACGAAAGGAAGGAAAAAAATTCATAAATGACGGTGGAATTACAAAAGGGATTTTTGCGTGCAAAGGAGACGGCCAAGGTCATAAATCTGCATCTAAGACGAAAAGGCCACATTCGCGATGGCTCCTAAGAAAGCACAAGGTGCAACCGCAGGAGGATTGTCTCCTAACATCCATGTGGACATTTCACCACAAGTCCAGGTTTTTCTTCCTAATTTTGATTTACGTTGTTATAATTCAATCGTGCGTGGATCATTTTTGGAGATAGGATGCATCTTTCATTTTAAATACTTTGACTAATTTAAAAGAAATAGCTCACGATGGAAGAATTCGATCATTAGTATTTTTCAATAAAACGAACAAAAATAAAGTGAGCATAAGATTTCTATGCATTTCTAGCAATTGGGTTTTATGCATTAATTAGATTAATTAATGCCCATCTTTACAAAACGGAATTATGATAGTACACTTCAGCATGGAAGGAATAAACCGCATATCACATTATTGAACATATTTTCTTTGAAATGATTCGTTATAGAAAGTTGCTAGCAACCGTAGGAGATTGCTAGGGTTGCATGAAGAAGATTTAACTCTAGGCAAGTGGCCTGAAAACTCAAAATCAACGAAAGGTTGTGTAAGTTCTGCATACGACAAATTCATTCGGAAATGAAAGTAGAAAAAGGCTGCTTGTTTTAGCATGAATCTTATTTGCATGTTATAGGATGATCAATTGGAATTAGGCTATAACTTAACCTATGCTTTGACCTTAAACCAAAAAGTTAGGGTTTGTAAATCAACTTAAACATAGACAATGAATCATGTTCAAGACCAGCCAAGTTAAATTGGTTTAAACCTAAACACCTAAAACAGCGAGGTAATCGTTTAGGAAGGGTTAATTCAATGCAACGTATCCCAAATAGCTAACTAGGATTTAACACGTTGAGGACATTACCTAGTCGCTCGTATTACCAAAGCTGAAACTCCTATACCCTAAAGACCTGCCTACATTCATGGAATGTAGGGACATTGGAACATACTTGCGAGAAGTGATCTAGGTTTTTTCCTAAGAATCTCTCGCTAAGAACCCTAGGACTGACAATGTTGACCTAATGCAATCAGGAACGAATTGTTATATCTAATCATGATATCGTGATTAGAAGACACCGTTGATGGGTAGAATAGTCCCATAGTTTGATGCGACACTTGTGCAACAAGTTGCAGAGTCGCATGATCTTGTGATTTGATCACAAGGGAATGGTCAATTCCTCGGAATGAGATTGGCAGATTCTTACGCAGGTTTATCTTGCAAGAGGATGAATAATTGTCCTGATATAGTACCTTTCTTGGGTAAAGTGACCAAGATATGGGAATTAGATATTTGCTTAAGACAAATCAATAAATTGAAATAACATATTTACTGCTAATAGCACTTAAGGTTTTAGTTAAGTTGGGTTAATAGGGTACGGCCCTAACCCAAGGATACAAGGGTTAACAGTCAAACTCTTGGGGATCTTGCCAAGTCGCAATTGATCTTGGATCTAGTGCTGGATGCATTCGGAAAGAAGGATGCCAAAAATAACGACCAATGGAAATGATTGTGCTTGTAACAGTTTTAAGAGCACTGTTTTGTTTTGTTTGCTCAAAGAATTAAAGGATGAAAAGATATCTAATGCTTTAGGTTGAAGGCCTAAAGGGAGAGGTAGCTTCAGTTACCCTCGACGGCCTGCTTGACCCTAACCAAGGGGGTTGTTAACCGTGTCGGGAAGGTGGACCAAACCCACCATGAGAGGTCTCTCCGTTGAGCGCTACTTGGAGCAAGAGGACACTTGGGTGCCAGGATGGGCTCCCATAAATCCCTCGCCTTACGGGCCCTTGCACACAAGAGGCCAACGTGACTCGGATTGGATCTCGAGGCCTGCATACTAGTCTACGGGAGAAATCTTGGATTAGTAATCCCTATGGATTGCTGGATAGCCTTCGGGCGGATTATGGATAAGCCTACGGGCTGGACTTTATGTATTTCAAAGATAAATATGATAACCGATTGAAAAGGAACTTGTTTGACATTGTTTTTCTATGTCAAGTGCTATGATTATGTGAAGGAACCAGTGCCTAACGGGCTAATTAAGGAAGCTAATTGATACATGTCCAACTAAATGTGTTAGGTAATTAAATAACTAAACAACCTGAGGAAAGTGCAGTGGATGTGGCCATGGGTCCATCCTACGGACGGGTGGTCCCGGTTGGTCGGGAACTTTTCTCAATCATGATGGACAGCAAGAAGATCGTTTCAAAGGATACGAATAGAAAAAGGCCGCTAACCTAGAGTCTAAGTTGTGAATGATTCTGATTTACGCTGTTTTAGGGGAACGGAATGGGACTATGCCTTATGGCAGAGAGATTGAGCTTTGCATCCCTCTCGTTTCCCATTCTCCTTGAACCAAGTGCAGCGTGAATCCGCTTCGAACTTGGCGTTTCTGCGTAAAGTAGTTCGCTTGGGTTTGACGCTAGTTGCCGTTTAGGAAATGACCAATAGGAAAAACCTTGATTCAAGTCGGGTCCTAAGTGGGAACGACCAGAATACTTCCGCTACGTGGTAGACGCGGAAAGTCCTAGATCGCAAATCCCGTAACATTCCATGGGAGCGCCGGGCGGAGCTTTCTAGACATCCTTTCTGATGGACTGCTAAGACGTGTCCTGAAGACAACAGGTGGTCACGTTACAGTTCTAAACTCAGAATTTATGCAACTCATATTACTCGAAATTAATTGTAGTTACAAGAGTAAGGTTTAGCTCAATACAAGTTGTATTATATGTCGATAAAATTTCTAGGATTTCTAATCATCCCGAAGAGGTGTAGTGGGCTCTAGGTCTTCGTCTTCATTTGATTCCTCTATATATCCAAAGATTGCACTTGTGGAGCTTCGTTTTCTTGGGAGCTCAATATATTTTGGACTTAAGTTAGGGCAGTCTGCTTGGGTGTGCCCTAGCTCACTCTAGTGGAAGAATTGACCATAGGGACATCTCCTACAAATGTGCCCTATCTCTTCGCACGTGTGGCAACTCTTGTCCTGATCTCGGGAATCATCTTTGCCACAATTTTCCAATTTGAGTTCTTCGATGATTGGCTTTGCTCAAAGTAATGCATCTTGCAAGTCTGTTGGATGCATTGCTTCAAGATAGTGGTTCAAAGGAGTGTTCAGGCCGTGGCAAAACTTGGATACTTGCTGCGCAATATCCATAGGCAGTGCGTATTTTAGTAGGGTTACAAACTTTGACTAGTAAGCTTTTGAGGTTAATTCCAACTGCTTTAGCTTGAAGATTTCATTCATCCTTAAAGTCTGGTAGGTTGGCGGAAGGTATTGTCCACATACAACATCTTTCAATTGAGCCTAAGTGATAGCAGCTTTAGAAATACCTTGATCTTTGCACCATTGCTTCTACCATATCCAAGCTTGGCCAACTAACTTAAGTTTGGCTATCATTGCTTGATTGGCAGAAGTAGCTCCTACAGTAGAGAAATAATCATTTATCGACTCAATCCACATCTTTGCCTCCGCTACGATGTCTATTCCTTTTCCACCAAACTCGAGTGCCTTAATCTGCTTGAAAATGAATTTCTTCTCTTGCATGTTAGTATTCGTGGTTGCAGAAGGTGCCTGAGAATCAAGCCATACCACTTAGGTTATTTTGTTTAGGATATGTCTATGAATCATACATTAATCAATCGCATATCATTACAAAGTTTTGCTCCGATACCAACTATAGTGTGCCTACCCTATCGACTGTTCAGCCACGTTTTTAGCGGTTGAGTCTAAGCGACATTGCCTGACACTCCCATGGAATGTCACGGGGTTTGTTGTCCAAGGTTTCTCGAGCCTCGCAACAAAACATTCATGGCCAAACCCACTAGGATTGACCTAAAAATTGAGTTCCTAATGGTCAAGGTCTCTTGTCAACATTCTAACATCGGTCTTTGACATCCTACTTTACGTAGAGATACCCAAGTTGAAGCAGATCCATTCCACACTTGGTTCAAAGAGAATGGGAAACGAGAGGGATGCGTTACTCAACCTCTCTACCCGTAGGGCATAGCCCCTTTCCGGTCCCCTAAAACAGCATGAATCGGGGTTCTAACCTAACAATTTCTAAGGGTCAAACCTTGTGAGAAGCCTCCCAGTTCTCTAGGACCACCCTGCTGCCGTAGACAGACCTGTCGAGGGTTTCGCCCACCCGCTTCCCTTAATAGGCGTACTTTAGTTATTTAATTAGGTCCTATCACATTTATGTGTGACATTTAAAATCAGCTTTCTTAATTAAGCCTTTTTAGGGAACATGGTTCGTTCGCGTAATTTATAGCACAGACATGAATATAGGGCAAGCAAATCTTTTGACAAACAAGTTCCTTAACTTATTTTCCAGTTAATCTTTGTCTCTTGTCCATATGAGCGAAATTACATGTTCCTTCTGCCCTACAAAAGTAACTAGTCCAAATCACATGGCACCACGATTTCTATCCTTTATCTAGAATAGGATCTTCCAATGCCAGAGACGTTGGGGCCATGGAGGTGTTTACTCCATTCCGAACTTGGAAAGGGGTGTCCAGAACTCCACCTAACCCGCAAGCTACCTAGGAGTGAAAACATTATTCCCATGGTTGGCCTTTTCACCACTCAATCTTCGGCCCGTGAATCGAGCAGCGTCGTGCAATCATGGAGGTAATCCACCCATGCAAAATATCCTTCCTTAATTAGTCTAGTTAAGAATCAAGCACAAACAAGGCATTCATCCCTAATATCATCTTTCATAAAACATCCATGGGAATAATCACAAGTCCATGGGAATAATCATTTGTCGGCTTGTCGGATTGTCATTTGGATGAATGCCTTATGATGGCTTGTTTGTGCCATGGGGGAATAATCACAAGTCCTTAATTAGTCTAGTTAAGAATCAATCACAAGCACTTGGAATAATCATCCAAATGACAATTCGACAATTAGTTGAATGTAAAAGCATTTAGGATGTTGTTTGATCAACCAACAAAACCAATTGAATTTTTCCAAACAATGCAAAATTAGACGCAATAGCATTTCTATCCGCATATTCGCTCTCCCCCTTGGGATCTAAGAGCGATACTATGCGAAATTTTACTTAACACTCCCTTCCTTCAGCTAAGGCGTATGATGAGGTCTCCTACAACTGAATAAGATGTAAGTCCTATCATTTCAATGCGAGATAATCAATCTAGCAAGAGCATTTATGCCTCCTCTCTAAGATACATTTATCTTTTAGCATTTTTCTAGCGCAATACTATGCAGAATTTTAACTTGAATTTATCTTCCTTTCTCCTAAGGCAAAGAATGCGAGACAAATTTGTAACAATTATAAGCTCTTATACAATGCAAGACTATCTTTCAATGTATAATAATTCCCGAATTATTGTGCAAGTTGTAATCAATTCATGATTTTGGCAACACAAGGTAAACTCATTTAACCATTATTTAATGCAAAACCTTCATAGGATGGATGCAAGACTTTCAATTCAAGATCATTTCATGTACCATTGGTGTATGTTTCATATAATCTTTTCCATCCATGTACCGTCTATATGCATAACCCTCAAGGTAACCTTGTGAACCTTTAACAATATTGTCCTAAGTAAGGACTAATCAAAGTCTTATCTATGCTTAATACTTTATTAGCGAAAGTGAAGAACTTAGACCTGAGTGGCCAGAGGTGGGGTGTTGCTTGTAGTTCCATCAACTCTTGTCACACATACCGTAGTTGGATTGACAGTGATTCCCTTGCTTGAAGCTTTGTTGCTCGCTGTGGGATTGCCATCCATGCATGACATTTTTCACTTGGGGGCCATTCTCGATCTTCCTCTCTTTTAGGTGCGATTTCCACAAGGCTTTAGCAGCTCCTTGCTCAAATAGTGGGGCCCAATTTTGGGGGGGGGGGGGGGCGGGATTAAGCTTGCGGGGTGGAGAATAATATCGTGGGAAAGGGGAGAAGATAAGTGTGTGTGGCCATCCTCTAAGGAGGGGAAAGGGAGGAGAACCTTCTCTCTCTCTCTCTCTCTCTCTCTCTCTCTCTCACAGGAGGAGAGGATATGCCCCCTTTGCAGATCAGAGGTGGAGAGTGAGGAGCATTTTGTTCTCAGATGCCCGGCATACTCAGAGTTGAGATCTAGATACACATTGAGCAACTCACTTCAGGGATGTATGACTGATATGGATCAGAGATCATTTGGCCGTTTTCTGGGAGAGGCATGGCACATCAGAGAGCAGAGCACACAGCGGGTCCCAGTCAGAGAGGGGCCCACCCAGACGACTATTACATAGTTCTTTCAGACAGACAGAGTGAGAACTACTGTACCAGTCTCCGGCCAGACCTCCGGGCTCACACTACAGTAGGCTGAGGACCAGCGTACCTGACGCCGCACAAGGATCCGTGGGTTTCAGACCCCACAGCCACACCAACAGGAGATTCAGAGGATTCTTCATCTACATTGACAGCAGACTGAGATCCGACGACACTCGACACATTGGATCTCAGACCTCTAGTTTGCTCTTTCTCCACCGCCGATGTACCACATCCTGCATCCAAGAGGGATCACCTGCTATTAGCAACTTCGACGATTGCTACTACATCCCAGGATAGTATATCTCCCTACATCTGTTACATATACACATTGCACCACTTTATCACAGCCGACAGTTGTTCCCCTATCACAGCCGACATTTGTTCCCCTTTTGTAGCCATTATCTGGAGTACCAGAGCTACATACGCACATACACATACACGATACCTATCACACTCACAACACTGTATTTTCAGTTTCCAGTTTTTAGCTTTTCATTCAGCACTTTTATTTTGGATAGCTGGACCTCATCAGTTGTATCACAGTTTGTCTCATAGGCCAGTTTTGGTCTTTAGAAGACGTTAATATAACTTTCTTTCTTTCTTTCTTTCTCTCTCTCTATTTTTGCCCGCGAGGCACCTTCCCCTTCTTTGATGGGGGGTTATAATGGCCAGGGGTGGGGATAAGTGGAATGGTGGTGGTGGTGGTGTCCGCCACCTGTTCATTTGCATGGTGGTAGGGAGTTCTACACCTCTCGGGTGGCTGCGGAGTCTGGGCATGCTGGCCAAGGGGGGGTGGTAGGCCATGTGGCCTCCCCCCTCATCATAGTCATCATCGTCTTCTCCTCTTCTCCCGTCGTCATCATCATCTACTTCTTCCTCGCCCCACCATGTGTTTGATGATGACAAGAGGGACGGGGATAAAAAATTTTCATTTAATCTTTAAAACTTATAAGGGGGTTCCTATGCGAAGGGGGAGGGGGGGGGGGGGAGGCGGAACATTACACCTCCCTTGCATGTCTAGAGTGAGGAGTATAGAATTTGTTGAGATGGTAAGCTCAACACGTGTGGACATTGATGATGGACCGCCTGGCTAGATGAGTCCGCACGTCTACACTTAGCACGTTGGTGGTCATTATGATACTCACATGGCCACTGACTTATCACTTATTATATTTAGTTTGTTACACCTACCTACAGTTGGCAAAGATATAACGCCAGTCGATTAGTGTAGTCGGTTATGCATTGTTTGACTTAGAAGGCCACTTTCCTTTATGTTGTATCTCATCTATACTTTGTGTACATTGTATAGTGTGTGAAAGAAGAAGAATAAACTAGCAAGAAAACATTTTGGCCTCCATCTCTCTTCTTGTGTTCTTGAGTGAGCTTCCTTTTGTGTATCCAATGTGTGTTCGATGCAGCAGCTCAAGAGCATCCCCCCATCACACGATTCTTGACATGGTATCAGAGCTGCGCCCCTGAGAGAGGTTGATTTTGAAGATTGAAGTGAAGGAGAAGAAGGAAGGTTTGAGCAAGCAAGCAATGGGTAAGAAGCTCTCCCATTCTTCCACTCTCTCTCTTGGATAGTGCCTGTGGAGGCACCGGAAGCAGGGTCGAGCAAAAATCTCAGATTACTATGAGATTTGGTGTGTGAGAAGATCATTGCCAATATTTTGCAGATAAGCTCTTGAGGCCTTTTCGTAGTTATTTTGGGTGTGTGAGGCCGTTTTAGGTCCCATTTTAGAGCCGCAAGGTTACGAATAATAGTTTCAGGGTACACTGTGATTTCGGCTGTATTGACCGAAAGTGGGTGTGCAGGTTATAGATTATGAATCTGTAATTTTTGAGATGTTTGCAAGAAGCAAAGATAAGGTTTATCTACAAACAGGTTGCAGATTACATGTACTATTAAGCAATCAGTGAAAAAGATTGCTTGGTGTATTGCTATGCACGTGTTGTGAAATATTACAGAAGACTAGCTTGCTGTATTGTATCCTTGTTTGTGATAATGGCAGAGAACAGTGGAAATCCCATTATTGAGAAGATCGAAAAGAATAACTACCCTTCATGGAAGTTTTGTGTGACGAACTTCCTCATTGGAAAGGGCCTTTATGAGTTTGTTTCAGATGAAGAAAAGGAGCCAGACTTGGGTATCCCTTTGACTGCAGATGACTTAAAAGCATGGAAAGAGTGGAATGCGAAAGAAAAAAAGTTGATGTACTGGCTATCTGTAGTCATTGATAATACTATGATGGGACATATCAGGAATATAGAAACTTCACATGCAGCTTGGACATTTTTTGAGAGCATGTTTTTAGTAAATACAAAGGCACAAAATATTCAACTCAAACAAGAGTTGAATGCCTTGAAGAAAGGAAAAATGTCTGTCAATGAGTATGTGTTGAAGGTGAGGAGCATTGCAGATGCTTTAGCAACGATTGATGCAATGCCGGATGATGATGATTTGGTTTCATTCACTTTGAGTGGCCTTAATAATGAGAAGACATGGAAATCATTTGTTACTTCAGTATATGTACGGAAGCCATTTCCAGATTTTGATGAGCTGATCTCTCTCATGATTAATGAAGAGATCAATATGCAGGGTGATTCATCTGAAAGAAATGGTGAACAGGTCCAAGCATTTTACTCGAGTTCAGGAAGGGGACATGGTAGATCCTCTTTGAGAGGCCATGGTATGGGACGTGCTGGCGATAACTAGCAAAACAAGTTCAATCAACAGTTTGGTGAAATGCAGGTTTTTGGAGGTAGAGGAAACTTTAGAGGCAAGGGGAGCTCTAGAAGAAGAGGCAGATGGTATACTAGAGGTTCTAAAAATTCTGCTATTGTTTGCCATTATTGTGGCAAAACAGGCCATATTGCAGCCCATTGCTATGCTAAGAAGGATGATATTCACAATGATAAATTGCAACAAGGAAACTATGCATCGTCTCCACGACATAATGAAGACAAAAATGAGCATTTGTTTGTTATGCAACATATGATGAATGCAGTTACAACAAAGGGGACACATGATGATGTATGGTATGTCGATTCAAGTGCATCTAATCATATGATCAGTCATGTTGAATGGTTTGGAGAGATGCAGGACCTACAAAATCTAGGTTATGTGCAGACGAGTGATGATTCATGCCACCCAATTTCACACATTAGAAAGGTTTCCTTGTTCTTGTGTGATGGCTAGACAAAGAGTCTGACATATGTATTACATGTGCCATCAATTACAAAGAATCTAGTGTCTGTTGGCCAAATGGTAGAGCAAGATTTGCAGGTCCGATTCAATGCAAAAGGTTGTTTTGTAGAAGACTTTAAAGATAAGTGCAGATCAGACGGAAGTAGAGTTGGCCGAATGTTCACTTCAGATGTTGGAATTTCGGGAATGGATGATGCTATGTATGCTAAAGGAAAAGGAGTAGTTGTAGATATTGAAATATGGCATAAACATATTGGACATGTAAATGTACAAAGGCTGAAATTAATGCAGTCTAGAGGATTGGTTACAGGATTGCTTCTTTTAGAGTTGCAAAATTGCATAAAGTTTATGAAGCATGGCAGTTTGGTAAGCAGGCAAGACAACCCTTCTCGCATGACAGAGAAGTGAGTAGAAAAATACTTGATGTAGTGCATATAGATGTTTGGGGACCTACATAGAATGTATCTCTTGGTGGCAGCAAATACTTTGTCACATTTATTGATGACTGTTCAAGGAAGTTATGGGTATACTTCATGAAGGAAAAGAGTGATGTGTTTGAGCACTTCAAATCTTTTAAGGCAGCTGTTGAAATAGAAACAAGCTTAAAAGTGAAGTGCTTGAGATCAAATGGAGAGGGAGAGTACCTCTCTAATGAGTTTACTGGCTTCTTGAGGACTCATGGGATAAAGAGACAATTTACTTGCAGGTATACCCCACAGCAAAATGGGATTGCAGAAAGAAAAAATAGACATATTGTAGAAGTCACACGGGTATTAATGGCTAAAAAGAATATGCCCAAACATTTTTGGTCTGAGGCTATCCATATTGTTGTCTACATTATGAACATAACTCCCACAGCTGTAGTTCATGGGATGACTCCTGAAGAGTGCTATAGGCAAGAAGCACGATGTATCGCACTTGAAGGTATTTGGATGCATTGCATATGTTCATGTGCTAGACGAGCTATGGAAGAAGCTTGATCCAAAGGCTGAAAAATGTATTTTTATTGGGTACTCTTTAGAGCAGAAAGGGTATCTCTGTTATAACCTTGTCACCAACAGGTGAGTTCAGAGTGAGTAGGGATTTACCTGCTAGTGATGTATTAGATGAGATGGGCAGCTCGTATGCATCTGCTGGTGATAATGATCAGGACAGTTATGTGCAGAATGAAAAACAAGCATCACGGAGTCTTAGTGGACCAGAAATATCATCTGGTACTATACCTACAGTGAGCCCTTGGTCTGGGAGACTAAGGAGTAGCCCCACATCTTCAAGTAGATCTATAAGTGCTGTAGGAAAGGACAAAGGAAAGAAGAAAGTGCTAGATGGTAATGATGCATCTACCAGTCATTTGGGATTTGACGGAGATTCCAGTGGTTCAGAGAGTTTGGATGATGAGCTTGGTATTCCTTCAGTTAGGACACTAGGTGTACAGAGAGCTCATAGTAATGTAAAGGCTCTATTGAGTGATTCAGTGATATGCAGATTTAGCAGGGTCAGATACGCTGTTAAAAGATTTGGTTTTGAAGGTTATGCAGCTCACCATTATACTTATATGGTGAAACTAGTTAAGGATGTTGAGCTCACTTGTTTTGAGGATGCTATTGATCATGCTCATTGGGATGCAACAATGGATGAGGAGATGGTTGCATTAGAAGCCAATAAGACTTGGAATTTAGTACCCTTACCTAAGGGTAAGAAAACTATTGACTGTAAGTGGGTTTACAAAGTCAAGCATAATGTAGATGGTTCAGTTAGCAGGTATAAAGCTAGGTTGGTTGCAAAAAGCTATGCTCAAATATATGGCATAGATTATGAAGAGACATTCAGTCCAGTTGCTAGGATGGCAACTGTTAGATGTGTGATTGCCTTGGCAGCAGCCAAAGGTTGGAGTTTGCAGCAAATGGATGTTAAGAATGCATTCTTGCATGGTGAATTGCAAGAAGAAGTGTATATGGAGCAACTAGCAGGTTATGAGGATTAAGAGCATCCCACATATGTGTGTAGGTTAAAGAAGGCACTCTATGGGTTGAAGCAAGCACCTAGAGCATGGTCTGACAAGATTGGAGAGTATCTTGTCAATATTGGATTTTGTATTTCTGATGCTAATCACTCACTTTATGTGAGAAAGGGAGATGCAGGTTTGTTCATCATAGTCATCTATGTGGATGACTTGACTATTGCAGGTGATAGTGACAATGGGATTGTTGAAGTTAAGGACTTCTTAAAGAAGAAGTTTGAGATGAAGGATTTGGGTGAGCTGAGATACTTTCTTGGTGTTGAGGTGATCAGATGTGATGAGGGTATATGGCTATCCCAAAGGCAGTATGGCTTGGATATGTTATCCAAGTATGGTATGACAGCATGTAAGCCTCTTTCAGTACCATTGGAGCAAAATGTGAAGTTGAGTGCTGACATTGGGGATGAGATAGAAGACCCTACTATGTTCATGAGGATAGTAGGGAGTTTGATTTACATGACTATCGCAAGGCCAAACTTGAGTTATGCTATTGGCCTTGTCAGCCAGTTTATCCAGATGCCTAGAAAGTCTCATTTGGATGCAATTAGACATATATTGAGGTATGTGAAGTCCACTTTACATTATGGACTTTTTTTATGAGGCAGGTAAGGACGTACAGGTCTTTGGATACACAGATGCAGATTGGACTGGTAGCATGTTAAACAGAAGATCTACAAGTGGATTCATGTTTTCCCTTGGTAGTGTAGCAGTAAAAAGCAACCTATCGTCACTTTATCGAGTACAGAGGTTGAGTATAGAGGTGCTGCTATGGCAGCATGTGAGGTGGTATGGTTGCAAAAGTTATTAGGTGATTTGGACGTGAAAGAAGATGGTCCTGTTGTCATTCATTGTGACAACATGAGTAGCATACAACTAGCTAGAA
The DNA here is from genome assembly GCF_053477565.2 of Lygodium microphyllum. Lineage (NCBI taxonomy): Eukaryota > Viridiplantae > Streptophyta > Polypodiopsida > Schizaeales > Lygodiaceae > Lygodium > Lygodium microphyllum. The sequence goes on from NC_141163.1 coordinate 59,831,461, forward strand.
ATCCAGTGTTCCATGCTAGGACAAAACACATTGAGGTGCACTACCACTTTGTGAGAGAGAAGGTGCTTGTAGGAGAGATTGACTTGGTATATATTAGCACACAGGATCAAATAGCTGACATTTTCACAAAGGCATTGGGTGCAGAGAAGCTTCAAAAGTTTTGAAGCTTACTTGGAGTTGCAAAGATAGAATTGAGATTGAGGGGGAGTGTTGAGATGGCAAGCTCAACACGTGTGGACATTGATGATGGACCGTCTGGCTAGATGAGTCCGCATGTCTACACTTAGCACGTTGGTGGTCATTATGATACTCACATGGCCACTGACTTATCACTTATTATATTTAGTTTGTTACACCTACATATAGCTGGCAAAGATATAACGCCAGTTGATTAGTGTAGTCGGTTATGCATTGTTTGACTTAGAAGGCCACTTTCCTTTATGTTGTATCTTATCTATACTTTGTATACATTGTATAGTGTGTAGAAGAAGAAGAAGAAACCAACAAGAAAACGTTTTGGCCTCCATCTCTCTTCTTGTGTTCTTGAGTGAGCTTCCTCTTGTGTATCCAGTGTGTGTCTTCAGCGCAGTAGCTCAAGTGCATCCCCCCATCATGCGATTCTTGACAGAATCCATGTCTCCATAACACCCCTTAGAGAACTTATACAAAAGCAAGGAGTGCTAATAGGATGAGGAGTGACAATAACATGAGGAGACACAATATCCATATCTTTGTAACACCCACTAGATCCACCAATCCCACCAGTAGAATGAGGCATGCCTAAGCCACTAGCTCCACCACTCGAACAAGGGATGCTAGCACCCTCTGTGGCGAATCTAGAGCATCGGTTGCACTTGGAGACCAATGCATCTAAGCCTACCAAGGTAGAATGTAACAATATTTAATGGGATAAAGAAGCATCCACTCTCTTCCTGAAATGGGTCATTTGATCAAGAGACATATGTGCAAACATCTCCTTAAGCTTCTCATCTATATACTATCGGCTCATGATACCCTTACAAATCAAGTTTGATGACCTACACAAACAAAAGAAACATCAATTAGTCCAATGTGTGGGAAAAAGAGAAGTACAAGGAAAAGCATGTACAAGACTTGCACAAAAGATAAAGACATGTAATGAAGTACAGACATAAGCAATAAATGATAGTAGAAGCTCTTGTGAACACAATCTCATCTTGGGCTCCATAACTTCATCTTGGCATAGCTTTTGGAATATCTATGTAGAGCTCTCCATGGAAAGACATGACTAGTTCATTATCAAAGAATTCCTACACACCATCTTATCCTATATGTCTACACCAAATTTCCCAAGCCTATCTACTCCACTTGTAAGGCCTCCTCACCCCCCTTGCAAGCCTTCTTCCACATCCACTTTTTGCATGCCTTCCTACTCCATGATGGGTATATTTATTCCCTCATACACTTGAGCTATCCAAGATGCTATAGGGATAACATACAACCAACAAGGTTGTTGTGGGTTAGCATAGAAGATCACTTGTGTGGGTTCATTAAGAATGAATCATCACCAAATGGTCTATGTGACCTTAAAGTCATTTTAAAAATGACTCTCACTTTCTCCTAGTGTATTAGTAAAACAAATGTGTCTCACAAATCATTCCACTTCTTAGAATATACCTCCAAGAATCCAGATGGTCCTCGTTAAAATGATGGCACCTACTCCTTCCAAGTCAACTTTGAACCACTGCACATCAAATGTGATCATGGTGGAAAAGCTATGTTAGTCCATTGAAATCATAGCTTGCAAGGTGCCAAAGTATATTTTTGTCAGTGTTTAGATATTTGGCTCACTACCCACTTTTCTCTCAAACTTTGCCACGATGCCACAATTTGTCATTCATCAAGCACACTCTATTGATGCACTCTGACCAAAAATATCACCCATGCAACAAGGTTGCATTGTAGACTTTGTATTATGAAGTTAAGACAAAGTTTATCACTCTATTGATGAAGACAATAGTGATGAAAGAACATGCTGGCCTTTGGGCTACGTACTTTGGAGAACTCTCACTTCTCTTCTATTGTTGTCTCACCTTCATGTGATGCTTTTGTCAATGCTTCATGTAGCCACCTCAAAGGCATGAAATGTGGTAGTTCCTTTAGGCCCTCCAGGTATCGAACAAGTTCTTGATGTATATTGTGTTGAAACTCTCACCTTGTTGCCTCTCATTCAATTTTGGAAACCTCATAACTAGTAAGCCACTTTCTCATGGATGCATGGTCTAATATGCAAAAATGATTTACCTTTTGCTCCATGCTTCTATCCATCCTCTTCTCTATCTCATTTTCAATTGCCACATCTCCACTTCATTGTTTTTCTTGAGAGTCCATAGTAATTTGCTATCTATATTCACCCCCACAAGTTACCAAAAAATGTGTATAAGGGCCTCTAACACTAGTGAACCTTCATCCATGGCGGCTCTTATTTTGAAACATGTGAAGACATGTAGTATGAGTGGATAGTATCTAAGAACCTTTAGAGGGACTGTTTGACCTTGCCTATCAATATTAGTTAGCACCATATCTCGAGCATGTGGACATTAACTCGTATTTAAATGCCTTGAAAGAGCACACATACATTGAAACAAGTGTGTATGCTATTGTAGTCCATATCTAGTTACTACAACACTCATATAATTAGGAGACTCAAGTATCATTTTTTTCGTACAACAATCTATGGCATCTCAATGTTGTGAAAGTTCCAAAAGTATTAGAAAGCCTTATATTAAATTACCATATATAGGATATCAAGGTAGATGTGTTGTGTACTTGAATGAATTTGTTACACTTGTATCACTTCATTTATACTTTCTCTACATTCTCAAGAGTGCAAGAAGTATCTCTAAATGGGATGCTTAATACCTGTCATATAGTTATATGGAGGTCTTCTCCTTCAATGGGTCTGAAAACAAATCATCCATGGGTAATAGTGGTTTGACACTCACAAAATGTAGAAAGGAAGAAGGGGTGAAGGAAAAAGGGACTTATCCTAAGGCTCATTGCACTCCATCCATGGACTTGCACACTCTCCTTCCTTTATGCTCTTCTCCTTCATGGTTGCTCTCTCTCCCTCTCTCCCTGTGTGTGTGTGTAAATTGTCATGGCAAAAGTTCTATGACAATTTTACATTTTTTCCCCTCAATATAACATCACAATAGCAATGCTAATAGTGGCATTTTTTAAGCATTGGCAATTAACATTGCTAAAAAAGTGTCACTAACTAGCTGCTACTATAATCGCATGTTCTTACAGTGCCATTTAATTGAAGGAGATATTAAAGAGTTCCATGTATACAACTATCAATGGTAAGGAGGATTAGCACAAGCCTTCCCCAAAATTTTTGTAGTATTCTAAGAATATTTCCATGCCACATTTAAAATTGAATACCACATCTCAATGTGTTGACTCACGTGTGAGAGCTATGTAGGTTGTAGCAATCTCAAGAAATTAAGATAACATTGTTTTGATTCTTTTTAAATCTCCTTTGTATAAGCTCATACATGGATATGTAAGTATGTAACCCCTGATTCCATTATCCAAGATAGTAAGCCATGACTTCTTTTATTGGGGATATGGTTCTTTTTTTCAAATTCTTTCTTAGTTTGTAATTTGTGCAATATCTTTATGTCTTATGGATTGTATATATAAGTTTCAAGTTACAAGGTTTGCTACATGTTCCATTGTGCAACACTGACATCCCATAACGACATGGATTGATTGAAAGGATGACTCTTATGGAGATGACACAATGCACGGTGAGAGTGTAGAGACTTTGCCTCATAACTATTCATGGAAGTTAATATACATGTTGCATCCAAGTAATCTTAGTGAATAGTGATGCTTAAATAGGCTTAGCACATTATTAAGTCTTTTGGCATAAATCTATCTATTTTTGGATACTTGACTATGCTTATGTGTTTGTATTCTTTGATTTAAAAAAAGAAAAAGGTTTGCTAGTTTGATATTGTATAGACTAATGGAAAACATGGTTCATTGCCATCCACACAATCTCATTTGTAGCCATTGATATTGCTCACTAATCTATTTGATGATGGAATGGATTTAGGTGAGGTACTTCTTGAAGAGAGAACAAATCATTAATAAGTCAAAATAGGTTTCCAAATGGGCTTTGTAGACTATTCAAATAGCAAATTAGCAACTCCTTTTCCCAGCAAAACATGTGTTGGGACTTCTTTTCATGTGTCATTTATTGATGACCATGCTCTTCTTGCTTTTGTCTATGATGGTGAGGAGTGACCTCTTATTCATTTGCAAATTAGATAATATTGATTCAATTAGGATGAGTGCAACTCTATTCTTAAGAATGATATATCCAATCATTTTGTTAACCTACCTTAATGTAAGAAGATAATTCATACTAGGTGGATCTACAAGTTGTCAACAATAGCATTGATTGCTACAAGGCTCAACTTGTTGCAAATGGTTATACAACCCAAAGTGTATTGAGAAGTATCAATATATGAGATTTACAAGACAAAGTTTATCCTACAGTGGGAATATACAAAGCTAGAGAAAAAGAACTTCTTTGTGAGGGGGAAAAATGCCTCATTGGTCCTAAGTAGGTTCGACACACCAATATCAAAGTATGGTTATAAATCCTCTCTCGGAGTGATGTGGGAAGTGCCAATCCTAGAGGACTATGTTCAACACACCAATATCAAAGTATGGTTACAAATCCTCTCTGGGACTAATGTGGGAAGTGCCAAGCCTAGATGTCTATGATTAATCCAGGAAGGTGAGCAAGCCCAAAGCTTTATGAAAAGCTTCAAACATTTGACAAGATAAAACTTTTGCGAAAAGATCTACATGATTATCCTATGATGTTGGCACCCAAGCCAGCTAATCTCTCCTACAAAGAGCCTCTCCCTAACCTAATGATAATGCACCTCAATGTGCTCAGTACAAGCATAGAACAGGAGATAAGTAGGAGAAAGGCAAGTGCAAGATCTCCACCAAGATTAGTAAAAAGAAAGACACTTCTAAGAAAGATGGGGAGGAGGAGAAGACAGCATTGGAAGAAGCGGATGCTACAGAAAGAACCTTAGAGGAATCCAAAAAGACAAAGGCCAAAAGACAAGCCAAATGATAAGTCAAGATTCAAAAAGAAAAAGAGGATCTAAAGAGGAAACTCATTGCAACAAAGTGGTATATATGTGTCTAGAATTATGAGAAGGCTTAATTTCAATGATTATTTGTTATATATGGTAAAAATTTTCCAAGAAATAAACAAGGCAAGATCATCATGTTGGGATCTTGTTTTCTCACAAATATTTTATCCTTCTCTGTCTCTGCATATTTTTTTGTATCATGTGACCTTTGATAAGGTTCATGCCTCTACAAAATTTCCCAAGACATGTCTAATCCTTTAAATCTTGGCCATAAATTGACCGTATCGGTTGCCCACACCGCATTCCCATGCAAACTAAGGTGTTTTGTTATGAATTTTTACTTCAAATATGCACATTTTATGCAAATGTCATGGCCCACTACTTGCAACATGGACTTTGCACTCCATCTTATCTTTACCTTTGAAATGAACAATGAATTGTGCCTTGGATGCTTTGCAAACATGCCAGCTTTACATCTTGAGTCTTCATTTTTGGGTTTCAAATCTTTAAAAGCCACTCTCGTATCTCACAAAATAACTCTAATTTTATTCTTTAAAATCTTATCTCATAAGGAATTATGGCTAGAGTCCCCTTGGCTCCTTGGTATCTCCTAGCGAACTCCTAGTCCCTATGGAGAGACCTCTTGTGTTTGGTGCCAGTCCTAGTATCTAGAGTGAAAACATAGCTCCTTGGTGAAGATTATCCATGGCTAACCTTGGGGGAGGTCTAGCATATGTATCTCCAAAAGTTCAACATGCATTGATATAAACTTAACTTAGAATATACAGTTATCTCAAACAATCCTTTTTAATGTAGCAAGAAATTGTTGTAATATAACTAATGCATAATAATCTATTCTAGGTGCCATTCCCCCTAACATTAGATTGCCCTCAAACTTATCAAAGTTACCATGGACTTGTCATAGGCATAAGCCCATCTCTTCAAAGGAAAAATCACTCTTGGGGACTATTGTAGTACCCTTAGAGTCTAGTCTCCTCTTTGGAACTTTAATTTTCCCTAAGTTCATTTCGATGATTTATTGAGGTTTCAATTGTAACCCTAACCTCTTACTAAGGTTATAAGTGTTTGATATTATGACTTATTCAAAAGTTATAGAAAGAATCTTCTTAGTAAACAATGTTAAAAGAAAATTCTCTATGTATAGAAACTCCCTACTTCCTTATATTAAACTAAGCTATCTTACAACTTTGTTTTTAGAGCTTCATAGTAAGGATAATGCCTTACTTATTTCAAAGGAACAAGCATTCTTAACTAAAAATGCGCCTTTTGAGTGGATGCCCAAGGGGATTGGGGGAATCGTAACCCTAAGTTTCTGTATAAAAAAGATAAAAGAGAATGAAAAAAACTATTCATGTATTTGCAAACTTCTTGTTCTTGCTTTCTTGAACTCTCTTTTGCCTATGCCCATGCTTCTCTCTTGCATGAGAAGGCCATAGAGGGTTTGAGAACCAAGTGAGTGCATTGTGGATCATGGAGCTTGCATGGTGTGTCTTTTGTATTTGAGGGAAGGTTATGCATGCTTACTACGAATGGATTGTAGCATTTGTGATGTGAGAGAGGCTAGGTGAGAAATAACTGTCGAGCTTTGTGGTCGAAGCTTCTAAAACATGAGGAGTGTAACCAAAGTCCTTAACATCGAGTGTGTGTTGCTATTCTTACTAGGACAATGGATGCATGGATTGGAAAGTTGCTTGCATGGTTTTTGTCATAGAATAAAAAGGGTACTCATTCACCAACTCCGAAACGTGGCAAACAAATAGATAATATATATTGAAGAGAATAAGACTTATATGCAATCATGTCAAGCGTGACAAGTCATAGGTGTAAAATGTGCCATATAATTTACTTTAGTTTATCTCCTTTCTTTTAGGACATCAAGACTAGAGCATGGACATCATTGAAGCTTTTGAGTACATCTTGCGTGTACACAAGGACTTGAGCCATTGGGAGAGTCGCAGGGGGAGAGAGAGAGAGAGAGAGTCACCCAATTCTATTTAATTTTTAAAATACTACCTTACTTTGTTGTATATTTTTTAAAAAAGAAAAAGAAAAGCACACGCTGTGCTTTTGGTGGGGAGGGGACCTTAGGTTGGAGTTAATCTAGACCCCCCACCCTGGTGCTCAAGGACGACTGCAACATACTGGCAACCTCCATAGCCGCGGTGGCTCCATAGCTTTCCCCCGCCTGCTGACAGGAGCTTCATCGTCCTAAATCTTCAACGTTATTGTCAATAGCTTCATCGTCTTGAATCTCAACACGATTGTTAAAGGTAACAGTAGTAAAATTGGTTGCTTCAACAACAACGGAAGCAGCGCCATCAACAACAGTACAGGCGGTACAGTAACAGCAGCCTTGACGGTGCTTGAGTCAGCTTCCTCGGCATCAGGACTGGCAATTGAGTCTGCTCTGCAGCACTACCTGTTGCTGGTCGGGAACGGCATATTCATCCTGATCTCCCCAGACTCCCACAACACGAGCAACATCAAAGGGGGTGCGAGCCTCTGCAGGGTCGTCTTCTATGATCTCGACCGTGCCCGTGCATTGATACTAGCGCCATCATACTGCCATCGTCTCTCCCTTCTCACCCTTTTCCCTGTCTATCCTTCTACTTAACCTTTTGCACTTGGTCCACGATACTTGCATCTCCTGCACGAGCCATGAAAAGATAGAGTCCACCGCCATGAAAAGATAGACTCCGCCGCCATGAGAGGATAAGAAGCCATCGACAAGAACACCCCACGTCACCTATTGCAACTTGACGGCGCCCATCATGCCACCACCTACGTAGCAGGCCACTCAACAACTCGACATCCTCTCAGCGCCATGTGATAGAGCTGGCCACATGTTGGAGTGGGCCATCCTCGCCATCGCTGCTGCGGGCTGGTGTTGCCGGACTGGACGCGTGAAGGCAGCCCACACCTGCGCTCTGTCGCCATGACATAGTACGGAACAGGTCGTGTGGCCGTGGGCTTGTGTGGCCATCCTCTCCATCACAGCATGCAGTCCTGCATCCACAACACCCGCGCCTGCACCTTCTCTCCCACTCACAGTGTGCTGTGCCTTCTCTCCCACCACGGTGTCCTGCAACATTTACGAACACAGCGTGTGCTCCTCTCCCTCCCCCCATCTCTTTCATGTGCATTGTGGAAATATTTTCCACACGATCTTTTTAAAAAAAGCCCTTTGTCGCTATCAACATACATGGTTCCTTGTCTCAACGTTAGTTTTGAAAATATTGTTGCAAGGATCGATCTCAAAGTGCCACACCATGTGATGGTTAGAAAGATCATATTCGTTTGAATGGTCTGAATCCTAGCTTGATAATGTTTGTAGTATATTTAGCCAATGTGCATTCCCCCATCTTTGCATCACAATTCTTGCATATATACAAATAGCACTTCAAATCACCTTCATATTCATCATAAGGATGCGGTTTGTTTTGCGTCCACATATCCTTTCAAAGGATAGAATATGCTAACAAGTAGAGACATCAATTGTACATGAATTTTTAAAAAAAGAACCATCCCCCGTCGGTCCTAGCAACGTAAGTCATGGAACTCTAATTTATTCTTGTGGCTCCATTTTTTGGACAATTGTTGATGCATTTGATGGATAAATTTTTAGAAACTTGCTTTCTCAAACATATTATTATTCTTGGATGGTTACTTTCTTAGATTGTATGCACCTTTTAATTATTCTCAATCACCTTAGTAACAATATTTTCCATGGAGATTCCCCAATATCCCTCTATCTTTTAATTCCCTTATTGTATTGATTTCATGCCAAAATGCACTTTCCTATACTTTAAACACGCCGCCTTCTTTCATCTCGTATTTATGTGTTCTAACATTATCGACTTCTCATCGAGGCATTCGACTCGTGTTACTTTTATAGCTACCTTCGATGATATGTTTAGGCTTGTAATTGATCTTCTTCATGGCATACCAACCACTGTAAATGTGTTATTGTATCTAAGATCATGGCCATCAATTTATATCTATCTTTTATGTGCTTATGAGCACATGGGTTGTAGTTGGAATGTGTGTAATCTTGTCATTAAAGTTTATCAATATTAATTTCTTTGCTTGCAAGATGTCATCTCTATGTCTCATTATGAGTTGTCTGAAAAGCTCCACTTCAGAGCATACATTTAAAGATCCATTATTATGTTTGCATGATGTAATCATACTCGTAAGGTATGATTGCCATAGGGTTGCTTAAAATACCATAGCATTGCAATATATGTTACTTCTTATACTGAATATTTTGACAATTGTGGGTTCACAAAGGGCACATTCTTTTCGAACAACCATATCAACAATGGGCCTTAAAGGAGAGAAAATTGTTTGTGAGACAATGGGGGGTTGGGGAGCATGAGACGTAAAAGAAATTGAAGCACATGAATATTGGGCCTTGGTTCTTCAATTAGGACAAGGGTGTGTGAAAATGTAATACCAATCCCTCATTAGTGGCTTTTTTGGAGTCTTGGAGCACCCCCTTCTTGTTGCCCTTGTGCTCTATCCTCTCCCCTCTCTTAGAAATGTAAGGCTTTATATCATGTGCTATTGCATATTTTAGGTCCATCATCACTTATGGTTATTATTACTATTACTACTATTATTATATTCATTGCATGCAACTCATATTATATGCAGCCTATGTTTATTGACATTTATATTGTATGCAACATATGGTCATTCTACCCATTATCAACACCGTCATTGTACATGTTTTTTTACTACTAATAGTGGATATGTACACATTCTACAAATTTTCATTGATATGTATTTGCTTTAATCAAAGTGTTTGCAATGTGTTAAATAATGTACTGTCTAAGAAATGAAATAATGGCATGATTTGGTTGCCAGTCCAATGTGGCTACAAAGGTGGTAGGGCTCTACAGCCCTATGACCCCAAGAAAAAAAATCATGCAATCTCTATTAGCATCAATATTTTTTCCCAAAATTGTCCCTATTAGCTTCGCTACTAGAATGCTTTTCTAGCAATGCTAATAGCTATTTTTTATCGTGACTAATTGCATCGCTATAGATGTCATTATTTGCCATATATATTGTAGTTTGGTGAAAAAAAATCAAATGCTTCTCATGTTACAACCACAATATCATGTATGTCGATGATTAACTCTAGTGACAAATGTTCAACATCATGTGTAAGGTTTAACTAGAAATATGCAAAGAATAATGATACTTTAATATCACCATTGCATTTAGAACATGTGAAGACCCTTGAAATGATGCTTGAATCACCAAATACCGATAGGAGCTATCACCACCAGCTCCATCAGCAATACCACTTTACTCAAATTCAATCACCATCCCTCAATTCATCACTTGTACCAATTCAAAGCCACTAGCAATGTCATGTCACCCACGTCACCTCCTATGGTACCACCCAAGACTATTAACACCATCAACTTGCTCCAATGCACTTAGGGGTTTTTTTTATAAAAATCATTATCTTATATAGGTTACATCATTTGAGTAAAGATAACACACATAAGAAAAAATATCTAGTATCATAATTGTGAGACACAATGGATAATTTGCTAGTACCTAGTGATATCAATATTTTAATAGATCATTAAGCATTAAAAAATAGACATATGGATACTAAAAATAATATTTCAAACTCCTTTTAACTCAATTGGTTGAGAGTTTATTGAAAGTGTAACTAGCCACCATCCAAGCTATTAAGTCATGATACTAAAGTTTAATTTTGTACTTACATATTTGAGATAGTTAATCATAAGTTTTGATTTCTCTACTTACGTATTCAATTGTGATACTAGATGTTAACTACATAATAGATATTAAGCATCTAAGTGGCAATCTAAAAGCTCAAAAGCATCATTATGACGAAGTTACTGTGGTCTTTTAAACTAAAAACTGTTATTCTTGTCTCTCAAATTCAAATTTTGGTGTACTTGTTAAGTGCTCACACCTCTAAACTTGAAGCCAAGGGATAACAAAAGAGAAATGCATGAGTTGAACCCCTAACCTCAAATGTAAAAAAAAAAAAATTGATGCATTGGAAGAACTTGTTAATAAATGAATTGATAAATTATATTTATATATTTATACTAAATATTTGACTTGTCAGGACTAAATGAAGGGGTTGATGCAGAGGGAGATTCACATTCTTCACCAAGACATGGGTTCTAGCCCCAAATTTGATGTGTAACATGGGCAAGGGGACCTATATGTAAATCTATTGATGGCCATTCTCCTCTCAGTCTTGCTCTAGCTCATAGCATGTAGTGTTGCCCATCCATCCAACAATCAAGAGTGAAACTTGCCAAAATTGATCTTGAAGTATGGGGATTTTACCATTTCCCCCCAATTTAACTTGGGGCTTTTAACAATATACATAATCTTACTTACATTTGACCTTTGATTTGGTGATTTTTTGGCATTACATGTGATTGTTGGGGGTAAAGGCGCCTTCGCCTAGCCGCCCGTGTATTATTACACTGAGACAGTACCCATCATTGCACACTGTAGGTGGCAGGCGCCTGTCACAGTCACTTATTCTTTATTCTTTTAGTGACAATTTGAATAAAGGAAGGCCTGGCCACACATTGTGGTTGTTGGAGTTCCCATTTGTGTCTCTCTCTCTTCTTGCTCTTTCTCTCCGCTATAGCAAGCTTCAATCCTTCTCACCTTTCAATTGGTATCAGAGCGAGGCTTCCCAAATTCCCAAGCTTGGTTCATGGTATTCTTAGCTTCCATTCAAATACCTACAGCATTGGGTCTCCTTCCCGACAGCCATAGCCGACCTTCTCGAGCTCCCGTCACTCCCGGACTTCCCGAGCACCTTCTCGGCCTATTGAGGCACCCTCAGGGCATTGCTACAAAGGTATTGAAGTGTTCTTTTAGTGTTTTTCTTCAGTTCTCAGGTTGCAGTCAAACAGGGCAGCCATAGCTCAAACCCTTGGAGCTTGGATCTTGCTCCCTCTTGCATTGGGGCACTTGAGGCTTGTTGTGGGCCTCCCTGGGCACCCCGCAAAGCCTCCAACCACTACCATTGAGGCCACGTGGATGCATAGGAGCAGAAGAAGGGATCAACAAATTTGTGCCATTTTTTTGGTTGTTCTAGACAGCACACTACAACAGCTCACCTACTCCTCATTGATGGCTATGTCATGCTTCTTCGGGCTTGGCAATGCACTTGGCAATAGTCTCTAACTGCGGTTGAAGCCTCCTTGATCATTGGCATTAGTTTTGGGTCTAATCTGTACATTCCCAGGACTATTTACAGCTGTCCCACAGTCATGTTATGCAGAAGTAACATTGGCATCTAATGCTATGCTTGTTTGGGCACTTCTACTTAATCGGTTTGGTACTTATTGATGCCCGATTGTTTGGGGATGCAGGGCACATGTTATGCCATCATTTTGGACTGATTTTCGTGCTAAAAATACTCAATTTTGAGTAGTAAATCACTGCTATACCACAATGGGCTAAAGCCTATTATCTCATGTTTGGTTATGCCTATTGTATTTTACATTAGCATCTCTTGTGTATTTATCTACATAAAATTTTGGGCAACAACAATTTGTATTTGTCCCCACATGTAGAGCTAGTGTGAAAAATGCAAGCTCAAAGTGATTTGCTTGGGCTGTTTGGTGATATGCTAAGTTGGTTGTGGTACCAACTATCTAATGGACATACATTGTTAACCCCAACACAAAGAAAGCAAAAGAAAGCGGAAAAGATGCAGGGAAAAGGCGGAAAAAAGGTAGCCCGACTGAAGAAAGAAGAGGAAAAAAGACCAAAAGTGCAAGGGCAACCTTAAAAGTCCAAGGCAAATGCTGAAGGGGAAAGGTGCATTTTAAAATGGAAAAGGCATACCCTGAAATCTTGTAAAAGAGCGCCGGGCTCTCACTCGTGCAATTTGTAAAAGTAGATAGGCGATGGAAAGGAAGCAAGGAGGATAGACGGACAATGAGAAAAGGGGCCTAGGCTAATGGCCGGCCATGTAAAAAAAGGGGGATGACCGTCCATGGAAATTAGGGCATGTATATAAAGTTAAAAAGTGAATGAGAAGCTCATTCTCGTGTGTGGCAGAAAGCATCTTCTTCTTCTCCTCTTGTTTCTTGCCTTCTTGCCTCCTTGCTTGTGCTTGAGAGAGTGTGAGGGAGTAAGGTAGTGATCGTGTGAGGGTGAGGGATCTTGGAGAAGAAGCTCTCCATCTTCTCTCTTCATCTTCTCCTCCTCTCCTCTCTTCTCTTGTCTCGTACATGGCTATGGAGGATGAAGCTCATGGGAGAGGGATTGAGGTTGCTTGAGCTTGCCTCAAGGATCGTGGAGCTGCAGGGGTGCAAGAGAGAGGAAGGTACTCGATCGAGCATCAAGGTAAGCTCACTACACCCGTAAGGTAGGCATTGCGCGACGGCTATGTGAGAGGTAGCCATGGCTGCTCGGTTCGAAACACTTGAGCAATAAGTGGTCCGTAGGTCTTGGGGTAGAGCTTGAAGAGCTCCCACATTTTGGTTCCGTTGCCGTGACCTGCGGAATCGAGCTTTGAGCACCGTGCACATTAGATCGAGCATGGAAGTAGGGTTTGCAGCCTGAACCAGTGCTCAAGATAACTAGGAGACTTAGGAGGTTTTAACCTGAGGAACAGGTAAGTATTTGGGTTTGTTGGAAGCATTAGATTAGGACTACTGTTCTGCATTTCTGTTTTTCATATTGGCTGCACTAGATTGAGGTTAGATTAGGGTAAAACCAGAGAAAACAGAGGTTCTGGTTGTTGCTGAAAATAGGAAAACAGGGGACCAGATTTAAGCTTCTGGGTGAAACAGGGACATGGAACTAGCTGTAAGGTGTTGCAGTGCTGGGAAAGAACCTTAAGAGGCATGGGAGGCTAGGACAGACCTCATTTTCTTAGTTGGCTTTGTTTGTGTGTGAGAGAGAGAGTTTCTGGTTCACAGGACAAGGAAACGCAACCCTAATTCTAGGTGCATTCGATTTGTGCTACTTCAGGTGAGTCCAGTGTGTTCCAATAGCGCTCTGATCGGTTATGGGATGTTTTGTGATGATTGAGTGCAGCGGGCATTAGGAAGGATTCAAACTCCCCGGAATCACGCCCACCGCCGACGTGGTCGGACCAACCTACAGTGGTCCGATTCCCATAATTGGACCATTCGTGCTCGGGAGTCGGACCGTCTGATTTCCAGAATCGGACCGTTCGACTGAGAGTGAGTCGGACCAGTCTGGTCCGATTACTAGAATCAGACCAGCCCGATCGGATGTGCCATGTGGCACTCGGATTGCCCCTTATAGTCGGACACTCAACTGTCCGATCGGACCATCCTGTCCGATCGAACCACTTGGACCAGCCTGTCCGATCAGACACCTCATCCGATCGAAGAAATCAGATCCACCCCTGTCCAACTCGGACCAGTCCAGAATCGGACAACCCCTGTCCGCCTATTAGAGTCGGACCATACTGGTCCGATTGCCAGAATCGGACCGTCTGACTCTCAAAGTCAGACCATCTTGGTCCGATTCCTAGAATCGGACCATCTTGCTAGAACACAAAGATAAGGATCTTTTGCTGACCTGACCACTGCAACCCTGAACACCCCCAGAACCCAATTTGGCCATTAGAACCTCAGAGATTTATCAAACTCAGGGTGCGGAAGGACTATAGAATAGCCGGGAACCGAGTTGAAAACTCAAATTAGGCTCAGAACGTGGGTAGAAACAAGGTGGAGTTTGCATTAACCTCTTTTTGCATCGGCATTTCACTTTTGTGCTCCACTAAACCTACACAGCAAGAAAAGAGAAAAGACTGTTTTTACACCAAGCACCACGAAAGCACTAAGCACAACGTGTGAGTAAGGATCGACGATGCTTTTAAATAACAAGGAACACATCTGGATACCTAATAACATTAAGAAATGCACTAGTAGGAGGAGACCCCAAGACTTAGACAGGTGCCTGAGCGCCCTACTAGTAGTACCTGGAGAAAACACAAAGACACAGGAAGCAACAAGATAGAGGAGTGGAAGCTACCGGAGCTGATTGGATTCATCGACAACCTCGTGGAGCTGGAAGCAGAAACAATGTCGGGATCAAGAGGCGATCAAGGGGAAGACCAATTAGATTTAGGAGAATTTCCAACTTCGGTCCAGGAACTGGTACACGACTACGATCTACTCACCAGGACTGAGATCCAAGGTAGACCTGTAGAGGAAGTGGTGGCTAACCTGGAAGAAGAGAGAAGAGCTATCAAGAGAGCATTGGAAGGCATAATTGCCTACAACCATGAGCAGAGGGCTAGAAGGTTGCAGCAGGACATGGATATGTACGAGGCTAGACGAGTACTAGACCTAGCTGGGGCAGCCAAGTCCGGACCGAATGTAGAGAGGGAACGGGCAGCAGAGGCTGGCATGACGTTGAGTGAACTGGTGGCAAAGCGACTCATGGACAATACATCTATGGAGCAAAGTGCTACTGCCCTAGCCACCGCGCTACTGTCAGGATTGGGAGTTAGCAAGGAGCTAAAGGGCAGGCTAGAATCCCCATAGTAGCGAAACAACTAGCTTGATACGAACCTGGCAGTGACCCGTACAGCTTCATGGAGCAGTTGGAGCAAGTATGTGAGGCGAACCGTCTTACTGACCCTGCGCAGCAAGCTCAAGCTTTCAGCCTGTGCTTAGGCGACAAGAGGAGGACCTGGTACTCTAGTCTGGATGACGCAGAACGTACAAACTTCGCTCGTCTTAAGGGCCTCTTCATCAAGAGGTTTTCGGAGGTAGGGTACTCGGACAACCTCATTGTTAGGTTGATGAATATCAATCAAAGGGAGAAGGAGGATGTTAGCGATTGAGTTACCCAGTTGCGCAGTCTCTATAAGAGAATCCCTGCCAATGAGCGACCCACCGAGAGGGCAGTGTCTACAGTGTTCATGAATGGGATTCGAAGCGAGGAGCTCTACAAGGCTTTGGCCAATAACTCCACCTTACAACGAGACATGCTAGCTCGAGTCTTCGAGGAGGAAATACGCGTAGATGATCAACTCACGGAACGTAGCATGAGGATTACCAACAACTGAGATAGTGTAAGCCAGAGGGACCTTGAGAGATCAGCCATCTTAGGGGAAAAAGTAAATGCTAGCACGCAGGACAAGGGAAAGAGTATAGACAACGACCAAGGGATGGCAGAGATGAGACTGCAGATTGCACGCTTGCAAGAGCTTGTTAGGAAGCTTGTGAGATCGCATGTACAATGTGTGTACTGCGGTGGCAATCACCTCCCAGTGGAGTGCCAAGATCCTAGATCTCGGCTGTGCTCAAATTGCGGTAGATTCGGACATGATGCAGCGCATTGTAGAATGCCGAGGAGACTCCCATATACGCAGCAGTACAACCCTCCATACTTAGGTAATAGGCCACCTAATTTCTTTGGCAGGGGAACCCAGTTAGCTCTTCCAGCACCAACTGATCCAAGACTTGTCGTGCCTAGGCTGGAGATGAACCCAACTGGTATACCTAGGCCACCAGGGCCTTTTATGAGTCACCCACCTAGCGATGCTCCTGTTCACTTTGTGGAGGAGCCCAATGAGGAAGAGGCATATGTCAATCCTTATGTATCCTATGACGAGGAGGGCAACCCAGTCCTGATGGACTATCGGTGAAGTACCGGTGATGGCCTTAGGAAGAGGACGAGGCGGAGTCTTTGGAGGGTCGAGCCAGGATCCGGTCACATGCTAGACTTGCGGCCACCTGCCACATTTCATCACGCTGCCCAGAGCGAGAACAAGCTAACAAGGACAAAGCGGATCTCCGATGCACAGAGTGTGGAATCACACATCTGTTTCCTGACTGTCCTAGGTGGAAGCCATCAACGAGCGCTGCCAACATGCCATCGGTGCCTTTGGAGCTCTTTGGAGTTGAAACTTTCGGTAGTGAGGATATGCCCATCCCACTACATGCTATGACGTGAGCTCAAACGAAACAAGCAGGCATCTCCTTACCAGGGCCAAGTAACCTTAATGCAACCTCAATAGGGAAGAAAAGCCGGAGGAGACGAAAAAAGAGAACTGATGCGAAGATAACCCTTAAAACCGAGGAAATGACTACGCTGGTAACGAGAAAGAGGGTCACAGACGCAGAGGCACAGACCTCGGCTCCTAAGACAGTAGAGTTAGGGATCCCAAATGGCAACTCGAAGCTATAGCCAAGGTCAAGGAGTGGGTCAAGGACGCCCAAAAGCACCTTGAAGATGCTGAACCCATATTGGAAGACCCTATGGACGACTTCTCTAGTGTTAGCACACCAGTCTCACCCTCACAACCACAGGCTTGGAACATGCCTGCACCATTAAAAGCGGCTCAATAGCAAGGCCGAGGGGAAGCTTACCAGGGCAGACAAGATGCATGGCCTAGAACTGCCAGTCTCAGAGGAAGACAAGGGTCCAATAGCCTCCTCACAACTTTGCTGTCCACCCCAGTAACTCTAAGCCTGGAGGATCTGCTTAGGCAAAATCACTCCTTGTGGAAGGAGTTAAAAGACTCGATCGAGGGACACGCGGAACTTGTGGGCACTGATCCGCAAGATCACGATGCAGTTACACGGATCACAAGTCTAACTCTACACGCAAATCCTAAGTCTTTGCACATCAATGCTTTTTGGGAAGGCACTGAAATGCACGCAGTTTTGCCCGTCCTAGCCTTAGGAGGCATGACTCGGAAGGGAATTGTAGACACAGGCGCCGGTGTTAGTGTGCTAAACTATGCGGTCCTAGAGGCATGGGGAAACCCTCCCATAGAGACCGCTAGATTCAATGTCACGCTAGCAAACGGAATGAAGGTAAGACCATTTGGGGTCTTAAAGAATTGGCCGGTAAAGATTGCCAATGTGCAATTCTCGGTAAAATTCATTGTCATGAAGGGAGTGGATTACGACATACTATTAGGCCGACCTTGGATGAGGAATGCACGAGTCATAGAGGATTGGGGCAATGGATTGATTTTCCTAGGGAATAGAACTAGTGCAGTGAGGGTAGAGATGGACACTTGGACAACGATGTCTGTTGACCTGGCTGCCATCTCAACCATGCTAAAAGGAAATACTCAACCAACCAAGCCCTATAGATCGCTAGCTAGATATATTCCTTGCCCTGAGGATGAGAGGGATTGGATGCACGTGCTGGCAACCATTGACCTACCATTCTCGAATGAGGAAGGACCACATCAGCAGGCTGCTAAAACTGCCACTGTGCCAACTGAGGAGCCAGTTGTGCTGCTTTGCATGATGGTAGGAAGCTTGCTCAACCCAAGCAAACCGGCCTTGTCTCGCATCCCCAACAACAAACTAGAGCTTCAGGAGATCGTAGAGTATTTGACCAATAAATTGAATGGCAATTTGGCCGCTAACTTAAAGCCTCTACGTGACCTTTTAGCTAAACCAGAATGGAAATGGAACAAAGTCCATGACCTGAACTTGTTATATAACTGGGCTTTAGTTACTGACGACAAGGAGAGTGAACAGGGAAGCTTAGGGGATGATGAGCAGTCAGAAGAACATGACCCAGACAATGAGGAGTACGAGGACAGGCGCTTTGCAGGAGAAGAGAGTGAAGAAGAGGTAGACACGATAGAGTACGACACGGAGGGAAAAGCGATAGAGCAAATCAGGGCAGACTTAAGGCCTAGGAAAGAAGGGCTCAGTCGAAATGAAAAAGGAGTCATACTAATGGAGTGTGACAGATTCTGGCTAGAACGAATAGAAGCCGTAGTTTATGAGCAAGCTGGAGTAGCACAACGATAGGTAATCCCAGTGCTCAAGACAGATTCACCTACGGAAGTAAGACCCCCTAGGGAAACACCTTCCTCAAGTGAAGGATGCGAGTTCAACTCAGAGTCAAAAGCTAGTACTGAGAGTGATCCCGAGATACCGCAACCCTCTGAGGTCAAACACACCAAGGGAGACTTGCCAGTCCACCTGAGGCGCAGGAGGATAAAAGACGATGCCAGGAAGCAAGCAAGGGGCTCAGAAGTGGAAATGCAGAGGAAACCACAGGATCTACCCAAACGGTTTACAAAATTTAAAAAGGGTGACAGAGTGGTGGTCCTGCTAGGTGCAAAAAGACAAGGTCAGACTAATGAACTGATAAAGGGACCCGCCAAAGTCAATGAGGTTAACTTGGCTGGGAAAGACGAAAAACCAAGACCAGTATTCGTCGCAGATGACTTGGCGGAAGAGGAAGAGACCAAACTTGTTGCGCTCCTGCAAGAGTACATCGTCGTGTTTGCCTAGACATTGGAAGAACTTAAGGGAGTTGACCCTAGGGTCATGACTCATAACATCCCAATGATTCCAGATGCAGTGCCAACAAAACAATGACCTTACCCCATGAATCCTAAACACGCCCATGCAGTGAAGGAGGAGATTGACAAACTCATGAGGGCAGGTTTCATATATGAGATCGAGCACACGGACTGGGTGTCACCTATCGTGATTGTCATGAAGAAAAATGGAAAAATCCGAGTGTGCGTAAACTACAAAAAAGTGAATGCCGCTGTGAAAAAGGGATAATTATCCTTTACCTTATACCGAGCACATGTTGGAGAGGGTAGCAGGGAAGGAAGCCTACAGTTTTCTGGATGGCGTCTCGGGTTACAATCAGGTGCAAGTGCATCCCGACAATAGGCACAAGACTGCCTTTGCCACGGAATGGGGCGTATTCGCCTACATTGTCATGCCTTTTGGGCTAATGAATGCACCCGCAACTTTCCAGCACCTAATGTGCACTATCTTTAAAGACACGCTTAGGCGTGAACTGGAAGTGTTCGTAGATGACCTATGTTTACACTCTAGTTGGGACGAACACTTGAAGAAATTGCGAGCTGTCTTTGAAAGGTGTAGGCTATACCACCTCTCGCTAAACCCCTTAAAGTGCCAGTTCTGGGTAAAACACGGATGCATCTTGGGGCATGTAGTGTCAAGGAATGGCATTGCCACTGACTTTTCCAAAGTTAGAGTCATTGTTGACCTACCGCCACCCAACAACTACAAGGGAGTTCAGTGCTTCTTGGGACACACTGGATACTATCGACGATTCGTGCTAAATTATGCATTAATAGCTAGACCTTTGTACAAGCTATTGATAGTGTTTGAGTGGACGGAGGAATGCCAGCGCGCATATGAAGAATTGAAAAAGGCTCTTACGACTGC
Source organism: Lygodium microphyllum (assembly GCF_053477565.2). Lineage (NCBI taxonomy): Eukaryota > Viridiplantae > Streptophyta > Polypodiopsida > Schizaeales > Lygodiaceae > Lygodium > Lygodium microphyllum. The sequence continues at coordinate 59,851,856 of NC_141163.1, forward strand.
ACCAATCTTGCGAGCCCCAGACTGGAACGTAACGTTACATGTGCACATAGACGCCTCTAAGTTCGCTGTTGGAGTCGTGCTATGCCAGCTTGGTGAGCATAACTTGGATTACCCAGTGAGTTTTGCCAGCAGACAACTCACAAGAACCGAGATGAACTATACCACGATAGAAAGGGAGGGGTTGGCCATGGTATTTGCAGTAAAGAAATTTAGGCATTACCTGTTGGCCACTCCCTTTGTCTTCTTCGTTGACCATCAAGCCCTATTGTATCTTGTGAACAAGCCTTGCGCTACGGGGCGCATAGCTAGATGGTTACTCCTTTTACTGGAGTTTGACTTCTCTGTGGTTGTACGCAAAGAAAAGCAGCACTACATGGCTAATCACATGTCCTGCATACCCACAGGAGAAGCCACTGGACAAGGCATGCCTGATGATTTACCAGACGCCCATCTTTTTAACTTGTCTAGTGAATGAGAATTGTTTAGAGCGGATTTGATGCCATATTGGGCCGATGACATAGTGCAAGTGCTAGAAAATGGACTACTAGAGTGACCCATTGAGAAGGCCAGATTGAAGAGACTTATCCTGAAAATTCAGTCCTACCAACTGATAGCTGGCCAACTCTACAGGATGGGACAAGACGATTTATTGCGCAGATGTGTGTGTGAGCATGAGATGCACGATGCATTAAACGAAGCACATGGTGGAATCACTGGCGAGCATTTTAGTGGGGACACAATAGCCCAAAAGGTGCTACAATCCCAGCTATGGTGGCCCACCCTATTCCGCGATGCAGCTAGATTTGTAAAGCACTGCGATGAGTGCCAAAGGACCAAAGTGCCTATGCAAAAGGACAAGATGGAGATGACCCCTGTCATAGCCCAACAACCCTTTGAAAAATGGGGCATCGATTTTATTGGGCCTGTCAGTCCTGCAGCACAATATTCCCAAGCTCGATACATCATAGTGGCAACTGACTATTTAACGAAATGGGCAGAGGCACGAGCCACGAGGAAGAACGATGCTAGGACCACTGCAAAATTCTTGTGGGAGCAGGTCATTTCACGGTTCGGTTGTCCAATTGAACTTGTAAGAAACCAAGGCACACACTTCATTAATGAAGTGATTGCCCACTTGCTCACTACCTTCCTAATAATTCATCGGAAGTCCTCTCCCTATTACCCTCAGGCTAATGGCCAAGACGAATCCATAAACAAAATTCTAGTCAATGTGCTTACAAAAGTCGTGTCTACTTCGAGAAGTGACTGGGATAACAAGCTAATGGCACCCTTGTGGGCCTATCGCACAGCTTATAAAATGGCTATAGGAAAGACGCCCTTTAGGCTGACTTACGAAACTGAAGCCATTTTTCCCGTAGAATTCTTCATCCCTAGTTTGAGGCTAGCAGTCCAAGAACGTTGGGAGGAAAGAGAGGCTTGGACCAACCGCTTAGTAGAACTTGAGTGCTTAACGGAGACCTGACTCCTCACCACTCACTCTCTGATTTGCGAAAAGGCTCGACAAAAGATGTGGTTTGACAAGCATGTCACGTAGCGAGACGTCGAACAAGGGGACCTTGTTCTACTGTACTCGGTAAAAGGACATAAACAGAAGATGAAGTTTCAGGGGCTAGGGCCTTTCAGGGTACGCGTAATCGATAGGACCGGAAATGTCGAGTTGGAGACGCTTGACGGTGAGGGAATAGGCTTTTTTAATGGCAGCCACATTAAGAAGTACTATCCTCCTTCACATCCGTTACACGAGCCACCCATGCTAGAACCCCCACTGAATGTCCGCATGGCTACTGCAACTGACTTGACAGATCGGGACGAAGAAGTAGTGGCACCGGCATACCTGCGGATCACAATTGCAGCAGGAGCGGTGTATTCTTTCGACGCCTTGATTGATGAAGGTGCTGACTACAACATCCTAACACATGACCATTGGACACGCATTGGTCAATCGCAACTACAGCCCACTAACGCTCAACTCACCCCATTTGGGGGTACCGCTTACCCACTCCTAGGGAAATGCAAGGTGGTCGTTTCCATCGAGTCTGAAAGTTTACCGGTCTTCTTCCATGTGCTACCTGACACTAAGGACGATGGTAATGTATCACTATTAGGTCGCACTTTCAAGGAACAAACCAATTGTAATGTGGATTACAACCTAAATCACATACATCTTGCCATCGACAATGTGCGCATAGTGACGACTTTCAGCAAGGGCTACCCTAACTCCCCCACTTTTACAAAGCCGTCGATAGAAACCCCTACGACCACGCTTCAGCCCGAGTCTAAACAAACGGAAACTATGGCCTCGTGCTGAGTTCTCAACCTCAGACCCATGCCCACTAGGAGCACTCACAAGGCCAAAGAGTCCAAGTTTCTATGGGTGCCAAAATGGCAAAAACCACATCCAAGTAAACCACCCAAGTGTGATCCTAACCGTCCAAATTATCAACCGTCCCGAACCAAGAGGCAGTCTAGGCGCTATCGCTGTAGATGAACAACCATGCCGCGCTGGATTCCCAAAGACCTCTTGCGGGCACAAGGATACCACGAGGGCAATCCCTGGATTTGGGTGCCTAAAAAGGGCCAGCTGGAAAGGTCATCTACAAGCAATCTCACCCTAATGAGAAAGGTTTGCACAAGTGGCGCCCAGAACACAATTAACAGGCCAGGGATAGCGGTGCTAACAAGCCTCAGCTCATCTATTGACCAAAGCAAATGCCCCGGACCCTAAACCTACCTAATCTTGAGAACTTACAAACCACGATGACTACTCACTCAGAACCAAGTACAACCCCCATGCCTCTAGAGCTTCCTACAGCATCTCAAAGTGCTTCCCATTGTGAGGCTCGACCTGTGACACCGATGAGGAAGTCGCAACTATCTAGTCCACTTGCACCAGCCCCACCAGAGGGTCTTAAACCTTCATACGCAATACGACCTTTCCTCTCTTTGGCTAAGGGCCTTGCTGCAACTTCTGGGGATGATTTAATAACCTGCATTAAAATGTTAGATGAAACTTTCACTGCATTTGCTAGAAGCTACGAGAGGCTAGACCTAGGTCTTCTTGACGAAATGCTTGCTTCAGATGTTCGTGCATTACCATGCACTTGGGAGAAATACGAACTTATGACCACTAAAGTTCCCAAAATTGCTGCCGAACTGATAGCAAACGATGAAATCTCGAAGGATCAGGCTACACTCAGAAGACTTATCACTTTTTATCGTAAGCCTCCGCGTTCTGCTCCTGAACAAGAGCTGCAAGAGCTCACGTAGATGGCAAGCTCACCTTCCACATTCTTGTAGCAGTGGTTTATGCTAAGGATCCAATGGGAGAAAAAAGGTTGTTGCATAATGACCAATGCTGAGCAACGCAAGGCAATCAAAACTATCGAATATGACCCCACGTATGTGGCACCTATCTCGTTTAGGGTCTTGGCCATCACTCATGATCAGCATTTGGACGACCATGTGCTCGCCCACCCCTACATTGACCAATTCCTCACCCAAGAGGAATTACATGTTGCCAGTCGCCTCAGTACCGGAGATCTCTTCCACGACGTTTTGACCTACATTTCCCAAGTCTCCATCCAACCATCCACTCTGGATTGTCATGCTCAACTCGAATACAATCCAAACTTCTATGATTGGCTAGGTAAGTCAACCCACGCGAACAAGTGCTTACCTCGCCCTTCCTGTGCTAATCTTAGGAAGGATTCTTTGAAAGATTCCTGACAGACGGGGGAGCAAGGTGACCAAGAGTAGAGCAAAGATGAAAAGTTATGTTATCTAGCAAGCAGATTGTTATAATTAAGAAAGTTTCTATGGAAGAATATTGCAGAATAAAACAATAGCAATGGTCAAGCCTCTAAGCAAGTGTGCCCACTTTAAGCCCATCTATTCTTCTCTCAAACTTAGTTCTAATTAGAAATGCACCGATTGTTAGGCATTAAATGTTGGCATGGTGTATTGACAGGTCACCGCCATGGCAGGACATGACAAAGGAGGCAAACTACCATTCTCAGAAGAGGAAATTACCAAATTCGGCATCGCCATTGAGACACGCAGATTCAGTCACTTCACTTTCAAGCACACACTGAATCTGGATGAAGCCATCATGGAGGAACCCGCGATCAAAGACTTAGTGGATAGATGTCATCTCCACAAGTACGTGGAGAAGGTGGGGCAGGCAGTGGATTACAGTATGTGCACGGATTTCCTGAGGAATTTCGACAAAAGCAGGAACTGTGACACCGTCACAGTAAGGACAGGGGAGCAAGAAAGGAGAATCGAAGTGCCTCTCAATGCAACGATCATAGAAAAGGCCCTGGGGGTTGTGCCAAAGAAAGAGAGAAGGCCGAGGCGAGATGTTTACACCATGCTGGGGGTCAAGAAAGAAGCGGTGCATACTGTGGATGGAATCAACTTGGCTGACATCCCGGACTCGGTGGTAAAACTACAAGCAAAAATGATCCATACCCTCTTCTCGGGCCAGCGTTACAATGCGCTGATGAACATGATCGGGGTTCCACTATTGGAAAGCATAGCAGCAGGAACCCCTGAAGAAATAGACTGGAATGGATTCGTCCAGAAGACCATTCAAAGTTCAGCTGCCCTCCTCACTCCGGCGGAAGCACCAGCAGAAGGAGAGTCCCCTACCTCAACAGCGCGTTCCGCAAGGAAGAAACTTGCGTCGAAAGCGGCTACAATCAGATACGGGGGCATCCTGACAGCCATCATAGACGAAGCAATAAAGAATGAGGGCATCTTGGAGGAGGAAGTTGCGCATCAAAGCTCAGCTCACCACGGTAGAGGGGAATCAAGCGAAAGAACGGTAAGCGACAAGGGAGAGCAGGAAGTGGTGCTTCCACGAGTGACCAAACCCGTAGAACAAAGCAAAAGTGATAGGAGACATAAGGAGAAAAAAGAGAAATTAAGTAAGGAAGAACGTGCTGACATCAAAAAAGCTAAAAAAGAGTCTCGAAGGACCGAGGAAGAAAGGAGGAGGAAAGAGGAGGAGGAGCTCGCCAGAATAGGAGAGGAGTCGAAGAAGGCGGAAGAGGATAGGAAAAGGAGGGCAGAGGAAGAAGCCGACGAGCAGTGACTCAAGGAACTGGCCGAATTGGCGGAAGCTACCCGAAGGTCGGTGGAAGAGACCCATGGGCGTGGCAAACTCGAACCCGCAAGCCCTGGCCATAAAGTCGAAGCCAACACAAGTGTGGAAACAGCACCGGTGGTCATAGGCAAGGGCAAGTCCCTCCTACATCCACTCCCTCCCTCCTTTGTGCCAACAACAGCTGAAATTACGATCGCCACCGCTGCACAACCCACGCCTCCTCTCGACACGGCACAGCTCATGACCATGATGCAGATGCTCGTGAGCAAGGTGGACGAAATTGTCCCTGAAACTCGATTGAAGAGGCCCGCTGCTGCAGATACAGAGTCACGGCAAGACCCCAAATGACAAAGGCTGGAGGCATCGACCACCATGCCCAATACTCCCATACTTGCTGTCGCAGACTATGACACATATGTGGCCGAGTTACTGACTCAACTGGACAAGGAAAAAGAAGAAAAGAAGGTGGCCCTGTTGGAACTAGAGAAAGAAAAGGGCACGTCAGCGGCCCTCAGGCTAGAGGTCTCAAGGCAGGAAGCTACAGACGGAGAGAGATAAAGGCCCTGCAAAACCAGCTAGAAGAGAAAATGAAGCAAGCCCAAACCAATGAAAGCTACCTTAGGCAAAGGCTGGAGGATGAGGAGCAGAGCCTAGTGGCGGAACAAAGGAACATAAAACTTTTGATGCAGCAATACAGTGATCTCCATCAAAGGGTGGCCCAAGTGGAAAAGCTCTACCGGGAGGTTCAGGAAGGCAAAGCCATTGTTCCATAAGAACATGCAGCGAAGCCCCAGTCATGGCACAAGCAAGAAGAACAGGACAGGCTAATCAGGGAAATCGAATTCCTGAAAAATGAAGGGCCGGGGGTCTCAACAGCTGAAGCAAAATGACTACAGGATGAAGTGCAAAGATTGCAAGATGTGCTGGAGACCTCCCAGGAAGATGTGGAAGCCCTCATGGCCATGAACTTTAATCAGAAGAGGCTGCTCCGCGCTGAAATCCAGAGCCTAGAATAGTTGGTCCAAGAGAAATCAGAAATCCTGACCGAAGCGCACCACAAGCTCAGCATTGTTGATCAAGCAAGAGGGATTGCTGAAGAACAGCTCGCTCAGAAACTAAAAGAAAGAAACCAGTTATGGTTCTTATCAAATGAGCAGCAACAGGTGGTAACCACCCTGGCGGGCCAGCTAGAGGAACAAAGGCAAAAGATGGAGGAGAGAGCCATGGAGTGGGAAAGAAAGAACTTTGACAGGGTGAGGGATTTAACAGAATGGCTTGTGGTGGCAGAGTGTGAAAGAATGCTGGCCGAGGCTAGGGTTGAGGCTGTAGAGATAACCACTAAGACCCAATGACAGGCCTTTCTCAACACGGTGCTCCACGTGACGCAAGCCGAGGGCGATGATACAGTGGAACAGGTAAAAAGAAAGTTGGAGCTAAGCACCCGGGTGCTACGATACGGCCTTCAAGAGCGGGAGCTTCCAACAAGTACAAGAATAACTAAAGAGCAACAGTTCTACTACCTGCGCTGTATGGGCCTTTCTGCTGCGGAGCTCAAGGAGTTGGGTTTTCAGGAGCAGGAGCAGCCACCGCCACCACCACCAGTTGTTCTCCTGTGGTAGAGAGAAATGTCGAAGAGGGCCCGGACTTCGAGCAAGATGAGGATGAAGAGCCACAAAGATACCGAGTTCACCTCAACCAGAGATCCCACAAGAGGAACCTGTCGACGCTGAGCTACCTGAACGCATAATTGCAGCAAGGAGAAGGAGGCAAGAGCTGGCAGAGGAGGCCCAACGTCGAGCGCAATACTTCCACGACAACTTCCTGAGGAGCCCATGCCACTGCGAAATGATACACATCCTGTAGATTGGCCCCATGAGTTGATCATATGGTGCCAGAGAGAGCTACATAAGAGTCCATTCGAGCTTTCATTCGCTTTTCCATGCTCCCTGGACCGGGCCCTACCTCTAGGAGTCATAGCCAAGATCAAAGATATGGCTAACGAACTCGCAAATAGATGGATGGAAGAGAGAAGCATGATAATAACCAGGTGGAGACAAGAGCCACGAGAATACTGGGAAGACAAGGTCGGTCTAGTTCCCAAATCTGTCCAAGGCTACGAGGCACAGCCGAAATGGCGGAGGAGGATTTGGGACACCAATTTTGATGCTTGGACCGCATTTTGTAGCTCCCTCCCCGAAGAGCGCAATGATCTCATCTACATGCCCTACCCCCGTAGGCATGGAGTGGATTACAACAGAGATTTGCATGGGGATTTTGACTTCCCGAGAATCTATAATGTAAATGCTAGAAGCCCGAAGGAGTGCTTAGTATTTAGGGTAGAAGATCTGCTTCCCTCCATAAATCGTTTCCTTGTAGATTTCTCTTCCTGCCCCGATCCAGCATTCTTAACCACTTGTAATTACCTCCGACTTCTCAAATTCCTGCTGCTCCAAAAACCTGCAGCAGAGGAAGCCCATCTCCCTCCACTCTTTTTTTATCTTAACCTAGGAATAGATAGTAGAGCCATGATGAGGTTGATGATGCGCGCTACTCTCCTCCCAGCCTTCTGCTTAGAGCTATTAGAAAATATGAGTGACACCCATTTTGCAAGGTGTAATCACCCCTTTGTGTCCACCACTCCTCTAAGAGCTAGGGTCGGTATTAAGGAATACCTACAAAGTGGCGCATTTTAATCACGAGGCCTGCGACCACCCCGTGACTAAATAGGTGCCCCATACCTTGCCCAATGTACTTTCTCTCATTCACCCAAAAAAAAAAAACGAAAATAAAAGAAAAGGAAAGAAAAGAAAGTGCTTGCTGTCTTCAATTACTATTATGGTGCACCATACTCACTGCATCTAGAGTCCTCTCTAGCCCCTCCCCCACTTCACACTTAGGGCACATCAAGGGCAGGACTTTCGGACCTGCCACCCTGAGTTTCGCACCGCACCTCAGAAGCCTCACGAACTAGGTCCTCAAGTGTGGGACATTACCAAGGACTTGCCCAAGGTTAGACCCATCTCCCAGTTCCACTGGCACGGGCACCATGCACTACACAGTGAGACAGACACACCCCCTAGGGAGTGCACCACTTTTCTTGCAACTTATGTTCATATGTCAAGAACGGGCTGCTTGGCTGAAGGCGATCATCTACTACATCCTCCAATGACAATGAATTTTTCCAGAAGTCGGACATGACCCCATTATTGCAACTTCAGGAGCTTCGTTGTGAAGGTTTCAATGGCTCAACAGATTTCATGTTGACAACCATCAGCCTACTGATGGGCTGCCATTGGCATAGATCTTGGAACCTCACCGTCCGATGATCCATGCCCACTGCCTCATGATCTATGGATCGCTTATTAGCACCACAAGCCTGAAGATTTTCAACTCAAAACTGAAGGTCCTCTACTCCCAGACAAGGGTTTTCAACCTAGGCCACGGTTTTTCAAGGCAAACAGCGTTCTGGGGGTTTCTCCAGAATAAATCCCTCCAATACCATCCTCCTAAGGGACTGCTTCTTGTTTCAAGCGTTTCGGATACTCAAACGACGACCGGCTCCATAAGGGCGCCAGAACAGTGAGAAAGATGTCGAGAATCGTCAGGAAGACTAAAGCACGCTGGAATCTCTCCTGGTCATCGTCATCAAACCCCATCACCTCTCATTCACAAGCCTCAGTGTCCTCTACCCACCTGTTACTCCTAGCAATAGCATCATCTATCCCACTACTTCCCACCACAGTGCCATGGTACTGGCACTCATCTAGGAGGGGGGTAATGTTAACCCCAACATGAAGAAAGCAAAGAAAGCGGAAAAGACGCAGGGCAAAGGCGGAAAAAAGGTAGCCCGACTCAAGAAAGCAGAGGAAAAAAGACCAAAAGTGCAAGGGCAACCTTAAAAGTCCAAGGCAAATGCCAAAGGGGAAATGCGCATTTTAAAATGGAAAAGGCACACCCTAAAATCTTGTAAAAGAGCACCGGGCTCTCACCCGCTGTGCAATTTGTAAATGTAGACAGGCGGTGGAAAGGAAGCAAGGAGGATAGACGGACAATGAGAAAAGGGGCCTAGGCTAATGGCCGGCCATGTAAAAAAAGGGGGATGACCGCCCATGGAAATTAGGGTATGTATATAAAGTTAAAAAGTGAATGAGAAGCTCATTCTCGTGTGTGGCAGAAAGCGTCTTCTTCTTCTCCTCTTGTTTCTTGCCTTCTTGCCTCCTTGCTTGTGCTTGAGAGAGGGATTGAGAGAGTGTGAGGGAGTGAGGTAGTGATCGTGTGAGGGTGAGGGATCTTGGAGAAGGAGCTCTCCATCTTCTGCTCCTCTCCTCTCTTCTCTTGTCTCGTATGTGGCTATAGAGGATGAAGCTCATGGGAGAGGGATTGAGGTCGCTTGAGCTTGCCTCAAGGATCGTGGAGCTGCAGGGGTGCAAGAGAGAGGAAGGTACTCGATCGAGCATCAAGGTAAGCTCACTATACCCGTAAGGTAGGCATTGCGCGACGATTATGTGAGAGGTAGCCATGGCTGCTCGGTTCGAAACACTTGAGCAATAAGTGGTCCGTAGGTCTCGGGGTAGAGCTTGAAGAGCTCCCACATACATGATACACACCATGTGCTAGTTGCAAAATAGCGTTGGAAATATGTGTTTGGGCTTAGAGGCTCTATTTTGCAATTCGTTCCAAGTACATTCAATGGTTCAGCTTCCAATTACACTCCCACTACAAATCAGTTGAGATGGGATGGAATAGATACCCATGCATATGCACTAATTGCACTTTCATGCAAGAGACTCATCACACCACATATATGATTGCACATAATGATTAAAAAAATATGTTTGACTCTTTGAATCGGGTGTGAAATGAAGCATTTGTAGCTTCCTTACAAAAGCAACTTAAGCTTGAGTATATGACAAAGGGAGATTTTGTGGATGTTTAGATCACAAGAATCAAGTACCTCAAGGAATAGTTGGTCATCATTAATATCATTCTAGATGCATCTCTTATTTCTACATTTTTGGTTGATCGACTAAATTTTTTCCACTCTCTTTGATTGTTAGCAAAGGGTAATGCTAATGTGTACTCATTTGATGAGTTGGTACCCTTACTATTACAAGAAGAGCAATCTTGACTTGATTTCTTGAGTATGATATGGAAGATTAGGCATTTGTAGCCACCCATAAGGGAAAGTGCAAGTCATGGTAACCATTTGGTACTAAATCAAAGGGTAAGAGAGTCCCATATTCTAACTCTCATGTTAGTGACAACGATGAATAAAAAGAAGGAAATATACAGCTATGGCAAGAAATGGCTATGTTATGGAACAATGCAAAAAGTGTATAGCTCGTGAGAAAGAGAAGCAATCAAGCATGATTGTTGTTGAAACTTCAACAAATGTGAAGGATGCAATAGCACAGATATCTCATTTGGATATTCATCTATCTTATGTATTTGTTATTTGATGCTTGTATAATCCTTTATTGCCTACACACAATGCATATCCATGGTGAAACCCAAGAATACATCATATTATGATGATGGTGCTCAAAGCACATTGCCTCTTTTCATGTGTTATTTGTGTCATTGTGAGATGCACCAAAGGGATGTCTCTATCATTTGTGCCAATTATGTTTCTTATGCAATCAAAGAAATTGGTGAAATTCCTATTGGTTTATTAAATTTTTGGTACATTCATGCTTAAGCATGTCTTGTATATGCATGGAATCAAGATGAATTTGATTTCAATTTCAGCCATTGCATGTGTTGTTAGTGTCGTTCATTTTCATGTGGATTGATGTACTGGGATGATCGCACTAATGGAAATGAAATTCTTGTCATACACACATTGTATAATGGACTCTATAAGTTGCATTATTCTTATGAGAAGAGTGCATTAAATGATGCATTCACAGTCGATTCTAAAGCTATTGATGACATTGAGCTATGGCATGCTTTGATCTAATCATCTAAAATATGGTAGCTTGCTTCATCTTAGAAGCAAAGATATGGTGCTTGACCTTCATCCTTTGAAAGCACCAGTCAAAAATGTATGCAAGGGTTGTATACTTAGAAAAATTCATTGGACTTGTTTTCTGAAAACTAGATCTATGTAGGCTAGTTATTTGTAGTGATATTTGTGGTTCCATGTGCATACCATATGTTGAGGGATGCTTATGTTGTATGCCATTTATTGATGACTTGACGTGCCATATCTCGACCTATGCATTGAAGCAAGAGTTAGAAGTCTTTGTATGTTTTAAAGCTTCTTGGCCATGTCTAAAAATAGAAAATCTTGTCACTCTCCAAACGGATCAACCGGGGGGGGATATGTCATGAGAATTTAAAGGTTTCATGGTTGAGCATGATATCATACTTCAATGTGTTACATTGTATATACACCTAAACAAAAAGGTATGGTTGAACACACATGTAGATCTCTTATAGATATGGCTTGCCTACAATAAGCTACTACTGAAGTTTTGGTTAAGTGTTGTCATATGCCCAGCATATATTCACAATTGCTACCCCACTAAAGCACTAGATGTATGTACATTGTATGAGGCTTGGGATAGCCATATACATGTGTTTGATTATTTGGCCTATGATTCTAGTCATGTCAACACAAGCTTCATGACAAAGTGTCAAATGTGTATTATTAGATATTTTGTTGAAAGTCAAGGGTACAACTTCTATCTATCTTCCATAAACAAGGTCATTGTGAGTCGAGATATTGCATTTGCTAAACATATATGTTAGCCCTTTATAGAATGTCAAATCCAACCACTCGTGGGTCCCTTTGACATGTTTTGATACTTTGTTACCTTTGTTTCAAAAATGTGCACTAGATCTTGGTCATATTCAGTACGCTATTGTTAACCTCAATTTGAGATGGCGGAAATATGAAGAAAAGAGTGAAAAAATGACAAAAAAAGAGCAAAGGTACAGAGGCAGCCCCTAAAGTTTAAGCAGAGACAAAATGTGCAATTTTAAATGAAGACACCTTAAAAAACTCTAAAAACTCTTGTAAAAGAGCACCAGGCTCCCTCCTGTGCCATTTGTAAAATAATAGATGGATGTAGGCTTAAGGCATGAGGCAAGAAGAGGGAAATGTGAAAAATGACCTTGCCACAACGGCCAGTCATGTAAAAAGGGATGGGTGCCCATGGGATTTTAGAGTTTTGTATATAAAGTTCAAAAAGTGAATGGAAGTTCATTCTTTGGTGTGTGGCTAACAAGAGTCCTCTCTTCTTCTCTTCACCTTGCTTGTGTGTGTTCTCTTGAGAGAGGGAGTGTGTGGGAGTAAGGGATCAAGAGGGTGAAGCTCTTCACCATCTCCTCTTCTCTTCTCTTTTCTCGTGCGCGCGACTATGGTGGATGGAGCTCGATGGAGGAGGCTTGAGGATGCTTGAGCTAGCATCTAGGAATGTGGAGCTACTGGTGTGTGTGAGGGAAGAGGCAACTCACTTTGGCATCGAGGTAAGCTCACTATACTCGTAGGTTTGAAGGTGCGTCGACTAGGTGAGAGATAGCCATTAGAGCTCGCTTGAAAAGCTTGAAATAATAAGTGGTCCATGGGTCTTGGTAGTTGAGCGTGAGCTCCCTCTACATTTTGGTTCCATTACCTAGACCAACGGATTCAAGCTTAAGCACTTGCACGTCTCATATCGAGCATCGAAGTAAGGGATTCATCCCTGAAAGGGGCTTTAGATAGGTAGGAAGTTTGGGTTTTTAATCTTCAATACAAGTAAGTATTTTGTTTATTTTGGTTGTTTGATGATTGGAAAATAAGGGAAAATCATTTTAGTTATTTGCTTTCAATTCTTGTTGCATTTAGCTTAGGTTAGGATTAAGAAATCGGATTGGAAAAGCGTAGGGTTTACTACTGTAAAACATGGCAAAACAGGGTACAAATAGCGGTAAATGGGGAAAAAGAGCGTTTGAAATGATTAATGTTGGCAAGTGATTGATTGGGGATAGTAAAACCTTGCCGAAAAAGGGTTTAAGGCCCAGTAGACCATAGAAGAGCTCATTTTTCACCGGAGCATTGAGAGAGAGAGAGAAAGAGAGAGAGAGAGCTTCCAATAGTGATTTGATTCCATCTTGCCATCGAGTAGCTCTTCACACGAGGTATATCAAACCCTTCTCCTATGTCCTTGTTGTGATCTAGAAGTTTGTGTGCCTTGTGATTGCTTGGATCGTTGGATTTAACAAAATCATCCTCAGTGTTGCCGTCATCGCGCAAAACTCAGTCCGTCCGAGTGGCTTGGTTTTGGGCCGAGTCCCAAAATTGGCCCTTGGCCCTCTTACACTTGGCCAAATTTTCCCATCCAAATGGACAACTTAGCCAACTTAATTCGGCCCAAACAAGCTCGGCCATTTCCATTAGGCCCTTTTTGACTTGGCCCGTCCGAACGATTGACTCAGCCCTTTAACCTGACTCACCCTCGACCACGTCCATTCGGCCGTCCAAGTCACAAATTTGGCCATTGTTTCTATTTGACCCTCGGCTCGCATCCAAATCCACCACTCAGCCCTTGCAATTCGGATGAGTTTGGCCAAGTCAGATTTTGCAAATTTTTGGAAAATCGCACTAGACCTAGCTAGATTTCAACCGCACAAACCTTTGTGAGCCATCCCGACGCCCAGAACGCGATTCTAGCGTAAAGAATAGGCGAATTCGCAAGACGCAGCTACTTAGTAGGTTGGGTAGGTTGTTGAGAGAGTCAGTGCCTAGATTGTTGAGAGAGTCAATGCCTTAACGACAACCAATAGAGTCATAGACCTCGAAACAAACCTAAAACGAGTAATACAACGCAATAAGAAACCCAAAAACCTATCAAGACGGCTAGAAATTGATCAAATAAGCCTATCAGTCCTAAGAAGAAATGAGAGTGCATAAGCCACTTGGACACTTGTTCTTCACACTCACCTTGATTTCCAGCACTTGAAGTACACCAAAGAACAGTCGAAACCTTGATTGAGCACAACTGCATGGAAAAGAACACACACACGCTGAGTGGAGGTAATTTGAGAATTGTGTGCAATAATTAAGGAACTCACTCAACTAAAAGAACTTGAAAGAACCCACCAATAGGAGAAGATCCCAAGACATAGGTAGGCAATCGGAACCCATCGTAGGACCAAGTGAATAGCAAGACAGAGGCATGGATCTACCCGTCAACCTACTTAACCTTATCGATAGCTTGGTGGAGCATGAGATTGCAACCATGTTAGAGGAAAGCTCATACCACAAGCAAGACACGGAACTCGACTTGGGAGTTTTCTCAGAAGTGATCCAATAGAGTTGGTGAATAATTATGATTCTCACGCTCGGTATGAGCACCACGATAGAACAATAGAAGCCATCATAGTTGCCCTGGAGTAGGAAAGGAAGCTAGCCCACAAAGCATTATAAGGCATGGTGGAATACAACCAAGACCACCAAATTAGGAGCCTGAGGCAGAACACAAAGATGCAAGAGGTACAACGAGTACTGAACCTAGTAGACAAGAATTAAACTAACCATGAGAGAGTGCTAGAAGGAGACTTAACGCTGAGTGAGCTTCTCATGAGTGAGAGTAGTGCTGCAGCATTAGCGATGTCACTACTAGCAGGGCTAGGGGTAAACCAAGGCTCCAAGAACCAACCAAAGATACCAATTGTCACTAAGCAGCTCGATAATAAGTACTAGCCCCATGATGATCCATATAGCTTCATAGAGCAATTCGAGTAGGTCTGTGAGGCCAACAGTCTCACCGACTTAACTCATTGCTCTCAAGCATTCAAGCTTTGCTTAGGCGACAAGGGTCGGACTTGGTACATGAGTCTAGATGCTGCACATCGAGAAAACTTCAATGGCCTCAAAAACCTCTTCATTAAGAGATTTTTTGAGCTCGGATACTCTAACAACCTACTGGTACAACTTATGAATGTCAAGCAGAAAGAAAAAGAGGAATCCGTGACTATGTGACCCACATGAGGAGTCTCTTCAAGATAATCCTGATGTTGGGTGAATGGCCGATCGAAAGGGCAGTGTCGATGGTATTCATCAGTGGAATACAAAATGAGAAGCTTTATAAAGCCTTACCAGGAAAATCGAGCTTGCAGCGAGATGCGCTAGCTAGGGTGTTTGAAGAAGCCATTCGAGTAGGCGACTAGCTGAAGGAGAGGAGCTCCAGGAACTCAAACAAAGAAGAGACCAACTCTAGAAGTTTGGAGAGAGCTTCAACATCCAGTGAGCGATCAAGCACAAGTACCCCAGAAAAGAGAAAGGCCACGGACACCAACCAGGAATTGGCTAACATGAAAATGAAAATAGCCAAGATGCATGAAATGCTAAGACAACCAACACGCCCACAAGTCCAATGCATGTACAATGGTGGAAACCACTTGCTAGCCAAGTGTCAAGACCCCAGGTCATGACCTTGTGCTAATTGCAGTAGGTTTGGTCATGACATTGTGCATTGTAGATTTCCTAGAATACTTCCGTACTCACAACCATACGGTCAACCTTACCTAGTGAATAGGCTGCAAAAATTCTTTGAAAGGGGAGCCCTGTTGGCCCTTCCCACGCCAAACGACGTTAATCCGATTGTTCCTAGAATTGACATAAATCCTACCAAAATACCTAGACTGCCTAGTCCCTATGTGACCCATCCACTGAGTGACGCTCCAATCCACTACGTGGAAGAGCCAAATGAGAAAGAGACTTACGTATGCCTTTACATCTCGCACGACCATGAGGGCAATGCAGTCCATATCGACTAGTACTGGTGATGGTGTTAAGTAGGGGATGAGGTAGAGGTCTAGGAGGGCAGACCCAAGAACCAATCATGTGTTGAACTTGTGGTCACCCATGACATGTCTCATCACACTGTCCTAAAAGGGAGCAACAAAATAGAGACCAAGCTGACCTAAGGTGCCTTGAGTGCGGAATCACTCACCTCTTCATTGATTGTCTAGAGTGAAAACCATCCTCAAGTTTGGCTAACATCCCATCCATCCCATTAGGGTTGTTTGGTGTCGAGTATCATGATAGGGAGGCTACACCTATCCCATTACATGTCATGAGCCGTGCACAAACAAAGCAGGCTGGCATATCAATGCCAAGTCCTAGCAATCTTAACGCATCCTCGGTAGGAAAGAAGAGTCATAGGAGAAGGATGAAGAGACTCAAAGCTAAAGTCACGCTCAAAACTAAGAGTGCCACAATGCTACCTGTTGGAAAGAAAGTCAATGATGCTAAGGCAGAGACATCATCCCCAAAGACGGCTAAAAAGGAAAGTGCCAAGGTCGGGGAGTGCCCCAACCCAAAGCGCCAACTAGAGACCATCGAGAAGGTGAAGGAGTGGATAAAGGAGACCCAAGAACACCTGAAATATGTTGAGCCCATCTTAGAGGATGAGATCGAGGATTTCTCCAGCATAAGCACACCAGTCTCACCCCCTTGACCAAAATCGAGAGATGCGACTGTGCCACAAGCAGTACCACTTAGGCAAAGCCTTAACACTATGGGCCAGCAAATCAATTAGGCCATTGGCCAAGAAAATCCAAAATAGAAGAAAGATGAGTAGCCAATGACCTCCTCACCACTTTATTGACCACCCCTGTGACGCTAAGCCTCGGAGATCTGCTTAGGCAGTATTCGACCCTATGGAAATGTCAAGATTGTGGGAGAGAAGGAAGGAGTCTCGCTTGAAGCTTTCTTGCTTGCACAATGGGGGAAGACACACAAGGGTGGAGGCTGAAAATAGTTTTCCTCTTCTTAGTTGTGTAAGCCAAAAGAACTCAAGTACAAAGAAATAGAAGAACCCTATATATGGGTCTCAAACCAAACTCAACTAACTAAGGTGGCATACTAACTGAGCCACAAACTAGAGTAGATAAGGATAGCTATCATGTAGCTATTATTCATGGGCGGTGTACCAACCGCATCTGCAACTGACAAGTCGGTGACATAAATACACAACGGTCACCCTGGCGTATCACGAGTGGAGCTCGATATCTCAACACTCCCCCTCGAGCTCAATCCCAATTCCTGCACACCAAGCAGGTCTCTGAACTTGCGCAGCTTCTCTGCGCCCAATGCCTTCGTGAATATGTCAGCTACCTGATCCTCTATGCTGACATAAACTAGATCAATAAGACCTAGTAAAACCCTCTCTCGCACATAGTGATAATGCACCTCAATGTGCTTTGTTCTAGCATGATAGACTGGGTTATTTGCCAAGTGTATACTACTCATGTTGTCACAATAAATGACAACTGGCCCATCTGTAGACTAATGCATATCATAAAGTAGCTTCTGCAACCAAGCTACCTCACATGCAGCCATTGCTGCACCCCTATACTCAGCCTCTGTGCTTGACAAGGCAACAGTAGGCTGTTTCTTGCTGCTCCAAGTGACTGCAGCACTCCCAAAAGAGAACACATATCCACTGGTAGATCGTCTATCAGAAATACTACCAACCCAATCAGCATCAGTGTATCCATGCAACTGTATCTGAACCCCAGTCTCATAAAATAGTCCATACTGCAATGTGGACTTCACATACCTGAGTATGCGTCTAGCCGCACCCAAATGTGGTTTCCTTGGAGCCTGCATAAACTGACTTACCAATCCAACAGCATAGCTCAAATCTCGCCTGGTAATAGTCATATAAATCAAACTTCCTACTATGCGTTTGTACATAGTAGGGTCTTCTAGAAGCTCACCTGCATCTGTGCTCAGCTTCACATTCTGCTCCAAAGGAACTGAAATAGGCTTACAGCCTGTCATCCCATATTTGGATAGCATGTCCAATCCATACCGCCTTTGCAAGAGCTGTATCCCACTTGGTGATCTAATCACCTCAATGCCCAAGAAATAACGCAGCTCTCCCAAATCCTTCATTTCAAACTTCTGCTTCAATAGCATTTTCACATGAAGGATATCTTCATCACTGTCACCTGTCATAATCAAATTATCAACATAAATGACAAGTAGCATAATACCTTTCTCTGTTTTTCTCACATAAAGTGAGAAATCTGCCTTGGAAATCTGAAAGCCAATAGTGACAAGATACTGTCCTATCTTGTCAGACCATGCTCTAGGTGCTTGCTTCAAGCCATACAAGGCTTTCTTCAACCTGCAAACAAACTCAGGATGAACAGCATGCACATAACCTGGTGGCTGCTCCATATAGACCTCTTCTTGCAAATCACCATGCAAGAAGGCATTCTTTACATCCATCTTATGTAAAGACCATCCCTTTGATGCAGCCATAGCAATGACTGCTCTTACGGTTGCCATCCTTGCAACCGGACTGAATGTTTCTTCATAGTCAATGCCATATGTTTGTGCATACCCCTTGACTACTAATCTTGCCTTGTATCTATTCACAGAACCATCTGCATTGTGCTTCACCTTGTAAACCCACTTATAGCCAATTGCATTTTTACCTTTAGGCAAAGGTACCAATTCCCATGTAGCATTTGCTTCCAAGGCATCCATTTCTTCATCCATGGCTTTCTCCCATTTTTCTTTTCCCATGGCTTCCTCAAAAGAAGTGGGTTCTGGTTCCTATATCACTTTAACCATATATGCATAGTGAATGGCTGTAAATCCATCATATTTCAGCCTATCCACAGGATACCTAGCTCTCGTAGACCTGCGCAAAGTAGGTTCACTCCCAGGTGCTCTCAAAACATCCCTGGTCTTCCTTACTCCAGGTGTAACAATAGAAGGAATACCCAACTCATCATCAATGCTCTGTTCTGAGCCATTGGATTCACCATCCACATAAGAGTGACCTGCATTCACATCAAACATGGGCTGATCTACCTTCTCTTTTCCTTTTCGTGATGCCTGCATACCACTATCTGCATTACTTTGAGAAGATTCTCCTGATCTCAATCTGCCTGTCCATGGCGAAGAATGTGAACCACTACTAGAGGACGCTCCAGGTCCACTAATATTTTGTGACTGCTGCTGTGAATTTTGTGCAGCATTACCATTTTGTGCATCTACATCATCAATCACATTTACTGGTTTATACCAGCTACTCATCTCATCAAAAACAACATCTCTGCTCACTGTAAACTTACGAGTAGAAGGGTTATAGCATCTATACCCTTTTTGCTGCAGAGAGTAACCAATAAAGATGCACTTCTCAGCTTTTGGATCCAACTTGGATCTCAACTCATCTGGCACATGTACATAGGCAATGCAACCAAAAATTTTCAAATGAGAAATATCTGGTTTCCTACCAGTATACCTCTCCTCTGGAGTCATTCCATGTATTGCTGCAGTGGGAGTCCTGTTCATTATGTAGACTGCTGTAGCAACTGCTTCAGCCCAATAAAAATCTGGCAAGTCTTTTTCATTGAGCATGGCACGAGATACCTCTCCAATATGCCTGCTTTTTCTTTCTGCAATTCCATTTTGTTGTGGGGTATGACTGCATGAATATTGCTGCTTTATGCCATGATCCTGCAGGAACCTTGCAAACTCATTTGAGAGGTACTCTCCCCCTCCATCTGACCTTAGGCATTTTATCTGCAGGCCTGTTTCTTTTTCAACCATCGCTTTAAGAGTTTTGAAATGCCCAAAAACTTCACTTTTCTTTTTCATAAAATACACCCAAACTTTTCTGCTATAGTCATCAATAAAAGTGACAAAATAATGACAGCCTCCAAGAGATGCAGCTTTAGTTGTCCACACATCAGAGTGGATTAATTCCAATGGCTTCTTACTCTCTTGAACATGTCTAGGAAATGGTTTCCTTGCCTGTTTTCCAAATTGACAGGCTTCACATACCTTATGCATTTCTGCAACCTTGAATTTCGGCAAACCTGCAACAATATTTTGGGCCTGCATTGATTTAAGTCGTTGTACATTAACATGACCAATGCGTTTATGCCAGATATCAATATCTGCAACTACATCGGTCCCATGTGCAAACATTGCTGCACTCAATTCAGACATGTCTGCATCCAATGTAAACATTCTGCCCTTCTTCTTTCCTTTTGCTATCAAGTGACCTTTATTTTTCATATCCTCAACAAAGCATCCATGAGGATTAAATCTGACCTGCAAGCCTTGCTCAACCATTTGACCAACTGAAACCAGATTCTTTGTGATATTCGGGACATGAAATACATCGGACAAGTATTTCTTTTTCCCATCCTGCATAGACAAAGGAATTTTTCCAATCTGCACAATAGGATGTGCAGTATCATCACCAGTCTCCACAAATCCTGGTTTTTCCATTTTTCTTGCATCCTCCATCCATTCTGCATGACCTGTCATGTGGTTTGATGCACCTGAGTCAACATACCATACATCATTACTTTCTTCTGCACTTGTCACAGAATTGTTCATGTGCTGCACCATAAACAAGTGCTCCTTTCTGTCATCACCCTGTCTACTAGAAGATGCATAATTCCCTTGTTGCAGTTTTCCATTCATGATGTCATTCTGCTTTTTATAGCAGTCTTTAGCCATATGACCCATTTTACCACAATAGTAGCATTCAACATTACTGTTTGCATTTTGGCCTCTTTGCCATCCACCACGACCTCGTTGGCTCCCCCTGTCTCTAGAGTTACCACGTCCTCCTCCATAGGACTGGTTTTCTTGAGTTTACTGCATATTCTGATTTCTGCCATGGCCTCCAAATCGGCCTCCTCTACCTCTGCCTCTACCTCTTCCAGCATTTGAGTAGAAGACAGCCTCTTTTGAAGTTCCTCCTGAAGAAGATGCACCACCATTTCTCGTTTCCTCAGAAATTAGAAGAGCAATCAACTCCTCAAAATCAGGAAATCTTTCACGAACTGAAATGGATGTTCGAAACTGTGCATAATCCTTTCCTAGACCATTCAAGGTCATAGAAACTAAATCATCATCTTCCACTGGCGACCCAATGGAAGCAAGTGCATCTGCAATCTTCTTCACCTTCATGTGGTAGTCATTGATGCTCATATTTTCTCTTTCCACATTGTGCAACTCTTGCTTGAGCTGCATTTTCCTGGCTTGCATATTTGTGCTATACATCTTTGACAGAGTATCCCATGCCTCCTTTGGCGTACTTGCATCCTGAATATGCACAATCATAGAGTCTGAAATGCTGATAGATAGCCAGTACATAACTTTCCTGGCTCTCTCATGCCATGCTTTGAATGCCTGCATTTGCTGTTGATTGGGAACATCAGGAAGAACTGGTTCTTCTTCATTTCCTGAAACAAATTCCCAATATCCTTTTCCCATAAGGAAATTCGTCATTCTAAACTTCCATGCCTGGAAGTTGTTCTTGTCAAGCTTTTCAGTTACAATCTGTGAAAGAGAATCAGACGCCATTACAGAACACTACGAAAAATTATGTCACTGCAAAAACTCAGCTTCACCCTCACAAGGGCAAATCTGCAAAACTAGCGAAAGTGGTATTTGACCACACAGTCACTTCCTAGTGACAATTTTGCATAAACAGGAACCAAGGATGATTCTGAAACTCCCAATGTCTCTGCGCACAAGCATACGATGCAATTTCTACAGTAACTTTTCACCGACTTGTAGAACAGTGGCTGAACAGCATAAAACTGAGCCTTTTCTTGAGTGCGTGCAGAAAACTTCCACCTCCAAAACAGGCCCCGAAATGGCCTCAAATCAAAAAAACAGGGTCGCCAAGAGCTAAAGCTCTAACCCGCAGCATATACTGCCCTCTTGCTTCACCGCGAAGGGCGTCTCAACCTGAGACAATGCACTCCTGCAATTTTCGGCTGTGCTACCTACAGAGATCTGCTCCCAAAACAGAAAATGAAAGCAACACTGCATCTCTTACCAGACCACCGCGAGCTTGGCTTGCTTTCTTGAGCTCCTTACCACGAACAAGGCTCTGATACCATGTCAAGATTGTGGGAGAGAAGGAAGGAGTCTCGCTTGAAGCTTTCTTGCTTGCACAATGGGGGAAGACACACAAGGGTGGAGGCTGAAAACAGTTTTCCTCTTCTTAGTTGTGTAAGCCAAAAGAACTCAAGTACAAAGAAATAGAAGAACCCTATATATGGGTCTCAAACCAAACTCAACTAACTAAGGTGGCATACTAACTGAGCCACAAACTAGAGTAGATAAGGATAGATATCATGTAGCTATTATTCATGGGCGGTGTACCAACCGCGTCTGCAACTGACAAGTCGGTGACATAAATACACAACGGTCACCCTGGCGTATCACGAGTGGAGCTCGATATCTCAACAGGAAAGACTTGAAGCAGTGGGTTAAAGGATCACGAGAGCAAGCTACTGCAGACCTACAAGAACTTGACGTTGCACTCCATATCTAAGTCCTTGCACGTTAATACTTTTTGGGAAGGCGCCAAGATGCATGCGATCTTACCAGTCTTAGCCCTAGGTGATACAACAAGGAAAGGGATTATAGACACAGGGGTGGGAGTTAGTGTACTGAGCCACACAGTGCTCCAAACTTGGGACAACCCACCAGTCAAGACTGCTAAGTTCAATATCACATTAGCTAACAGAATGAAAGTGAAGCCATTTGGGGTGCTAAAAAACTGGCCAGTGAAATTTGCAAGAGTCCAATTCTCAGTTGACTTTATAGTCATGAAGGGAGTGGACTATAATATCCTATTGGGCTGACCTTGGATGCGCAATGCCAGAGTGATCAAAGATTGGGGAAATGGTCTCATCTTCCTAGGCAATAGGACAAAAGTCGTAAGGATAGAAATGGACTCCTAGAAGACTATGCTAGTCGACCTCAACACCATTTTCGCAATGCTTAAGGGTGATGCTCAGATCAAGAAATCCTATGTGCCCCTCACTAAGTATATCCAATGTCTTGAAGACGAGCAAGATTGGATGCATGTCCTTGCTACCATTGACCTGTCGTTCTCAAACAATGAGGAGTATGAATATGCCATTAAAATGATCGGCAAGCCCAAGGATACACCTCGGTGCTAGTCTACATGATGGCAGGAAATCTTCGCAAAAGAACCAACCCTATCACTTTCAAAGTGCCAAACAACAAGAGGGAACTCCAAGAGATTTTAGAGTATTTGATCAGCAAGCTAGCTAGCAATCGAGCGGCAAATTTCAAGCCACTCCAAGATCTCTTAGATGAACCAAGGTGTCAATGGACCAGGGTGCATGACCTAAACCTCATGTACAATTGGGCCCTAGTTCCCGATCAAAGACACGAGACATACCAAGACCTATGAGAGATGACAAGCAGTCAAACGAAGATGCTTCTGATGGTGACGAATACAAAGATTGCCATTCGTTCAATGACGAGAGTGAGGGTAAGATAGATACTATAGAATACGACATTGAAGGACGAGAGAGAGAACAGATACGAGCAGACTCCAAGCCACAGAGAAAGAACGCCTTCAGGATAGAGCGAGGGGTCATGCGCATGGATTGTGACCATGCTTGGTTGGAACATATAGGAGCCATAGACTTTGAAACATCAAGCCTAACCCAACCAGGTACCATGCCAATGCTTAGAACAAAGTCTCCCTCTGAGCTGCAACCACCGGGAGAGACTACCTCTTCTAACAAAGACAGGGAGTTTGATTCTAAGTCGAAAGTGAGTTTGGAGAGCAACCCAGAAATACCTAGGCCTCCCAAGACTAAACGTACCAAGTGGGACCTACCCGTCCACCTGAGGCACAGACAGTTAAATGAAGAAAGGGAAAAACATCCTAAGGAGGAGGACGCATGAGCAGACAAACAACAAAAACCACAAGACCTCCCTAAGAGATTTATGAAGTTCAAGAAGGGTGATAGGGTAGTGATCTTGCTAGGTGCCAAACGTCAAGGGAAAGCAAGTGAACCCATCAAGGGACCTGCCAAAGGCAAGGAGGTGAACCTAGCCCAAGAAGGGGAGACACCCCAACCTTGTCTTTATTGCCGATGACTTAACGGAGAAAGAGGAGACAAGTCTTGTTTGCTGAAAGGGAAGTAGAACCCAGGAGGAAGAAGCTTGGTGGTGAGAGCTATGGCGAATGGAGAGCAAGAGCAAGAGAGAGAGAAAAAAAACCTCAAAAGTGGAAACTTCAACCACCACAATGTGTGGCTGGGCCTTCCTTTATTCAAACTATCACTAAAAGAATAAAGAATAAGTGACTGTGACGGGCACCCGCCACCTACAGTGTGTAGTGGCGGGTATTGTCAGTGTAGTAATACACGGGCGGCTAGGCGGAGGTGCCTTTACCCCCAACAACCTCCCACTTAAAGACAAATATGCCCCAATGAGAGAGAAAAGAAAAGAAAAGACAGTACAACATGTACACATGTACAACAAGATGAGGAAAAATACGTCATCTCATCCAATGCCCGTTAATCTCCTGAGGAAGACAAAGCACTTTGTAGTGAGGCTCTTCATGAGCAAGTCTGCAGGATTCTGCTCAATCAGAATCTTGACAAGGTCAACAGACCTATCCTCAATGACCTTGCGAATGAAGTGATACCTCACCTCAATATGTTTCGTCTTCACATGGAAGATCAGATTCTTGGCCAAATTGAATGGCAGGAATCCAAATGTAGTGTAGGCATAGCATTTGTCATACCAAGGTCGACAATCAAACGGCCTAACCTGATAGCCACCTTGCAAGCCTCTATGGCTGCAATATACCCGGCCTCTATAGTAAAAAGAGTTGTACACTTCTGTGCCTTGGACATCCATAAGATAGCCCCTCCAACATAAGTGAACACATAGCTAGAAGTGGACTTCCTACTATCTGCATGTCCTGTTGCATAATCAGAGTCAGTGTACCCCACGAGTCCTATATCCTAGCTGCCATAGCAAATACACATATATGTTGTGCCCTTCAGGTATCTCATGATATCCTTCACGGCATCCCAATTTTTCTTACCAGGTGTAGCCATATAACTTGCCACAACCCCAACTACAAAAGCAATATCTGGACAGGTGGCTATCATGGTATACATAAGACAGCCCACGACTGATGCATAGGGAATGTTGGCCATCTTGGCCCTCTGCTCATCTATCTGCGGATAATCGGCATGTGAAACCTTTACATGACAAGGTAATGGAAAACCAATAGGCTTAACATTTTGCATACGAAAGCGCTCAAGGACTGTTGGGGGTAAAGGCGCCTCTGCCTAGCCTCCCGTGTATTACTACACTGAGAGCCACTGCCACTGCACATTGAAGGTGGCGGGTGCCCGTCACTGTTACTATATTCTTTATTCTTTTAGTGGCAGTTTAAATAAAGGAAGGCCCAGTCACACATTGTGACTGTTGGAGTTCCCATTTCTAATCTCTCCCTTTCTTGCTCTTGCTCTCTCGCCATAGCTCTCGAGTCCAACCTTTGATCCGTCGCTCCCTTTCAAATGGTATCAGAGCTTTGCTTTCCGACTCTTGAGCTTGGTTTCTGGCATTCTTAGCATCCCATCAACTGCATTGGGTCTCCTTCCTGGCAGCCATATGCGACTCCTTCGAGCTCCTGTCACTCCCCGGCTTCTCGAAGCACCTTCTCGGCATTGTTGGGCACCTTTATGGTAATACATCAAAGGTATTTGATCATTTTCTTCAAGGTTTACTTCAGTTCTCAGGTCTCACAGGCTATAAACAAGATTGGGGCAGCCACCATTGAAGCTCCCTTGCTTCATATCTCACTTGCCTTTGAAAAAGACTTACTGGAGCTTGTTTGAGGCCTTCCTTGGCTTTAACCAGACTCCTTCGAAGCTTGACCACCATTTTTTGCAGCCCCAGGACCAGCATTTACAGTTGGCAGAATCATGTAGCCCTCCCATATGTATCTTCAGCATTGACAATCACAACAACAACTCTCCCTCTCCATCGGCACTTGAAAAGGCTCCATTTTGGGCATATGAACATGCTTTGATGCTTGGTTTTGATGGTTGATGTGTTGGCATAGCATTTGGACTGATTTAACACTATTTTGGGACTGTCATAAAAGTCTACATGCAGTTGATGATAGTGTTACACTGACATTTGATGCTACAGCTTGTTTGGCATTGTCATTTGATGCCTAGTTGTATGCCTATTGTTTGGCAACCATTTGGAGAGCTGATTTTGGTGCTGAAATTCTCAGTTTTAAACAGTAAATCACTGCTGTACACAGTTGGGCTGAAGTCATTTTACTCATGTATACTTATGCCTATGATTTTTGGGCTATGTTTTGGGCATATATGGTGATATATTGACACTTGGGGCTCGACATAGAGCTTGGTTTTGATTTGGGATCATTGATTGAGCTTGAGCTCGCTTTGCAAAGCATTTGGATGCTCCATCTTGGATGTACTTATAGCATGAATGTTGCCTATGTCTAACCGGTCTTGACAAGCTTAGCCTATGCCATTACTACATGCTAGTTACATTGTTTGGAGCCTATTGCTGTTGGAGCTCTGTCTTGACTTGACCTTGGATTCTCGGAGCTTACTTGAGCTATTTATTGGCTTGCTAGAGTCGTATCTTGGGATGTACTTGATGTCTTACATGCTTATGGATGCTACATATGGATGCTCTACTGCCTACATGTTCGGGATGTACTATTGATGTATTGTCTTGGACTTATGTCATTGGCACTGTGTCTTGCCTTGGCTTGAGCTCTTGAGCTCGTACATATTGCTTTTGTGCTAGTGGGAGCATTCTTGAATGCTTATCAGACATTGAGCAGGTGGTACTTTTATGCATTAAGCCGTTACATGCTATTGAGCAGTTATACAGACACTTGAGACTTTGGGACTTCTTACCTTTTGGGATGATACATCATATGTCTTGGTTCATTGTATGCTTATGAGCTAAGTCTTAGTTTTGGATCCGTATCTTTGTGAACTGACACCTAATTGTGTCAAGTTTTGGTAGTGGCAGGAACACTTTGCCCCTTTGCTTGGGGGGTGTGCCTACTCACTGGCAGATGTTTGTATGACATACTTGGGTGTTGGCTTCATGCTTATTGACCGTCATATGCTTATACTATGCCCGCATGATGCTGGCTTTGGACTTGGCATTATCTGATTGCCTTGGGATCCGATTTTGGCACTGTTAGCTCTCTTTTAATGAAATCTGAAATTTATTACATCAAGCATATATGTATGGACTTCCATGGATTTTTCATGCTGAAACACTTTGAAATTATGTACTTTCACTAGTACTTGGTGGGCAGCAACTTTGGTTCCACTTTCTTTGCTATTTTTCCTCAATTTTGGTGATTTTTTTGTCATTTTCTGTAGTAAATAGCAAGCAGTTTTGAACTATCTACAGTCTTCCAGCCTGCATTATGGCGAGTTTTATGCTATTTTCAACATCACTAAGCTTGATGGTACGAATTACTCTTATTGGAAGAGCCAGATTTGGCAGGTGTTGGTGGAGAAATAGTAGATCAAACCTTTGAGGTCAAGCGGGCATCTACCTACAACTATGCTAGATGAGGAATGGCTTGAGCTTGATGAGTTATGCAAGTCCACTATTGTATTGTCTCTCACAAAATAGGTTCACTATAATGTCTTTGAGGAAGAACAGAGTGCATGGCAGTTATGGGAAAAGATCAAGAATCTCCATGACAAGAAAAGTTGAGCGAGTCAGATGTATTGGTTGAAGCAGCTTATGGATCTGCGCGCATGAAGGAGAATGTGACTATGTCTTCTCACTTGAGTCAGTACCATGCTATCGTCAAGAACTTGACTTCGCAGGACATCACTTTTGCAGAGGATGTCACTCCTCTTTTCTTGCTTGGTACTCTTAATGAGTCATGGGATGTATTCCGCACTGCATTATGTGTCTCTACTGCTACCTTGAAATTATCTAATGTTGGGAGTGCTCTTCTGCAGGAAGAGGTTACCCGTAAGAATTTGGATGCCTCTCATGTGTCTCATTCTATGACAGTTAGAGGCAAGAATGATGGATATGGAAAGCATGGCAGTGGTAGTGGCCACGGACGGGATTCTCAAAAATCTCGGTCCAAGTCTCGTGGGAAGTCACATAGCAAATCCTGTGGCAAGAATGCAGATGTTACTTGTCATCATTGTGGGAAAAAGGGTCATATTAGGCCACAATGCCATGAATTGCGCATTGAAAGGCGCAAAGATAAGGGGAAAGACAAAGCGCATGATAAGTCTTCTGATCCCAGCATAGTACCTGCAAAGTCCAATGCTAAAATTGAAGAGATCAATGTTATGCAGCCTGAGAATGTTGATGATTATGATTATATCCTAGCAGCATCTTCTAGTGCTTCGCAGATGACAGATATACACTCTATGTATGCACAATGTTGGCTCTTAGACTCAAGTGCATCCTTGTTGAGATATCGAGCTCCACTCGTGATACGCCAAGGTGACCGTTGTGTATTTATGTTACCGACTTGTCAGTTGCAGACGCGATTGGTACACCGCCCATGAATAATAGCTACATGACAGCTATCCTTATCTACTCTAGTTCGTGGCTTAGTTAGTATGCCACCTTAGTTAGTTGAGTTTGGTTTGAGACCCATATATAGGGTTCTTCTATTTCCTTGTACTAGAGTTCTTTTGGCCTACACAACTAAGAAGAGGAAAACTGTTTTCAGCCTCCACCTCTGTGTGTATTCCCCCATTGTGCAAGCAAGAAAGCTACAAGTGAGACTCCTTCCTTCTCTCCCACAATCTTGACATGGTATCAGAGCCTTGTTCGTGGTAAGGAGCTCAAGAAAGCAAGCCAAGCTCGCGGTGTTCTGGTAAGAGGAGTAGTGTTGCTTTCATTTTCTATTTTGGGACCAGATCTCTGCAGGTAGCACAGCCGGAAATTGCAAGAGTGCATTGTCTCACGTTGAGACGCCATTCGTGGTGAAGCAAGAGGGCAGTATATGCTACGAGATAAGGGCTTTAGCCCTTGGCGACCTTTTTTTTTAATTTGAGGCCATTTCGGGGCCTGTTTTGGAGGCGGAAGTTTTCTCCACACACTCAGGAAAAGGCCCAATTTTATCCTGTGCAGACATTGTTCTATAGGTCGGTGAAAAGTTACTGTAGAAATTGCATCGTATGCTTGTGCGCAGAGACATTGGGAGTTACAGAATCATCCCTGTTGCCTGTTGATGCAAAATCGTCACTAGAAAGTGACTGTGTGGTCAAATACCACTTTCGTCAGTTTTGCAGATTTGCCTTTGTGAGGCTGAAGCTGTGTTCTTTGCAGTGACATAATTTTTTGTAGTGTTCTGTAATGGCGTCTGATTCTCTCTCACAGATTGTCACTGAAAAGCTTGACAAGAACAACTTCCAAGCATGGAAGTTTAGAATGACGAATTTCCTTATGGGAAAAGGATATTGGGAATTTGTTGCAGGAAATGAAGAAGAACCAGTTCTTCCTGTTGTTCCCAATCAACAGCAAATGCAGGCATTTAAAGCATGGCATGAGAGAGCCAGGAAAGTTATGTACTGGCTGTCTATCAGCATTTCAGACGCTATGATTGTGCATATTCAAGATGCAAGTACGCCAAAGGAGGCATGGGATACTTTGTTAAAAATGTATAGCACAAATACGCAAGCAAGGAAAATGCAGCTCAAGCAAGAGTTGCACAATGTGCAAAGAGAAAGTATGAGCATCAATGACTACCACATGAATGTGAAGAAGATTGCAGATGCACTTGCTTCCATTGGGTCGCTAGTGGAAGATGATGATTTAGTCTCAGTGACCTTGAATGGTCTAGGAAAGGATTATGCACAGTTCCGAACATCCATTTCCGTCCGTGAAAGATTTCCTGATTTTGAGGAGTTGATTGCTCTTCTAATTTCTGAGGAGCAAAGAAATGGTGGTGCATCTTCTTCAGGAGGAACTTCAAAAGAAGGTGTCTTCTACTCAAATGCTGGAAGAGGTAGAGGCAGAGGTAGAGGAGGCCGATATGGAGGCCGTGGTAGAAATCAGAATATGCAGCAAACTCAAGAAAACCAGTCCTATGGAGGAGGACGTGGTAACTCTAGAGGCAGGGGGAGCCAAAGAGGTCGTGGTGGATGGCAAAGAGGCCAAAATGCAAACAGTAATGTTGAATGCTACTACTGTGGTAAAATGGGTCATATGGCTAAAGACTGCTATAAAAAGCAGAATGACATCATGAATGGAAAACTGCAACAAGGGAATTATACATCTTCTAGTAGACAGGGTGATGACAGAAATGAGCATTTGTTTATGGTGCAACACATGAACAATTCTGTGACAAGTGCAGAAGAAAGCAATGATGTATGGTATGTTGACTCAGGTGCATCAAACCACATGACAGGTCATGCAGAATGGATGGAGGATGCAAGGAAAATGGAAAAACTAGGATTTGTGGAGACTGGTGATGATACTGCACATCCTATTGTGCAGATTGGAAAATTTCCTTTGTCTATGCAGGATGGGAAAAAGAAATACCTGTCCGATGTATTTCATGTCCCGAATATCACCAAGAATCTGGTTTCTGTTGGTCAAATGATTGAGCAGGGCTTGCAGGTCAGATTTAATCCTCATGGAAGCTTTGTTGAGGATATGAAAAATAAAGGTCGCTTGATAGCAAAAGGAAAGAAGAAGGGCGGAATGTTTACGTTGGATGAAGACATGCCTGAATTGAGTGCAGCAATGTTTGCACATGGGACCGATGTAGTTGCAGATATTGATATCTGGCATAAACGCATTGGTCATGTTAATGTACAGCGACTTAAATCAATGCAGGCCCAAAATATTGTTGCAGGTTTGCCGAAATTCAAGGTTGCAGAAATGCATAAGGTATGTGAAGCCTGTCAATTTGGAAAACAGGCAAGGAAACCATTTCCTAGACATGTTCAAGAGAGTAAGAAGCCATTGGAATTAATCCACTCTGATGTGTGGACTAGTAAAGCTGCATCTCTTGGAGGCCGTTATTATTTTGTCACTTTTATTGATGACTATAGGAGAAAAGTTTGGGTGTATTTTATGAAAAAGAAAAGTGAATTTTTTGGGCATTTCAAAACTCTTAAAGCTATGGCTAAAAAAGAAACAGGTCTGCAAATAAAATGCCTAAGGTCAGATGGAGGGGGAGAGTACCTCTCAAATGAGTTTGCAAGGTTCTTACAAGAGCATGGCATAAAGCAGCAATATTCATGCAGTCATACCCCACAACAAAATGGAATTGCAGAAAGAAAAAACAGGCATATTGGAGAGGTATCTCGTGCCATGCTCAATGAAAAAGACCTGCCAAATTTTTATTGGGCTGAAGCAGTTGCTACAGCAGTCTACATAATGAACAGGACTCCCACTGCAGCAATACATGAGATGAATCCAGAGGAGAGGTATACTGGTAGGAAACTAGATATTTCTCATTTAAAATTTTTTGGTTGCATTGCCTAGATACATGTGCCAGATGAGTTGAGATCCAAGTTGGATCCAAAAGCTGAGAAGTGCATCTTTATTGGTTACTCTCTGCAGAGCAAAAAGGGTATAGATGCTATAACCCTTCTACTCGTAAGTTTACAGTGAGCAGAGATGTTGTTTTTGATGAGATGAGTAGCTGGTATAAACCAGTAAATGTGATTGATGATGTAGATGCACAAAATGGTAATGCTACACAGAATTCACTGCAGCAGTCAAAATATTAGTGGACCTGGAGCGTCCTCTAGCAGTGGTTCACATTCTTTGCCATGGACAGCCAGATTGAGATCAGGAGAATCTTCTCAAAGCAATGCAGATAGTGGTATTCAGGTATCACAAAAAGGAAAAGAGAAGGTAGATCAGCCCATGTTTGATGTGAATGCAGGTCACTCTTATATGGATGGTGAATCCAGTGGCTCAGAACAGAGCATTGATGATGAGTTGGGTATTCCTTCTATTGTTACACCTAGAGTAAGGAAGACCAGGGATGTTTTGAGAGCACCTAGGAGTGAACCTACTTTGCGCAGGTCTACCAGAGCTAGGTATCCTGTGGATAGGTTGAAATATGATGGATTTACAGCCATTCACTATGCATATATGGTTAAAGTGATACAGGAACCAGAACCCACTTCTTTTGAGGAAGCCATGGGAAAATAAAAATGGGAGAAAGCCATGGATGAAGAAATGGATGTCTTGGAAGCAAATGCTACATGGGAATTGGTACCTTTTCCTAAAGGTAAAAATGCAATTGGCTGTAAGTGGGTTTATAAGGTGAAGCACAATGCAAATGGTTCTGTGAACAGATACAAGGCAAGATTAGTAGTCAAGGGGTATGCACAAACATATGGCATTGACTATGAAGAAACATTCAGTCCAGTTGCAAGGATGGCAACCGTAAGAGCAATCATTGCTATGGCTACATCAAAGGGATGGTCTTTACATCAGATGGATGTAAAGAATACCTTCTTGCATGGTGATTTGCAAGAAGAGGTCTATATGGAGTAGCCACCAGGTTATGTGCATGCTGTTCATCCCGAGTTTGTTTGCAGGTTGAAGAAAGCCTTGTATGGCTTGAAGCAAGCACCTAGAGCATGGTCCAACAAGATAGGGCAGTATCTTGTCACTATTGGCTTTCAGATTTTCAAGGCAAATTTCTCACTTTATGTGAGAAAAACAGAGAAAGGTATTATGCTACTTATCATTTATGTTGATGATTTGATTATGACAGGTGACAGTGATGAAGATATCCTTCATGTGAAAATGCTATTGAAGCAGAAGTTTGAGATGAAGGATTTGGGAGAACTGCGTTATTTCTTGGGCATTGAGGTGATTAGATCACCAAGTGGGATACAGCTCTTGCAGAGGCAGTATGGATTGGACATGCTGTCCAAATATGGGATGACAGGCTGTAAGCCTATTTCAGTTCCTTTGGAGCAGAATGTGAAGCTGAGCACAAATGCAGGTGAGCTTCTAGAAGACCCTACTATGTACACACGCATAGTAGGAAGTTTGATTTATATGACTATTACCAGGCCAGATTTGAGCTATGCTGTTGGATTGGTAAGTCAGTTTATGCAGGCTCCAAGGAAACCACATTTGGATGCCGCTAGACGCATACTCAAGTATGTGAAGTCCACATTGCAGTATGGACTATTTTATGAGACTGGGGTTCAGATACAGTTGCATGGATACACTGATGCTGATTGGGCTGGTAGTATTTTTGATAGACGATCTACCAGTGGATATGTGTTCTCTTTTGGGAGTGCTGCAGTCACTTGGAGCAGCAAGAAACAGCCTACAGTTGCCTTGTCGAGCACAGAGGCTGAGTACAGGGGTGCAGCAAGCTGCATGTGAGGTAGCTTGGTTGCATAAGCTACTTTATGATATGCATCAGTCTACAGATGAGCCAGTTGTCATTTATTGTGACAACATGAGTAGTATACACTTGGCAAATAACCCAGTCTATCATGCTAGAACAAAGCACATTGAGGTGCATTATCACTATATGCGAGAGAGGGTTTTACTAGGTCTTATTGATCTAGTTTATGTCCGCACAGAGGATTAGGTAGCTGACATATTCACGAAGGCATTGGGCGCAGAGAAGCTACGCAAGTTCAGAGACCTGCTTGGTGTGCAAGAATTGGGATTGAGCTCGAGGGGGAGTGTTGAGATATCGAGCTCCACTCGTGATACGCCAGGGTGACCGTTGTGTATTTATGTCACCAACTTGTCAATTGCAGACGCGGTTGGTACACCGCCCATGAATAATAGCTACATGACAGCTATCCTTATCTACTCTAGTTCGTGGCTCAGTTAGTATGCCACCTTAGTTAGTTGAGTTTGGTTTGAGACCCATATATAGGGTTCTTCTATTTCCTTGTACTAGAGTTCTTTTGGCTTACACAACTAAGAAGAGGAAAACTGTTTTCAGCCTCCACCTCTGTGTGTATTCCCCCATTGTGCAAGCAAGAAAGCTACAAGTGAGACTCCTTCCTTCTCTCCCACAATCTTGACAGTCCTTTCATGTGACACCTTGCTGAGAGTGGTTTCACTCATACCGTATTGTTTCGGATTTTGTGCGCTTGGGTGATAACAGCTCCCTTGATATTGTGGGCATTGGTGATGTTAGGCTGCAGTTTCCTTCTAGCAGCAGTTTTGTTATGCAGGATGTACGTCATGTACCTGCTTTGACACGCAACCTCATGTTAGCTGGATAGCTTGATGACGCAGGATATCGTGTATGTTTTGGAGCCTCTGCATGGAAGATCACTCGTGGCAGACTTGTGATTGCGAGAGGTGCCAAGGCTGGCAGTCTCTACCCTTGATTGTATCAGCTTCTTCCCTTGATCATGTTTTGTTTGTGGATTCTATCCCACATGTATCTCTTTGGCATGCCCGTTTGGGCCATATGTCTTTGAAGGGAATGAAAATGCTTTCTAGTTTGCAGTAATTACCGCCCCTTGATTATGCATGTTTTGATTCATGTGAGCATTGTCTTTATGGCTGGCAGACTAGGTCTACACATAAGAAGTCTGGTAGGCCACGCATGAGTGAGCCCTTGGCATTGGTACATTCAGATGTCTATGGGTCCATGCCTTGTCAATCTATGGGTGGTGCAAAGTATTTTGTTACGTTCATAGATTATTTTTCACGAAAAGTTTGGGCTTATCCCATTAAGCTGAAATTTGATGTCTTGGCTATGTTTCAAAGATGGCTTGCATTGGTTGAGAACCAGTCTGGGCATAGGCTAAAATGCCTAAGGACAGATAATGGGGGTGAGTATGTCTCACATGCTTTTGAGCAGTTATGTGATGAGAGGGGTATTAAACATTAGTTGACCGCCCCCTACACCCCCCCCAGAATGGTTTGGCTGAGCTGATGAATAGAACCATCCAGGAGCGTGTACGCAGTATGCTTAGCCATGCAGGCCTACCACAGAGCTTTTGGGTTGAGGCAGTTAGTACAGTTGTGCATGTCATAAACAGATCACCCTCTAGTGGTTTGGATTTCCAGGTTGCAGAGGAGGTATGGATCGAAAAACCTCCCTCTTATGCACATCTCCGTGTCTTTGGATGCGAGGCATTTTGCCATGTGCCCAGGGACAAGAGAAGTAAGCTGGATCCCAAGAGTGTCAAATGCATTTTCCTTGGTTATGGGGATGTAGGTGAGATGGATTATCGTCTCTGGGATCCGCAGGCACAGAAAGTCATCCACAGTCATGATGTAGTCTTCCATGAAGACAAAATGCATAGGCATCCGAAGAGAGTTGTTGAGATCCGCAGGGTCATATTTTAGGAGGAGCCGAGAGCTCTCGCACAGCCAGTTGGACAACCTACAGCTGCAGAGCAGATGCTCATGGCCAAGGTGTTGGACAGGCAACTGGGCAGGCAGCAGAGCCTGCCATGAGATGGTCTACTAGAGACAGACGTCCACATGATAGATTTCAGCCCTCGATGAATTATGTCTTGGTTACATATGCATGAGAGCCTCTCACCTATGATGAGGCTATGTGCAGGGGTGACAATCACTCTTGGGAGAGGGCTATGCAGTCTGAGATAGACTCCCTGCATAAGAATGACACTTGGAATTTGGTTTCCTTGCCTACGGGCAAGAAGGCTTTGCCATGCAAGTGGGTGTACAAGCTAAAAAGTACCCTTGGACACCCCAAGCCGGCATACAATGCTAGATTGGTAGCAAAGGGTTTTAAGCAGGAGCTTGGTGTGGACTTTGACGAGGTCTTTTCTCATGTGGTTAAGATGACCACCCTGTGCTTAGTCTTGGCTTTGGTTGCTCATCTTAACTTGGATTTATACCAGATGGATATCAAGACTGCTTTCTTACATGGGGACTTGCATGATGAGAT
Source organism: Lygodium microphyllum (assembly GCF_053477565.2). NCBI lineage: Eukaryota > Viridiplantae > Streptophyta > Polypodiopsida > Schizaeales > Lygodiaceae > Lygodium > Lygodium microphyllum. The sequence continues at coordinate 59,887,676 of NC_141163.1, forward strand.
TTATATGGAGCAACCTAAGGGCTTTGCAGAACCTGGCAGGCAGCACCTAGTGTGCAAATTGAAGAAAAGTCTTTATGTCTTGAAAGAGGCACCTAGGGAGTGGTATCATAAGTTTGATGCCTTTATGCACTCACACGGCTACAGTCGGAATGCTATGGATCCGTGTCTTTACACGAAGAAAGCCCGTGATGGTTCTTTATTGATTTTGGTATTCTATGTGGATGATATGCTAATAGCAAGGAAAGCTCATGATGAGCTAGATGCTCTTAAGGCTCAGCTCAAGAAGAGCTTTGAGATGAAAGATCTGGGATAGGCCACTCATATACTTGGTATGCGCATTAGACGCGATAGGCATCAAGGACTCCTCTACTTGTCACAGAGGGAGTACATTCATAAAGTCTTTGAGCGCTTCCGCATGCAGGATGTAAATCCTATTGGTTGTCCATTGCCTTCTTATGTGTAGGTATCACAGACTGGTTGTCCACAGACAGATGAGCAGAGGGCCGAGATGGCCAAGATTCCCTAAGCATCCGCAGTGGGTAGTCTTATGTATGCCATGATCACAACTCGTCCAAATATTGCCTTTACAATTGGTGTTGTGGCACGCTATATGGCTACACCTGGCAAGGAGCATTGGGATGCCGTGAAGGGTATCATGAGGTACCTGAATAGGCACTGCAGATATGTGCATATTCTATGGTAGCCAAGATACAAAAGTCATGAGGTACACTGACTCTGATTATGCAAGACATGCAGATAGTAGAAAGTCCACTTTCGACTATGTATTCACCTATACTGGAGGTGCTGTTTCTTGGATGTCTAGGGTGCAGAAATGCACGGCCCTTTCTACTACAGAGGTCGAGTATGTTGCAACCACTGAGGCTTGCAAGGAGGCCATTTGGTTGGGTCGTTTAGTTGCCGACCTTGGTATTGATGCTATCCCTACACTGCATTTGGATTTTATGAGTGCGATTCAATTAGCCAAGAATCCGGTCTTCCATGCGAAGATGAAACACATTGAGATGAGGTATCACTTCATACGTGGGGTCGTTGAGGAAAAGTCTATTGATCTTGTCAAGATCTCGACTGACTAGAATCCTGCAGATCTGCTCACGAAAAGCCTCTCTATAGAGTGCTTTGCCTTCCTCGGGAGGTTGATGGGCATGGGATGAGATTATATCTTTCCTCATTCTGTTGTACATGTGTACACATTGTACTATCCTTTTTCTTTTTCTTTTCACTCCTCACTAGGGCAGATTCACCTTTAAGTGGGAGGTTGTTGGGGGTAAAGTCGCCTCTGCCTAGCCGCCTGTTTATTACTACACTAACAGTCACCGCCACTACACACTGCAAGTGGCGGGCGCCCGTCACCATCACTTTATTCTTTATTCTTTTAGTGACTGTTTGAATAAAGGAAGGCCCGATCACACACATTGTGACTATTGGAGTTCCCATTTCTAGTCTCTCCCTTTCTTGCTCTTGCTCTCTTGCCATAGCTCTCAAGTCTAACCTTCGATCCATCGCTCCCTTTCAAGGACTTTATGAATGTACTCCCTTTGTGATAGATAGAGTAGTCCCTGAGATCTATCATGCATAATGCGCATACCAAGTATATGAGAGGTATGCCCCAGATCTTTCATCTCAAAGCTCTTCTTGATCTGAGCCTTAAGAGCATCTAGCTCCTCATGAGCTATCCTTGCTAAAAGTATGTCATCCATATAGAGTACCAAAATCAGTAAAGAACCATCACGGGCTTTCTTCATGTACAAGCTCGGATCCATAGCATTGCGGCTGTAGCCCTGTGACTACAAGAATGCATTAAACTTATGGTACCATTCCCTAGGTACCTACTTCAAGCCATATAGACTCTTCTTTAGCTTGCACACCAGACGTTTCTTGCTAGGGTCGGCAAAGCCCTTAGGCTGCTCCATGCAAGTCCCCATGTAAAAAAGCAATCTTGACATCTATCTGGTACAAGTCTAGGTCAAGCTGTGCAACAAAGGCCTTGGCATAGGGTGGTCATCTTGACCACATGAGAAAAGACTTCATCAAAGTCAACACCATGCTCCTACTTAAAACCCTTAGCAACCAATCGAGCCTTGTATGCTGACTTGGGGTATCTAGGGGTACTTTTCAGCTTGTACACCCACTTGCATGGCAAAGCCTTCTTACCTTGAGGCAAGGAAACCAAATCCCAAGTGTGATTCTTATGCAATGAGTCAAGCTCATGCTACATAGCCCTCTCCCAATAGTAATAATCACCCCCGTGCATAGCCTCATTATAAGTGAGAGACTCTTCTGCATCTGTAACCCCAGTACATAATCCATAGAGGGGCGCAAAACAGTCAAGAGGTCATCTATCTCTAGTAGAATGCCTCAACCTAGGCTCTGTTGCCTGACCAACATCCTGTCTAACATCAGCATGTCTAACATTTGGGCCATGAGCATCAAGTGATGCTGCATGCTATCTAGCTAGCCATGGAGCGGGTTGTACGGGAGCCGGTGGCTCCTCTTGAAAGATAGCTCTGTGTACCTCAACCACTTTCTCAGGCTACATATGCATTTTGTCCTCATGAAAGATGACATCATGGCTGTGGATCACTTTTTGCGCCTAGGGATCCCATAGACGGTAACCCATCTCTCGTGCATCTCCATAGCCAATGAAAATGCATTTGACACTTTTAGGATCTGCCTTATTGCTTTTGTCCTTGGGCACATGGAAGAATGCCTCACATCCAAAGATACGCAAATGATCATAAGAGAAGGGTTTGCATGCCCATACCTCCTCTGCAGCCTGAAAGTTAATGCCACTGCTAGGTGACCTGTTAATGAGATGCACTACAGTAGTAACTACCTCAGCCCAAAAGTGATGCGATAAGCCAGCCTAGCTGAGCGTGCTACGGATCCTTTCCTGAATGGTCCTATTCATGTTCTTAGTCATACCATTCTGGGGAGGGGTGTAAGGGGCTATCAAATGCTTAATATCCCGCTCATCAAAAATTGCTCAAAATCACATGATACATACTCACCCCCATTACTTGACCTTAGGCATTTTAGCCTTTTCCCAGACTGGTTCTCTGCTAATGCAAGCCAACACTAAAATGTGTCTAAGACATCGGATTTTCCCTTTATGGGATAAGCCCAAACCTTACGTGAGTAATCATCTATGAAAGTAACAAAGTACTTTGCCCCATTGAGTGATTGAATAGGGCATGGGTCCACATACATCTGAGTGCACAAGAGCCAAGGGCTCACCCATGCGTTTTTTACTAGACTTTTTATGCATATTTTTAGTCTGCCCACCATACAAACAATGATCACAAGAATCAAAATGTGAAAAGTCAAAAGGCAGAAGATATTGTAAAGCATGGAGCATTTTCATCCCTTTAAGGGACATATGCCCCAAACGAGCATGCCAAAGGGATATATGGGGGATAGAACCCATAGACAAAACATGATCCGAGGTAGCTCCAGATACAAGTAAGGGATAGAGGCTGCCAGACTTGACACCTCTTGCAAGCATAAGCCTGCCACAAGTAATCTTCCATGCAGAGTTTCCAAAAGACACAAAATACCCTGCATCATCAAGCTGTCTAGCTGACATAAGGCTATGAGTCAACACAAGTACATGGCGTACATCATGAAAAACAAAAGAACTGCTAGAAGGAAACTGTAGCCTAACATCTCCAATACCCACAATGTCAAGAGACTTGTCATCACCAAGATGCACAGAACCAGAGATAGTATGATAGGTATGAAACCAATCTCTACAGGGTGTCACATGAAATGATGCACCCAAATCTCAGAAGCCTGTAAGGCATCGCATGAAGAAGCTACAAGTATGTAATCATCATCTGAATCAATGTCCTACATGACATTAACCTCTTCTATCTTCACAATGGACTTTGTAGGTACAATACTGCGCTCATAAGACTTTTCCTGCACTTTCGCTTTTCCCTTTTCCTTGCACTTATCATCACGCATCTTATGGCATTGCGGCCTAATATGTCCTACTTTCCCACAGTAATGATATGTGAGATCAGACTTCCGTCCACGGGACTTACTACATCCACATGACTTTGACATGGACATTAGATCCCATACTCCTAAATCTCTCAATAATATATAGAACCAATCTAAGAATGCTTGAGGCTATGCTTTTAATTTTCCTATCATGTCTTCAAAATTCTTGTGTTCCATTTTTGCTATGCACTAATTCATTGTTGCCATTTTATGCCTAAAGCTAACCCTTCTTGTTTGGTTGATTATTAATGTGTCATAAGGGAAAAATAGGCAAGCTGGTAAGTGGAAAATTATATAAAGTAGTGAGTCACTACTAAAGGGTAAATCCATATCCTTCCTCATTCAATTTTCACCCATTTTACTATTCTCACATATATTTTATTGAAAGGATCAAATACTTATTTCTACCCATGCATATCATAACTTTTTGGATAGACTACCATACAATTGCCATGTCAAGATACCCATGAGGGAAAACCAAATGCTGGGTGAGATGTGAGACAAAAGAGAGGTGACCCTCCCTCACATCGAAGATCCCAAAGGGATGCACAACCTAGCTTGGGGAGGAAAATTGCACACCTTACAAGTATTGGAGCCCATGTAGATGCCTATCCTACCATTGTATCCCTTACATAGGTATAACACTATTTCACATCCCTAACGTGATCCCAACTTGCCTTCAACATTATCATAGGTCTTTTAGGTTGATTTTAGTCTAACAAGGATAAAACATGGAATTTCAAATAGTTTATAGGGGTATTACATAGATTGGCATAGGTATTTGCAAAAGTGATTATTATCCTACCAATATAGGTGGATTTTAGCCTAACAAGAACAAAAAAAGGTATTTCAAATAGTGTAAAAGGTATTTTATGTTGGTACGGGTACTTGCAAGTACTTTTATCACTCCTAGGGACTTACTATAGGTGATACAAATACCTTACAAGTACATTGCAGTATTCCATAGGGTTTGGCAAAGGAAAAAACACTTACATGTGATATTACATGTGTAAACAAGGTCTAAATAGGTGCTTGAATAGTTGTGGATAGGGTATTGAATTTGTTTCTAGGATAAGAAAAAGTGATTCTAACGGAAAACTATGACCATAAGTGGATAGGGGACTTTGTTGCCAAGGTTTCAAGCTAGAAATCACATAGTTTTGACATTGCAATCAAAAGTTATTGCAAATTTTGTGTCTATTAGTCACTAAAATAGCATATGTACCATGGCCAAAAATTTAAAAAAATACCCTATTTTGGAAATAATACAAGAAGAGTTGAAGACTTATAAGCATTACCATGACCCTATGCATGAGGCACTCAATCAAAATCTTGAAGAAGGAGAAACGAGTGCTACAAATGGTCAAGGATTGCAGGATGTTAATGTTCAAATGGCAGAAGATGTGAATCAAGCTAAAGAGATGAATGCTAATCATGCTTCATTCAACTATAATAGTTATCAACAAATGTATAATGACATGAAGGGCCTAAGGATAGCATTCTCTACTTAACCATGAATCTTGATACCACGTTTGACAAGTTTCTTGAATTCCAATCTTAGTCTAGCATTGGTGTTAATTTCAAATTTGACAAGATGATGATTTTATTAAGTGAAAGGTTGGTTCCTACAACAAATCTCATTGTGCAAGATTCACCTATTTAAGAAAGTCCAACCCCTAGGACTAATGTTCAACAAATAGGAGTCAACTTTGAGGTTGAGGAGCCTTACAAAGCCAAGGAATTTAATTAACCATATCAATCCAAGTTTAAGCAAAATGATTCTATCAATTCCAAATCCAATGATCAATTTGAGGGGATACACAAGAGCCAAGTTTAAGCAAAATGATTCTATCAATCCCAGACCCAATGATCAATTTGAGGGGATATACGAGAGCCAAAGGCAAGATGAAAAATTTCATGGGTGTGACACTTTTACAAGTCTTTTTATGGACCATAGTCTAGTACTCCTAGAAGAGTTGATTCTAACCACCAACATCCACATGAGGAAAGACATGAAGAAAGAGGGAATAATCATGTAAATAGAGGACATAACTCTTATGTGCAGCAACTACCCCATGCTAATGTACATTTATATGGCCCACCACATGCTCAAGGAAATACCTTTAATCATTTTGGTCAACCACCTACACCACATTCTCATTTTGGGCATCAATAAGCTTATGTTGGAATGAATAACTCATTGGACAGCCACCTAATGCTCAAGGATCATAGAGTAATGACATGAATAGACCAAGTCATAAAAGGATGTATAACAATGCACCAAATATCATACATAGGCTTCCACACCATTGTGACAAAGGAATATAAAGAGAATATTAATATCCCAAATTTCAAAGGTGATAACCCATCATCCATAGAACTTTAAGAGTGGTCTAACAAGCTAGAGATGTATTTTATTCTATGTCCACAAGCTAAATAAGCAAAAGTGTGTTATGTAGCCCTTTATTTGGAAGGATGTGTCCATACATGGTGGTAGTATACAGCTAACTTGCGAACCATGGAAAAGAGCCATGATTGGATTTTTCATCTCACCATTGGAAAAGGAGAAGTTGGATAGACGATGGTACTTTACAACAAAGGGGACAATCATTTAGAGATTACTCCAACCAATTTCTCGATTCATCAATGTATGTAGATGGAATTTTAGGTGGAGCAAAGCTGAATAAATATATATTTGGTATTGATCCATCCCTATTGTCCAAAGTTGGAGCTATGAAGCCTACCTCCATAGATGATGCCATTCAATATGCAGAAAGGTACTCCTACTCATAAACATGTAGGCTCCTCTCCTTATCACCCAACTTTTGGCTTTCATAAGCAATCACTTCATGGTCCTAAACTAAAATAGCCCCAATTCCACGACCACTTGCATCATCAAACATGATAAACTATTTTAAAAAGTCTAGAAAAACCAAGATAGGTGTTGAAATGACTAAGGCTTTCAACTCATTGAAGCTCTTCTTTGCTATAGCATCCTAAAAAAAATGCTTCCTTCTTTAACCTGTTGGTAAGAGGTGCTGCAATATGGACATAGTTCTTAATAAACTGACGCTAGAAAGAAGAGAGTCTAAGAAATCCCCTCAATGAAGTGTTGTTGGTGAAAGTAGGCCAATCCTTTATACATTTCACTTTCTTGAGATCCATTATGATACCCTATTCACTAATAATATGACCTAAATACCCCACCTCCTTTGCCATAAAAGTACACTTGGACTCTTTTCTAAATAATATATGCTACCTCAAGAGCTCAAACACTTCTCTAAAATGTTGCAGGTGATCCTTCTTGTTCTTGCTATAATCAAGATATCATTGTCGTGAAAAATACAATGACTATTTTGTGAAGGAAATGTTATAATATTTTATTCATCAAATCTTGGAAAGTAGCAAGAGCATTAGATAATCTGAAAGGTATAACTAAGAAATGGTAGAGACCCCTCTCCCTGTGAAAAGCTATCTTGTACTCATCCCCTTCCTTCATTTAGATCTAATGATAACCTAAATGAAGATCAATCTTGGCAAACACTTTAGCACATTTGAGTTCATCCAAAAGATCATCGATGTGAGGGATGGGGTATCTATTCTTAGTGGTGCACTTATTGAGATCCCTAAAGTCAATGCACATACAAAAGGATCCACCCTTCTTCTTGACTACTAGCATTGGTGAAGAAAATGGAGACAAATTTAGCTGAATGAAACCCATATCCAAGAGCTCTTTCACATGCCTTTCCACCTCCTTTATTTCGCACTTGGACAATCTGTAAGGTGGTTTATTGATAGGTTTAGTTTTGGGAGCTAGGTCAATTGGATGATCTACTTCATGCTTTGGTGGCAAAGAAGAAGGAGGCTAAAAAACATATTTATATTCTTCCAACAACTTTAAAGACCGAGATCCATTTCTTTGGAAGAGCTAGAAGATGGTTTTTCATCCACTTTCGACAACAAAAGTGCAAAGATACATGACTTAGTGTTGATCTCTTTCCAAATATTCTTTAAATTGATTAGGTCCATGCTTTTCTTTTCAATATAGTGTGTCACATGATGGTGGTCAAGATAAAGGCCAAGCACGAGGTACACTACCTAAAGAGAAGCATCTAAATCGAAAGAACATGATGATTGATTGCCATGACACCCCCTTTAAAAATTAATAATAATAATAAAGGAGCTTGCAAATTCAGTCAATACCCGGGTTGAGGCCAATTCGGCCATGAAGCAAGGTGGCTGATTTGACCAATGGGGGTTGAGGCCACTTCATGCAAATGAGAAAGGGGCTTGGTGGGGAGCATGTGTGGCCAAGTCAATGGAGGTAGTAAGCCTGGGCCACGTGGGCCTAGCTATAAGGGTACGTGTCTAAGGCAACTATAGCACCATTCGAGTTGATGAATAGGAAGCCAAGGCCTTAGGTAGGCCAAAAGGAGGACCAAAAAGTTGTCCTTTGAGTTCAAGACTTCTGTCCAAGTGCACTCAATATACAGTTAGGCTATCCTTCAAGTATGGGCATTATGTCTCACCATCCAAGTGCACTCTTAACCCAAAGAGTCATGTCATTCGAATGTGACATGGAGGTGTCTCAGCAACAAGTGGGCCAAGGCTAAGGCACTTTTCCTAGGTCTAAAAACCAAGGCCTTTGGCCAAACGTAAAAGGCCTCATGGCCCAATCTTGTTGGATGCATGATGAGAGATCTATGGCCAACTTAGTAAGGCCTAAGAGACAGCATGTCCTTATTGACTGATCATGAAGAAGTCTTGGATTGAGTGATGATGCACATGGCCAAGGGAGGTAGCTAATTATCATCTTGAGAGGGTGTCTTATATGGTCAAAGCATCAGGCCTAACTGTGAGGATAGGGTAGCTTGATTGAGTGCTATGAGTCACATTCAAGAAGGTGGAAATATGATTGTGGATGACAATGTTGCTCCCAATAGTGTTGCCCTCTCTTTTTTCTACTCTTCCTCCAATTCTAGCCAACAAAAGCAACTCTCTTCTTCTTCTCCACTAGTGATCCTATCTCCCCAAATCCGTAGAAGAGCAATCTAAAAGGAAAATGAAACCACGATTTGGAGACCAATGAGTTATTTTATAGGCCCCCTACTTGCAAGAAACCCCCTTCTATTTTCCATTAGATGTCACATTAGAGAGCCAAAAGTTTAAGTCTTTTCATTTTTTAAAATAAATGTTGTGGTTGCTATTTAAGATTGGATTACCTTCCCATGTTGCTCTAAATTAAAAACTCTTAACCAAGTCTCATCAAATCTCTCTTACTCCATCATCCTACCCTATCTCATACTCATTTTGAAGCCACTCCTAATCCTTTTCAGAGAATATGATCTTATTCCATTTTGGAGTCGTACTTCTATTCCATTGTATGATGAAGAGAATGTATGTCACGAATGATTCTACTATATCTTGGTAACATAACCAAAATGTCAAAGCTTTTGCCAAGCTCAACCACTAGACATGACAGAGTGCTTATAATTCTAAGCACTTCATCTGATTTGGCAATGATTACTCTCACATAGCCTACATATCCTCTATACTCATTGATCTATCCATTCTTCTTTCGAACCACATGAAAGCAATAATGAACAAACCAATGAGAGTGTAGTGAATTCACCACCTTATCTTCTCCTCGACACCATAAAGTGAAAGTTTGATGGTGGCTCCATGATGCATGCAATGGTACTCGATTTGCATCCTCTACTCCATAGCTTCTGATCTAATCCACAAGCATCAGAAGATGGTGGCTCCATGATGCATGCAATGGTACTCGATTTGCATTTTCTACTCCATAGCTTCTGATCTAATCCACAAGCATCAGAACCATGAAAGGAAATGCAAAGAAGAAGAAAGACCACCCAATCTCTCTTTCAATCCACCTCTCACCCAAGAAGGAAAATAAGAGAAGTGCACATGTAAGAAAGAGGCTTCACCTCTCAAGTCCCTCACTCTCGAGATGGAATATAAGTAGATAAGCTGCGAAGCAAGAAGAAAAAGCATGCTCTCAAGTTTTCACACATAAGAATGAGCTTATCCATTCATTTTTCAATTTTTACACATGGGGTTTTAAGTTTGGCTTCCACTTAAGTTGGGTGCCCATCCCTCTTATTTGTCTCTTGGCTAGTCTTTCTTCATTTATGCATATACATTTAAATTACATCAATCGTCATGAAAGTGAAGGAAAGCTAGTACTCATGCCCTTATTGAGCTACAGGTTTTTCTACTCTATAAAAATATTACAACTTGCACAAGTGCTATGCTCAATTTTCAAAATAATATTACATTCCATTATATAAGCGTGGGCTTTGACTGAGAATTATATACCTTGCGCCCTTTGCTTGATTTGCACTTCTCCTTACTTTTTCCACCTTTGCATGTCTTTGTTGATTTGCTTTGTTGTTTGCCCTCATGCCTTCTATCGGTTAACAATAAGCATGACATAATCCAATATCACAACTTAGTCAAGGTGACTAAGAAGAATATGGCCTTCACTAAATCATGAAAGACAATCTTTTGAGATGTCAACTGGTTGAAAATAGTATTGAAATCATTGAGGTTATTAGACATTAGAGCCCCCTCCTCCATGCATGGATGAACAAGTTTTTTCAACAAATAAACCTACAAGATTGTACCTTCTTTCTCATATAGATAACCAAGCTTTTTCCATACACCATATGCACTTTCTATGTTCTTTATAGTAAAATACATTGCCTTTGAGAGTATCAACTTAATAGTGGAGCATTCCAACTCATCCGATTCCTCCCATACATTTGGATCTATGTCATCGGGCTTAATTCCAAATTTTCAATATTGAACAATGAATTGTCTAAACTTGATGAAGAAGCCATAATGACAAAGCTCTACATATCAAAAACAACAATATAGCAAGTGCAAGATCATTTGTACTAGTCCAAAGACGTAGGTGAAGTAGATCGAATGTAGTGGGATTAAGCCTAAAGACATGGATGCAAGTATATGAGAGGAATTAGATGAGCCAACACATTTGATTATTATGTTGACACTCTTAAACTTTATGTATTTTAATGTGAAAGACATGATATGTACATATGGTATATGGAAAAATCTTAATGACTTATATAAAAAGGAAAGTGCAACCTTATAGGTTTACTAGCTGAAAAGACTCATTGATGTCAGCATGGAGGGAAAGATTTGATGTTTAATCATCTCAATGATTTTAACACTATTTTTAATTAAGTAATATCTTGAAAGATTTTCTTTCATGATTCATGGAAGGCAATGTTCTTGCTAATCACCTTACTTGTTGAGAACTGGGATACTTTCAAGATCGCCATTAGTAACTTCACACATAGGTGGTCTAATGAATACTAATGTTGAGACTAGTTTTCTCATCAAGGAGGTGAATAGAAAGAACAATATAGGGTCAAAGAGCTCCAATCCACTTATACCAATGGAAGCTCTTGTGAGAGAGGAAAATCAAGGAGTAAGTCACATAACAAAAAGGATATGAACTGCTTCAAATGAAACTACATGCAAAAAGAAAAGAAGCCAAATGAGAATGGTGGCAAAGAGAAAGTTAGACAAAGATTAAGGAGATTAGTGCATATGGCAGTGATAATGGTGGTTTTTTATTTGTATCCACTTTTGTTGATGCCTTCTTGGTTGCCATTGATAATCTCATGTTTCAATACTAGCTTATGGACTCTAAAGTATTGTTTCATGTTACTCCACATAAGGAATGGTTCTCTACTTTATGATATTGGAAAGAGAGGATGCATTTGTCTTGGAAATGACTGTGCATATAGCATTGTTGGCATTGGAGATATACACTTCTCACTAGCAAATGGTTCTTCTTGTGTATTGCAGAATATACAACATGTTTGAGACTTGAAAAAAATTTTGTGTCATGGGGGGGGGGGGGGGGGGGTTGTCATGTTATGTTGGGGAGGAGCTAAAGAGAGAGAGGAGAGGAGCTAAAGAGAGAGAAAGAGAGGAGCTAAAGAGGATAGAGGAGAGGAGCTAAAGAGAGAGAAAGAGAGCAAGAAGAAGAGGAAAGAAGACTAGAAGAGGAGAGAGAAAGACAGAAAATAGGGGAGGAGGGAGGAGGGAGGAGGGAGGAGGAAGCCATGGAAGCTGAATCTTGGACTCTTACACCTTATATACCTCAATCAGTGTGACTAGGTGTCTAACCCCTAGTTTGTATGTATCTCACTTGTTACAATCCATCCCCATTTTGAAGGTTTTTGCCCTCAAAAACAAAGGGAACTAGAGGGGAGTGATGGGTGGGTTGAGAGAGGGTTTCAAAGTACTACTTTGGGCCATTTTACAATGAAAAATGGATGGATAAAGACTAGGGATAACATGCTATCCATGACTGTCCTGCTAAGGTAAATGGGTTGTAACTTTTGATAGGCTGCTCCAAATGGGGCATGCCACATGTCAAAATAGAGCTTATGACAAGTACTTTTACCCTATGTAGGATGCTCATACCTAAGATTTGGATGCTCATACCTAAGATTTGGATAAGTACAAATTGTTCTAAAAAAATGTGTAGTCTACAAGCAAAGGGTGGTCAAATGGGGCATAATCGGCTAGTCTTCAGTCCGTTGGGCCTCTTGGAGGTGGGGAAATTCATTAACAATGGTTGTGGAGCAGCAAGAGGCTTTTTCTAGGGGTAGGCCCTGCCATTTGACGAGGTATTCTTTAATGGATTGAGACCTTAAGTACTTATCTTGTTACCCAATGATTGCTTTAGGGATACAGTGAGTGATGCCTTCTTCATCTATGGAGGGAAGTTCTTCCACATAGTCCACTAAGGTGCCCATGAAGGGTTTCAACTAGTTGACATGAAACACATTGTGGATTTTGGTGGTAGGGGGAAGTTCTAGTCAGTAGGCCAAGTCACCAACTCTCTTTAAGATACGGTATGGGCCATAGAAGTGGTGGGCCAGCTTAGTACTCTGTTGCGCTCTTTGAGAGTGGAGTAGCAAGACTTAGGCACTTTCAAGGAGACCAATTCCCCTTCCTAGAATTCCAAATGCCTTCTTTTCTCATTAGCATAGAGTTTCATGTTTGTTTGTGCCTTTTGAAGATTCACTTTACATTGCTGAAGTAAGGCTTGCATGTGATCTAACTCTGCTTGACTTTGAGGGTTTATCTTATTATTAAATAAGACTATGAGGAGGGAACCTTATACCTGTATAAGGCCTCAAAAGGGGAAACTCCAATGCTAGAGTGGGTGGAGTTATTACATGAAAACTTAGCTAAGTGGAGCCATGTGTCCCAATTGTGTTGTACATCATGGCAAAAGTGCCTCAAATATGTCTCAAGCCATTTGTTCACTCTTTTAGTCTGGCCATTAGTCTGAGGGTAGTATACAATGAATGGAGTAAGCTTGGTACCCATGGATGTGAAAACTGTCTACAAGAAGTTGCTCATAAACTTAGCATCCCAATTATGTACTATGACTTGTGGCAAGCCATGCAACTTGAAGACATGTTCCATAAATTGAGTGGCCACTTGAGAGGCAGCGTATTGGGTCTTAGTGGGGATAAAGTGGAAAACTTTGATGAGACAATCAACCACCACATAGATACTATTCGACCCTTTCTTGGTCACGAGGAGGCTAGTGATGAAGTCCATTGTGATGTGAGTCCATTTCCCTTTAGGGATAGGGAGGGGCTGCAAGAGGCCAACAAGCGTGAGTGTACTATCCTTGTTCTATTGGCATGGAACACATTTGGTCACAAAGTCCTTGACATCCCTCCATAAGCCTTTCCAATGAAAGCTCTTGGCAATTGTGTCATATGTTTGAAAACACCCATTAATGTTTCCACCCATTGCCTTTGCTTAAGAGTCAAAGTGGACTGACTCAAGAAGTACTAAAAGACTTGGTCGTCACTTTTTACTTGGAAGCAGCCGCCATACAAATAGTGGTGCCATTTCTTGATGGTATGGAGGATGGCCAACATCTCCTGGTCATATACATTCATTTGCATCTCCTTCTCATCAAGCTTGCAGCTCTCAAATGCAATCACAACATGCTCTTACAATAATACTACACCAATACCCCTGCCACACTGGTACAACAATGAATGGTAAACAACTTAGAGAAGTCAGGGCAGACAAGGATGGGGGCGAAAGTAAGCACGTCTTTTAATTGCTTGAAGCTATGATCAACAGCAGTGGCATCCCAAAAGAATGACTCATTTTCTAATCAATCATTTAAAGGTGTTGCAATGGTGGCATAGTGCTTAATGAAGTGCATATAGAATGAAGAGAGACCAAGGAAGCCATGCAATGAAGTGGTGCTAGAAGGAGTGGGCCATTCCCTAACACATTGTACTTTCTTCAGGTCAGCCTATATGCCATTTTTTCTCTCAATGTGTCCCAAGTACTCCATAGATGTCTACATGAAGGTGCATTTTCTCTCCTTAGCAAAGAGTCGATGCTCTCTCAATATGTCAAACACCCTTCTGACATGTGCCAAGTGCTCCTTTGATGACTTGTTGTAAATGAGGATGCCGTCAACGAAAACAAGCACAAACTTGAACAGAAAGGGTTGAAGGATTTTGTTCATGAGGCTTTGAAATGTAGCGAGGGCGTTAGTCAACCCAAAAGGCATCACTAGAAAATGACAAAGTTCATGATCAGTCCTGAAGGCTGTTTTGATCTCATCTCCCTCCCTCATATGAATCTGATGGTAGCCAGAGCACAAATCAATCTTAGTGAAAAAGCATGCCCCTTTCAACTCATCTAGCAAGTCGTCAATCCATGGGATGGGGTATTGGTTCTTCACCATGATTTTTTTCAAGCCTCTATAGTCGATGCACATGCAAAAAGAGCCATCTTTCTTCTTGACTAATAGGACAGGGGATGCATTGGGGGAAGAACTTGGTTCAATGAAACCCATCTCCAACAACTCCTTGACTTGCTTTGCAACCTCTTCACGCTCACACTTGGAGAGTTTGTAAGGGGGTTTGTTTTACTGGCTTGGAATGGGGCTCTAAATCAAGTGGGTGGTCCACTTAACTCTTACGGGGAAGGGTTGTAGGCATCTGAAATAGGTCAATATACTCCTCAAGGAGGGCTTGCAAGATTGAATCATTAGATACTGCAGAGGTCTTTGACCTGAATTGTCCTTATTCAGTTACAAGACAATGATTTGTGAGCATTTCTTAAACTCCCTTTTGAGTTGCTTTGCTATAATGAGCTAAAAAATAGCATGACCTTGAATGCCTTCTAGGTGGATGGGCTGTCCATGCATCATGAACTCCATGTAGAGCTAAGAGAAGTCCATGGCAAATTTTCCCAATTGTTTCAGTCAATCACAACCCAAGACAACATCAATGGGGACCATATCTAGGGCAATTAGATCAACTAGTGCCACATAATTTTCAACCAAGCATAAGGGAACTGTGAGACATACATGTGTGTTGATTTCTTCTTCTCCATTTGCTACTTGGACCTTCAAGGGGTGGTGTAATTCTGTAGGGGTGCATTTCAGTCGATCAATGATGACTGATTTATTGACAAAGCTGTGAGTGCTACTGCTGTCCACAAGGATGAAGACATGCTTTCCATGGATACTTCCTTGAATGTGTACGAGTGCTAGGGCTTTGGGAACCCATCCAAGCATCCAAGGAGATAGAGCAAAGTGAAGTGGTAGGAGGGTGGGATGTCAGATTAAGTATCGATGGGGTAAGTGGGTATTATGGGGCTGTTATTGGGCACAGAGGTGCCTCGAAAACCACCTCCATATGGAGCTAATATTGAAGGGATGTGGGGCTGTCTATAACCTTGCTGAAAATGTTCATTCTTATTGTACTTCCTTGCATATCTCTCAGTTAGTTCAATTGCATCAAACAGTGTGGTAGGCTTTTGGTCCATGACATCTACTAATAGGCTCGGTTCCAACCCATAGATATACTTGTGCAATTTAGCATCATCCCTAATGCTCTCCATATACATGGTCAAGTTCATGAATTGATTTGTGTACTCACGTACAGTGAGGTTACGTTGTCAAGTGTGTACCATCCAACTGCTCTTTTTCCACAGGGGACACAAATACTTGGACCATATGCATTTTTAAATCTTTCTAGTCAATAAACTGATGATTCTCTCGATTGATATAGTGCCACCATGTGTGGCAAATCCTTCCAAGTTGAGAGAAGCAAAAATTATTTTCTGATCATCAGTGTGGGGATAGTATTGAAGTAGGGCTCCAACTTGGACGCTCATTCCTCCAAGTTAGATGGTGAGGGAGACTGTTGATTGTACTTAGTTAGGATGATCTTGTCACATAGATCATGAGGGCCATGCTGCCTATGAAACCCTTACTGTCCAAACATCCTGTTGTGGCCATACATACCTTGCTGTCCATACATCCTATGTGGTGCATTTATCCCATCCTGTCCATTATAGCCAGGCTGCCCATGATTGCCATGCTGGCCATTGGTACCATATTGTCCATGATGGGGCTGATTCATATAGGGTGCATGGGGGCTCCTAGGGAGAGGAGGGGAATTTCTACTAAGGGTGGGAGAGGGAAAAAGGGGGAATTCCCTTAGCACCAAGTATGCCCTGTGGACCATGCAATGGCTCCTAATGTAGTGGACGTCTAGATTCATGCCTAGAGTCATTGACCTTCTCTTAGGATGAAGCTATAGCTAATTCAGCAACAAGAGTAGTGAGCTACTCTAAAGTCCGTTGAGTCCTCGAGTTCCCTGTGCTTGATCACTTCATCAAACTTGGACATCATTTGGTAGTGGTTGGTGACCATGTCATTATGTCATTCCATGTGACGAAGCTTATGCTGACATAGGGTGCGATTGAGCAGGGTGTATGGGTCTGTGTCAGGCATTTCCTCCTGCATATCACCATGGTAATCTTGTGCCAAGCTCGGTTCATCATTCATGGAGGTCCAGAAGTCTCTAATCTCCCTTTGGAGTTCCTCATGGGCCTTGCTTTTACCTTTCTGGCTAGCCATCTGGATGTAATCCATAGGACCTTATGTCAATAAATGGGGTGTAACTTTTTGTAGGAAACTTCGATTGTTGGTGAGATTTTTGATTCAGGTTGAAGGGGAGAAAGTCCTCTTCGAGATGAGCTATTAATATTTTTGATAGAAAATTATCAAAATTTTCTACAATGTAATTACTGTGCTTGTCCTAAAGTGGTCAGTGACCCTAGTGCACAAAAATGGGCATAGCTTCCAAACCGTAGCTTCGATTAGGGAGATTTTTTATTCAAACTGAAGGAGAAAAATCCCTCTTCGAGGTGAACTATAGGCTTCACTCCCAAATTCAATACAAAATTTTTTGTAATAGAATCTTCGGGAATGTCTAGTTGGACTGTGACAAAAAATACTCCATGTCTCTTATTGCAAAAGCCTTATATGGATGGATCATATGTTGAGAGGCTTGATCAACACATGAATAGCATCCTGAGCATACTGAGCATTATCTCAAGCATCATTGCATATCCATCTGCTCTGTCATCAATGCATAGTGAATTTACTACCATACATCTCTTCTGACTACATGCACTTCAAGTGTCATGTATGGGCGCCATTAGCATTGAAGGGGTGTCCAAAGGGGATCATTGCATCAAGGGAGGTGGTGATCATGGGAAAGTACATGCATCTGCATACAAGTATCGGGCTCCGAATCACTAAGAGGTGGACAAAGTTTCCCCCAAGCCAGGTTGTGCACCCCTTCAGGGTCTTAAGTGGTAAGGGAGGGTCACCTCTCTTTTGTCTTACCACCTCACCTAGCATCGGTCTTTTTCTTCAGCCGGAGTATACATGGAAGACATTTTTTATTAGGAAAACATCATGAGATGCATTGGAAAGGAGACATTGTGCCTTTTCATGAGATGCAAGGAATGAATAAGGGTTGGGGCAGGGGTTACCTTGGCAGTCCAGTGACTCACTGGCTGCTACTTACCCAATTACAAAGGCTATTTCTCACTTTGAGGCTTATCCAAGGTCACAAGACAAGATGGGGGTTAATGTTAGTCAATACAACGAATTTCAGGATTAGTTATGATGTATGCATACAAGAGGGATTGAACTACTAAGCCTATCAATCTTTAATCTCTCCAACAAAGGGATTAATCTCAACGAGTGGATAAACATGAGAGATTAAGATCAGATTGTCATACCTCTTTAGTGCTGCTTGGAGAATATGGTTGAAGCATAGCCCATCATGCTGCCCATTTTCTCCATCAAGCAAGCCCAATTGGTTGGAGCACTCCCATGGATGAAGGCTTCAGCATTCGAATGCTTCCAATGATAATGATGGCTCCCGTGCTTGATCCTAAGCTTGAACTTCAAGGAAGGAAAGCTTTAGGTGAAGTTTTCATGGGGCTACCCTCAAGAAATCTCTACATGTTGATCTCAATTACTTTAACCTCTAGATATGTCTAAGTCTCTAGCCATAGCTCTGCTTGCTCAAAAAGCTGGGGTTAACTGTAATTCTTCTTGTTGTACCTGTACATGCAAGTTGAGTAACTAGGGTTTTGGGGATTTAAAAAGGGGGAAAGGGTAAAGAAGAAAAGGACCAAAGCTTGAAGCTCTAATACCACTTGTAATGAAAGAAGCTGAGAGGAGAGAGGAGAGGAGTTGAAGAGAGAGAAAAAGCAAAAAGAAGAGGAAAGAAGACTAGAAGAGGAGAGAGAAAGACAGAAAAGAGGGAGAAGAGAGGAGGAAGCCATGGAAGTTGAAGATGAAGGTGCAGAGTATATTCTTGATAATAACTGGTTGCCCTAATCTTGGACTCTTACATCCCCTGGTCAGTGTGACAGAGTGTCTAACCCCTAGTTTGTATGTATCCCGCTTGTTACATAGAGACAAGTGAAGTAAGCTTGATTCTTAGTCCAAGTAATGCATTTTTCTTGGCTATTAAGAGTCAAGTGAAATGGGCTATCACTTGTTCTAAGATCCTAAATCAAAGAAGGTACTACATAGCCATGATGTCATTTTTAATGAGGATAAAATGCATAAGCAACCTATTAAAACATTTGAGCTCTATAGAGTATTGTTTTATGAGGATGGGTAGCCAGCACATGAGCAATTTACATTATTTATCCCACATGATGTAAAGCTTGGATAGCCTACTAATGCTAACATGAGAGTGCCACATGACAATGCAAAGACTCATGTCTTACATGATAGATATGTGGAAGAGATAAAGGCTCTTGTTGAGCTAGTTTTATGTAGATTTACAAGGGTTTCTAGATTGCTAGATGGATATACTTCGTCTCCATGGATTGTCATGAGCCTTCTTGTCATGTGAATGATATGACTAGGGATGACTATCATAAGTGGAAGAGGGCTATGTAGTTAGAGATGGATTATTTGGAAAAGAATGCTGCATGGGAGCTAGTCTCTTTGCTTAAAGGCAAAAATGCATTACAATGTATGTCTACAAGTTGAAGGTATCTCCATTTGATGCATTGCATTTTTACAAGGAAAGATTGGTGGCCAAAGGATTTAAGTAGGAGAAGGGGACGAGGACTTTGATGAGATCTTCTGACCAATACTCAAGATGGGCACCCTTCATATAGTCCTTGATTTGGTTGCTAGAGAGGATATAGAGTTGATTCATATGGATGTAAAGACCACTTTCTTGCATGGGGACTTGGATGAGGATATTTACATGCAACAACCTAAGGGGTTTGTTTATGAAAGGCAAGGAATAGTTGTGTGTGTATGTTGTATAAGAGTTTACATGGTTTGAAACATTTTTCGAGGGAATGGTGTCATAAGTTCAATGCCTTTATACATTAGGGGTATACTAGAAGTGAGACCAATTACTACCTATACACTAGGAAGACTAGGGATGGTAGCCTTATGATCTTCAATCTTTTATGTGGATGACATGCTAATAGTTGGGAGGTTGGTCATGGATGTGGATGCTTTAAAGAAAAGGTTACACAAAGCATTTGACATGAAGGACTTGGGGAATGCTAGTCACATTCTTAGTATGCACATTATGTGAGACCATGACAAAAAGATACTTTATTTGTCTAAGACAGAATACATTGGGAATGTATTGGATCATTTTAATATATAGAGAGGGAATGCTATCAATGTTCCATTGCCTCCATATTTGAAACTTACCTAAGAGGATAGATCCAAGTTAGATGATCAAAATGCTAAAAGGGAGCATTGGTCACTGGTGAAAACCTAGAATGATAGACCTCTCTAAAGGAAGATGTTCTTTTGGTCACAAAAAAACATCAAATCACATTTTTTAGGATGGATTATGGCAAAAATGTATGGAATTTTTTCTTAACCGAGCGTGGAATGTAGGACTAAAGCAATAGCCCAAGATGCGTTATGTTTTTTGTGGTTCAAGAGCTTGCAATTGACTTATAGAACAAGATTTTTCAAGCAACTGGCTTTTTCACTTTTTGAACCTTTTGGGAAGTCAAGGTCAAACTTGTTCAAGTAGTCTCAAAGGAAATTGTCATTAGTGAGAAAGTGATATACAAGGCTAATTGCTTTTGGAGTGATTGACCATGTCTCCCTTTGTATTAAGTGATATTTTACCCTAATAATAGCATATCTCATTTTGTGTCTAAATACTTTGGAGTTTATTGGCTATTAAAGTAATCCCTATGCAACATGAAGGGGTTTTGAATTCAAGGTCTAGGTCTATTTCTCTTTAGTCAAAACAAGGAAAATTGAGTCAAAGAGATGATGGGTTCAAGTTAGTTTATCCCAATGAAACTCTCTTTCATAGCATTTCTTCTCCTTGTTCCATCGTGGGAGCACCATATACATTCTAGTTTGTGCATTTGTATGTGCACAAACTAGAAGGTATATGGTGCATGTGCATGTGCACACACCCATGTGCATGAGTGCACATGTAAAATTTGGTATTTTTGTCCTATTTTTCATTACGAATGCAACACAAAGAACCTCAAAGCTTGATATTTTAAAAGATTAGAGTGATTGGAATGAACACAAAAGCTATGTGCATGTAAACCAAACCATGTCCCCGTAATATGATCTCAACTAATACATGCATAGCTTTGGAGCCCAAATCTCCCTCTTCATATTCTAACCATCTGCAAATAGTTTCTAAAGAGAGATTATTATAGAACTAAGGCAAGTAAGGTAGGGATCCTCATCATATTCTATAGGTGAACACATTGCTTTCTAATGTAGCATCTCTCATGCTATTGGAATGTTTAAATATGCCAAGGGCTTATTGGCAATCCAAGTTTTTTAAAAAAACTAATAGTGCATTTTAAACTACAACATATCGGCATATTTTGTAATTGTGTTAGATACCTTTTGGTGTTTAATAGAGTTACTCTCCCTTTAAGCATAATTGTGCACTCCTCGTATACTTTGCCTCATTTTGTGGGCATCTAGAGCCATCATTTACCTCTTTGTGAGACAAAAATGGAAGTGTTTTAAGTTTAGGTACATAATTTCTCACCTATCATCCCTAATAGTGAAACCGAACGGTTTTGGTAAATGTTCTTGTTTTATCTCATTGTTTGATACTTTTTTTTGTAAAGTAAGTGCATACACGACATTAACAAACATTATAATAAACCCTCCTTTTAGAGCATAAATTTGTTGTTTCAAATAACTCTTCTTTAGAACATACACTTGCTAAAGAAATGGATACACTTTAAAACAAATTCTCTTTTGACAAGACATGTTTGTTAATTTAATTTTGTTTGAGGAACTTTCATGGAGGCTCACTTCTAAGACATGCACTTACCAAATAGTATTTTCTACAAATTTCTCCTTGTTCTAGCTTGAAATCATGAGTTCTCGGCTATTTTATGATCTTACTCTACGGTTCGCATATATTGTAAGTTCACATTCCCATACGCCCACAGCAGAGTAGCTCTAATGTAAAATAGAGTTTGTGTTTGACTCAAGCCAACAAACATGGTTTTGGAATATCATGATGGCATGCATTGGCATTGATTAAGCATGCTTTTGCATTGGAACAAGTGGAAAAGCAACTCATTCATTCTTGGCCCCCTCCCTCTTCATGTAACATGGCATAAATCAATTCCAATAATGTGAGGGTCAAATCGGGTCACACTTAGAATACAAGCACCTAGATTGTGTTGTAAGGTTATCATTGAATCTTAAAGGCATTAAAAATTGAGTGTTTGATTAGGATGTTTCGATCAATAATGATATAATCAAGATGGGTCCACACCGTTTGACATCCAAGGAGAAAATCCTATTGGAGAGGTGTGGACAAGAAGTGCATGCGCATTCTTTCTATCTACTTCAATTGATAATACTTATCATAAGAAAAGTCCACCATTTGGTGTGGCTGCCTCAAGGGTTTGGTTGATATTCCACAAATCAACATTCCTTCCCTTTTCATGATTGAGTGTTCTTCCATTACAATACTTTTTACAATTTCCACTCCAAACATCTCTCTCTCTCTCTCTCTCTCTCTCTCTCTCTCTCTCTCTCTCTCTCTCTCTCTCTCTCTCTCTCTCTCTCTCTCTCTCTCTCTCTCTCTCTCTCTCTCTCTCTCTCTCTCTCTCTCTCTCTCTCTCTCTCTCTCTCTCTCTCTCTCTCTCTCTCATATGTGTGTAGAGTTGTAGAATGGGGAGAGATTGGCTTTCTTAGGAGAGCACTTTGTTTTCCTTTGAGTGGATCGAGTTATGACATAAAAGCTCTAATGCATATTCATGTGGATGCATAGTGGGGCTTAATGGTTGGGCACAAACTTCTCCAAATATGTTATTATCAACCACACATTGAAAAAAAAAGAACTCCTCCAAGAAAAAGTGAAACAATCAATCCTAGAATAGTTAAAGGGGGTCAATTAGATGACACCCCCATGTAGCATGGCACAACATACCCTAATTTTGTGGAGAATAAAATCATACATACACACATTTGACTTGTGAGAGGATGCTCACATTGTTATAAATTAACTTAAGATCTATGGAAGGCACATGATATAAAAGCATTTTGTTAATTGTTTCTCCCATATAGCATCCAAATTCTTCACTCCTTAATTTTGCTAAATTGGTGCCATTGTACCCATTTTGTGGCCTTCGTGTTTTAAACTCTAGGCCGTTGATGCAAAAACAACATGCATTAAATTTTGTATAGTAGTGTGGCTTTGATGCATACATCAAAAGGGAGCATGACAAAACTCTAATTTTTCTCTCTTGAAAGAGATAAAATTTCATCCCTGAGATGTCACTAAATTGGCCCTTTTACCCTAGCAACCCTCTCTCTCTCTCTCTCTCTCTCTCTCTCTCTCTCTCTCTCTCTCTCTCTCTCTCTCTCTCTCTCTCTCTCTCTCTCTCTCTCTCTCTCTCTCTCTCTCTCTCTCTCTCTCTCTCTCTCTCTCTCTCTCTCTCTCTCTCTCTCTCTCTCTCCCCCTCTCTCTCTCTCTCTCTCTCTCTCTCTCTCTCTCTCTCTCTCTCCCCCCCTCTCTCTCTCTCTCTCTCTCTCTCCCTCTCTCTCTCTCTCTCTCTCCCTCTCTCTCTCTCTCTCTCTCTCTCTCTCTCTCTCTCTCTCTCTCTCTCTCTCTCTCTCTCTCTCTCTCTCTCTCTCTCTCTCTCCCCCCTCTCTCTCCCTCCCTCCCTCCCTCCCTCCCTCCCTCTCTCTCTCTCTCTCTCTCTCTCTCTCTCTCTCTCTCTCTCTCTCTCTCTCTCTCTCTCTCTCTCTCTCTCTCTCTCTCTCTCTCTATGGCTTTGCTTTGACTATTGAGAATACATAGCCCACACATGTGCCCCTCATGACGTGTATTGTCTCTCTTATTGATTAGAGTACATAAAAAGATCTAGTCTTTGAAAATTTTAATGCTAAGAGGTATGGTGCTTTCTCATGCTAATAAATATGTTGCTTTCTCAAATTTTCAACACATGTTAAGATCTTTTTAGTATCTCCATTGCAAACATTCAAAGCTACTCGAGATTGTACTTGGAAACACAAGATATAAGGTTCCAACCTTTTACCATGTGCTTATATTCTCTTTTGCAAGCTAACTCATCGTTAGTTGTCACAACTCACTTTACACTACTCTTTTAAATAGTTGGTGGCTTATGCCTTTTGAGCTTATTCTACTCTCTCTCTCTCTCTCTCTCTCTCTCTCTCTCTCTCTCTCTCTCTCTCTCTCTCTCTCTCTCTCTCTCTCTCTCTCTCTCTCTCTCTCTCTCTCTAAATGGACAGAACTTTGCTTGGAAGGTAATCAATGTAGGATGAATGCTTTTAATGCAATCATGTTCAAAGCAAAATATCAAGGTACATAACACTTTCACTCCTTTCATGTGGTTTTGACAACTACTTCTAGGAGCATGAATGTGATTGTTTGCATTAACTTCTATCTTCCAACTCCCCAAACTTATCATTAAAGTAGAATGGCACACTATTCTATCAATGAACTCTAGACTAGCAAAAGTGGAACATAGATGCTAATTCCGCTCTCTAAAAGAGCATTCAATTTTCCATACAGATGTTTGCCATTTTGCCCATGCATGTGTATGGCATGTGTGTATGTGTGCACATGCACTTGCCATAGGAAGGGACATGCCTACATTTGGAAATATCAAGAAAAAGGCATATATCTATGTAGATTATTGATTAGAGAGTTTAACTTTGTATGAAAATAAAAATGGTTGAATTGTGAAGCCATTGAGTCAAAACTCTTGCATAGAGATAGATTGAAATAGATGAACAAAGATCCTAAGTGTCTTGAGAACAACACATCCATTCATGAGCATGTGCTAGAATGTGATAATCTTAATTTGTTTTTCATAGTGAGAAAATAGATTAGTGAACTATTTACCTAATCAAAATGTAGATTCTAGGTGAACCATAGGATAAAAGAACCCCACATAGCCTCTAAAGAGAGGAGCCTATGAACTTCCTCTAGCTTTAACCTAGTATCCTTATCAATAGAAGCAAACTTCTTGGAGCCCTTAAAGGCAACTAAATTGTGATCTCTAAGTTTATTGCCAAGTTCCAAATGCTTTAAAAATATAAATTTTGAAAAACCTTAATCATTTTTATCTCTGCATAGACTTGATAAGAACAACCTAATTAGATTCCAAGCTTTGAGTGTTTCCTAATCTAAGAGCCAACTTCACCAAGTAGAGCCATCTTCATAGATATCCTATTTGATAAGCATCTCCTCTCATCCACTTCTTAACCATCCATTCTTAGGATTCCTAGAATAAGTGAACAAGTTCTTGCATAAAGGCCACAAAAGTGAAATATTCTAGAGAGCTAAATTAAGCCTCATTGAAGGAGCAGACCTTCAAACTTTCCTAACCCTATTTTTCCACACTCCTTACTTCGATAATAGAAATATGTACTTCCAAAAGGACCACGATTTAACTAAATGCTATGATCTACCCTTGCCTCCTCTTCAAGTCCATCTTTTATTTACATCTTTTGCTACATAAGGCAAGTTGTTTTTGTCATTTTTATTTACCATCTTGAGTTTGCTTTGTAATTCGTAAGTGGGAGCACATTTGAACAATGGTTTTGCATTTTTGGTTTGCTAGGTTCTCCATGCAACCTCATGCCCTCTTTTTAGTTGTGCACATGGGTCTTGATAGCACATGAGTAGCCACAAAGTGCATATTTCCAAAATTTCCATATTGCTAATCTCTCTATGATTTTCTAAATTTCCAACTTGTCTTTAGAGCATAGTTTGTATTGTAGAGCTATTGTTTGAATATTTAAACTACTTGGCCACACTAATGTCCCTTGGTATAGGTTACGATATGCATGGCTATTATGAAAGGTAGTGCAAGTGCATGCATGTGCCTTTTGTGTCGTGCATGTCTATGTGCACATATGCATCATGCATATAGCTAATTGTGGGTATTTGGTTTCAAGAACTTGTCCCACATTGGTAAACATGTCAAAATCCATATAGTCTAGCATCTTCCTTGAAAGGCATGGCTCTATAATCTAGGTCCCTCTTATAAAAGTGGTCACAAATGTCAATGCAGCTATGTCATTTGAGCTCAAGAATTTGATTATTATTTGACTTTACAAAATGGCTACTTCTAGGAAAATATTGGATCCTCAAAGCATGCATAAGAGGGTTTGTGTGTTTATTTTTGCTAATGGAAGGTAGTGAGACACTATGCTTCATATCTAGACATATATAGAAAATCAAGCAAGGGAAATACATGATTGGATGATATAAATGACCATGAGATGCATTAAGCAATGCTTTCTCTTTCAATTATGTTAGCCTAAACCCTGCTTCAAATAGCCTTATGAGCATGAGTGCCATCTCAATGCTCACAAAAAGTTACTTCTGCACCTATCTGTAATTGGGCATTGATGTGCTACCAAGGTACATACTTACCAATCAATATATTTGATTTCTAGAATTGAAACATTGCTTTAGGTTCTCTCTCTCTCTCTCTCTCTCTCTCTCTCTCTCTCTCTCTCTCTCTCTCTCTCTCTCTCTCTCTCTCTCTCTCTCTCTCTCTCTCTCTCTCTCTCATGATGAAAAGAGGGAAATATCCTCTCATGATCTAGCTTGCTCATGGAAACATTTGATGTAAATACATTAGTAGATACTTACCTTTGAAACAAATCTATTAGTAGGCTTGCATTAAGACATCATAAATGTAATCTTAATCCATATTCACACCCCCACCCCAACATAATGATTTTGTTGGTTTATAAACAATAGTAGAAAAAAACCATTGAAAAAAAAGCATTTCTGTAGACATTGTGCACATAGACTCACATAGATGCACACATTCATAGAGGAAAACACATATGTACATGTTCATACATTAATCTTATGAGAAATAAAGAATTTAAATGCTCAAATAAACATATACAATACACAAATTAGTTGTGGACCAAAGGATTGCAATAGTACCATGTATACATGCATGCATATACAATTATGCATATATGCATAGCATATGTATACATGCATATGCATATATGTATACAAATAAAAATGCATATAAATATATACACATGTGTATGTTAAATATTTTCAATAACTTTATATAAAACTCATTGTAGAAATATGACCACATACATACATACATACATTCATTATACATATACAAATGCACATATATCTAAATCCATGCATGCATATAAGCATAGACACATATATACACAAGAAATGAATGGTGCACACCCCTATACACATGTGTGCACGCACACAACCCCCCAAGACAGTTATTTTGATTGATTTTTTTCTCTTGAATATAATAGCCCATAAACTCATGAAATCAAAGGTGTGGTGTAAATAGAACCTAGGATTTCTATTACAACATAGACATAGAGGAAATATATATTACATATTGCTTTTTGGCTTTGAATTCTTTTTTGGGGGGATTAATAAGATGGACCTTTTTGTGACACTACAAATAAATTTTAGGATTTTTGTTAGACCATCCTCTCTTGATAGTTTTTGGACCAAAAAAGACCATTGGTGGCCATGGTACATCAGGTTTTGAAAAACCCCAAGGATAAGCAATGGACAAATGACCCTCGACCCCCGACCCCCCCCCAAACATCTTCACCTTACGTGTCCTCATTCTTCACATTACAGGGAAACCAACCATCAACTCCCAAACTATAATGTGATGGTGCACCAATATGTCTTGATACCTATGGCTTATGCTTGAGCTCTCTTAGCACGATAATGGTAGCATGAAACATCGCTAGATTGAAATTCGTAGTGTTAGTATAATGCTTTAGGAGGTGAACTACTATGGGAAAACATTGAAATGAACTAGTCTACGGGCAGAAGATCAAGGCGATAGTTGTGAGGAGTAGAGCATTGTGGCATAACACACATGGCTAGTTCGCCATAATCTGCAACTAACACTTACACATGCCAATATATATTTAAATGTGGGTTTAATTATTGTTTAAGACCTCTTTAACTCTCTTTTACTAAGGATATGTTAGGGCTTTTTGCCTTTGCAAATTATTTAAGGCTTGAAAAATGAACTCATTCTCTATTTGTTTTTGAAACCCTCTCTTGAAACTCTAATGTAACTTATCTATCTAATTTTTAAAGGTCACAAATTGGCTATATACTATAATGCACATGATAACTCGAAAATTTGGGTGAAACTAGTTTTTGTATATATTACCTATTGAAGCTTGAGTGCTTTATTTAAGAGCTCATTCTTGGCTGTGAATCATATCAGATGCTTAGCACCCAAAGTTTCCTAGCTCAAATTATAGTAATTTTTGTGACAATGGGTCTAATAGGACAACAAAACTATAGTAAAGAACAAAGGCAAGGGCTAGAGAAAAAAGGAAAGACAATACCATTGTGATGTTATATTCCATGCTACTCAATATCTTGCATCATCTTCTCGATCTCTTGCTGATCAACTCCTATATTAATCACCCCATATGTTAAAGCTTCATCTTTGCTAACAACCTCTTATGCTTAAGAGAGTAGGGGAGAGAGCACCCTTGTGATACTCTTAACCCTTTAGTGAGAGAGAGCCTTATTTCTCTTCCTACCCAACAAAGAAAACACATGCTTGCACACCCTTCGATTAAGGGCAAGAAAGAGAAGATGAACCCTTGTTTGCCAAATGGACGCCATCCAAAACTTTACTTCAACATAAAATAGATGCCCTTTTTGAAACCTCATTTCAAGTAGATGCATGTAATGGCTGTAAAAACTTTGTATATGATAATAATCAGGCCAAACACAAAACTAATATAGAGCAAGTCGAATGCACTTGTTAAATAGATGGCCTCATTAAACACTTGAAGACCTCCATTGATGGCTTCATTTTTATCATCACAAAACCATGTAGTTTTTCCATTCTCATTATCACAAAACTATGTTAGAGTTTGAGTGTCATGATGCACACTCATATATATTTTAGGAGATTCAAATTAGGGTGGGTTTAGACTCACATGGACGATGAAGAAGTCTGGGAGTGTGTAACTAATGTGTTGAATGTAGAAGGCTTGAAGAAAGTATCCATGCAAAAAATAGATGGGAAGTGTGACCCCCTAGGCCAAAACATAAAGGAAGCAATTAGTGCTATCACCAAGGGTTGAACAACTTAGATATGAATTCTTGTTCATGTGCTCATCACAACAACTAACTTTTAATATTTTGAAAAAAGCTTTAATGATTGGTCCAAGAGCAATGCTTAAATTCTATTTAAATCCTTAGGCTTCATTCTTAAAGAGCTTCATATTTATTTGCAATGCTTGTTAGGGCATTTGTCTAGAATGCTACAATAGCATAGTAGTAATTATTCAAAATTACTTCTAGTTTTCTTGAGTTAAGAGGTACTAAGCTTTAAGTAAAGAGAAAAGAGCCCTTGCTTTTGGGAATTAAAGTAGTCCTTGATTTGGGGGGAGCTAAGGAAAAACAAAAGGATAATGCTTCAATGCACATTCATGCACACTTGTTTAACTTATGTTAAAACAAGCCTAAATGCATTATCACCCTTGTTTTTCAAAGTTTGAAGTCTTGTTTGAACTAGTTTGAAACCATCCTAACTCTAGGGTAGATAAGCCAAGTAAATGATGGGTGGGGCCTAGTAGTGTAACACTTTTTGGGTACTAGTGGGGCCTCTTTGTTAGCATTGCTAGTTAGGGCATATGTTACTACAATGGTACAATGACAAGGTAGTTCTTATTCAAAAAATACCTCTAATTAACTTGAGTTAAGTGGCCCACTTTTATACTTGTTGAGTTAAGTGCTCATCTAGTGTAGCATAAATCCACATTTTTGACCAAATTGTCTCTTTCTTTTTAAATCAAAAGCTTGAGAGAGCCTTCCTCTTTGGAATTAAAGTAGTTCTAGGAGTTCTTGGAAATCAAAGGGCAATGCTCTAGTGCACACTATTGCTCACTTGTTTATCTAAATGGGGCCAATGGTATTACATCAATGAATTATGTTATACTATTTTCTTCGTGATCTGACAAAAAGAGAGTTTAGCTGTGCTAGTTTAGTTCTGCCTTTATAGTTGTAAAATGGTGAATTTTCTATTTGGCTCTTGTAGGAGATGAGTTGCAACCCCAATTTTTTGGAGGATGCTCTATGCTGGAGGTTTGGAATTGTGAAAAGAATTGATGTGTCCCTTAGACTCTCCAGCATGGTGTGACTTTGCCAAGCTACCAAAAATGAAATTTGATGTCTTTGTGATGATAGGTGAAGAAACAGAATCATTAACGGTGCCTCTACCCTATTGCGAAAAGTTTTAGACAAATTCTCACTATAATTCCCACATTGTGAATTACAACAACATCATCCTTGGCTACTTGTTTGAAAGGTAGAGTAATCTTGCCCCCAACCACACTTAGCTAGGTGCGTGGTACCTCTGTCACGTGGAAGCTCATGGTATTGAACACTACAAGGAAAAACAAGGGAAACGAACCCCTTTTCCCACACTTAGCTATGTATGCGGTACCTGCGTCAAGTGGAAGCTCATGATATTGAACACTACAAGGAAAAACAAGGGAAACGAGCCCCTTTTCCCACACGGGAAACTATTGAAAACCTTGTGTATCAGCTCTCAAAAATGGTTTTTGTAAAACCCGCGCATGACCAGCCTCTGGTGCGATCGCGGGATGTGGCACCCCTAAGATGCAAATACAAAATGTGATCCTAGTCAATGGCCATCCTTTGACAGGATTGATACATACTCTCTCTAGATCTCATACTCTCTCCCCCCTTCTCTCTCTCTCTCTCTCTCTCTCTCTCTTTGCGTCTGCCTGCCTAGGTGCTTCCCCTTAGCTGTCCCTTCGTGTTCCCCGGCTATGGTGGATTTCCAGCTAGACAATTGCATCTGTCGCCTCTTTTTGACCCTTCCTTTGCCGTGGCTATGGCGGATCACCATCCCGTGCCCCTTCCTCTACGCTCAAAGCGACCCTCCCCGTCTGTGCTTTGCTCTCACTGCTGACCACGGCGGAGGCGGCGATAGCGACGAAGAAGAAGAAGAAGAAGAGTGCCAGTTTGCGCGTGTCTGAATCACATTCCGCCGTGGCGGAGATTTCTCCTTCCCGGCCCTTGATCCCTCACGCGAAGACCCGCGCAACAGGCTTTCTAATGTTTCCTG
Organism: Lygodium microphyllum; assembly: GCF_053477565.2. NCBI lineage: Eukaryota > Viridiplantae > Streptophyta > Polypodiopsida > Schizaeales > Lygodiaceae > Lygodium > Lygodium microphyllum. Next base: position 59,918,744 of record NC_141163.1, read on the forward strand.
GTGCATCCGTGTGGCTTGCTCTTAGAACTGCTGAGATCAGGTGGACCCGTTTTACTTCTTTACAGCAAGCTACCGCTTAATCTTGCAAAGGCCCTCGCGACAGGCTTTCATATCTTGCTCGCTACATTCTTCTGGCGTGTTCTTGCAACTCCTGGATCAGGTGGACGCATTTTACTTCTCTTTAGCAAGCTACCTCTTCATCTTGTTGAAACTGTGTTTCTGGCGATGCAACATGGAAAATGCAGCTCTGTGTGATTCGTACTGACTCATCATCAGAGATTATAAAACCCTTAAACCTGCGAGCGCTTCCGTTTTTGCTTTGATTGGCTACAAAAGCCAGTTAGGAGCGGCAATTCGCCCAACGGCTCTTGATAAGAAGATTGTCCAGGAGAGAAGGCTAATCAGAAAAAGAAGTCAAATATTTTGCCTGTACAACAGAAGATTAACCAGGAAGAAGGCAAATCTTGAATGTCTATAAGAGAGAAGGTTAACCAGGTAAGAGGCAAATACTGAATGTGTAAGAGAGAAGATTAATCAGGAGAAAGGCATTACAGCCTCCTGAGCAGTGACAAGAACCTGTTCATGGCTGCAGATTTGCAGCAGAGTTTGGTTTCTTATGCTGCTGTTGCTAGTGGCAACGCAATCATGGCAGAGTATGCAGATGGAGACCCCGAATCATCATGCATGGCTTTAAAATGCTTGCAACATTTGCCTCCCCTGCATAGTAGGTTCAGCTATACGACCTGTAACCGCATGTTTATCTGCCTGATTGAAGGTCTCTTCATCTATTGTGCAATTGTTGATGAGGCTCTTAGCAAGACCAAAGCATTCATGTTCTTGGAGCATGTCAGGGATGCATTCAAGGTGCTTCTGCAGCAACAAGGCTCTGACAGAGTGAACCCTCCACCCTACTTCTTGGATAAAGAGATGGCTCCCTTTTTTGAGCATCTTGCAGCCCCACTTGTTGGCACACCACAGAAAGAAAAGGATCGCATACAAGAGGAACTCCAGGCACAACGGTATGCAGACATTGACTTTGAAATCAGCTCACCCTCTGCTGTTGCACCTCTGCATGAGAGTGATCAGGATTTTGATCAACAAACAGAACAGAAACCTGTGGGCACTCGGTTACTATGCTTTCCATGGATTGGTAAAGGTAAACCAGACAAGAGAAAGGTAAAAGATCAGAGAAATGAGGCAAAGGAGTTGATTATGGAGAACAATGATGAAAAACATGGGATGGGAAAGAGTCTTCAAGTGTTTGTGGACGGTAATAGTCACACAGATATTGATCCTGAAGGGCAGAAGACTGGATGTATGATGAGCAAGGGGGAACAATCTGCTCAAAAGATGTGGTGGCGCAATGTCAAGCTAGTGATTATTGTGGATGTTATTATTTGTCTGATCCTGCTTGCTGTTTGGCTTGGAGTCTGCACAGGTGTTAGGTGTCTCAAACGAAATAACTGATCAAACAAATGTTTGAAAATCTTCCCCAGAAATTAGGTTTTATCCTTTAGGAGTGTACAGGTTGACGATATATTTTTGATGTGTTGGTTGTGTATGGTCAAACCTGGTTTATCTGAGCATGCCTTTTAGTAGTAATCGCCTTTGAACAGGTTGATCAAGACTGAACACAGCTACTGATTACATGATAGGCCTTGATATGCTGTCAGAAAAGGATGTTATTATTCATTTGTGTGAGTACATGATTATCTCCAATACATTTACAGGTCCTGTAACATACAGTAAGACCATTTGCTGGTCACACAAGACTAATTTGGATGTGGAATAGCACTCCTGATGTATCTTAACCAGGACCCATCATGTCACGAGGGCTTTCAATACAATCTGTGTGTTTTTGGTATCGTGTCACATGTTAGACAGGAGTTTTGTGCAGTTCTTCTTCAGTCATGATCTGTTACATGAAGCAAGATCTTTGGGGCTGCGAATGTGTCCATTGGCAGTTGTGCTACTATAGAAGCATCTTAGAGCTACAATAACAGTATTTGGGTACAGTGCTCAAGTGTTTTACAAAAGGAACCATGAACTACATGAGCATAAATCTAAAATCCAATGTCTTTTGTACCGCAGATAGGTTAGCACGTGTAGAGCTGGTTTGTGTATTGGTGACTTGTGTTAAGGTGCAATGACCGGTTTTCTAGATTAGCTTCATGAAATGCTTAAGGACCTGTGATTGAGGAAAAGGCTTTCCTTGATCCTGCTTATGAGATTGCTCTCTTTGCAGAAGCTGTAATAGGCGATTGTATTCAGATAATCCGAAAGTGACAGTTTTATGCATAATACTTGCAGTGACTTCAGTTTTGTCTAGTAGCTGCTTTTACAGGAAGTGAAATTTCTGTTGCTCATATGGAGGAGCCTAGATAGTCTCAGTAATTGGCTGTTGTTACAAGTGCGCACAATTCTGAGCTGATACAGGCAAGGCCCTAATTGGAACTATCTTTACATTGCACCTCAATTTTGGCTTGGTTGTGGTGATACTTGTTTTATGATGCTTCAGGCCTTTAAATTCTCTATTGTGTTGTTTAGTACGTTCAGTATACTCAAGTACAAGATCACCAAGAACCTTTTAGGAAAATCAAATTCTTATTCAAAGATGAGAAACAGTGGCCAAGAGATGGTGTATGAATGACAGATAAATAAGCAATGTTAGAATCTCTTAGATTCCTGTGGATCATGTATAAGGAGTTGTTTATTGTGAAAACTTTTGGGAGCTCTGAGTAATGGCCCCCAAAATGTTACCCCCTCAAAGTATCTTTCATATGCTTCTCCTTGATTTTTCTATTTTGTTTATTTGGAGTAGTTCCCCTTACAGCTTGGGACCCAAGCCTATGTTTGACTATGGCAACTTAGATTTGTGTTTTTTAAATATTATATGTGCATTTATTTAAAATTTTCCATGTTTAAGCATGTTGAGAAGATATTTAATGGCATTTTGATGGATTGATGTAAGCTTTCAATACCCTACCCCTGGTCATTTGCATCAACCTTTCGCACCCTAAAATAAACTAACCCATTTTTGGCCACAATTTTAGGTTTTGTTAATTATGGAGGACTCCACATGATATACATAGATATTCTTTAAGATAAGAATCTAATCTCCACTTTGATATAGATTGTTTTATCTTTGTAGCTTGGAGTAAGAAATTATATGTTGATGCTTGTGTTGGAATGTGTTTTATGCCAATAAGAACTCAAGAGAGGCTCAAGTGAACTCTTAAGTTGGGAATAATATGATTAATGTGATTGTTTGAAAGGACCACTTATAGGCAACTTAAGAGTGCTCATGAAGCCATCATTAAATGCTAGGCACTTGAACTCTTAAGTTGGGAACAGTATCAGTGATGTGATTGCTTGAAAGGGCCTTTGTTTTGCTTTGTTTTTTTGTTTTTTTTTTGGGGGGCCTTGGGGGGGGGTGGGGGGGTTAGGGGCGGGGGGTGCGGGGGAGGTGGGTGGTGTTAGTAGATATGTTAGCTCATGTGTGAGTTTGTGCATGTAGGGGTTGGCGATAGTATTTAGGATATTTAGGCATTTTTATGTGTCATTTTATGGTCATATTGAGCATTTATTGTTGGTCAACCATTAATAAATGCTGGCCAACATGATCATATTGAGGACATATTTTTGTCCTATATATTTAGGTTCCTCCTCACTCAATGATCCATTTGCCATCACGTGTGGAGATGAGGGCATATTCTTGTCCTATATATTTAGATTTCTCTTCACTTAGTGACCCATTTGCAATCACGTGTGGAGACTGTCGAGAGGAGCCAGTGCTTGTGCCCATGTAGCCAATAACTCACTATTGTATGCGACTGTCTCATGTTGGATATATGGATTCCATTTCTTGAGCATATATTCGAGTTCTCATATGTATTGTGTTCTTCAATGTTCTTTCCGTTTCTTTTTGTCTTGTGTTTCAGTAGTTTATTGCAGTATATATTTATGCTTCCATTGTTGCTCCACTTATGGCACGGTATTAGATTTCTGGTTCTATGCTCTTGTATTTTCTTTGCCGGTTTCAAGACTTTTGACCATTGCTGATCATGCGACTGTTGCTCCAATCAGATGACCTATTTTTCTTGTGTTTTTATTGACGCTAGCATTTATGCAACTCTTACATGAGCTCCTCTCTTGCCTCCGTGTTAGCTCTAGCTTTTGATTTGGTGTTTTTGCATCTCCTAGCTAGACGATGCATTATTAGGCCGTTTTTGGTTACTTTTTTTAAACTTTTCATAGTAGATTTCTTTTTGTTTTGATCAAATTTTGGTGAATATTGCATGCAAACTCATTTTTTGCAATTCGTGCTTGAGGTTTGGCTGTGTTTTCTTTCCAAATACCTTCTTTTCTTTACTTCTCTTCTAAATTCTCAACCGATGGCTCCTTCGTGCACATCCATTGATGATAAGCTACATGGATTTGATTATCTTACATGGAGTGTCGTGATGAAGATATTGTTTATACAAAAGCGGTTATGGTATGTGGTTTGTGGAGCTATTGTACATCCTTAGCGACATTCTCTTGTTCCATCTAATTTTGACGAAGATAACCATGAGGAAGTGGTTCTTACATGGGATTTAGATGATGCGCGTGCTTACTCGGCCTTGCTTCGGTGTATTTCCAAAGAAGTCCTACCGACGGTTACCTCTTGAAGGACATCTTTTGAAGTATGGACGATGTTGTAGCTGGTGTACGTGGTACCTTCCACCATGAGGGCAATCACTCTTTATGGACAACTCCATCAAATTTTGTTCGAGGCTAAAGATACTACTCAGCTGCTTTCTAGTGGTGGTGATGACGACATCCCTCACGACTATCCAATGCTAGAGAGGGAGTGTGAGAGGGTGGTGAGTGGAGCAGCCGCGTCTCATCTATACATCTATATAGATGCACAGGATCCAGAGAGAGACTTCCTTGACACATTGATTGAAGTCTAGCATATTCAAATCTTGGAGCTAGGATTGACATCTAGGTTCATGATGGGATGCTTATTTGATAGAGTGTGGTTGGCTCCTAGTCTTGAGCTCACATAAGGGGACACTTTGGCGGACTGGCCAATGGTGGGGAATCCATGGTTACGTATGTTCCAGAGGCATTTTTGACAAGATGGTCATGTGGGACAGACACATAGATATGCTATGATCTTCTCTATTTTCAGGAGCTTGCATGATGATTCTCTCAGAGGCACCTTGGTGGTGGCTTGATCACCCACTCCTTGGGTATCCATGGTTCTACTTAGTGGTTCTATGTTGTATGGTTTATGATTCATTATCATTGTACCAATGTATTGTATTAGATCACCCATGATCTGAGAGAGGGTGTTAGTAGATATGCCAGCTCATGCGTGAGTTTGTGTATATAAAGCTAGGGACATTATTTAGGATATTTAGGCATTTTTATTTATGTCATTTTATGGTCATATTGAGCATTTATTGTTGGCCAACCTGATTATATTGAGAACATATTTTTGTCCTATACATTGAGGTTCCTCCTCCTCACTCAGTGACTCATCTGTCATCATGTATGGAGACTCCATGGAGAGAGGAGCCAGTGCTGTGTGCCCACACAGCCAGTGACTCACTATTGTATGCGATTGTCTCGTGTTGGATATATGGATTCCATTTCCCGAGCATACATATGATTTCTCATCTGTATTGTGTTCTTTAGCGTTCTTTCTTTCCCTTTCTCTTTTGTCTTGTGTTTCAATAGTTTATTACAGCATATATTTACACTTCCATTACTACTCCACTTTGACAAGTGCGGTGTAAGATGTTTGTGTGTTTCATTTTTGAAGATACTAGCAACTTTGAAATGACACTTTTATGAGTTGAAACAGTAGTGGCCCTATGTTTAAAAGGACTATAGTCATCCAATTACCTTTGCACTACAAAGTGATCATTGAGTGTTTGGGGGGGGGGGGGGGTGGTTAAGATGTTTATGTGTTTCATTTTTTAAGATACTAGCAAGCTTGAAATGGCACTTTTATGAGTTGAAACATTATTGAACTTGTGTTTAAAAGGACCATAGTCATCCAAGTAACACTACATTATAAAGTAATGGAGTGCTAGGTGTTGGATGAGAGCTCAACTATACACTTACATAGAGATATATCTCCAACCACACCCCCCCCCCCCCCCCAAAAAAAAAAAAAAAAAAAAAAAACACACACACACACATAGAGAATCAACATTGAACAAGAGTGTGTGTGCCCGTTGGAATGTCACATCCATTGTTGTGAGAATGCTAGAATGGAAATACAACCTTAAGGTACTCTAGAATCACACCCTTAAGGTGCATTCACATGGAAAAAACTCTTCTCCACTAAGAAGCTAACAAGTGTTGTGTGTATAGGGAGTGTTAATAACCAAAACTTCTTGAGAAATACAATAACTTTAACTCCTGTTATGAATGTGTGAATGAGTACATAGTATGACATATCAATCTCCAAACATTAGTTAGCTAACACCTTCTAATGTTAGAATATTAGTCAACATTAAAAACTATCAAATGTATGCTTGGAATATGCAATGGGGCTAATGTAAAATGCCCTTGTATTTATTGCATGGGAAGTATGTTGTCTACAGATTGGAGTAATTTGTGACCAGTGTGTAGAGTCCCAACTAGAGAATTTATGGATATGAGAAAATTAAAATATAAACTATGTATGGATACTCAAGAAAAAAATGCAAAGTATTACCCTTTGATTTTATCATTCTCAAGTTTACTTGAATTCCATAAGTTAATTGATGATGTTTCTTTATCTTTGAGTTCCTTTACATACTCTAACTCTTCTCTCCCAAACTTAAAAATTTCAAGTCTCTCTTGAAGTTGGTTGAATTTATTATTAGTAGTTTCTCAACACCTTTTGCTTTGCTTAAATAGAGAGATAAGGCCTTGGGTGCATCGATAAACTTGTCATCTAACATTTGTATATCTACTAAAAGAAATCCATCTTTGACTTCATTTTCGACGTCAAGTATGCCATTGCTATCTATAGAAGCCTCTACAATAACTGCCAAACAATCCTCTCTCAAATTGAAGAGCTTATGGATATAATATAATATTTGATTGGAAATGTTGGTAGAGAAGATACAATAAAGCTTGAGGGGGAGTCAAATACTTTGGGAATCTCTATATAGCTTTCCTCAATAATAGTCTTAGTTTTCAATCGAGTAACTTCTAGATTCTTTGTGACATATCCTTTCATTTGGGGATCCATTTGGTCCTTTATATCCTTATCATCCATCAACTCCTTAAGTGGGCAATAACTAGAGATTTTTGCTACCTCCACCTATTGATTATTAAATCCAATTGGTTATTTTTACAAGAGCATACACAATGAATGCAACAGACTTCGGCATAAACCTTTATTTCCATGGGTGAGAAGAGTATATAACATTTAATGTAAAAATCCATCCAAAGAATGGTATCTACACTTTGTAAACAATGTTTTCTATGTAGGTGAATTCACAATAGGTATGTGAATAGAAACTTTTGAGTCCACTCTTTGTGGAACATGGAGAAGTGGCAGAAATAACATTGAGGACCAAACCTTTCTTTCCCTTAGTTGATTCCTTGGATTCTATGGAGGTCATCCTTCCTTTCCTTTTTAGTCTCAATCCCTTGGTAGAGGAAATAAGATAGGATCCTATTTCTTCAAACATGACAAGCTCAAGATGCAAAAACAGAGAAAGATGAAGACATCCCAAGAACGTGATCCACAAATAGTCTATCCCTAGTATATACGATGTGAAAATTGTTGATTGACCTTGTGGGTTTCTTCATATTAGTTGTCTTGAATATTGGTTAGGTATGTGAGCAACTATGTTGATAAGGAATGAGAGGAACCAGTGGAGGATCTAAGAAGTTGGCTAGGTTGCTTTGTATTGGCACTAGAGAAGCAAGCAAAAAAAAAAGTGGTAGTGCGATGAGAATGTGCGTGAAAAAGTGCAAGAAAACAGAAGCACAATAAGATGAAGGTGGTGGAAAAAACCTTGCACAAAAGCACATGAGATCGTTTAATAGGTGTACGTGTCACATTGTGGCAAAAATTTGACCATTGGCAGATCGAGGGTGACACGTGGTAAAAATTTGACCATCGGATTTGAATGTGGGAGAGAGTCATAAAAAAACCTTAGGATCTTCATTGAATGAGAGGTGGACATGTGGCACTATGCGCTCATCACTATATAAGGTGGAATCTAAGGGAGCACAGCTAACTGTTGTCTACTTCTGTCTCACGCTCCTATGCACATGGTCTAATATACTCTATCTCCAATTTCTACCATTTCTACCATGTACCTCTATCTGGTCGTTGCAGTCACTTCATTCGGTGCTCTACAAACTACTTTGATATGGCGCAAATACGGCGCAGGGGAAGAGTACCTCGGATCCTCCTCAGTTGTATTGGCTTTCTCCGATACAGCGCATATGGTGTAATACGTTACTACTTGTCTTGGTGCTCCTCGCGCCATATCTGCTAGCGTCCTCCACGATTACTGACATTGTCATCTTGGTGCACCTTATGACAAAATTGCTACCCTCCTTGCGACTCTTGACCAAGGATCTGCATTCTCTCCTCACCAAATCTTTCGATGCCTAAAACTAAGTATACTGCTAGGAAGGTATATGTGCAAGAACCACCCTTTAAAAAGTCTGCTGATGTACCTAGTGAGGAGAATGTTGGCCATATTGTCCTAGAGGGTTTCCTAATTCTTTGTGATGATCATGCATAGTAAGGTACTTCTCAACCTTTTGTTGAGGCCATATCAGCAAATTATGGTGAAACTCTTGCTTCTCCTGACCATGAGGAACCTTCAAGTGTTCCTTTTGTTCCTATTATTGATTAATGAACATTCAAGTATTCCTTTTGTTCCTATTATTGATTAATGAACATTCAAGTATTCCTTTTGTTCCTGACCATGAGGAACCTTCAACCCTTCCAGATGCTCTTGATCGTGGTGAACCTTTACCTGTCCTGGCTGAGGAGCCTTCCAAAGAAACTCCAATGAAGAGGAGGAAGTCCATGTGGTTCTACATGCAAAGGTGCTTCAGGGAAATTGTTTACTTTACAAAGGACACTCAAGTCTAATCCAGATCGGCATTCTTGCTAGACAGGTCATCCTTATAAATTCTCTTTCTAGAGTTTACGACATGTCAAAAATGTATCATTAATGGTTTTCCCTTGTTTTCTAGTTTTGTTACAGGTAGGTTCTTTAGTGTTCACTAACAAGTATTCATTTTCCATGCCACTAGACTTGTTACTACCCACTTGGACACCAACTTTGAAGACATTATTGATCCTTAGAGATCTTTCAAGTTTCTTCTTCAAGAGGTGCCATTACAAAGCAACTCACATAGTCGTGGATTGAGAGATATTTTGAATGTTTGCATGACGATAGATTCAAAGTTATTGAACATAGATGGGGTGAATGTAATCCTTCTTCTTTTGCTTTTACATTGAAAGTCTCTTGTAATTTCAACTAAGTTGTTGTGTTCTCTGTTATAGTGTAAATATTATTCTAAGTCATACATGTGGTGGATAAGGGAGAGGTGTATTGAATTAGTTTGAGACATGGCAATTACATCAGTGGACCCTAACTCCCCTATTTCACCTAAATCTTCTAAGGAAAAAGGCAAGGATAAGTCATCGAGTAAGAAGACTACCGGAGCTTCTTCAAAGAAAGGAATGCCCAAGGTATATTCTTTAAAGTTTGATCCATCTCCTTTGAAGCCTCAAGAGAAGAGGGTATATGTGAAATTCAAATTCTTCTAGCAAACTAAAGAAACTATATATTGTAAGAAAATTAGTGATGATTAATGAAAGTGATGAAGAAGCAACTATGCTAGAGAAGGAGAAAGGTCCAAAGAAAGGAGAAACTAAAGATTAGAAAGAAGCCAAAGAATAGCCTTGTAATTATCCCTTCGTATATTTGCACTGCAGTTACATTGCTTTTATACCTTGATTTTTTAACCCAGATATAATGAAATCATTCAATCTTACTCATATGAAATGCATTTTTCTTTATAGAATCATATTCTTTCTTTGCAATGCTTATGAGTGTCTATTGAATAATATTTTTGGCAACAATGTCTATGAGTAAGAACAAGTTTGAAATTGTTTATATATTCATGGTTTGAAACTTAGAATGCTATGACACAAACACTTCATATAAGAGAAAGAGCATTTAGCTCTTCTTCCAACTTCTTCCAATTGTAGTAACATTGATCTTCAACTTATACCTAGGAGTTGTATTGTTTAGCAAGTCCAAGGTGTCTCTTGCATCCTTTAGACTCTAGTTGGAAGTTACATTAACCTCCTTTGCTTCTTATACAATAACTTGAATCTTAAGTTTTAATGGAATACAATCGATATTAGAATCTAAGGAGCCCAAGTATCATATCTAAGTTTGTACCTCCTATAATCAAAACCTATAACAAGAGATTATCAAGAGATATTGTAAGACAAAGACTAAGGGCATGCATTGTAGTGTATAAAATCAAGCTTGTGGTCACACTTCCTAAATTTCCAAAATAATCCTAGAATGTTATCCAAATCCTCCTCTAAAAACTTTTTGCTTGGCCATGAACCTTCGCCCTTTGTAAATTTGTTGTTCTAAAACAATATATAAAGACACGAAAAGGTGCAAACCACAACAAGCATATTCTTCTTGAGATCCTTCTAGGAATCATAGCCTTTTGAATGTCTTGGCCTAGTCTAGCTTTAAAGCTTTGCAATTTTGCTTTATTAGGAGACTCCTAATTCGGAGATGTGAGGCTTAGCAATGGCAAATCCTCAATCTGTCCATACATACCTGCTCTTGAGGAAACCAAATATTGTGCATAATATACAAAAATCTTACATTCAAGAAAATAATTACGCTTTGATCAATATGGATAATGTTTGTAAATTCTTTATGAATTGCATAATATCTACCACTGAGGCTTTTCACAAGCTACCATTTAGAACTTGTATCTATCCACTATTTATTACATGCTTTGACAAAAAATATATATTTACATACATGATTCAACTCAAACTAAAACTTACAGTGTGCTTGCTGAGAAAAATATTCATTTAGAGGCAAGTACATATATTTTTTCATGTAAACATGTTCCATCAAAGTAAACCACCCTTGGGTTGTGATTTTGAAACTAATGGTACAATCCTTCCAATAATAATTGATATCCTCTCATTTTTCTTTCTTCACCCTATGAGAGCCCTTGCAAGATGGTAGCATGGTAACCCAATTGTTTATATTGAACACTTTGAACTCCCACTACAGTTTTGTTAAAGATGGTGCAAGAGTTAATTGAATGATAAGGATGCCTTGTGGATGTCATGTAAAAATGGGGGTGTAGATAATGTCCAAACAAAAAAACTCAAAGAGGAAAGGTCAATGAGTTCAACGTGAATGACAATGAGACTAATGAAAATACAATGGATATAAAAAAAATCAAATATCTCCCAATTTTCAAAACAAATAATATTAACTTCATCCCATTGTCATGACTTCTTTTGTCAACTTTATTAGCTTTAGGAACTTTGGGATTATCAAAAGATATCAAATTTTGGACATTTCAGCTAAAAAGGAGGAGAAATCCATGAAATGGACTCTACTATCTTCAAAGGGGAGACAATAATACCATATTCTTGCACGTGTGATAGACTCCCTTTGGCCATTTCCTTAATCCAATGATTAGCAAAAGTGTAGTTTTTGATGCTTTTGGCCCTAATGGTGCATAAATTGTATTAAGATACCCTAAATTGAGCATTTGGCCTTGTGTTGCATAAATAGAGCTGGAAGTAAATAGCCTCTTGCAAAAGAGAAATGTCAAAGTGATCTCTAGCATCCTTAACTATAAATCTATCTCTAGTATCAAATTGGTGTGGAGATAGGCTTACAATCTTGCATCTAAAAATACTCAAGTAGTTATCTAATGTAGTTGGACTTTTTCATGACAATACCCCCTAAACTTTAGTAAATTATATGACAAGATAATAGTGCAAATGACTGATATCAAATGGGAGTTTTACTTCAACCTTCAAAGCTACTATATATGATCCATTGGCCCAACTAATAGCATGCTGTCCACATAAAGAATAAGAATCAATAAACCTTGGCCATTTGTGTGGGCATAAAGCATGCATTTTGAGTGGGTGAATTGTTAAAACTAAGAGCAATCGGATGAGCATATATCTTTTCATGCCATGCTCAAGGTTCCTCCTTAAAGTCATACAATACCTTATGCAAATGACACACATTGTTCTTTGATGTTTTTTTGAACAAAATATGGAGGGAGTGTGACATAAACTTCCTCATGTAAATCACTATTTAGAAGAAGTAGTCTCCACATCCAATTGATGTACATGCCAATCAAAATGAGCATCCCAAGCAATAACATTATGAATGGCAGTCATACATGAAGTGGGGGGACATATGTATCATCATTGTCAATTTGATGTTACTAGCATAACCTTGGTGACAAGCCTTGCCTTGTAGTGATCAATGCTGCCATAACATTTGTGTTTGACCTTGTAAGCCTACTTTTTGTTTATAGCATTAGGAAAAAGATGAACTCAAAAATGGGCATTTTACCCCCCTCTCCTCCTTAAAACAAGGAAAAGAGGAGATAAGAATAGTAAAATAATCTTCTTCTCTCTCCACTTTTGCAATCTCATTTTGCCTTTTTAATAGTATCTACAAAGGTATACTCAGATTCCTTCTCTCTCATTCAAGGATTCTTTTTCAACCAAATTTTATATTAAAAAAGGAGTTAGTTACGAGAGTGTGGTGCTTCATTTTCAATGTAAAATGATTAGTAGATACAAGGTAATTGATTTTTTAATTGAGAACAAGGAAAATGAAAATTTAAAAATTTCTTTTAAGATATTTTGGGAATTTTTTATATTCTAGATTTTGGTTAAAAAACAAACCAACTAGTCAAATTTTATGTTTTTTAGAAATGTTTTTGGAGGTAAAATAGAAATGTCTAAAATATGAAAAGTCTTGGACATCTCTACCCTCTGACCTATTTTCCTCCATATCTATACTTTCTCATGGCTCTATTGTGACCTCTTCTTTGTGTTTATGCAACCTTCATTAAGAGAGTGAATTACTTACACCCTCCTTGCCCTTAGTACCTTTGTGTGCCTCTCTGTGTATCTCCACTCTACCTCCTGTGACAACCAAGTAGGCTCCTTGTTTCTATTAATTGTAAAATGAATATAGGAAAGAAGGAGTTGCATATTGAGGTAGAGATTGAATATGCCCCATTATTCAAAAGAACCAAGCGTACCAGTGTCAATCCTCTGGTTTTGTAGAGTTATAGACAAATGGGATTGAAACATGTGAATTTATGGGTTGATGGGGGAATCTACCCAATTGACCCCTTAAACAATAGACCTCCAACTTTCTCAAGAATCACAAATTTGTTGAAGTATGTATACAAGGGTGAAAATGGGTTGCTTGGTTACATTAGGTGGCTCAATGATCAGGCGTTCAAAATATTTACAACCATAAAAAATTGTCATGATGTGATCGCTACACATCAACTTCATATACAACAGCTCATAGGACAAGTGGTACAGCTGAATGAAACTATAATTCAACAAAACAATCAAATTATTTCAATGCAAGTCACTATCCATGACATTGGTATCTCATATGAGGAGGCAAAGGCACAATTGGACGACTTGAGAAAGATCAACAACAAGCTAACATAGGAGCACAAACAAAAGAAGAAGCAAATCAATGAGTTAATTTGTGAATAGCAACCAGTGGAAGTGATGCATCAAAGCAAGTAAGGTAGCTTAGAAAGAGAACCTAGGTGAGGGTGAGGTTGGATTGTGTATTAGTAGATTGCTGAAGGCAAGTGCATTGGAAAATGCTTTGAGCAATCCTAAGTTTAAGGCTGTGAAGGAAAAGGTGATTGAGTGCACATTAAAAGATGTATCAAATGAGTTCTTAACTGCGGATGCACAATCTATTTGTGACAGGGCCGGTATTAGCACAACGACTTACTCAAAGATATTCAAAGGTGTGAAGGTTGGGTTTGGTCGTGTGTTGAAGAGAAATAGAATTGGGCCTCTTCCTCAAACTTCAAAGTTAATAGAGGCCTGAGGGCAACTTAATACAAAGGTTTTGGAGTTGATAGGAGATCCCATGCATGTTCAATGCATAGAAACACTAAAGGTTGGGACCAAAAATGCATATGAGGTAAAGTTCACCGAACTCAACAATTACTATTTAGATTTGTACAAGGTGCAATCAGTAATGGTAATGTACTACAACATGTCTGTTGAGGAATGTAATGGTACATTGCAATTTGTTATAAAATTAGATGAAAGTGAGGTCGTCAAAGGAGTAAAGCTTGAAAGAGTTAGTGTAACTCTAATGAATAGAGTTTTACAATTCAACAAGAACAACCCATGGAACTTTAGTGTTCAATCCAAGCACCATGTGTGGTGGCTCGCTGCATTTGAAGTTGGTAAGGAAACATTTGAGGTGCTGCAGCTGTTCTTTATGAACACAAGAATTCCAAGCATAATCAATCATCAAGAACATGGAAAGATGCTCTCGGTTGAGGGGTATGGCCAATACTTGGTTGAATGGCATCTTGCAGGAGACTTGAAAACTTTAAAATACATGTGTGGAATCTCCAATGATACATGTGTGAAATCTCCAATGGTGCAAATACAAAGAATCCATGCCTATATTGCTTGAAGAGAGGGTGGAAGGAAAGGATGGAAAGAAGAACTAGTAAAGGGTGACAAATGTTGCACTAACGCGCAATAGAGAAGATCCCACTTGGAAGCCCATCTTCAACATTCCATTGGATTGTATTCACATTTGTTCATTGCATGCTTTTGGCAGAACCATGGAGAAACTTGTCTATGAATACATTTGCTTTGCTTATAGGATGCAACCAAAAAAAGAAGCCATTGCAATGTGTAGGAATGTGGAGTGAGTGATATCAAAAATTGGGCTACACAAGCATCAAGTGACGATTGAAAAAGTTGAAAAGAGATCAGGAAAATTTGGTAACTTGCCAAAAAAGCCTTGCTTTGGAGGAGTAAAGGCGAGGAAGTTTCTCTCAGCACCCATCAATGAGGAAGGGAATGTCATGGTTTGTAGGCCGCAAGACTACGATGGGTGGAAAAAGTGACATTTTGTAGCTTCCTGATCGAAGTAATGGAGGAAAAATAAGGTTGGCCAAAGCTAAGGTTTGGATAAGTCTTAACAAATTGGCTCCCTTACTGCGCAAGATGGTGTTTAACAATGAAAATAAGCAAGAATTTATCAATGCTATGCATAGCTTCTACAAAAACATGGTGTAAGCGTGTGGGGAAAAAGCTCTATCACACATTACATGGTGCGTACTAAGTTAATATTTTAAAATTGTATGAATTATATAAAACATTGAGTATAGTTTTACTCATGTGTGATATGTGTCTTTGTAGCATATCCTTGAGGCACATGGACCATACTTTGTAGAAAAAGGAAGCATAAAAATTTGGTCCACACAAGGGATGGAAAATTCACATTGAATAGCACGTGGTGCATATTAAAGAAAAACTGATCATGGTGGAGAGGTGAATGGTAGCAATCCAATGATCCCATTGCCATCTTGGTGGTATAGGATTATAGTAGCAGATGAAGCTAAACTCTCGCAAAAGAAAGAAAATGAAAGTGCCGATGAATCGGTTGTAGACATGATGGAATCACATCGTGTCACTAAAAGAGTGCATTATGAAGTCTCAAGCGCAAAATAAAACCATGCCAAGTGGCTAGAAACAAGACTTCGACAAGGCAGCAAATGGGTTCGAAGAGAGCTAAGATAGTAAGAAGAACAATGTGTTCAGTGTGAATGCAATTCATAGTTTAAGAGAGAAAGAGAGAGTATGCATCTGTGTGAACGAGTCTTACAGTTTAGGGTTATATAAAAGAGGGTTTCACTTTCTATCTTATTCATTGAGTTCTCACATCTCTTATGCAGGAAAGATGGCTAGGTCTAAGGAAATTGCAAATAAGCTTTCCGCTCTCAGAGCCCCATATTGTGTTCATCCCCTTGGAGCATATACTAGCTCAGATGCACCCCCTTCGCAACCTAACCTAGCTTCCTCAAGCCACCCTCACAAGGGTCCTCCTCAACATCCCCACAAGAAAAAAAAGTGGAAGCCAGGTACAGTGGCCTTGAGAGAAAATTAGGAGGTATCAATGCTCTTTTGATATCATCATTCCGAAGGCAAGCTTATTGAGACTTGTTCGTGAGATTGTACAAGACCTCTACTGCACAAAAAGCAGGGGGTGGTTTTTGGCACAAGGTCAGGATAAACCTGATTGCTTCACAAAAGAATATCTTCTCTCTAAAGTATGCTGTAGAGGCCTTTTTAGTTGACTTGATGTGACTGATGCTCAACGTTGTGCAATACATGCGAATCACATCACTGTAACTCCCAAGGACTTCCAACTTGTGAGAAATCTTCAAGTAGTGAAGGATACATTCGTTCTAATGGAATGAACACAGTGTGTAATGTTATCTTTTTTGGCATAGTGTTATCCTCGTGCATTGGACATATGACTATGTCCGAGTGCAAAACTATTGTATGCGCTCTTAACATATGAATAAAATTTTTACTCTAGTCCCTTGCTCTCAACTTTGACTGTGCATTTTTGCTGTATTTTCATTTGTTACTTACAGTTTTTGCTAGCACTAGCAAGTTTGTAAAGAGTGTTATAGCACCATATCATCTTGGAAGGCCAAAAAATTTTGTATACTCTACCACATTGGAATATTTATTTATATATACATAATATCTCATGCGATGTATACTAAATTCAAATAATTGAGTAAAGTTGTTTTGTTTTGTATCTTGAAACGCACGACTCTTAATTTTTGTTTAATGTACGAATGCATCAAAAGTAATAATATGTACCGATACGAGTTATGTTATTACTTATACACAATTACAAGTGCAGTACTACACATTGAATTATGTTAACGTATGTGAATGCGTCATTCACGTACCACACATTATTGTTACACTTACATGAACCACACATTTATTCAATAAATATTTATTTATAGGGACAAAGTAAAATATCTTATATTCATCAAGAAAAATACATGTGATGGATGATGGTAATGGCATATACAAAAAGCCGATAGCCAACAAGAACTCTCAATTATTCCTTGGATTTTCATCAGTGGAGAGGAGTGGTCAACTTCCCATGAAAAATATAATTTCCTTCTTTGCTTCAAAAATGATGTGCTCCCCCTTCAGCTCTTTCTCCAAGAGAAGTGGATCTGACACTTTAGCAAGGCCACCTAATGTAGTAAGCACACACATTGCTCCACCACGTGTTTGGTCAAACAAGTAAAGAAGCTTTGACCTGAAAGGAGAGAAGGATCGAAGCTTACACTCGAGAGCTATGGCGGGAGAGCAAGAGCAAGAAAGAGAGAGACAAGAAATGGGAACTCCAATAGTCACAATGTGTGACCGGGCCTTCCTTTCTTGAAACTGTCACTAAAAGAATAATGAATAAAGTGACGGTGATGGGCGCCCTCGCCACCTGCAGTGTGCAGTGGCAGTGACTGTCAGTGTAGTAATACATGGGTGGCTAGGTAGATGTGCCTTTACCCCCAACAACCTCCCACTTAAAGGTGAATCTACCCTAGATAGTGAGGAGTGAAAAGAAAAAAGAAAAAGATAGTACAACATGTACACATGTTCAACAGGATGAGGAAAGACATCATCTCATCCCACACCCATCAACCTCCTGAGGAAGGCAAAGCGCTCTATAGAGAGGCTTTTTGTGAGCAGATCTGCAGGATTCTGGTCGGTTGAGATCTTGACAAGGTCAATAGACTTGTCCTCAACAACCCCACGTATGAAGTGATACTTCACCTCAATGTGTTTCGTCTTTGCATGGAAGACCGGGGATTCTTGGCTAATTGAATAGCACTCATAGAATCCGAATGCAGTGTAGGGATAGCATCAATACCAAGGTCAGTAACCAAACGACCCAACCAAATGGCCTCCTTACAAGCCTCAGTGGTTGCAACATACTCGGCCTCTGTAGTAGAATGGGCTGTGCATTTCTGCAACCTGGACATCCAAGAAACAACACCTCCAGCATAGGTGAATACATAGTCAAAAGTGGACTTCCTACTATCTGCATGTCCTGCATAATCAGAGTTAGTGTACCCCACAACTACTATATCCTGGCTGCCATAGCATATGCACATATCTGCAGTGCCCTTTAGGTACCTCATGATACCCTTCACGACATCCCAATGCTTCTTGCCAGGTATAGCCATATAGCGTGCCACAACACCAATTGCAAAGGCAATATCTGGACGAGTGGTGATCATGGCATACATAAGACTGCCCACTGCGGATGCATAGGGAATCTTGGCCATCTCGGCCCTCTGCTCATCTGTTTGCGGACAATCAGCTTGTGATACCTTCACATAAGAAGGCAATGGAGAGCCAATAGGCTTTATATCTTGCATGTGGAAGCACTCAAGGACTTTATGAATGTACTCCCTCTATGACAAGTAGAGGAGTCCTTGATACCTATCGCGTCTAATGTGCATACCAAGTATGTGAGAGCCCTATCCCAGATCTTTAATCTCAAAGCTCTTTTTGAGCTGAGCCTTAAGAGCATCTAGCTCATCATGAGCTTTCCCTGCTATCAGCATATCATCCACATAGAGTACCAAAATCAATAAAGAACCATCACGGGCTTTCTTCGTGTAAAGACACGGATCCATAGCACTCATGCTATAGCCCTCTGAGTGCATAAAGGCATCAAACTTATAATACCACTCCCTAGGTGCCTATTTCAATCTATAAAGACTTTTCTTCAATTTGCACACTAGGTGCTCCCTGCCAGGTTCCGCAAAGCCCTTAAGCTGCTCCATATAAATCTCATCATGAAAGTGCCCATGTAAGAAAGCCGTCTTGACATCCATCTAGTATAAATCCAACTCAAGCTGAGCAACCAAAGCCAAGACTAAGCGCAAGGTGGTCATCTTAACCACAGGGAAAATGACCTCATCAAAGTCCACACCATGCTCCTGCTTAAAACCCTTTGCTACCAATCTAGCCTTGTATGCCGGCTTGGGGTATCCACGAGTACTTTTCAGCTTGTACACCCACTTGTATGGCAAAGCCTTCTTTCCCTCAGGCAAGGAAACCAAATCCCAAGTCTCATTCTTATGCAAGGAGTCTATCTCAGACTGCATAGACCTCTCCCAAGAGTGACTGTCACCCCTGCACATAGCCTTATCATAGGTGAAAGGATCTCCTACATCTATAACCAAGACATAATGCACTGAGGGTTGAAATCTATCAGGTGGACGTTTGTCTCTAGTAGACCATCTCACGGTAGGCTCGGCTGCTTGTCCAACACCCTGACCATGAGCATCTGTTGCAGTGGTAGGCTGCCCAACTGGCTGTGTGGGAGCTCTCGGCTCCTCCTGCAATATGACCCTTCAGATCTCAACAACTCTTTCAGGCTGCCGATGCATCTTGTCCTCATGGAAGACTACATCATGACTGCGGATGACTTTCCGCACCTACGGATCCCAGAGACGGTAACCCATCTCGCCTGCATCCCCATAACCAAGGAAAATGCATTTGACACTCTTAGGATCTTGCTTACTTCTCTTGTCCCTGGGCACATGGCAAAATGCCTCACATCCAAAGACACGGAGATGCGCATAAGAGGGAGGTTTCTAGTCCATACCTCCTCTGCAACCTGGAAATCAAAACCACTAGAAGGTGATCTATTTATGACATGCACAGCTGTACTAACTGCCTCAGCCCAAAAGCTTTGTGGTAGACCTACATGGGTAAGCATACTGCGTACATGCTCCTAGATGGTTCTATTCATTCGCTCATCCAAATCATTCTGGGGGGGAATGTAGGGGGCAGTCAATTGACGCTTAATACCCCTCTCATCACATAACTACTCAAAAGCACATGAGACATACTCACCCCCATTATCTATTCTTATGCATTTTACCCTATACCCAGATTGGTTCTCAACCAATGCAAGCCATCTTTGAAACACAGCCAAGACATCAGATTTCAGCTTAATGGGATAAGCCCAAACTTTCTGTGAAAAATCATCTATAAATGTAACAAAATACTTTGCACCACGCATAGACTGACAAGGAATGGGCCCACAGACATCCGAATGTACTAATGCCAAGGGCTCACTCATGCGTAGCCTACAAGACTTCTTACGCATAGACCTAGTTTGCCTGCCATAAAGACAATGCTCACATGAATCAAAACATGCAGAATCAAGGGGTGGTAAGTCTTGCAAACCAGAAAGCATTTTCATTCCCTTCAAAGACATATGGCCCAAACGGGCATACCAAAGAGATACATGTGGGATAGAACCCACAGACAAAACATGATCAAGGGAAGAAGCGGATACAATCAAGGGATAGAGGCTGCCAGCCTTGGCACCTCTCGCAATCACAAGTCTGCCATGAGTGATCTTCCATGTAGAGTCTCCAAAAGATACATGATAACCTGCGTCATCAAGCTGTCCAGCTGATAGGAGACTGCGTGTCAAAGCAGGTACATGACGTACATCCTGCATAACAAAACTACTGCCAAAAGAAAACTGTAGCCTAACATCACCAATGCCCACAAGATCAAGAGAGTTGTCATCATCCAAGCGCACAAAACCCGAAACAATACGGTATGAATGAAACCACTCTTGGCAAGGTGTTACATGTAAGGACGCACCTGAGTCCAAGAGCCAACACTGTGCATACATAGAGTGTATCTCTATCATTTGCGAAGCACTAGAAGAAGTTGCAAGGATATAATCATCATCAACATCCTCAGGCTGCATAACATTGATCTCTTCAATTTTAACACTGGACTTTGCAGGCACTATGCTGCGATCAGAAGACTTATCCTACACTTTGTCTTTCCCCTTATCTTTGTGCCTTTCATTGCGTAGTTCATGGCATCGTGGCCTAATCTAGCCCTTTTTCCCACAATGGTGACAAGTAACATCTGCATTCCTGCCACAAGATTTACTACGTGACTTCCCACGAGACTTGGACCGAGATTTCTGAGAATCCCATCCACGGCCACTGCCACTGCCATGCTTTCCATATCCATCATTCCTGCCTCTAATTGTCATAGTATGCGACACACGAGAGACATCCAAATTCTTACGGTTAACCTCTTCTTGCAGAAGAGCACTCTCAACATCAGATAATTTCAAGGTAGCAGTAGAGGCACATAATGCAGTGCGGAATACATCCCATGACTCATTAAGAGTACCAAGTAAGAAAAGAGGAGTGACATCCTCTGCAAAAGTGATGTCCTGCGAAGTCAAGTTCTTGAGTATAGCATGGAGCTGGCTCAAGTGAGCAGACATAGTCACATTCTCCTTCATGCGTAGATCCATAAGCTACTTCAGTCAATATATCTGACTCGCTGGATTTTTCTTGTCATAGAGATTCTTGATTTTATCCCACAACTGCCATGCACTCTGTTCTTCCTCAAATACATTGTAATGACCTGTTCTGTGAGAGATAATACAATAGTAGACTTGCATAACTCATCAAGCTCAAGCCATTTTTCATTTGGCATAGTTGCAGGCGGATGCTCGCTTCACCTTGAAGGTTTGATCTGCGATTTCTGCATCAACACCTGTAAAATCTAGGTCTTCGAATAAGAGTAATTCGTACCATCAAGCTTAGTGATGTTGAAAATAACATGATCAGGACAAACTCGCCATAATGTAGGTTGGAAGACTGCAGACAGTTTAAAATTACTTGCTGTTTACTGTAGAAAATGACAAAAAAATCACCAAAATTGAGAGAAAAATGGCGAGAAAAGTGCAACCAAAGCTGATGCCCACCAATTACTAGTGAAATACATCATTTTAGAATATTTCGGCATGAAAAATCCATGTCAGTCCGGAGTTATATGCTTGCTGTAATAAATGACAGCAGGGTACTATGAGAGTCAATTGCTGACCAAATCACTACACCAAGTCAATAAATGACAACCAAGATATGACCAGCCATAAACGGGCATAAATCAGTACCAAACAGTCATCAAGACCCTAAGCAAATACCCAAACATGTCACCAAAGCATCAGTCAGTGAGTAGGCATACCCCGTGGAGGACAGTAGGGCAAAGTATACATAACACTGGCAAGACCTGACACCAGTAGGTGTATGCTTACTAGAGTGCAAAGCCCAAGCTTAAGTCAAAAGCAATTCCAAGATATCAGTGCATGAACCATGTAACATGTAAGTGTAAGAGATCCCAAAGTCTCAAGTATCTGCAAAATGTTCAAATAGCATAAACCTCCTGCTCAATATCGGTCAAGCATACAAGATGCTCCCACTGGCTCAAAAGGCGGATAAACGAGCTCAACAACTCAATCAAACCAAGTCAAAGTACCAAAGACAGGTAACCAAGACAATGCCTCAATAGTATCCAAGGTCGTAATGGAAAAAGCCAAGTCGTAATGGAAAAATCCAAGTCAATGTCCAATTGCTCAAGGAAATACTCAAATGAATATCGAGACGAGCTCAAACAACTGCCATCCACAGCCGAAGCATAAAGCATTCACCAAGACATCATAATGCATACTAGGTAGCCTAGGCATAAACCATGTCATGGATGAAATGTTAGCTACAAAGAAGTGACGGTCAAACCCAAATTGAGCTCTAACGAGCATAAACAAGACATGTAGCATAGTCCAAATACATCATGACATCATATCGAGTAGCCGAGAGCACCCTGTGACCAATAGGCATAACCCAACTGTAACATAAATAGCTTCAGCCCTGAAGTTTCTAGCAGCATATAACCTTTATAAATTGAGCAAATCAGTGCTCAATCCAAGCTCAAATCCATAGGCAAACCATAGGCATAAATTCCCATATGTATAGGCACCAACCGCGCATAATTGGGCATCAAATGCCAAGACCTGTAAGCATAAAATTGAAGTAACATGTGACTGCCCTGTTTTGGAGAGAATCTGGGATTGTTCAAAACAACCAATGATTGAGCTAAATCAGCTCCAAATGCGTCTCACATTCTTGGTATAACATCCACAAGTGATCCGGTATCAATAGACATCAGTAGAAGCATCACATAAGCCATAGGCATACAAATACATGCTGTCTCAGACCTAAAATCTATTGCATAATATTATGTCATCAAAATTTGGCAAATTCGACATCACCATCGTGTCCGAAGCGTGCCAAAACCCCAAGTTAGACTCTTATCTTGCTTGAATCGGGTTCCGAATGCCCAAGATATGACAAAAAGAGTGATTTTTGGGCCAGATTTTGAAACATGCGCAAAAAAAATGTGAGCTGGCTAGGGGGGTCTACTATCCCACGTATCAACAATGGGGCCCAAAGGGGGTACAAATGGGGGGCCAAAGAAGGCCTACACCAAGCCTCAGTAAGCCTTGATAGGCTAAAAGCAAGTTCCAGGTGAAGGAAGCTCCAAGAGGTGTGAGCTATGGTTGCCCACAACCTGTGAAAACCGTATTTACCTAGACATGTGGATTGAGATAAAATTTTGAAATAATGAAGCAATACCTCAATGTCAATGCACTGATGGTGTCTCAATAGGCTGACGAGAAGAAGCTCGGGAAGCTGGGGAGTGACGGGAGCTCAAGAGAATGAGCCATGGCTAGCGGGAAGGAGACCCATTGCGAGTGGGGTGTCGATGGGAAGTTGAGAATGCCATGAACCAAGCTCAAGAGTCAGGAAGCTGTGCTCTAATACCAGTTGAAAGGAGAGAATGATCGAAGCTTGCACTCGAGAGCTATGGCGGGAGAGCAAGAGCAAGAAAGAGAGAGACAAGAAATGGGAACTCCAACAGTCACAATGTGTGACCGGGCCTTTCTTTATTCAAACTGTCACTAAAAGAATAAATAATAAAGTGACAGTGACGGGCACTCGCCACCTGCAGTGTGCAGTGGCAGTGATTGTCAGTGTAGTAATACATGGGCGGCTAGGCGAGGCACCTTTACCCCCACATGACCACTTGATTAGCAACACCTTCTCCAAGCTAGATGTCACAAGTATCGCTTGATTTTCATGATTATTTCTTGCCCTCGTGGTGAGCACTTCTTATGGAAGATCACCAAGTCTGCAATAAGATTACCAATGTACTCCTTCAAAGCCGAATCCTTCCGTTGATCTGCATGCCGAGCTCCTCCTTGCCTTCATGTAAACTCATCTATATACAATATATCATGAATGACAAAGTCAAATCAAATAATATATTTAGCAACTAGCCTAGAAATATTAGAAAGTGACAAAACTTGATAGCAGGGTGCATCGGGTCTCCTAGAGTCCACTAGTGAAATCTTGGCAAAAAATGATGCCTGTAGCTGCCCTGTTCGAAGTCTGGCATTTGGGGCCACTTTTTAGGCTAGGTGGATTGGTTCCCCCGGAGTCCACTGGTGAAATCTTGGCCAAAAATGATACTTGCAACTGCCCTGTCCAAATTTTGGCATATGAGGCCACTTTGTGGGTACAAATAAAGTAGCCCTAGATGCTAGACTTGGGACAGGTAGCTATAGGCATCATTTTTTGCCAAGATTTCACCGGTGGACTTTGTGGGACCCAATACACCCTACTGTCAAGTTTCGTCACATAAAAACATATGGTAGTTAAGAAATCTCACATTCTCCAGATCATCTTGTATCTTTATTTCCTCGTGTGTTAGCGAGGCACCTCTTTGGGCAGAGGGATCTACAAACTCCTTGGTAAGAAGTTGGGGCCTTGGTTCAAATAGATAATGATGTAGTGCTTCAAATTCAGTATCTAGTACAAGGTAATCTTCTTCAACCGAGGTAATATGGTCATGTGCTGCTATGATGGCACTCACTGTATCTAAGCTTGTGCCATCATATCTTCCAATCTTTGCCATCATCGAATGCACATCCATGTAATCATAATCGATCAAGTCTTCCATAAAATCCCTGACTAGGATGGAAAATAACTCTTCCTTCTTCATTTCCAAGTATTGTAGTACATATGATAGAAGCAAGTATTGTATACCATCTACTTCAATGGGCGTCAAGGAGGCAAGGTTGGGTTTGTCGACTTGTGGTTGTTTTGAAGAAGATGGCACCATGCGAGCCAACCCTTGCTCTGCCACCACCCGATGTTCCTCTTCAACATTTATGAGCTCTTCAATCAGTTCTTCTCCCGTGTATATGATAGCAATAACATGTGGAGTTGTATCTTCATCGATTTCCTCCTTTAGGGGTGTATCCAATGCAAGGAGATAAATTGCCAATACGCAATCACACTCCATGAGATCCAAAGGTACTGTACCTAGTGCATTGCCCATGGGAACACTGCATACTCTGTGTGAAGGATCCATGTGGGCTAGACACCTATTCACCACTTTTTGGTGATTCTTCCCTACTTGAAATACCATGAGTTGTTCCAAAGGCACCCAAGTCGGATCCCTTGATGGAGTATGTGCAGGTAGCAATGGTGCTCACAAAGTCTTCCAAAACTTGAAGGGGGGATTCAGCAATGAGAGCACACTTTCAAGGTTTAAGTTCTTAGAGAAAACCTAAAATATCTCGTCACCCTAGTTGGCAAAGATAGTCTCGTGGATCCACTCATCAAAGTGTGCGCGAACATCCATCGTAGTAGGTAGGAGGGATGTGGTGGATATAAAGAGATGAAGAGAGAAAGTGTGAAATGAAACAATGAAACAAGACCCAAACTAGTTCTACCTTAAAAACCTTAAGTTTTAAACTATTAAGGGATGTTCGCATACAATATTTAGTTATGGCTTTACTTACATCTTTGTAAAGTTTACATGCATATGTAAATGTGTTGATGTGGAAAGTATATAACAAGTGTATGATTTTGTATAAATACCATAATTTTCAATATTGCAAGTTTGCAAGAGACAATATTCTATTGGCAAAAAAAATTCGAAAATGTATAGGTGTTGGATATGCAACTTGTGGTGTTGGGATTTTTAGGGAGACTCTACAATTTCTAAAATATGTGGAGCCACACACTTTCCACTGGTAAGAGTATCCTCAGCTTAGCTTTGAATTTTCCTACCATCTAGTTTAAAATAGAAGCTAGCAGGTGGATTCTGTATTAACATTGTGATTTCTTGGCGCATTATACTCAAGGGCCAATCATCCTCCATTTGCAACACTTGGGGCTCGTGGCCCTCACAAATGACAGTAATATCCATAGCTACACTTTCATGCATGTCTTGATCAAGGCACAACCATTTACCCTTGAGCATCCTCCATCTACAATACTTGGATACTAGACATAAAGTTTGTCGTGTGACAAAATACCTATAATTGGAAATGAAAGTTAGCTTATTCATCCCAAAGTAAGATAATAGTCAACTAAGAGAGAAATTTTTTACGTGAAAGTCATGTCCCTTGCTGTGACTCGACACTCCACAGTGTCAAGACTATGAGTCATTTTTTATGTCCCCAGAATCCTTGTTACATAATCCTTTGATGCACTTTTTATGACGTATGTGCTTTTGATACGTTTCAAACCCTTACATTACTTGAACATGTGTGCAAAAATTGCAATCGGTATGAACCAGCTTAGATGTACATTCTTTGAGCCGATGCTTGGCTTCATAGAATTCAATATGTTTGCTGAAATTTTTCTGCTACACATGAGCAAAATGTCGCTACTACATAATGGCCATTCTATGCTATTGAGATTCGATATGTGCATCGACTCAAGGGCGCCATATTCTCGACCCCCCTTGGGCAATATGTACTTGAAGTCATAGAAAAAAACAAGGTCCTCTGCGAGTTGCTTAGCTGTACGCCCCCCCTCAAAGAGCAATCTATTGATTTTGAGGTGGTGCACTTAAAAGAACATGTGAAACTCTCAACATTTTGCTACTCACAGCAATCCAAAGGGTATACTTCTATAAGTATGAGACAAGTAGCTATATAGATATCATGAAATTTCTCATTCTCAATGAGTTGCAAATACATATTGTTTGCAATGTTTTATTGAAAGGGCACAGTGGGTGCAATATGTATTTATTTTTGCATGAATACATGTTGTACAAATGCCTCTGTTACAAGGTGAGAATCAATATTCCTTTGTCTGAGAGCTAACATTTTATCCTTCCAGTGCTCTAAAAGCTCCCTTCATACTTGGATGCATATGTACCCAAGACGAGCAACGATACGTATCACTGATCCAATTCCCTTCTTCATCTTTTCTGTTACATACTTCTATTAAGAGAATGCTTATTCTTCTCTCAAGCATTATAACCTACACATTAGATGTAAATAAGTATGTATTAACCCCTAAATAATAAGCATTTTAAGTCTGTCTAGTAATCACCAGTATGCCATACAAATCAACATGGCATTAAGAGATGTTTACACTATTGTAAACAGACACAAACATTGATATCAAAATACATGTGGATATGTACATCGACACAAAGTATAGATTCAATTTCAAGGCATCACTTTAATCATACCATTTACATGAAATATAATGAAAAGAATAGCACAAGAATACTCATAGAATTTTGCCAAAATAAATTTTATTATAATGAATAAGAGTCTGATTTGACTCAATACATTGTATGAAACGTGGGTATTATAGAGTAGTTGTTACAAGGATAGCAGCCACATGGCATGCAAATCTTAATAAGCACATTGGATTGACACTTGAGATATTCTAAGACTCAACACATTGTGCGTTATATGGATGATATGATACAAGAGTTTCATGAATCATTGCCAATTGCAAGGAGATCCGAATGGATACATAGGACCAATAAAGCAGAGGATTTTTGAACCATTGACTTCTAGCAGATCCATATTATCCTGCACAAGGAATCACTCACCACATCAAAATAGTCAATCGAGAATTATGTGCTTCACCTAAACCTTGTACAATACCTGCATGTATAAAAAAAATACTTGTATTTAACAAAAATACTTGCATGAATCCCTTTTAACAAAAAATATCCAGATAACTACATGAATAGAAGGAATACAAAATAGGGCCAATTTACCTATAAGCTAATCTGCTGAAGATAAGATTGAATCATTGCTAATCAAAACCCAATGCAAATGATGGACATAAGAAAACATTAATCCCATCAAACATAAAAGTCACTAATTAAATTAATAAAATTTGGCACCACAAAATATGGCAGATTTTCCAGTAAATTGAGCAATAGAATCTCTGCTCTACCTTGTGTTAAGTGTTGCAATGACAATTGATTCTTAAGTTAGAACTAGCATCAAATCCTATTGTAAAGATAGTAGAAAAGGGATAATGCAGAGAGGAAGAACGAGAGAGTGTGTGAGTACGCAAGAGAGAGAAAGAAATGAGCACCTATCCAATCTTGCCCAAATTGATCTTTGCAAAAGACAATAGCAAGAGTTAGTATTTACATGAAGGTATACTGAAAAAACAGTAGAAAAGAGGAAACAAAAAGAGAGAAAGAAAGAGGGAGAGAGAGATAAGTGCTTATGCAATGTCACCCAAAATGATCTCTGCAATAAAACAACAACAAGGGTTATAACTAACATCATGTTGTATTGAAAAGATATCAGCAAAAAAAAAAACAAACAAATAGAGAGAGAGAGAGAGATTAACACCTTTGTCTCTTGCTCCAAATAAACTCTATAAGAAAACAACAATTAGAACCAACATCAAATTCTATTGAAAACACAACATAAAAGAGAAACAACACACGCACACACACACACACACACACACACACACACACACACACACACACACACACACACACACACACAGAGGAGCACCTCTGCCTCCTACCCAAAACAACATCTGCAAATAAAATAACAATAACAGTAAGAAATGACATCAAACCCTATTGAAAAAATAGCAAACAAGAGAAAATGCAAAGAGAGATGGGCACTTGTACTTTGTCCAAAATCTGGAGCTACATGGAGAAGAAAGTGCAGAGGTAAGTAGAACGCTCAAAACCCTAATTACTCTCAACAGGGAGTTTCAATGGAGACAAAAATTCACAAGTATAGAGAAGAGAGAGAAAGTGGTATGTTGCTCAACTTTTGAGTCAAACTGATTTGGAGCGAGGGAAAAAAATCAAAATTGAAAATTTTCCAAAAAAGGGGAAAAATACGAGGTGAGAGAAACTCAAATTTTGTGTACTATTCATTCTCCTTTTTTTAAAAATCCCCCACTACCATTTTTTTATAAAAAACCTAAGATTTGGAGAGAGAAGATTCACCCTCCATGGATATCAACATCTAGCCTTCCTATTGGACAATCCAAAAGGCCCACATCTTAAACTATATTATTTTTAAGGGCCCATTTGTGAGTTCATTTTTTTCCTAATGCATGCTGGTTGGGAGGCAAGTCACATAACTCCAAACTACCATTCTTGTTAATGGAGGCCTACTTTGATCATACAGTTATCACCCAATACTCACTCTATGAAGCATCCTCAAAAGAGATAGCTTGTTCATTATTGCAAGTAGTAGCAAGAAGTACATACACAACAAAGTGGCATTGTGCGTGGCAAGTAGTTACTCTCAAAAAGTTGAATGAGCTATTTTTGTTCCATAATGTCTTTAACAATAATCTAGGGATTTTTAAAGCTTCATGAATAGTAGTCATTTCATTGGTCACTACATCCTCATCACGTCCTTGATTAATGGGCTAAATTTTAGGCTGATGATGAAAATGATATTGATTTTGTTGCTATAACACCTCAATAGTTATAGAGGGAGCTCATGCTCAACTGCCAAGACCCACGGACCACTTATTGTTTCAAGCGTTTCAAGCGAGCTCTAATGGCTATCTCTCACCTAGCTGACACACCTTTGAACCTATGAGTGTAGTGAGCTTACCTCGATGTCAAAGTGAGTTGCCTCCTCCCTTGCACATACTAGTAGCTCAACAATCCTAGATGTTAGCTCAAGCATCCTCAAGCCTCATCCATTGAGCTCCATTCACCAGAGTCACATGCGTGTGAGAAAAGAAAAGAGAAGAGAAGAAGACAAGAGGAGATGGTGAAGAGCTTCACCCTCTTGATCCCTCACTCCCACACACTCACTCCCTCACACTCCCTCACTCCCTCTCTCAAGAGCACACACACAAGAAAGTTGAAGAGAAAAAGAGAGGACTCTTGTTAGCCACATACCAAAGAATGATCTTCCATTCACTTTTTGAACTTTATATACAAAACCTTAAAATCCCATGGGCACCCATCCCCTTTTACATGACCGGCCATTGTGGCAATGTCCTTTTTTCCATTTCCCTCTTCTTGCCTCATGCCTTAAGCCTACACCCATCTACTCTTTTACAAATGGCATAGTAGGGATTTGGTGCTCTTTTATAAGAGTTTTTAGAGTTTTTTGAGGTGCCTTCCATTTAAAATTGCACTTTTTTCATCAACTTAAACTTTAGGGACTGCCTCTACAACTTTGCTCTTTTTTTGTCATTTTTTCACTCTTTGCTTCATATTTTTTCCATCTCAAATTGAGGTTAACATTACCCCCTCCGAGATGGGTGCCAATTCCATGGCACTTTGAGCTCTCTGTTATGGAAGGGTGGGCTCTGGGCAAGTGGCTAGTGGGGTGATGATAGGGCCACATGTGGACTCTGATGATTGGAAAGATTTGGTAATGATTTGGATGGAGAACCCAAGGCATGTCGAGTGGATAATGGGGGCCTCCAAAGTTGGTGGTTTGCAGCATCTTGTTGTACTTAAAAGGAGAAGGTGCTCTACCTAAGGGGAGTATCTACCTCACTGTGCAGTGCTCTATGCTCATGCTAGTAGAACGGGGAGCTAGGTCTAACCGCAGGCAAGCCTGGGCGATGCCCCACACTTAAGGACCCCATTCGTGCAAAGGGAGGTGTCGTGTGTGTAGCTTAGGGTGATAGGTGAGTGTTACCTCCATAGGTATGTCAATGCCCTTGAGGTGCCCTAAGCTTGAGGACCCCTAGGTGCAATGATTGTGAGCTATGTGCCATGAATTGTGTTTGGACATGTTGTGTGTTTCTTTCATTATTATTTGTTTGCTGCCTTTCTGTTTGGCCTTATTTTTTTTGTGTGCTTGCTTGTTGGGTTACATGATTCGAGTAGGAGTTAATTGCTAGTTATCATCATCAGAATGTGGTGGGGAAGGGGATTTAATGGAGTGACTCAAAAATTTCCAGCTCTGTATTATGTAACCCTTAAGGTTCAAGCAGACATGGAGAGAGGAGGTGGAGAGAAATGGATGGTTACAGTGGGTGAATTGGCTGTCACTCATATCCTCAAGAATAGCGGGGAAAAAGGAAGGTAGAAGGCTGGCTCGCATCATTAGGTGGATCATTGTGTAGCTATCTATGGCACTAGGATAAAAAAAGAGTGGGGGGAGACCACACTCTGCCGGGGTGGGATCCTGCTTAAGTAAGATTTTTAATAGCCTAAGGTAGTTGCATGTGGTAATGAAGGCAAGATCAGGACAGAAAGAGAAGCCAACAATGAAGCGGGTCATGGTAGCATCCAGGTTGTCCGAGGTGAAAGTAAGGGCTTGTGCTAAGGTAGTAGTACAGGGGTTATATATGATGGGGAAGTCATAGTGACCATGGGTGTTTGTAGCGAAATCTACTTCTACCCTACGAGGATAAGCCATAAAGGTGGGGTTATTTCTCTCAGAAGGGAGGGTATTACAAAAAGCCATCCATGAGAACACATTGTCGTCGCAAATGCGTCTCTGCCATAATGGCTGGCACTTGTATCCAGGCACAGACTGAGGCACTTTAAAAACCTTATTTTTCCAATATTCCGCATCCTCGATGCCCTAGAGGGTGGGATTCTTCTCTATTTCTTCCAGCCATTGTTGGCCTAGCCGGCTTCCAACGCTGATCACCTCTTCCACTACTTTAAGGGGAAGGACTCTACGTAGGCCATTGGGGAGGAGGAAGTTGAAGTTAAAGGGATTCTTCTCTTTTTCTTGTCTCTCCTAGACTATGAGTTGTGCATGAAAGCTGACCAGCAGGTCACCTGGGCATGGTGGAAGAGGTGTGGACGCTCGTGCCATAGGCTTGGCCCTCAATCTCTTTTTGGTTTCTTCCACCATTTTCTTTATCTTTTCCCTCAGGGCAGTTTTTCTTTTCGCAGATGTGTCTGTTAACTGTGCTGCTATTCTTCAGAATGCGACGAAGGGGGTTGTGGGATCACTTTTTCTTCAAATCTACCCATGTCAAATTGCAATTTAGCTTCACCCCTTTGGCGATCTTCTTGCTATACCTCCTCTACAAACCCTAGTGTATCATTCTCTTGGGGGGTTAGGCCGGCCAACAATAGGTACTTGTGTTGTTCATCAAGGCTCATCCCAACTGCAACGGGTTGTGGTGACATGTGTAGCCCTGCTTGCAGAGCTCTGCGTGCTATGCTCAACTTCTTCTTTACCACCTCAAGGGACTCCCTTTCCTCCATGTGAGTGGCATCCCTCAGAGTATTCACAAAAACTCATTGTTGAGTATTGAAGCCCACTTGGGCTGTCTTTGCTATTTCTGCTAGGACTTTCTCTTTTCCCATGAGAGCTAGGCGACATGCCAAGGTCTTCACTCTTCGTTCATTTTGGCCTACCCACTCTTCAGCTCTGTTTTTCATCTCCTCCACACTTTCTCCTTGTCTTTGTACCAGGGCCATGAGTCTCTACTCTTGGTCTTCCAACTCCTTGCTCATTCTCTCCTACATTTTTCTTTCAATGCTCAACTTTTCAGTCATGGTTTTCATCTCTTTGTGGTGCTGCTCCTCTTCTTGATTCCTTTCTTCTTCCCTTGTGGCAAGCTCTTCCATGTCTCTTATGATCCGATCTGTTTTTGCTGCCAACTCCTCATGTTGCATGATTAAAAGTTTATATTCTCTCTGCATTTTCACTAGCTCTTGATTTTCATCTTCGAGCCATTGCCGCCAACTTTTCTCCTTGTCATCTTTGGTCTTTAGTTCCTGTTTTAGATCAAAGATCTCCTTTTGTTGCATAGCTATTTGCCTTGTCTTTTCAAGCTGGAAGGTTGCCGTGGACTCCTTTTTTGCTTCCAACTTGGCCACTGTTATCTTTGTTTCCTTGTTTACCCTCTTTAGTTGAGAGAGCAGTTCAGCAACATATTCATCATGGTTTGCTAGTGGCGTCATAGTAGTAGGGTTTGGAGTGGTCGAAGCTTCCACCTTTTGGCATTTTGGATCCTGCCTAGACTTGGCATATGTGGCCAATCTTTTCTGCCCAACGGCTGTAGTCTCCGCACTCTTTCCTTGGGTTCCTTATTAATGAAGTACTGCATCCAGCCCACAAAATTATTTACATCGGCGCTGGCAGGGATGTTTGGCAGTGAGAGTAGCCTCGTTGGTGGCCACCAAGAGGGGTGGGATGGGATGGATGGGAGCCTTGCCCTTGCCTCCAATGACCAGAGGCAATATGACTTCTGGTACATGAGTGCTTAAGCCAGGTCTCTCATCCCTGGGTGGGACTTAAAGCCCCTAGGTCATCGAGTCGACTTTGTTGTTCGACGAATTGCTTTGGCCTTGTCTTCCTCTTCCTTTCTCCTCAATTCCACCTCCTTTTGCGCAGCTCTTCTCTCTCTCTCTCTTCCCCTGTTTTCCTTGATTTTTCTACTAGCTTTTCAGCTTCTTCCTTCTCTTTCTTCTTCCTCTCTTTAGCCTCTTTTTTTGACTCCTTCTTGGCTTTTCTGGCTTTCTCTTTCAACTCTTTTGCCTCTTGCTTTTTCTTCTTCTCCCTCTCTTTAGCCTCTCTTAGGGATTTCCTTTTGGCTCTCTCTAGAACTTCTTTTTCCTTCTTCCTACCCTCATCCTATTTCTTCTTGCGAGTTGTCTTTTTAGTGGGCTTCTTTGCTTTTTTCCTTCTAGATTGAGCCTTTTGATCCTCCTTCTTTGTCTCAGTTTTTTTCCTATTGCTCAATGGCTCTTTCTCCTGGTGGATCGGTGACCTGTTTGGAGTCTCATCCGCTCCTTTTTCTCATTGATGAGCTTCTTTTACAACCTCATGTGGATGATAGCTGTCAGCACACTTCCATATTCAATGAAAGAAGCTTTTGAGGAAGGTTTCTTCCTCTTAGTACTTTTAGAGGCTGGGGACTCTCCACATGCCTGTCCGCTGCCTAGGGCTAGTACTTTGGCTGTTTGGTCTATAGTCTTATGCACATAGCCGTTCCAGTCTACCTCATCCAAGGTGTGGCTTTCACATTCTCTAGTACAAGCACACTAATTCAGTGCATGAGGGAGTTACAATGCTAGCTGGAGAAGAGTGAGTGCATCAATTTTTCCTACATGCGGACCTCAGCATTGGGGATATCCTGTATGCTGATGTCGTCATTTGTCAAAATATCCTTCCTCTTTATCTTTAGCATAGCATACACATCTCTCTTATGTTTCTTCTCCACCTTAGGTTCCAACCCCAGTGCCTTCTCCACGACCAAGCACCTGCACCTGTTTAGCATTCTCTCCTCTTCCCACAGTCACCATTCTACATTCTTGATTGGGGTTGTACATTCTCAGAAATTCCACACACTTTGTGTGCTCAGGCTCCTACACAAACTTCTCTAGGTACTTTGAGACGTTACACTGTTCCACACTCTCCTTGCAGCCTCCTCCTTGGCTACCACCTTCTTGAGGTTATGGATACTACAAAATTTTAGCTGATTATAAGCATGGTTTTCTAAGCTAATGCCATATTGAGTCCTCTCCTCCTCCATGAAAGGGAATCAGTGTGAGCAAGGTCTTGTTGCGACATCTTTCATTCCTATCATGAACCATCATTCCCATTAGTGCTTCCAAAACAATTATTTGCTGAAAAGAAAGACTTCATGTTTGTTGAATGAAAATATTTAAGCTCTAACATAAACTTTCACTTTTCACCCTCTATTTCAAAATTTTTGTGACATTTCCTCTCAATTGCAAGTTAACATGTTTCTTTCCTTTCTATGTTTAAGTGTAGACTAAGGTTTTCACAGCGCAATGTTTTTTCTTATGTGTTTATTCATTTGCTTGATTTTGATTGGTTGTGATTTGACTCACCTTACCCCCTCCCCTTCTAGATTTGAAAAGAATCCTTCCTAGGATTGAAGGCTAGCGGACCAAGGGCATTTAGCATACGGGTCGAGTGTTTACTTTCACATGAGCCAAGCATAGAAGTCTATACTCCAACTGAGCTTTGTGGTCAGATCGAAGGGTCAGCTGCCTATGTGTGTGATGTAAGTAAGGACATCTATTATGAAGTCATCAGAATCAATACGGCTAGCAATATGTAACTCTTCCTCAATCAGGAAACAATCAAGGTAAGGGTATCCTTTGATGTGCTCTTCCATGGGTCGGCCACAAATAGTTGTTAACAACCTATACAAAGTTGGAGTGACATAAGTTGGGTCATACTCCGATGTCTTGATTGCGCATTGCTACTCAGCGTTGGTCATTATTTGGCATCTTTTGAGTTCCCATTGCAATCGAAGAGCGTAACCAGTTCCATAAGAATGAGGATAAGAACGACGAATCGGTTTCAGCAAGTTGTTTTAACTCCTCGATTTCTTGGTCAGTGATAGCAGAAGTAGCTTGCTTATCATATGACGTAATGAGACGTTGTTTGATTTCTTGCTCTCTAGATATCCCAGTGCTGAGCAACTCTACATTTGAGTGGGGTGCTTTGACAAATGCAAATTCAAATGTGTCCCATGAACAAGGCATCGTACAAACTTCAATCGCTAAGGGTTCTTGCAACAAGTCCAAGTCCAAGCGGTCATAGCTCAAAAAGCCAGCGACATGAATGTGGCATCTAAGCATATGAGGCAAGCAATCACGTCATCCCCTGTGTTTTTGACTAGATCTGCTGCCAGTGTCAAGAATTATTTTCGCTCATAGAAGGGTTTAAGGCTTGCGGGTGGTTGAGGTTTGATAGAAATATAGAGTTTGGCAACAGATGGTTGCGGGTTCGGTTGTTCTTGAGATTGTAGTTGGGTCCCTTGCACAACGGACTGGGACGGATTGATAATGGGGCATGGCTACTTGCGGATGCGGCTTCTTGAGTCTTGGTAGAGTTACGTGGTATTGGTTTGGGAGTAGCACGCTAAGATTTGGGTAGATAGACTTGATGGGGGTCTTCATTGGCATAATCAATTGTGGGTCTATGGGCTTGGTGTCTCAAGGCTTATGTAGCTTTAGGCCTTGACACGTTGTATGGTTGGGTACGATTAAGCGTGAGGGTGGCGTTTGATCGGTGCCTTTGGTTGTTTTAGCCTTAGGGATCCATATCTAGGAATTACCCTCATAATATCCTTGCGCTTGCAATAGGGTCTTAAGAACCCATCACGGCTTGAATGTACATAGCTGTCTGTAGCTTTGTCTTAGCCTCCTAGGTTTTGAGGTTGTGTTCTTAGCCTTGCGGGCGACGAAGGTGTGGCCGATTGCTCCTCGGTGGAAGGCTCTGATGTTTAGGTACCCATCTGGATTGGGTTTCTTGGGCATTGGCTTTGGCCTTAGTGGGTTGTTGGTGTAGAGGCTTGGCGGGTTGTAACAAGTCACAACCCCCCTCCTTAGACTTGGCTGCAGGCATTTCTACCAGTGGCTTTGTGGATCTCATTGGAGTCGCATAGCCCTTGCTGAAAGCTGCTATTATGCGGACATTGCTAATGGCTAGGTAGATACACTGTGACTCATAATCGACATTGCAGTGAGCTTGCTTTTTAAAGGTTCGACCTACTAGTAGCAACGCTATGCCTACATCTTTAGTGTTTGGCAACACATAAAAGATGATTGGTATGCTTTCAGACTCAATAGAACTGTGGCCCTACACTTTCCTAGGAGTGCGTATGATCGGCCCCCATATGGGCTTAGCTTGGTAGTAGTGGGATGTAATCATGGTTTGCCAATGTGGGTCCAATGATCGTGGGTTAAGACATTGAAGTCTGCTCCCTTATCAATCAAGGAGTTGAAAGTGCATGTTTGCTTGGCAATGTCCGTGATGCAAAGGTAAGCATGTTCTATGGCTTCCTCATCTTCGTCGTCAATCTCTATGATTGTGGCTACTCATATCTTGACAGGGGGTTCTAACATTGGTGGTTCATGCAGAGTATGTGTGGGAGGGTAGTACTTCTTGATGCGATTGCTATTGAAGAAGCCTATGCCCTCACCTTCTAGAGTCTCGAGTTCAACATTACTAGTTCGACTGATGATACGAATCTTGAAAGACCCTACACCTTTAAACTTCATTTTCTGTTTATGCCCCTTAATAGAGTACAAGAGTACTAAATCTCCCTGTTCAAAGTCACACTGCTTGAAATGCTTGTCAAACTAGCTTTTGCATCGTGCTTTCTTGCATATGAGCACATGGGTATCTAGAAGTCGAGTTTCGAGAGGTGTTCAAGTTCGACTAGAGGTTTTGTCCATGCCTTCTTCCCTTCCCATTGTTCGTGAAGTGCGATCCTCAAGCTAGGAATGAAGAATTCTATAGGTAGAATTGCTTTAGTTCCATAGGTCTAGCCTACAATTGTTTTATAGGTTGTGCGGTAAGCCCACAAGGCTTCCATCAACTTGTTATCCCAGTCATTGAGCCAAGAAGAGACTACCTTGGTCATGACGTTTACTAGAATTTTATTTGTGGATTCTGCCTGGCTGTTTGCCTGAGGGTAGTATAGCAAGAATTTTTTATGGATAATTAGAAAGGTGGATAGAATATGTGCAATCATTTCATTAATGAAGTGTGTGCCCTGGTCACTAACTAGTTTGATGGGACAGCCGAATCGTGAGATTACCTGCTCTCATAGGAACTTGGCAGTCGTTCTAGCGTCATTCTTTCTCCTAGCTCTTACTTCTGCCCATTTCGTTAGATAGTCAGTGGCTATAATGATGTACTTGACTTGCGAGTATTGTGCCGAAGGACTAATGGGTCCTATGAAGTCAATTCCCCATTTTTCGAAGGGTTGTCATGCAATTATTGGGGTTAGCTCCATCTGATCCTTGCGAATTGGGACCTTTGTCCTGCTAACACTTGTCACAGTGCTTAATGAATCATGCCGCATCATGAAAAAGCATGGCCCACCAGAGTTGAGACTGCAACACCTTGCGAGTTGTCGTATCTCTACTAAAGTGTCCCCCAACAATTTCGTTGTGTGCCTTTGAGAGTGCATCATGCATCTCATGCTTGCATACAGATCTACACAACAATCCGTCTTGCCCTAGCCTATATAGTTGGCATGCTATCAATTGATAGGGTTGGATCTTGAGGATAAGTTGCCTAAGTCGGGCTTTCTCTATCGATCATTCAAGTAGTCCATGCTTAAGCACTTAGACTATGTTGCTACCCAATATGGCGTCAAGTCGGCTTGAAATAAATCTCTCTCGTTGGATAGGCTAAACAAGTACACGTTTGGCAACTCATCGAAGATTCCTTGTCTAGCGGCCTCTCTTGTGGGGATGCATGACATGTGGTCAACCATGTAGTGTTGCTTTCCTTTTCGTACAACCATGGAGAAGTCAAATTCTAAAAGCAGAAGGAGCCATCGAGCTATGCGTCTTGTAGCACAAGGTTTGTTTACTAAATATAGCAAGGCTTGATAGTCCACAAGGAAAGTGAAAGGCGTGGCTAATAAATAATGCCAAAATTTCTTTACGGCAAATACCATGGCCAGACCTTTTCTTTCTGTCATTGAGAAGTTCATCTCGGTTTAGTGAGTTGTCGGCTAGCAAAGCTCATTGGATAGTCGAGATTGTGTTCGCTAGGTTGGCACAACACTACCTCCATAGCGAATTTCAAAGCATCAATATCATGTGGAAGGTAATGGTCCAATCTAGGGCTCGTAGAATCGGTGCATTGGTCAGAGCCTTTTTCAATTCCTCATATGTGCGTTGGCATTCTTCAGTCCATTTGAATATAATCAACAAGTTGTATAGAGGTCTAGCAATCAATGCATAATTTAGCACAAACCGTCGATAATACCCCGTATGACCCAAGAAACATCGAAATCCCTTATAGTTGGTTGGGGGTGGAAGATCAACAATGACTCTAACTTTCAAAAAGTCTGTGGCAATGCCATTCTTCAACACTACGTGCCCTAGGATGCATCCGTGCTTTACCCAGAACTGGTACTTTAAGGGATTCAGAGAGAGACAATATAGGCGACACCATTCAAAGACTACTCGGAGTTTGTCTAAGTGTTCTCTCTAGGTCAAGTGAACAGTTGTCTATGAAGACTTCTAAGTCTTTCCTAAGCATGTCTTTAAATATAGTGCACATAAGGCATTGAAAGGTGGCTGGAGAATTAGTCAACTCAAAGGGCATGACTATGTCAGCAAAGACCCCCCACTCAGTGGCAAATGCAGTCTTATGCTAATTGACAGGATGCACCTTCACCTGATTGTATCCAGAGAAGTGTCTAGAAAACTGCAGGCCTCGTTGCCCACCTCTCTTGAGCATGTGATCGGGGTATGGCAATGGGTAGTTATCCCTCTTAGTGGCAACATTCACCTTCTTGTAATTGATGCACACTCTAATCTTTCCATTTTTTTTCATTACAATGACTATGGGTGACACCCAGTCTGTGTGCTCAATTTCGTAGATGAATCTCGGTCTCATCACCTTATCAATCTCTTTCGTGACTGCATGAGCGTGCTTTGGATTCATAGGGTATAGTTGTTGGTTGACCAGTGTTGCGTCTAGCGTCATGGGTATGTTATGAGTCACTACACTCAGATCTACCCCCTTAAGCTCTTTTAAGGACCAAGTGAATACGCCTATATACTCTCGTAAGAGAGTAGTTGTTGGGGGTAAAGGTGCCTCTGTCTAGCCGCTCGTGTATTACTACACTAACAGTACCCATCACTGCACACTACAGGTGGCAGGCGCCCGTCACAGTCACTTATTCTTTATTCTTTTAGTGACAGTTTGAATAAAGGAAGGCCTGACCACACATTGTGGTGGTTGGAGTTCCCACTTTTGAGTTTTTTGCTCTCTCTTGCTCTCGCTCTCCATCCGCCATAGCTCTCACTGCTAAGCTTCTTCCTCCTGGGTTCTACTCCCCTTTCAACTGGTATGAGAGAAAAGGCATTGGAGCTTGCCTGACATTCTCTTCAGACGCTCGGATTTGAAGAGCTTCAACCTGAGCTTCAACCTGAGCTTCAATGGCAACCATGGCACCTTCATTTGCAGGTATGTTTTGATCTCCCGCCTCCTCCCTGAGCTTTCGGCCTTCCATTGGCACCTTGCAAGGCTGCATCAGAGCCCCCTCAACATTGTCAAGTGCTCCAGAGCACTGTTGAAGAATCCCTAGCCCCCAAGAGTAGCCATCACAAAATGCAGTGCATTTTTAGGGGGCTAGGCTAACCTCTTCCTGGCATTTCCAGCTCCTTCCCCGACTTCTCGGCACTGTTGACAACCTTCCCGATCAACTTAGTTCAAGAGAAAGAAAATACACCCAATCTTGATGCCATGGTAAAATCTTTGCTAAATCTTGAATGCTCAATGAAGATAATGATATGGTAGAGAATTGACTCAAATTCCCCTTGAAATACTCAAGATTTAACCAAGATTTGAAGAAAAAATCATGCTACCATGTTTATTGTAGCAATGGAGAAGAAGATTAATGCTTCATGACTGTGCTAGATACTCTTGCTATCCATGTTTATTGTAGCAATGGAGAAGAAGATTAAAGATTCATGATTGCGCTGAATACTCTTGCTATCCATGTGGTAAACATTGCTATACAATATGCAATGTGGTACTCCCTAAGGTCCTATTGAGGCAAGGGATCAAGCTTTGAAGTCTATGGTGAAAGATCATGCCATAGAAAGAAGATTAGAGGCAAGAG
Organism: Lygodium microphyllum; assembly: GCF_053477565.2. Classification (NCBI taxonomy): domain Eukaryota; kingdom Viridiplantae; phylum Streptophyta; class Polypodiopsida; order Schizaeales; family Lygodiaceae; genus Lygodium; species Lygodium microphyllum. The sequence goes on from NC_141163.1 coordinate 59,959,625, forward strand.
ACACCATGGAAGCTTAAATAGTGAGAAGAAGGTAAAGTGAAAAAACTTGGTTCTTAAACGAAAAGGTACTTTAGTTGTTTCCAACTCTAGTCCCTTTCTCTGTTTTCAACAATGTCTCCAAAAATGGCTTTAGTTTCATGACAACCTGCTAAAATGCCATCCTAATTGCCATTTTCTTCCAAGATCCTCTATAATATCTTCAACAGTAGCCATGGTTAACTGTAGAAGTTTGTTTCCCAAACTTGACACAATCAACCAAGACTTGTAACCACAATTACTTATTCTAACTACAAACACCATATCTAAAGCTTAAAAATGTCCTATTGTTTGAATCTAACTATAGCTCTGATACCAATGAAAAGAAAGACTATCCTAATTGAATTAATCTAATAACTAATGTTAAGAAACATGGAGCTTGGATAATAAATGCTAAACATGGCCATGCCATGGAGAAACTCTTCCATTAAACCATGACACAATGAAGCCATGGTTGTTGCAATAAATACAAAGAGACAACTAATGGTAAACAAGTGCTAAGCTATGTGTTCTTTTGGTAATTTGTCAAATGAGCAAAAAGTATTTACAATACAATGGCACCAAGGCCCCTTATATACTCCTAAGAGAATGCTCTAAATCACTCTTTCTTTACAAAAAAAAGTCTTCTTTTCCAATTAATAATGGACTCCTGAAATAGTCTTTCGCAAGCATTTTTCCTTCATTACATCTGGTAACTTGTTTGTGAACCACACTCATAGCTAGACCTGATGGGACAACTCTAGTGGAGTCCAACAATCACTAGCCTACCAATGTATGATCCAAAAACCCTAGGCCAAAATGTCATCTCCAATACTACACATAACCATGCTTCATTTTCTTAGTAGCCACAAGTCGTAGTTTAGCCCAGGGAGATTGCATTGTATTAACATTAGGGGAAATATGGACTCAAAAAGGGCCTTGTAAGAAATTGATTAGGAATCCTTAATCTTGGACTAGTCCCCCTTCAATGGTCATCATTGCATAACTTTTTGTCCTCTCGCTCCCTACATTCCTAAGATTCACCCACTTTTTGTGGTGGACTCTACATGAAAGGAGGGGGTCTCCCTTTCTTTTCACCCTAGTAACTAGCCCTTTTTATCCTCCAAGTTGGGACCACCACTCTTCCAAAAATGCCACATCAGTAACCCAGATTTATTTATTTTCCCAAAAAATGACTTTTTATAAATTTTCACAAAAAGTAAGTTTCCTTTTCTTAAAAGATACCCAATCATCTTGCAAGTTAAAATACTCATTTTCTATACATTTTTTGCATTAAAGTCCCTCTACAACAGCTCATCCTCCAAGAAGGGACCACCACTCTTCCAAAAGTGCCGCATCAGCAACTTGGATTTATTTTTTTTCCAAAAAATATAATTTTAAACATTTTCACAAAAGTAAGTTTCTTTTTCTCAAAAGGCGCCCAATCAGATTGCAAGTTGAAATACTCATTTTTTGTACACTTTTTTGTATTGAAGGCCCTCAAAATTAGCTTATATTTTTTAATATCCACACATGTGATACTTAGGACCTTGCAAAGGTAGTTATGTACCTACTTTATGCTCCACTACTCCTCCTAATTGCTAGTAGGATGGACTAATTTTGACCCAAAAAGTTAGTGTTTCCCTCCATTTTCAAAACATAGTATTTTCCATCTCTAGTGCTTAACCATACTATATATGCATCAAAGCATTTTTCATGCTCTCTTTTACTCTCCAGCACTTCCAAATCAGTATTACCCCATGAAAACTTAATCTACCCCATTTTCTCTCTTGCTCTAATGGAACCACTTAGGGACATAAGCAATTGTAAGAGAATGGTGGATTTGCATGTTTATGTAGATGAAGATATACTATTGCAAAGTCCCCTTATAGACCAAGCATGGGCTAGATGCAATGACTACTTTCCAATATCGTTTAGAGGGAAATAAAAATATCGATCTTTAGGTGGATGGTTCCTTGTTCCCTAATGATCCTAACACTAGGCTAAATCCACCTTTTAATTCCACTTCTTCATTACTTACATTTGTCGCGGAAGTGAAAATGGTCTACTAGGTTATTGCAAATGCTTAGATAAAAATATTCATATGCATCAATATTATCAATCAATGTTATATAACACATCAATCTTTGTTATAATCCCAAGGTTCTTTAAATGTGTTGCAAAAAGCCCTACAAGATCAACAAATCAAAGTGCAGAAGCTTGAAGAAGAATTGAAGCAATATAAAGATAAGGGACAAGACATGGCAATGGACTTGCAAAGAAATTCAACCTTAGAGAAGGAGAATGCTTCATTAAAATTTCTTTTGGATCAAATGGAGAAGGATAAGAACATTGCAAAAGCAAAGTTGCATCAATGCAAGCAAACTCCCCTGGGTTATAAGGAATGAAAACGTCAATTACTTCAAATGCTATTAGTGTCCTTGAATGGTGGAGCGCGGAAAAGACATGTGCAAGCATTAAGGTTCGTCATTTTCTATTGAAGAAGAGTTTGAATCTACTTTATTCTCTAAAAATGTCTATCTTTTGTTAGGAACTTTTTCGATGATATTGAAGGCCAAGGTGAGGGTCAACAAATGGAGCTTCTAAATGCATTCTTAAAACACAAGCATTTGATTGGAATTTTGAGATACCCTAAAAATCAAGCCCTCCGATGGCTTACTACTTTGAATGAGGTTCTTATAGATGCTCTTAATAGTTTATCTCCATAGAAAAAGTTCAAAATAGCATGTGATACATCCAAGGTTAGTCGACAAGGCTATGAGGCCATATACGGTATGATAGCAACTACATTGGCTTGTAGAAAAATAAAGCACATGATTTTGCCTTGTCCATTTCGGCTAAGAGCGGTAAGATAAGCACAAAATATATCCATTGTTGATTCAATAGGAAAGTATTTTTTTAAATCACCAATAAAATCATGGAAGTGGAGAAAACTAAAGTTATTTAGAAAGAGAACCTAGTCTTAAGAATGCCCATGCATTCTTTTAATAAGCTAGTGTGTATAATACTAAAACCATCAATAGATTGTTCCACTCAAGTTGAATTTCATATATTGCAATCAACAGTTATGTAATCAAGGAAACATTATATTCTTTTGATCTTGCTACTATATCTAGCCTTTTTCCTCAAGAGAGTCACCATGATCTTGCTAAAATATTCTAGTTTTTTCCCTCAAGAATGATCACTATGGTTTGTTTTATTTTATAATCTAGTCTCATAGTTGCTCGTTCCTTGGTTATGCTTGTTTTCTCTTGTTCATGAAATGGGAATCCTCAATCCCACATGGTGTTGTCAAGTATTAGAGAACTTGCATTCAATATCATAAAAAAAAAGTGCTAATATAGTGAGATTATGAATTCAATAGAGCCAAAGGATTTTGCTTAGGAATTTTACATATGTAAAACCTTAGTGTTGTGTGCATTCAAGGCCTAAATTTAAAACCCTTATATGTGATTTTTCATAAATAAAATATGCCTTTTTTGTTCATCCTATGAAAACCCATATTAAATTATAGTTTCTTTAAAATTCATTATGTATTAAATGATAGTTTCTATGTCAAGAATTGACTTTTAAAAGCCCTTCTATTGAATCTACTTGATACACTTATATATTTGTGATTGACCCTCTCGGAGAGAGTTTTTAGACCCTTGAAAAAGTTTGATAATGTTACTAGACCTACTTCACGAAGGTTTTTGATGCCATGAATCCAATCAAAGTACATCAATTACTATATTGCCAATGTTGAAGTTGTGCATGTATCCAATCAAAGTACATCAATTACTATATTGCCAACATTGAAGTTGTGCATGCACATTTGCAGAAGGCCATGGATATCCTCCAATCAAAATATTGTAACCTAGCTATGTTTTTCCTTATTCTTCTTCATTGTACAAAACTATCTATGTGAATGCAATCTACTTTGACTATTCCTCACTATCACTCTGCTCAACTAGTGTATTCCTTTTTTTGCTTCTTCTTCTTCTTCTTTTTTGTCTTGTCTTTCTTGGACTTCACTTGACTTATCATGCATTTGGGCTCCATAGTAAAGGCAACTACAAGCACTCTATATCATCGTGAAGAGAAGGAATTGTTACATAGTAATTAATTATTATTTCTATGCATTGTAATGTCCCCATTAGTTAGTTTATTTAAATAAACAATGTGCATATATATTCCAAAAATTGATTTATGTTGAAAATAAAATTGCACATGTTTAAAACTAGCTCTAACCATGAAGATAATTGTTATTATTAATGAGGTATTATATGCCAGTTCATGGAAGGAAGGCTTGGGAAACCGTCCCAAGACAAGCTTATTAAAATTATGTTTGTAGTATAGAATAACAAAAAGAACTAGCCTAGTGGATAGTCACTTGGCAGTTAAGTGCACTTGGGTGATGACATTACCGGGATAGGTGACCTTCCGAGAAGTTTTTCCTACAACTACTGGGAGCTTCTCACGCGCAGCCAATGGTGCCCAACGAAGCCTTCATAGCCCATTGCCAAGTATGCCAAGGCCAATATGCCAAGGCCAATATGCCAAGGCCAATATGCCAAGGTCTATGCCTTGGTCGTGAGCCTTGGAGTGACGCTTGCGCGGCACATAGTGCTCGTCTATATATTCGTAAATTTTTATCTTCGCATTACAAAAATGGTGCAGAAGTCTCTCTGATGTTAATGCGACGAAGCTTTGCTGCAATCAGTCGAGCCTCTCTCTCTCTCTCCACACCTATACGAAAAGGCTGCTCAAATCCATCAAGCTTCTTCCATGACTCCCAAGAGACGTCAAGATGCTGGGCGAGTCATGTTCAGAGAGCTCCCCAATGTGAGGGAGTAACCATTGCTGAGGGAACTCAACACACGAAGTAGCGCAAGTAGAAGTTACCCCCGAATCCATTCAACCTGAAAGACCGGTTATTCCACAACAAACTGAGGTTGTGGCCATAAATCGTAATCATCATCATGGATGGCCGAACGGAGATAATCAGGTTTAGTACATAAGAAAAGGATTACTTTTAAGCTATTAACTCTACAACTTCCTAATGAGGGATAAGTTAGTCCATTACATAGATTACAATTAGGAACACACTTAAAATTACAAAAACATGTTAGTATTATCAATTACTTTTTAGGAAGAAACACGGGAATTGATGGAGGGGATAGATTTTATGCATCGTAGACATTGACAAGTGTATTAAAAATATCTTATGGTTATGATTTCTTTTGGATTTATGAATGATGAATTATGGCTCTTATGATTCCATGCTTCGAGACATTGGGGTCCCCAACCCAATGCTCCCTAACACTCTGCGGAGTGTGGAAAAACTCACTTGCATGTCGGGGTCCTATGCTCCCAAGGGAGGTAGGTGTTTTTGGTTTTGATCACTTGAGCACCTGAGAGGGCAAAAGGCCGAGTGATAAGTGCCCCTGTTATGTAGGATAACTCTTGAGGCTCAGGGAAGCTTAGAGGGGATCTGAGCTAGTAAATTCCCTATTGAGTGCGGATGGAGTACGATCACATATATCTCAATCCTAAGGGATTGGAAGGTCCTATCCTAGGCTGGATAGTGCCTTTCTACAGAAAGACAGATTTTGTACCACTCTGTGGACTGATGGTTTTGGATGTTACTGTGAAATAAAGATTTGATTTTTGAATTGTTTGTTTTGTGCTAAAGATTGAGTTTAACGAACCCAATCACAACTAAGTAATAAAAGGAAGCTGATTTTATATATTCAAACAACGTAGTAGTATGCTTTGCTAATTAGAAAACTAAGCAAACCCAATCGAGGAAAGTGGGAGGCTTCGATCCTGACGATTGAATGCCTATGGGGTTGGGTGGACCTGATAAGTCGAGTAACTTTCCAACACTAGATAGAGCTGATTAAATCGTAACCATCCCAATATCGGTAGGATTAGTTACCACGTTTAACATTGTTTTAGGGGGCCATAGCTGAGATTTTACCTTATGGGTAGGGGGATCGAGTTACACTCTCCCCTATCTCTCACTCTCTTTGAACCAAGTGTGGTCTTAACCTCATTCCTGCCTTTGATTGATTAGAAAGTGGTCTTTCTTAGGTGGGCATTAGATAATTGTTAGGGGTGACTTATCCATGCTTCCCCTGTGAAGTAGAACTGAGATTCACATGTTCAACTAAGTCCTAGGTTTCCCATGGGGAGACTGGATAGTGATGTGCATGGATATGAATTTCGGTCAACTACTAACAGGACTCCTCCAGGTGGAGAAAGCACATACATGATCCATATCATCATGCATGACTATTAACATGTTTCTTGCAAAAAGACCTCTATCCAAACATCATTTGTTTATGTTTGCATGCTTACATTGACTTGTTTCCAACTCCAATGATTTCACAATGTGGCAAGCTTTCAAGTTGTAGGAGAAAGTAACCGCGTCGAGGACAATGCCTTCTATTTGTACCTAATTAAAGCAACTTAGTGCTTCTTTCTATCTACTATAATTATTGTACCATGAACATGAAGCTTAAGAAATATTTTGAGTGCCGCTTTGTGAACATGCCATATCAGGCATAAACATTCTATTGTTACTTTCTCAATACCTAAGATGTTTCCCCTTTTATATCTCAAGAATGCCACATGCATTTAAGCTACAAATCAAAATGATTGTCTAGAGTCACCCTAAAGGATGCATCTACTTGAAACAGACCAATGCTTCCCTCTTAAGGCCATGCTTTACATAGCAATGGTTCCTTTCCATGAATGCACTGGAAAATCTCTAGGTGGTCAAATAGACCCTATGCTTCTATCATTCAATTGTCTACATGTATACCATTGACTTGATTTCAATGATTTCACATTAAGTTTATTAGTTATATACAACATTATGAGCTTTAAACACTAGATATCTCTAAATACATAGCTGCAAATGATCAATCTAGTAATTCTATTTTGTGTCAATAGGATGACCTCTTTAATATATACAAGGCCTTCCAAAGAGTGGACTCACCCCTCACCATGGGAAAAATCTTCAAATCCATTGTTCTCAATCCCCTCAACATCTTCTTCATAGTCTTTTGCGAGTTCAAGTATTGCTTCTTACTAGGCTGATCTCTCTTTGTGCACTTTTTTTTTTGGCATCACAACCATGAAGGATATTAGTGTTGATAAAGAAGCTGAACTAAGACTACACGAATCATCAAAACTTAGATGATAAGAGGTCGTGGTATATGGGAATGATGTGAATAGCATAAATTGAAGCAATAAAAATCAAGTAGATTGGTATAAAAATTCACAAGATGGGTACAAAACTAGCGAAGAGTAGGAGTAGATTGTCTTATAGGTGTTGAGCCCTCTCATTGTTCCAATCCAAGCCCAAAAATATTGCACACCTCCATGCATATGTTTGATTCGCATGTTGCACAATTGCAAGATGTTCATCTAACAAGCCACTTCCCTACTCTAGCTAGAACTTAGAATATACTTATTTATCATTGCTTCTAGTCGGGATGCTTCATCCTTCAATCTTCCATTACATAAGGAGAAATGAGATTGATGTAGGAAGACTTGATCATTGGTTTAATGTAATTAACTTTGAAACTTTAGAGCTCCTTATGGTTTGATACCGTGAGAAGTAAGTACTTTGCTATTCTATCTCATTCAATAATATTTTTAGCTTCATTAAAACAAGCTACCTCTTATTGAGGGTCTAGGGCTTTAGTAGTAGCTCACAGAGATGGACTCCTCCTACAAGCTAACATCTAAGTGTTGAGATATCGAGCTCCACTTGTGATATGCCAGGGTGACCGTTGTGCATTTATGTCACCAACTTGTTAGTTGCAGATGTGGTTGGTACACCGCCCATGAATAATAGCTAGATGACAGCTATCCTTATCTACTCTAGTTCATGGCTCAGTTAGTATGCCACCTTAGTTAGTTGAGTTTGGTTTTGAGACCCATATATAGGGTTCTTCTATTTCTTTGTATAAGACTTCTTTTTGGCTTACACAACTAAGAAGAGAAAAACTGTTTTCAGCCTCCACCTCTGTGTGTATTCCCCCATTGTGTAAGCAAGAAAGCTACAAGTGAGACTCATTCCTTCTCTCCCACACTCTTGACATGGTATCAGAGCCTTGTTTGTGGTAAGGAGATCAAGAAAGCAAGCCAAGTTCGTGGTGTTCTGGTAAGAAGACAAGTGTTGCTTTCATTTTTCTGGTGTGGGAGCAAGTCTCTGCAGGTAGCACAGCTGGAAAGTGCAGGAGTGCATTGTCTCAGGTTGAGACGCCCTTCGCGGTGAAGCAAGAGGGCAGTATATGCTATGGAACAAGGTCTTTAGCCCTTGGTGACCCTATTTTTTTGATTTGAGGCCATTTCGGGGCCTGTTTTGGAGGTGGAAGTTTTCTGCACGCACTCAGGAAAAGGCCCTGTTTTATGCTGTGCGACCACTGTTCTACAGGTCGGTGAAAAGTTACCATAGAAATTGCATCGTATGCTTGTGTACAAAGACATTGGGAGTTACAAAATCATCCTTGGTTCCTGTTTATGCAAAATCGTCACTAGGGAGTGACTGTGTGGTCAAATTCCACTTTCGTCAGTTTTGCAGATTTGCCCTTGTGAGGGTGAAGCTGTGTTTTTTGCAGTGACAGAATTTTTTGTAGTGTTCTGTAATGGCGTCTGATTCTCTTTCACAGATTGTCACTGAAAAGCTTGACAAGAACAACTTCCAAGCATAGAAGTTTAGAATGACGAATTTCCTTATGGGAAAAGGATATTGGGAATTTGTTGCAGGAAATGAAGAAAAACCAGTTCTTCCTGATGTTCCCAATCAACAGCAAATGTAGGCATTTAAAGCATGGCATGAGAGAGCCATGAAAGTTATGTATTGGCTGTCTATCAGCATTTTAGACTCTATGATTGTGCATATTCAGGATGCAAGTACGCCAAAGAAGGCATGGGATACTTTGTCAAAAATGTATAGCACAAATACGCAAGCCAAGAAAATGCAGCTTAAGCAAGAGTTACACAATGTGCAAAGAGAAAGTATGAGCATCAATGACTATCACATGAAGGTGAAGAAGATTGCAGATGCACTTGCTTCCATTGGGTCGCCAGTGGAAGATGATGATTTAGTCTCAGTGACTTTGAATGGTCTAGGAAAGGATTATGCACAGTTCCGAACATCCATTTCTGTCCGTGAAAGATTTCCTGATTTTGAGGAGTTGATTGCTCTTCTAATTTCTGAGGAGCAGAGAAATGGTGGTGCATCTTCTTCAGGAGAAACTTCAAAAGAAGTTGTCTTCTACTCAAATGCTGGAAGAGGTAGAGGCAGAGGTAGAGGAGGCCGATTTGGAGGCCATGGTAGAAATCAAAATATGTAGCAAACTCAAGAAAACCAGTCCTATGGAGGAGGACGTGGTAACTCTAGAGGCAGGGGGAGCCAAAGAGGTCGTGGTGGATGGCAAAGAGGCCAAAATGCTGACAAGTGTAGAAGAAAACAACGAAGTGTGGTATGTTGACTCAGGTGCATCAAACCACATGACAGGTCATGCAGAATGGATGGAGGATGCAAGGAAAATGGAAAAACCAGGATTTGTGGAGACTGGTGATGATACTGCACATCCTATTGTGCAGATTGGAAAAATTCCTTTGTCTATGCAGGATGGGAAAAAGAAATACCTGTCCGATATATTTCATGTCCCGAATATCACCAAGAATCTGGTTTCTGTTGGTCAAATGGTTGAGCAGGGCTTGCAGGTCAGATTTAATCCTTATGGATGCTTTGTTGAGGATATGAAAAATAAAGGTCGCTTGATAGCAAAAGGAAAGAAGAAGGGCATAATGTTTACGTTGGATGCAGACATGCCTGAATTGAGTGCAGCAATGTTTGCACATGGGACCGGTGTTGTTGCAGATATTGATATCTGGCATAAATGCATTGGTCATGTTAATGTATAGTGACTTAAATCAATGCAGGCCCAAAATATTGTTGCAGGATTGCCTAAATTCAAGGTTGCAGAAATGCATAAGGTATGTGAAGCCTGCCAATTTGGAAAACAGGCAAGGAAACCATTTCCTAGACATGTTCAAGAGAGTAAGAAGCCATTGGAATTAATCCACTCTGATGTGTGGACTACAAAGCTGCGTCTCTTGGAGGCTGTCATTATTTTGTCACTTTTATTGATGACTATAGCAAAAAAGTTTGGGTGTATTTTTTGAAAAAGAAAGTGAAGTTTTTGGGCATTTCAAAACTCTTAAAGCTATGGTTGAAAAAAAAACAGGCCTGCAAATAAAATGCCTAAGGTCAGATGGAGGGGGAGAGTACCTCTCAAATGAGTTTGCAAGGTTCCTACAGGAGCATGGCATAAAGCAGCAATATTCATGCAGTCATACCCCACAACAAAATGGAATTGCAGAAATGAAAAACAGGCATATTGGAGAGGTATCTCATGCCATGCTCAACGAAAAAGACTTGCCAGATTTTTACTGGGCTGAAGCAGTTGCTACAGCAGTCTACATAATGAACAGGACTCCCACTGCAACAATACATGGGATGACTCCAGAGGAGAGGTATACTGGTAGGAAACCAGATATTTCTCATTTGAAAATTTTTGGTTGCATTGCCTATGTACATGTGCCAGATGAGTTGAGATCCAAGTTGGATCCAAAAGCTGAGAAGTGCATCTTTATTGGTTACTCTTTGCAGCAGAAAGGGTATAGATGCTATAACCCTTCTACTCGTAAGTTTACAGTGAGAAGAGATGTTGTTTTTGATGAGATGAGTAGCTGGTATAAACCAGTAAATGTGATTGACGATGTAGATGCACAAAATGGTAATGCTGCACAGAATTCACTGCAGCAGTCACAAAATATTAGTGGACCTGGAGCGTCATCTAGCAGTGGTTCACATTCTTCGCCATGGACAGGCAGATTGAGATCAGAAGAATCTTCTCAAAGCAATGTAGATAGTGGTATGCATGTATCACAAAAAGGAAAAGAGAAGGTAGATCAGCCCATGTTTGATGTGAATGCAGGTCACTCTTATGTGAATGGTGAATCCAGTGGCTCAGAACAGAGCATTGATGATGAGTTGGGTATTCCTTCTATTGTTACACCTAGAGTAAGGAAGACCAGGGATGTTTTGAGAGCACCTGGGAGGAGTGAACCTACTTTGCGTAGGTCTACCGGAGCTAGGTATCCTGTGGATAGGCTGAAATATGATGGATTTATAGCCATTCACTATGCCTATATGGTCAAAGTGATACATGAACTAGAACCCACTTCTTTTGAGCAAGCCATGGGAAAAGAAAAATGGGAGAAAGCCATGGCATTAGGGCCAAAAACGCTTCAAAAAATGCACTTTTGTTAATCACGGGATTAAGGAAAGGGCCAAAGAGAGTTCGCCACGTGTGCAAGAATATGGTATTCTTGTCTTCTCTTTTTTAGAGATAGTGGAGTCCATTTCGTGATTCTCTATTCTTTTTTAGCCAAAACCCCTAAAGTCTGACATGTTTTGGAGTCCCAAAGACGTTATTTACTTACAAATCTGACAAAATACGTGACAGAGATGTGATAAAATTAATAATGAGTTTTTTGAAAGTCGAGAGATCTTTCAATATTGTTTTTGGCGCCCAATACATACTCATTTGTATTCTTGGCGCTACTTTTTAGTTCATTCACCCCTCTTTGAGCTTCTTTCTCTACGCTTTCATTCTTTTCATGGCTTCCTCCAGGCGCCCTTCTTATTTAATACACTCTTGCACAGTCTATAGCCAGGGAGCAGATGGAAATTTTGAGCCCAAAACCTTTGCTGTAAACGATTGGGTTACCATGCTGCCATCTTGCAAGGGCTCTCATAAGGTGAAAAGAAGAAAACGAGATGATATAAAACATCATTGGAAGGGGCGTATCATTGCCTTCAAAATTATGCTCGAAGGCTGGTTTGTTAAGGTGCAACATGTTTACATGGCCAAGGATATGCACTTGCCTCCAAACGAATGTGTTCCCCAACAAACACATTGTAAGTTATTAGTTGAATAACGTATATAATTCTTTTCCATTTATGCAAGTTCTAACAAACGGTTCGTCATTGTAGATATCTTTCCGTCAACAAGTATTGAATGGCAACCTGTGGAAAGCCTAAGTGGGACTTTCCATGCCATTCATAAGGTATTGGCAGACATTATTTATGCCGATCAAACTGTGTCTTTTTATAGTGAATGCAAGGTTTTTATATATTATGTACAGTATGTGGTTCCCTCTAAAGCGGATAGGTATGGGAATATCGAAGATTTGCCATTGCCAAGTCTTTCATCTCTAAACTGGGAGATTCCTGACAAGGTAACGGTGCAGAGTTTCAAATTCAAAATATCTCAGGATATTAAAAAGTCCATGACAGTTGGAAGGATCTTAAGAAGAATACGTTTATCATGGTTTGTACCCCTCCATATCTTTGTGACTTACTTCAAAACAGTAAATTTACAAAGAGCGAAGGTATCCTGGCTAAGTAGAAACTTTTCGGAAGAGGAGCCTGCCAGCACTGCAAGAAAAAATGTAACAAGTTGGTAAAAAGGGGTCCCTAAAAAAACCAACAATATGAAAGAGACTTACATTCACTCCATCTATCTTGAGTATCTTTGAATCTATTGTCCTGTAGACATTTGAAAATCACTCTTTTTCCATAAGTATATGTATGACTTTGTGACTTTGCAATGGTACTTCTTGTTAGAGAGAGTTATATGGTTTTCTAGGATCAACAATATCCTCATATGTGGTGTCCAAGAAGGTAGTCAGGAGCCTGCCAGCACTGCAAATGGAAACATGTAACTAAAATAGATAATCAAATAAAATAAATAATTAACCAAAAAGCAAGCAGTATTCCATTCAACCCACATTCTTCCTTGGCCATGGATACCACTTAGAGAGTTCATGAGGATAATTTCTCTAGTGAGTGTATCCGATGTAATAAAAAAATTTATGGTAGTTGTGATGGAATCAAAAGCTTTGAAAGACATTGTTATATTTGAACCAAATCTAAAAAAAAAATCCATTGATAACAGTGGATCAACAATACACATAATTTTAGAGATTTATTGGCTAAGAGATGCAATCAATGTCCTAAAGCCAATAGCAAAAATAAAGGAGCGTTATTTGCAATCAATAGCACAATTATTCTATATACTAAAATTTTTTAGAGTCAAAATGCCTTACCTTATGCAATAATAAACTACAGAATCTAACAATTAAATATCCTTTTTACAACTAGCATGGACTTGTCCTCATGAGATATGCTAAGATAGTCATCTTCCTCAGAAGTGCAAGAAACATTAATAACCATTTGCCCATACACCTCACCCATTCTTTTATAATTAACAAGTCCAAGTACATCGATTTTTCTCTTGCAAACATCATCCTCGGTACCTTATTCTGCTAATCATATTAAAATCTTTATTCATTAGGGTGATCTTATGAGCATGAGAAGCAACAATGTAAGGATAATTCATAAATTCATAAAGTCAACCATGTGAGGATAAGTTGATATGACGCGAGAGCAGCAAAGCCAAATTTTCGCAGGGTCATATTCGCACCGTATCGTGGAGCAGTTCATACGGCGCGAGCGTGGCAAAAAGCATAATGTTTGGTACTATACTTTTCACTGCATATCATGGATGACTTGATATGGTGCAAGAGTGGCACAACAAAATCTCCGTAGGGGTCCTCCTCCCTCAGTATCGTGAAGGAGTAAACATGCGCGTGCAAAGTACACCCCCCTTGTAATGAGTTATTTTTTGTGAGATCTTAAACCTATCAAAAAAATAAAAAAAAAATTCCATGAGTTCATTAGGATTTGAAAAAATTTTAGAAATTTTTAAAGATTTTTTTGAGCTCATTTGCTATTTTTAAAAATATTTTTAAGCAAAAAATATGCTAAAAAAGACCTAAAAATCACAAAAAAACCACCAAAAAATAGCATGGCCGATACAACACGAATATGGGTAATCGAGTGTTTTTAAAGCAAAAAATAGCCTAAAAAAGACCCAAAAAATCACAAAAAAACCACCCAAAAATAGCATGGCCGATACAACGCGAATATGTTTTTTTGGGTCCTTTTTAGGCTATTTTTTACTTAAAAATATTTTTAAAAATAGCAAATGAGCTCAAAAAAATCTTAAAAAAATTTCTAAAATTTTTTCAAAGCCTATTGAACTCATGGAAAATTTTTTGAATTTTTAAATCTCTTTTTCTATTTTTAAAAATATTTTTAAGAAAAAAATAGCCTAAAAAAGACCCAAAAAATCACAAAAAAACCACCCAAAAATAGCATGGCCGATACAACGCGAATATGGGTATCTGAGCATCTCGGTTACCTATATTCGCGTTGTATCGGCCATGCTATTTTTGGGTGGTGACGCTCGGTTACCTATATTCGCGTTGTATCGACCATGCTATTTTTGGGTGGTTTTTTGTGATTTTTTGGGTCTCTTTTAGGCCGTTTTTTGCTTTAAAATATTTTTAAAATAGCAAACGAGCTCAAAAAAAGCTTAAATTTTTTTTAGAATTTTTTCAAAGCCTAATAAAGTTATGTAATTTTTTTTTGTGAAATAGAGACTAATTATTTTGATGGTCTTTTTTTTGTGAAATTGAGATATATTACATTTGAAAAAAGATATACAAGGATAAAGCATCAATAATGTAGTGATGCTTTCAATTATAAAATCAATCTGCTTTAGAATTAGAGTTCTGAGAGAAAGAAATAGATTCAAGTCCTTTCTATTTCTTCTTACAAATCAAGGGAATAGATCTTAAGAGATTTGCTAGGATATGATATCATGAGTAGTATCATCCCATGACATCAAGCCACCATTTAGGTATTGAAATTTGATAGTGCTAATAAGAATCACAATTGAAGATATTGAAACTTGAAACCCCATAGTGCTAATCATAGTTGAGGATATGATGAGAAAAATACTCCCAAGAGCTAATATTAAGTAAGAAGTTGTATCCTTCATATTCTTCGAAGCATCCTGCACACATAAAATCATCTTAGTCCTAAAGTTGATATGATATACAATATCACTAATACTTCTATCTATTACTTGTTTAATTTTTTTATATTTTAAGAGACAAAATTGAATAATAAATATTTTTAATCTATTACTAGGTAAATATTTTTATCTCCCAGAAATCAAAGTACTTCCTTTCTTCTAATTATAATATATTATCATTGTCTTATCAATTAGTCCTTGCTAAAAAGTTGATATTACAACACTGTATAATGAAGATATTCTATTTTCAAGTGTCAAGATCAAAGTGAAATTTTTTACTTTCTATTCTATTAGCTTAAGGATTATCCTTAGTATATCTATCCCTACCAATTTGCATCAACACCATGGGACTCTTTTACCCATTTTCTTATGAATCAAATTGAAGAGATTGAAGAAAAAGCTTGGATTTAGTTGAAACAAAATCTTACAGAATGGATATCTTAGGGGTTGAAGTAAAGATGCGGCTTGGATGTCCCAACCTAGTTGGGTTTGCTGAAAACTAACAAGATGATCTCGTCTCAGGTCCACGGAGGACCATATCTCTATAGCTCAATCGGCAAGTAAGTGGTATTGATCCTCTGTGTAGAGACTCTTTTGATTGTTGATCACCTTCTCAAGATTTTGTGAAAGGAGACGAAGGGAGACCAATGCACGCTGCTGGTAAGAACCGGACGTGATTTTGGTGAGAAATTTTACGACAGAGTAAAATCTACTTTAAGAACTAAGAAACAAAGTGAAGAGGAGAGAACGATGATTCAAATAAATGCAGGCGAAAAAAGAAGCATGATTTTGGTGGGAAACGTGATAGTAAAATATTCAAAATGAAAGAATAATGGCTGAAAAGTGACCTCTGACATGAGTTAACGTCCTTAGGCATTTAATGGCTAACCTCTTAAATGAATAATAAATTCTCTCATTAATCACGTCTGAATGGCCAAATTTGGAGGGTTCATTATTTTAAAATCTCAACTAATTAGTAACTTAATCATTTTCTTACAAGTGCCATTTTTGAAACGTTTTTGGCCCTAATGGATGAAGAAATGGATGCCTTGGAAGCAAATGCTACATGGGAATTGGTACCTTTGCCTAAAGGTAAGAATGCAATTGGCTGTAAGTGGGTTTATAAGGTGAAGCACAATGCAGATAGTTCTATGAACAGATATAAGGCAAGATTAGTAGTCAAGGGGTATGCACAAACATATGGCATTGATTATGAAGAGACATTCAGTCCGATTGCAAGGATGGCAACCGTAAGAGCAGTCATTGCTATGGCTGCATCAAAGGGATGTTCTTTACATCGGATGGATGTAAAGAATGCCTTCTTGCATGGTGATTTGCAAGAAGAGGTCTATATGGAGCAGCCACCAGGTTATGTGCATGCTGTTCATCCTGAGTTTGTTTGCAGGTCGAAGAAAGCCTTGTATGGCTTGAAGCAAGCACCTAGAGCATGGTCTGACAAGATATGACAGTATCTTGTCACTATTGGCTTTCAGATTTCCAAGGCAGATTTCTCACTTTATGTGAGAAAAATAGAGAAAGGTATTATGCTACTTGTCATTTATGTTGATGATTTGATTATGACAGGTGGCAGTGATGAAGATATCCTTCATGTGAAAATGCTATTGAAGCAGAAGTTTGAGATGAAGGATTTGGGAGAGCTGCGTTATTTCTTGGGCATTGAGGTGATTAGATCACCAAGTGGGATACAGCTCTTGCAGAGGCAGTATGGATTGGACATGCTATCCAAATATGGGATGACAGGCTGTAAGCCTATTTCACTTCCTTTGGAGCAGAATGTGAAGCTGAGCGCAGATGCAAGTGAGCTTCTAGAATACCCTACTATGTACAGACGCATAGTAGGAAGTTTGATTTATATGACTATTACCAGGCTAGATTTGAGCTATGTTGTTGGATTGGTAAGTCAGTTTATGCAGGCTCCAAGGAAACCACATTTGGATGCGGCTAGACGCATACTTAGATATGTGAAGTTCACATTGCAATATGGACTATTTTATGAGACTGGGGTTCAGATACAGTTGCATGGATACACTGATGCTGATTGGGCTAGTAGTATTTCTGATAGACGATCTACCAGTGGATATGTGTTCTCTTTTGGGAGTGCTGCAGTCACTTGGAGCAGCAAGAAACAGCCTACAGTTGCCTTGTCGAGCATAGAGGCTGAGTACAGGGGTGCAGCAATGGCTGCATGTGAGGTAGCTTGGTTGCATAAGCTACTTTATGATATGCATCAGCCTACAGATGGGCCAATTGTCATTTATTATGACAACATGAGTAGTATACACTTGGCAAATAACCCAGTCTATCATGCTAGAACAAAGCACATTGAGGTGCATTATCATTATGTGCGGGAGAGGGTTTTACTAGGTCTTATTGATTTAGTTTATGTCAGCACAGAGGATCAGGTAGCTGACATATTTACGAAGGCATTGGGCGCAGAGAAGCTGCGCAAGTTCAGAGACCTGCTTGGTGTGTAGGAATTGGGATTGAGCTCGAGGGGGAGTGTTGAGATATCGAGCTCCAGTCGTGATATGCCAGGGTGGCCGTTGTGCATTTATGTCACCGACTTGTTAGTTGCAGATGCGGTTGGTACACCGCCCATGAATAATAGTTAGATGACAGCTATCCTTATCTACTCTAGTTCGTGGCTCAGTTAGTATGCCACCTTAGTTAGTTGAGTTTGGTTTTGAGACCCATATATAGGGTTCTTCTATTTCTTTGTATAAGACTTCTTTTTGGCTTACACAACTAAGAAGAGAAAAATTGTTTTCAGCCTCCACCTCTGTGTGTATTCCCCCATTGTGCAAGCAAGAAAGCTACAAGTGAGACTCCTTCCTTCTCTCCCACAATCTTGACACTAAGATGGGCATGGAAGTACTTATGCAAGAATCCATGGGGATGGGGAGGGTGAGGGTTAGGGTGATCCTTTCTCAAGACTTGGGTTACCCAGGCTCCTTAATGGGGTGCTTGATACCTATCCTCGCTAGCATAATGCTAGTCTCCATGGAGATATCAATAGAAAGGAGTGAAAATAAGCAAGCAGCATAGTTTGACCAAACTAGACTTAATGGTTTGGCCTTGTGATAGTGTTTACATAACTTGGTTGTGTATACCTAAGTTAATGTAAAAAATACTAAATGATTAGTGTATGCATATTTTCAATTCTCATTCCAGCTTGATTGCCATAAACTGTACTGGTTAAAGCAAACCCAATTAAGGAAAGAGGGGGGCTTTAATATTGAGAGATGATCAAATGCCTATAGGCTAGTGGACTTGATAAGTTGGGTAGCTTTCCAACACTAAATATAGCTTATTAGATCATGAATCCCCCAACGTTGATTGCACTAATCTCTCAATGTAACACCATTTTACGAAGCAAAGCTAAGATTTTACCTTACAGATAGGGGGATTGAGTTACACTCTCTCATGTATCTCACTCTCTTTGAACCAATTGTGGTGTTAACCATTATTTTACCTTTGATTGATTACAAAGCAATCTCCTTTAAGTGGGCACTAGATTGCTAGTGGGAGCAATCTATCTATGCTTTCCTTGTGAAGTAGAACTGGATTCCCAAGTTCAACTAAATCTGATGTTGCCCACAAGGAGACTAGGTGGTGTTGTGCATGGACACAATTTTGGTAAAGTACTCAATTACTCATTTGGTCTATTGGGGAGAAGATGCCTCATAGTATTATACATTTCCTCACAATAACTCATGTATGTGATTTTGAAGAAAGCAAATAGAGATTGCAATATCCATACTTGTATTCATATTGAGAGTAAAAAGATATTTTCTTCAATATCCTTGCACTATATATTCTTCTTTCTTCTCTTTGAGATCCATAAAAATTCTTAGCACGAATGTTTATCATTCAAGAAATGGAATTAGATATACACCTAAGTATATGTAATTTGATGTAAAAACTTACATGTTTATTGTTAAGTTGGAATACAAATGAACATGGCAATTCAATATCTTCATTTTGTAAGTCCATCCTCACTTGATATAGTGTATACAATGATCTAACCTTTAGGATTGTAATAATGCCTTCATTGAGCCAAACATTAAGATCCACTACATGATACTTGTTGAAATCATTAAAAATTTGATCCAAAGCAACCCGATTGCTGCCAACATAATGCCATCTACTATAATAAGAACTAAGGATAAAAATTTTAGTAGCAACCATATACTTACAAGAAATTGAGTATTGACCTATCTCAAGTTATCTTGCCTTCCATCTTGGTATCTCATCCTTCAATGACTATTTGTAATACATAATCATATGCCAGTCTCTTGATTGAAATCAATAAACATATTAATAGGTATAAATAAAGTAATCTTACTTAGCCTACTTGAGAGATTAGGCTTAAATGCTCTTTGTATCTCATAAAACATTTTGCATTTGTAGCTTTCACTAGTGGTTGGACTTAGCAAAGGCCACTCAAAGCTCAAACTTCAGGCAAAGAAAGGAGGATTATTGCTCCCCACTGGCAATGTTGCATAGGGACAATGTAATGGTTATAAGAGAATATTCCATTTTCATAAGCTTTTTTTTCCCTTACCTAACAAATATGATGGCCAATATATACATTAGCTTGTTAACCGTTAATATATATGCTAATTGGTATATATGTTAGTTAGTAATAGTTAGCATATATACTAATTTGCTAGTTTTAGCATATATATTAGCTTATTGTAATACTTCCATGCAATTAAAAATGAGTTGGTTAGTTTGAAAGTTAGTTAGTCAATTAATATGTTAGTAAGGTTACTAACTAAAGACTAACTAAAGTAAAAAATAACTAAAATGTTTTATTTAATTAAAAATATATAAAAACCAAGTTATAATCTGATATTTTTTCCAGATTGACAAGGACTGTAGCTACCCTTCAAGGAAGTTACAATGTGAACGAGAGTTATGAGCCATATTAATCACTAGTGTTAATGTGTATAGTATGGATTGTCCAAAAATATTAGATTTTTGGGCAAAACTAACATATTTTAGATATTACTTGTTGTAAATTTTCTAAAAAAGATATGGAGATTTCTAGAATAGGATATCATGTTTAAAAAAAGAAAGTGGGTTTTTAAGCTTGTTTTGGAGATTTAATACAAAAAAAGAAGGATTGGCAAAATCGCACGTGCCGCGATCGCAATTTATATGCAGTAAGCAACACTTCCAACAAGGAGAAGAAGAAGGAGTGATTTGGAAGATTTCTAATCAAGCGTCTTAGGTTTTTACTCCCTTTTTGGAGCCAACGAAACTATTAGAATTGTGATTTGAGTATCAGATTGCTGATTTTTCCAAGATCTCGTCCATAAAGAGCTCTTCTTCTTAGCCACAACCCTTCTTCTCTTGTTTAGCTAAAAATATGAGGCATGGGGAGCACTTAGAGAAGCATAAGGAGACCTCAAGAGGCTGTGAGAGAGAGGTAGAGAGAGGGAGATAGAAGAATACCCCTCCAAGAGATTGCAAGGAGAGAGAGAGAGAGAGAGAGAGAGAGGAGTTACCCCAAGAGGCTGCAAGGGAGAGAGTTAGCTCGATTCCCCCTATCTTGGTTTTCGACTAAGCCACCTTCTCTTACGCTCTCCCATCTCAAATCCATTCCTCCTTCTTTATCTCTCGAATCCACTTACGGATGATGGCCCCCAAGTGAAAGATCTCTCCAAATGTCGAAACTCCCACCACAACCAATAGATCCATGAACTATGGGACTGCAACTATGGAAAACACATCTCTTATAAATTAGGTGTACCCCATTGTATTAGGGAAAAGAAATTAGGAGAAAAAAATGTTTAATTGAGCATGTTTCGAGATAATGAGTACTAGGAAAATTTTATTCATCACATTCATCTTAGGTGATCAATTAAAATTACACTTAGAAGCCATTAAATTACACATAAATTACATGGAAATTTTATACCAATATATATGTGAAAAGTTTCAAGAATATGCATTAAATTGTAATTAAGCCTGATAGATTTTATGCATCCACATCCGTTTGCTTGGTTGAAATAATAGGAAATCCTATTACATCTCACAAAACATAGATTGAACTTGTGATAGAATACATAGGGTTCCTAGGAAGTTGAAAGAATTTCAAACCCTAAAGAGTTGAAGGATTCTTCTTAAGGCCCATCTTGCTTGAAGCTGAAAGGATTCAAAGTCCTTAAGTAACTATATGAACTAAGTGACAAACCCTAGTTCAAATGAATATGTAGGGTTTCGTTGTAGGAAAGCCAATGTCCTAAATTGCAATCAACATTGCAAGGATACTCCTTCATTCAAAAGAATGAGAAAATTAAATTAGGTTATCTCTGGAAATCTTGGATGATAACGGGGATAAAGCCGAGACTAGATGCTATTGCATCAAATCAAAATTTCCTTTCGGCAGAGAGAACAAAGAATTGTCTAGTACATATGGTGCACTTTTGCTTGTGTTTGTACTTAAGAATGATAACCCAAAATTTATGCAAGAAAAAGGTACAAAATGTGGTCTACATCGGCAAAAAGAAAATTCAAGCAGCTATCATTGATAATATTCTTTGTAATTTTCCATAGCATTTTAGTGGGTCTGCATTGTAAAGCCATGAGCATGAGAAGTAGTGTGTGTGTTTGCAAAAGTTGAAAGGTTTTAATGTTTCAATGTTCATAGACCTCCTTTCTAAGGTCTAAGAGTTCTCATGTAAAACAAACCCTTAAAGGAATATGAAAAGGTGGAAATGAAGAGCCATGCAATTTGTGGAAAAAGGTGGTTTGGGGAGTTACAACTTCTCTTCCTCTCCTTTATCTAGCTTCTTGCACGTATCTTCTTTTCTCTCTTGCATTGGCACAACTCTTGCTCTCTTTCCTTTCTTGTGCTTTCTTGCTTTATCTCTTCCATGGAAGGAGAGAGTGAGGATGAAGATGATGGTCTTATCTCTTGTGTGCCCAAATCTTGTGTGTGAGCATGGTTTCTTGTTGAGAGGAAGGGTGTTTCTTGCAGGTTTTGGAGAGCACGGGCATTGTAGATGCCACCATGAGGCCTGCTCTCTTGGTAGACTAGGTGCTATCCTTGGGCTGTTCATTTTTGGCGATCCTGCCAGGGGGATTCATGGATGTTCTTGAAGCTTGCAAGAAGGAATGAGCCTCTACCATTTTAAATCTCAGGCCAAAGAAGGATGAAAAGAAGATGGTGCTAACAGTGAAGAGGATAGAGAAGAAGACGCTGCTCATAAAGAGAAAGGTAAAATAGAAGATATGAACATGGAGAGTTTGATGTTGCTCAGGCTACTTCATGGTTCGAGTATTTTGGCACAAGAAAATGAATCTACAGGCCACAAGTTTGCTTCGGGGGCTACAGTAGGGTTTATCTTGGCTATACAAAGGGAAGGAAGTGGCAGTCAAAGTTTCGATACAATCTGCCAAGAAGGCTTGAGCAACATCTCAGATGTGCAATCAGTGTGCTTTCTTGTGTTCATCACCATATTCCCCCTTGTCCTAGGATTGATCAGCCTCAGAAATTTTTCAAATATTAATTCTTGGAAGGAAGTAAGAGAAGGATGATGAAAGCCAACGGCGAAGCTACAACACGAAGGAAGACATAGCAATAGGAAGCCGAAAAGATTAATGTCAAAGTTGCGGAGGACGTACACAAGAAGCTGAATGTACAATTAAGAAGAATTTGCAGAAGTGACGACGAAGCTGAAGGAGGAACCAGCCTACTGGAATGAAGAAGAGAAATGATGGAGTTGAAGATGAAGCGAACGAAGGAGTTCGTTGATGCTGTTGAACAAGACGGCAAGTGATGACGAAGAAGGCGCAGCTGAAGAAGTCGATGAGGGTGAGGAAGGAGGACCTAAAGCTGACGACAAAGCTGCTGCAGAAGGAGAAAGAGGGAAGAGTCAAGACGCAGATGTCGCAGGACTAAGGTAGCCCTGAAGATTGGCCTATAGTTACAACGACAAGAGTTGAAGGATGTGATATATAGGGGAACGGGGAAAAGAAAAGCATCGGTGCGACTGGTGTGACAGAGGAGAGGGAAGAGAACATCGGCGAGCACTGGAGCAACAAGGAAGGCAAGGCCACGAAGAAGAAGAAGCTGAGACCGTTAAGGAAGCCCCAATGAAATTGAGAGAGAACGGGGGGCTCCGTAGAATACGACAGTGGATTGGAAAAGGGGCAAATGTTGAAAACGAAGCGGGAGAGCACTCACGATCGGGAGAAGGAAAGAAAGTAAAACAAAGACGATGACAGAGGTGAAGAAGGAAGGGGATGAGGACAAAGTTTTGCAAAGGACGAGGTAGGGTAGTTGCGTTTACAAAACGCAAAGCAGTAATGAATGTTAAAGGTTAAAAAGCTTATAGAAAGCTTAAATTATAAGAAAGCTTAAGGCATGGAAAGCTATAAGCTTTTCGAAAAGAAAAAGCATATTCAATGTAAGTGAGGATGTAAAAAAACTATAAAAGGAGAGAGAGAGAGAAAGTCGCCTCCCACTCCACTCCTTTGTTCCTATCTTCTTCCTCTTATTCCCCATATCCCACACAGAGACAACAATAGCCACAACTTTCTCATATCTCTCATCCCTTACAATGAAGAAAAAACAACAAATCTCTTTAAAGGCTGTTCACATGCTCTTCATAACTAAGAGCCTTACTCCCTCACACAAGCATCATAGTAGCTATTAGAATAGTTATTTTCCTTTTATAAATAAAACCACTCTTCTTTCCTTTTGTACCAAACACACAAATACATCAACCTGGTGGAGCTCTTCATTGGAAAATCTTTTGTGAAGGTGCACTTAAAGGAAGATTCTTTTGCGGGTTAAAGTTCCATGGTACTTTCCATGGATCGGTCTACATTGTGGTTCAAGATGAAGGTGGTTCTCTTTTCTTCTTTGCTAAAGATTGTGGGCAGATTTGTGTTCTTTTGGAGGGTGTTTTGCCTTGTATGAAAGTGGAAGGTTTTACAAATGTTGGTGTGAAGAAAAAGTTAGAGATGAGTTTTGAAGTGGAAGTGTGAAGAAGTATGGTGTTTTTGGACGGGTACTGATTGAGGTGGTCCATTTTGAAGTGAAGTGAAGTAAAGAGATGCAAATTCTTCATCAACATAAGGTGCTTATTCCAAGGCAAAAGTGTATTTCCAAAGTGTTCGCGAGGACGCTCACAAGATTGGAAGAGGAGGAATGATAACCCAAAATTTATGCAAGAAAAAGGTACAAAATGTGGTCTACATCGGCAAAAAGAAAATTCAAGCAGCTATCATTGATAATATTCTTTGTAATTTTCCATAGCATTTTAGTGGGTCCGCATTGTAAAGCCATGAGCATGAGAAGTAGTGTGTGTGTTTGCAAAAGTTGAAAGGTTTTAATGTTTCAATGTTCATAGACCTCCTTTCTAAGGTCTAAGAGTTCTCATGTAAAACAAACCCTTAAAGGAATATGAAAAGGTGGAAATGAAGAGCCATGCAATTTGTGAAAAAAGGTGGTTTGGGGAGTTACAACTTCTCTTCCTCTCCTTTATCTAGCTTCTTGCACGTATCTTCTTTTCTCTCTTGCATTGGCACAACTCTTGCTCTCTTTCCTTTCTTGTGCTTTCTTGCTTTATCTCTTCCATGGAAGGAGAGAGTGAGGATGAAGATGATGGTCTTATCTCTTGTGTGCCCAAATCTTGTGTGTGAGCATGGTTTCTTGTTGAGAGGAAGGGTGTTTCTTGCAGGTTTTGGAGAGCACGGGCATTGTAGATGCCACCATGAGGTCTGCTCTCTTGGTAGACTAGGTGCTATCCTTGGGCTGTTCAAAGAACATTTGTTTGGAAAAGGAGTCATCTAACAAAGGAATTGATAAGAAGAAAATCTTTCAAATTGGATTCAGGTTGAAACACCTGGGAAATGTGTGTTGAGCACCCCCAGCTAGCCGCCAACCCTATCCAAGGGATTTTTTTTTAATAACCACATCGAGAATGTGGACTGAACCCGTCATGAGAGGTCTCTCCATAGAAATGTCTGTTCATAGGAGGATGCTTAGGTGCTAGGGGGGCTCTGGCTGTAAATCCCCTGCCCCCGGATCCTACTCAGACGGTCTACGTGACTTAGAAAGGAAACTTGAGGCCCTGTTACTTACTGGTGCAAGGGTGAAAACTTCAAGGAAAATAAGATGCATCCTTACATATTGCGAGAATCATTCCATGGACAGGATTTGTATCTTAGTTGAAATTTTAATATAAAGTTTACTTTCAAGGAATTTGTATGATCTATTTTTGTGTCAGTGCATAAAATTATATAAAGGAACATGTGAGTAATGGTGTAACATGCCTGCCTATTGGCTATCCAGGCACGTTTTTAGCTGTCGATTCTAAGCGTCACTGCCCGACACTCCTATGGAATGTTACGGGGTTTTTCGCCTAAGGTTTCTCGAGTCCACCTCGAATGGAATGTTCGCAGAGCCAAACCCATTGGGATCAACTTGAAATTTGGGTTCCTAGTGGTCAAGGTCTCTCGACAACATTCTAGCATCGGGTCCTAGATATCCTACTTTACGCAGAGATACCCAAGCCGAAGCAGATCCATGCTGCACTTGGTTCAAAGAGAATGGGAAATGAGAGGATTGCACCACTCAACCTCTCTACCCATAGGGCATAGTCCCATTCCGATCCCCTAAAATGGCATGAATTGGGATTCTAACCTAACAATTTCTAGGGGTTGGTAAAACCTTGTGAGAAGCCTCTCAGTTCTCTAGGGTTTTAGCCTCTCAGTTCTCTAGGACCACCTTGCCGCAAGGCAGACCCATCGAGAGTCCCATCCACATGCTTCCCTCAATAGGCATTCTTTAGTTATTTAATTAGGTCTTACCGCATTTATGTGTGACATTTAAAAATTAACTTCCTTAATTAAGCCTTTTAGGGAACAGGGTTCGTTCACGTAATTTATAGCACTGACACAAAAACATAGCAAGCAGTTCTTTTGACAAACAAGTTCCTTAACTTATCTTCAAGTTAATCTTTGTCTCCTACCTATACAAGAGAAATTACATGTCCCTTCTGCCCTGTAGAAGTAACTAGTACAAATCACATGGCACCACAATTTCCATCCTTTATCTAGAATAGGATCTTCCAGCGTCACAGACGTTGGGGCCAGAGAGGTCTTCAACTCTATTTCAGACTTGGCAAGGGGTGTCCAGAGCTCCACCTGACCCGCAAGCTACCTAGGAGTGAAAATTATTCTCGTGGTTGGCCTTTTCACCACTCGATCTTGGGCCCATGAATCGAGCAATGCCCTTTTCAGGTTGATCTACGGTGCAATCATGGAGGTGATCCACTAGTGCAAAGGACATTTCCTTAATTAATTCATTTAAGAATCAAACACAATCAAGGCAGTCAGCCCTAATATCATCTTCCAAGAAAGCATTCATCTATTCCCATGGCAATTTGTCATCACAAACCCCCACCACAAATTTATCATCAATCACAAGCACTTGGAATAATCATCCAAATGACAATCCAACAATTAGTTAAATGTAAAAGCATTTAGGATGTTGTTTGATCAACCAAAAAAACCAATGGTATTTTTCCAAACAATGCAAGAATAGACGCGATAGCATTTTCATCCACATATTTGCTCTCCCCCTTGGGATCTAAGAGTGATACTATACAAAATTTTACTTAATACTCCCTTCCTTTAGCTAAGGCATATGTTAAGGTCTCATATAACTATACAAGATTTAAATTCTATTGATCACTTACATTGATCGACAACCCAACCTTCTTCCCAACAAGTATAAAAGTATTTGTATTTCCTTTGACTTAGGGTTTCCTAATCCTTGAGCTCTCCACTTACCTTTGACTTAGGGTTTCCTAATCCTTGAGCTCTCCACTTACCTTTGAGGCTTGGAGTTGTTGTTTGTATCTAGCCTAATCCCAAGTTGGATTGATAAACATAGTAGTTATCAAATGGATATCGAGGCATCTAGTTTTAATCCTTATGATTATTGTTTGTACTAACTACACACATAATCAATATCCCAATCTATCAAACATGAGCTATTAGTTCGTGATATTAGTAAGACCTTGGGCAAAGATCTAGAGTTTCTAAAATGAATTTCCTTTAGGTTAGAGTGCTTACCATGCAATCCGTCAGGTGTGCAAGCTACAACATATCCCTTCAATGTGGCGAAAACACACCTTCTAATTTGCAAGAGGAGGGGAGTCGACAATACTTTGGATCCTTATATGCTATTTATGCTATGTATGAATTTATCACATAGTATCTAGATGCAATTAACTTCTCTTGATACATGCATTTTTAAAACTCGATCTTGCGAATATTTCAGATGAAGTTTATCCCCTTCAATGATTTTATTTGGTACAAGGATTTGTGCGAATTTCAATGCACCATATGCATAAATCTATGCAAGGTCATTTATGATTAACGTGGGAAGAATTATCCTACGAGTTCATTAACCATTGAAAAATAAATTCAAGCTACTCATTTAATTGAATTCAAGTGCATCCAAGATGATATAATCTATGACTTAATGAATAGAGGAGATGGGCATTAGTACCTGGGTATTCGGAGATGAATTATCCATACCCAATGTTGTATTCATATTAACTGCAACACCTTGGCCGATGGCTCTATTGTTGGATGCAGGATTACCATTGGTGCATGCTACTCTTTGTTTTGGAGCCATATTTTTAGCTTCAACTAAGATGAGGATTCTTACTATCCTTGGCTAAGGACTCGATCAAAAAATCAAGGTGTCTCAAAAATGGCCTAGTTGCGCGCGTCCTTGGTAGAGGACCTTGCTGGACTACCTAGCCTTGTAGAGGAATTCCGCGAAGTGAGTGTAGGGATCCCTCATCATGATTATCTCCATTTCCTTCACTCCTCTTTCCCCCCCGCCACTTGTTCGATGTTGACAAGGGGGGAGATTAAAAAATTTGCATTAGTTTTAATGAAAAATTATAGGGGGGATTCTATGGAACGTGCGTGAGGGAGGGGTTTATTACAAACGGGTTAATTAAGAAAGCTGCTTATATGTGTTACCACTAATGTGCCCTTAGGTAAGTAGGAAACTAAAGCTATCAAGGGAAGCGGGTGGGCCAAACCCCCGACGGGGGTGGCCCCAGAGAACTGGGAGGCTTCTCAACATTCAAATCACGATGATGTATTGACCTTAGATAATGTAGGTTAAAACCATGGCTCATATTGTTTTAGGAGACTGGAATGGGACTTTACCCTACGAGTAGAGAGGTCCGATGCATCCCTCTCATTTTCCATTATCTTTGAACCAAGTGTGATATGAGTTCGCCTCAGTTTAGATGCTTTGTGCAAAGTAGATATTCTGAAGATGACTTGACCATTAGAAACCCAGGAAGATTTAGGTCGATCCTAACAGGGTTGGCCAATACGTTTCATTGCGAAGTAGACTCCAGATATTCTGTGACATTCCATGGGAGTGCTAGGCCGCATCTTTTAGATACTAAAACATGTTGTGACCTAGGCACATTACAGTTGGTATCAGAGCAAACCAACAAACAACAGAAGCAAGACTAGAGTAAACCAGGTAGAGTGAAGTAATGCTTTCACTAGAAAATATGTTTTTATTACTCACGTGAGGATTGTTGTTGCGTCCAAACCTACGAGGTGTGGAGTAGATTCCTCATATTTCATATCATGTTCAGGACTGCTATGAGCTCCTCAAGCTATCGTTGAAGAACCAACATGATGGGTATCCTGGATTGCCTCTACAACCCTTCACCACTATTTGTGGAAAGGTGTTGGACATGGAGTGTACGTTACTGCTACATAGATGCCAACGGGTTTGTTATCTTCAAAACAATATGAAGAGGCTAAAATGGTTGGAGGACTTGAAGATTATCAAGTTATTCATCTTCCATGAGGCATGTGTGAACTCGATCCTGCACATCGGACATCGGCAACTAGAATAGACTTACTACATCTATGAAGAGGTGTTCAAAGTCTTGCCGACAAATAGAATTAAAATAATGGAGCGATGCAAACATCATGGCTATCAAAAGCTAGGATTTCCTAAACTTCCCATGACTTATCACTTCTTGAGAATCCATTCGCCAAAGCCATATTACTACTCTATCCCTATACAAGAACCCAATAAGGAATTGTTCTCATGACGTTGATGTATCTGTTGAAGAGTTATCCAGCCTATCTCTATCTCCCCCGAATGATTCTACTTGAGGCTTATATCTCTTTTGAATAAATGAGAATTTTATGATTACCTAACTTGTTGCACAATGTTGAAGTATGTGTGATTTAATCAAAATCGGTGCATTGAGACAAGTTGTGAAGAGATGTGTAAATGCAATCTTAATGTGGAAATTTTAATCAAATCAATCACAACCCCAAACATAGAATCAAGTAACCGTCAAGAATAAATATCCTATCCCAAGGATAGATGAGTTACTCGATCGCCTACAAGGGGCAAAAATCTTCTCAAAAATTGACTTAAGGTCGAGGTATTACCAAATCCGCATCAAGGATGAGGATATTCCAAAGACATCTTTCAACACTAGATATGGTCATTTTGAGTTCATAGGAATGTCCTTTGGATTAACCAGTGCTCCTGCTACATTCAATAGGCTAATGCAGGATATCTTTAGACCATACCTTGATGAGTTTGTACTTGTTTTCTTTGATGACACCTTGGTCTACTCCAAGGAAGAAGAAGACCATGAGCCTCATCTTCTCATTGTCCTTGAAATCATGAGGATGCACAAGCTTTATGCCAAAAAGAAGAAGTGTGCCTTTCTCAAATGACATATTGAGTATCTAGACTTCATTGTATTAGAAAAGGGAATCTTTGTGGATCCTGCAAAGTTTAAATATGTACAAGAATGGCCCCCACCAACCACTATTAAGGAAGTGCGTAGATTTCTTGGTCTAATAGGATGGTATAGAATCTTCATCAAAGATTACGCCTTAGTTGCGGCACCCCTCACAGATCTACTAAAGAAGCAGCTTGCCATAGTGTGGATAGCCACTGAACAAGCAAGCTTCGACCAACTCAAACATAGCTTAGTGACAATGCCAATTCTGAAGCTCCCAGACTTGAGCAAGGAGTTCAAAGTTGTTATAGATACCAGATCACTTGGACTAGGCTGTGTAGTAATGCAAGAAGGTCATCCCGTGGCATATTCCTCAAGGTTAAAAACCCATGAGAAAAATTATGCTACTCATGACTTGGAACTATTGATTATCATTCATGCCCTCAAACTCTAGAGGCACTACTTGCTCAGCAACAAATTCTCCTTGGTCACAGACCATAAGAGCCTCAAATGGATCTTCTCCCCAGCTGACCTCAACATGAGGCAACACTGTTGGATCAAGGTGCTACAAGAGTATGACTTTGAAATCAGATATAGACATGGTAAGGAAAATGTGGTTGCTAATGCCTTAAGTTGTAAAGCATTCCTCAACTCTCTCACTATGGAGGAACCTTCGACGACTAGATCACTAGCCACCATGGTGTCAATGCTAGGTAACCCTATCCTTGAATTGGCTAGGGAGGTCTCTAAACATGACCCACAATATCAAAAAATGATAAAGGAGATCCTATAAAAGGACCAAAGTTCCAAACTCAAAGTTAAATACCAAGAGTACTCTGTCTTTGAAGGCCTAGTCTACTTCAGGACAAGACTATGTATTCCTTCGAGCCAAAAACTTAAACAATGGATGCTCTGGGAAGCACATGATTCCCCTTTCTTTGGTCATCCAGGATATGCCAAGACCCTCAACATGGCTAGGAAGAGCTATCATTGGGAAAGGCTTAAGGGAGATGTACTCAAATATGTCACTGAATGTTTGTCATGCCAACGCATCAAGGCAGATCATGTCAAGATGCCAGAAAAGCTACAACCCCTCGACATCCATCAAATGAAGTGGGAATTTATGAACATGGAGTTTGTTGTTGGGTTACCTCCAGTTCCAAGTGGGTACAACTCAATTATGGTTGTACTAGATATGCTTACCAAGGTTGCACATCTCATCCCAGTAAAGACATTATAGGGCTTCAGATATTGCCAGACTGGTCATTAAGGAGATATTCAGACTCCATGATCTACCCAAAATGATCATCAGTGGTCAATACTCCCTTTTCACATCTCATTTTTGGAGAGGGATATTTGAAGCTATTGGGACTTAGCTCTATTTTAGTACAGCGTATCATCCTCAGATGGCAAAACAGAAAGGGTTAATCAAGTGATTGAAGATATGCTTAGAGCATATTGCTATCACGAACCCAAGAAGTGGATCCAATATCTACCCTTGGTGGAGTTTGCCTACAATGCTTCCTTCCAGTAAAGCATTCAACTGACCCCTTTCCAAGCATTGTATGGGGCATGTTCGCCATTCTCCATTAAATTTCTCAATCCTACTTTAAGGGTAGATGCTTCCAAGAAGATGCTAGAAGAAATGGATGAACATGCTAAGGCCATTAGGCAAGACATCAAACCCGCCAAGGATAGGCAGAAGGCTTATGCAGATTTGAACAATCAAGAGTGGCTCTTCAAGAAGGGGGATATGGTTTTCATTCGTGTATGACCCAAGAAGAGTTCCTTATCCCTGGGAGAATTTAAAAAGCTTAGCCCAAGGTATTGCGAGCCTTATAGGATCCTCAAAAGCCTAGGACCTAATGCTTACAAACTTCAACTCCTTGAAAAGATAAAAGTTCACAACGTATTTCATGTTAGTCTACTAGAAAAATATGTGCCTAATCCTATCCATGTACTAAGTGATCAAAAAATTGTAATGCCTAGCCAAGGAGTCCTTGAGCTACAGCCAAATAAAATCCTAGATGCCAGAGAGAGACAATTGAGGAGTAGAACCCTTAGAGAATGCCTTATTCAGTGGGGAAGGATTGTCCTGAAAAAGATGCTACAAGGATAGATGAGAATACTCTTCATCAATAATACCCACAGTTTCTCTTGAGATAAGGACATCTCGATTTCTCTAAGGGGAGAAGGATGTAATACTTCCACACAATTAAAAATTAGTTGGTTAGTTTGAAAGTTAGTTAGTAAATTAATAAGTTAGTAAGGTTACTAACTAACTAAAGTAAAAATCAACTAACATTAATAACTAGTAATTTTTATTTAATTAAAAATATAAAAAATTGAGTCGTAATCCGATATTTTTTCTAGATTAACAAGGACTGTAGCCACCCTTCACAGAAGTTACAATGTAAAGGAGAGTTATGAGCCATATTAATCACTAATGTTAATGTGTATAGTATGGATGGTCCAAAAATATTAGATTTTTGGGCAAAACTAGCACATTTTAGATATTTTAGATATTACTTATTGTAAATATCCTAAAAAAGCTATGGAGATTTCTAGAATAGGATGTAATGTAAAAAAAAAGTAAGTGGTTTTTTTCATCTTGTTTTGGAGATTTAATACATAAAAAGAAGGATTGGCAAAATCGCGCGCGTCACGATCGTAATTTACAGATAGTAAACAATACTTCAAATAATGAGAAGAAGAAGGAGTGATCCAAAAGATTTCTAAGCAAGTGTCTTGGAGTTTTACCCCCCTTTTGGAGCCAACGGAACTATTAGAATTGTGATTTAAGCATCAGATTGCTGATTTTTCCAAGATCCCCTCCATAAAGAGCTCTTCTTCTCAGCCACAACCCTTCTTATCTTGTTTAGCTATAAATATGAGGCATGGAGAGCAGTTAGAGAAGCACAAGGAGACCCCAAGAGGCTACGAGAGAGAGGTAGAGAGAGGGAGGTAGAATGATACCCCTCCAAGAGATTGTGAGAAAAAGCTTGAGAGAAAGAGAGAAACAGAGAGAGAGAGAGAGAGAGAGAGAGAGAGAGAGAGAGAGAGAGAGAGAGAGAGAGAGAGAGAGAGAGAGAGAGAGAGAGAGAGAGAGAGAGAGAGAGAGAGAGAGAGAGAGAGAGGAGTTACCCCGTGAGGTTGCAAGGGAGAGAGTTAGCTCAATTCCCCCTATCTCAGTCTTCAACTAAGCCACCTTCTCTTACGCTCTCCGATCTCAAATCCATTCCTTATTCTTTATCTCTTGAATCCACTTGCAGACGATGGCCTCCAAGCAAAAGATCTCTCCAAATGCTGAAACTTCAACCAAATTGCAACTACGAAAAACGCATCTCTTATGAATCAGGAGCACCCCGTTGTATTAGGGAAAAGAAATTGGGAGAAAAGGATGTTTACATTAATTATCACAACTTAATTGAGCATGTTTCGAGATAATGAGTATACTAGGAAAATATTGTTTATCACATTCATCTTAGGTGATCAATTAAAATTGCACTTAGAAGCCATTAAATTGCACATAAATTGCATGAAAATTTTATGCTAATATATATATGAAAATTTTTAAGAATACACATTGAACTGTAATTAATCCTGATAGATTTTATGCATCCACATCCATTTGCTTGGTTGAAATAATAGGAAATCCTATTACATCTCACAAAACATAGATTAAACTTGTGATAGGTTCCTAGGAAGTTGAAAGAATTTCAAACCCTAAAGAGTTGAAGGATTCTTCTCAAGGCCCATCTTCCTTAAAGCTGAAAGGAATTCAAAGTCCTTAAGTAACTAGATGAATTACGCGACAAACCCTAGTTCAAATGAATACGTAGGGTTTCGTTGTAGGGAAGCCAATGTCCCAAATTGCAATCAATATTGCAAGGATACTCCTTCATTCAAAAGAATGAGAAAATTAAATTAGGTTATCTCTGGAAATTTTGGATGATAACGAGGACAAAGCTGAGACTAGATGCTATCGCATGAAATCGGAATTTCCTTCGGCAAAGAGAACAAAGAATTGTCTAGTACATATTGTGCAAATCTGCTTGTGTTTGTATTTAGGAACACCTGTTTGGAAAATGAGTTATCTAATAAAGGAATAAACAAGGAGAAAATCTTTCAAATGGATTTAGGTTGAAACACCTGGGAAAGGCATATTGAGCACCCCCATCTAGCTGGCCAACCCTATCCAAGGGGGTTTTTTTGACAACCAAATCGGGAATGTGGACCGAACCTGTCGTGAGAGGTCTCTCCATTGAAACGTTTGTTCTTAGGAGGATGCTTGGGTTCTAGGGGACTCTAGCTGTAAATCCCCTGCCCCCGAATCCTACTCAGATGGTTTACGTGACTCGAGAAGGAATCTCGAGGCCCTATTACTAATGCAAGGGTAGATACTTGGGAGGAAAATAAGACGCATCCTTACGGATTACGGGAATCATCCTTGGGATGGAATTTGTATCTTAGTTGAAATTTTAATATAAAGTTTACTTTCAAGGAATTTGTTTGATTTGTTTTTTGTGTTAGTGCATAAAATTATGTGAAGGAACATGTGACTAATGGGTTAATTAAGGAAGCTGCTTGTATGTGTTACCACTAATGTGCCCTTAGGTAAGTAGGAAACTAAAGCTATCAAGGGAAGCAGGTGGGTGGAACCCTTGATGGGTTCGTCCTACGATAGGGTGGTCCCAGAGAATTGGGAGGCTTCTCAACATTCAAATTGCGATGACGTATTGACCTTAGATGACGTAGGGTAGAACCTTGGCTCATATCATTC
The DNA here is from genome assembly GCF_053477565.2 of Lygodium microphyllum. Taxonomy (NCBI): domain Eukaryota; kingdom Viridiplantae; phylum Streptophyta; class Polypodiopsida; order Schizaeales; family Lygodiaceae; genus Lygodium; species Lygodium microphyllum. The sequence continues at coordinate 59,994,262 of NC_141163.1, forward strand.
TAGGGGACCGAAATGGGACTTTACCCTACGGGTAGAGAGGTCGATCGATGCATTCCTCTCATTTTCCATTCTCTTTGAACCAAGTGTGATATGATTCTACCTCAATTTAGATGCTCTACACAAAGTAGATCGTCTAAAGACCGCATCTAAAGACCGACACTAGAAGGTTGTAAAATGACTTAACCATTAGAAACCTAGGAAGATTCAAGTCGATCCTAACAGGGTTGGCTGACACATTTCATTGCGAAGTAGACTTGGGAGTCGCTAACTGACAAACCCTGTGACATTTTGTGGGAGTGCTAGGCGGCATCTTTTAGATCAGACTCCCAATGGACTACTAAAACATGTCGCGATCTAGGCATGTTACACTTATTAACAGTTGGCATAGATGCTAACTAGCATGTACGTTAGCTAGTTAATAGCTAACATATACACTAACTATGCTAGTTAGCATGCTTGATAGTTAATATATACGCTAATAGTTGGCATATATACTTGTTACCATGTATGCTAGCTAGATAACAACTTACATATATGATAGATATGGTATTTAACATATATATTAGCAGCCTCATATGTTATTCATTTTCTTTTGTTCTATTTTAATTATCATATTTATATTGTAGTTGGTCTTTGTAAATCCTTTCACATGTAGCTCTTCTAGAAGAAAAAAAGGCCTTATTGTATTATCACCTAGATGACTGGAGAGTAGCCTTCATGGGCCCTTTGCATATTTTGGCCATGTCAAGAATGATATTGATAGCATCTCTGCTCCTATCAAGCCTGCCTCTGCCATGTCATTACTAGAGCATAGAGGTCATATGTAGGAGCCAAATAACTCCACCATAGAGTTGTTCCATTCATGGTAAGTAGTACAAGGGGTGGAGGATGCAACAAATGAACCTCAGATGCATGAAGAGGATGAGATTGATTGTGGATATGAGAAAGTTAACATTGTCATCTAGGAGTTGGATATGCATGGATGTAGTGACAAATGTGCGTAATTCTTTCTTTGTACTCTTGTGTTGGTAATAGGAGTTTGTTCCATGCTTTCCTTGGAAGTCTATTTATATCAATTATAGTAGTAGATATAGCTTTGAAAAAAATATTATTGCTCAAGATAAAATGTTTCCAAAAAAGAAAGTTAATAAAAGAACAAAAGTTCTTCCAATCAAGGAGATAGAAATGGAGAGGTATCTAAGTATAACAATGAGGCCTACAGAGGGTTTTAAGAACAACATCCCCCAAAGCAAGAGGATCATAGGGCATTCATTCTAGTTCTAAATGGGGTATTGGTTAACCATCATAGGAGAATGGACAATATTCCAAAGCATGTAAGATACCTACAATAGGTCAAAACAATTGATGGATAGCACATCTACATAATGTCATGGAGAATTTCATAGTCTTTATGTGGAGTTGTGCATGCCAAGATAAGGATGAATGTCACTATCAGACATTTCCAAAAATATCAACAATTCATGGTAGTACTACACATACAAGCCACCTTCTTCAAGTGTTGATAGATTACTAAAAAATATATTGATATGGATGATTTTTCATATAACTGCTTCAAAAATCTACATTGTTGCTGTTTGATCACATTAAAAGTAAAGAACTTGACAATGACTCATAGCTAGAAGAGAAGCTTTGTGACAATGTGTTGCAATGGCTCACAAATTGGCCATGAGCAAAAAATGGTTTGAAATATGGTCAACAGTACCACAGATGGAAATATCACTAGATGATGAGACTCTAGACATGTTCCAAATGGTGGTATAGTAGTGAATGTTCAAATTGGAATATTTTCCATCAAGATATTTTGTACATTTTTTGGCTAGTGATTGTATGTACTTGTATGTACACCAATATGACTTCATACATGTTCTTGTTAGTGCATACATACCAACTTATATGTATGCTTAAGGGACTTTATAAATGTTTAGGCTAGTGCTTGCACACCCACTTTTATGTATGCCAAATTAAGCTCATATATGTTGGTTGGTGCTTATGCACCAAGTCATAAAAATAGAATATACAATGTTTATTAAAAAATTATGTACATTGAGCACACGTCTTGAAATTGTGATTGTAAGTAGCACAATCTTCAATGGCTCTACAACAAGCAATGCTTCTACATCAATCAAACTTATTCATGTATGTTCTTGTAATATCTCCGCACAATAAAAGTTAGTTGGTTGGTTCGTAAGTTAGTTAGTCAATTAATAAGTTAGTAAGATTACTAACTAAAGACTAACTAAGGTAAAAACTAACAAACATTAATTATTGATAATTTTTATTTAATTTAAAATATTTTATTTAGAAAAATCAAGAGTCGTAAATTCGATATTTTTCTCGAATTGGCAAAGACCGTAGCTACCCTTCACGTAAATTACAACGTGAACGAGACTTATGAGTTATATTAATCACTAAGTTCATGTGTATAGTTTGGAAGGTCCAAAAACATTAGAGTTTGGACAAAACTAGTATATTTTAGATAAATCGTGTGCGCCGCGATCGCAGTTTACAGGCAGTAGACAGCACTTCGAACAGAGAAAAGAAGAAGGAGTGAACTGAGAGCTTTCTAACCAAGTGTCCTGGGGTTTTACCCCCCTTTCGGAGCCAATGGAACCATCAGATTTATGATCTGAGCATCAGATCACTGATCTTTCCAAGATCCCCCTCCACAAAGAGCTCCACTTCTCAACCACAAGCCCTCTTCTCTAATTCACTATAAATACGGGGCATGGGAGAGGCATAGGAAGCATAAGGAGATCCCGAGAGGCTACGAGAGAGAAGTAGAGAGAAGGATACCCCTCCAAGAGATTGTGAGGAAGAGCTTGAAAGAGAGCTTGAGAGAGAGAGAGAGAAGAGTCACCCCGAGAGCTGCAAGGAAGAGAATTAGCTCAATTCCCTCTATCTCGATCCTTGGCTTAACCATCTTCTCTTACGATCTCCCATCTTGAATCTATTCTACCTTCTTAAATCTCTTGAGTCTACCTACGGACGATGGCCTCCAGGCAAAGAATGTCGCGTGCGAATGACAATCCCGCAACCAACAACAAGGCTTCGGGCAAAGGCATCACTATCAATCCAACTGCAGTTCCGGTCGTAAGTAATGTATTTTCAAATTGATTGATGCTTGCTTTGATTCTTGTATGAGATACGTTAGGCCCCATACTATTGCACGAGTATAGGTCATGGGAAATGATAAATTTCATCTCGCTTACTCGGACGATGGAGTTTGTGAAGTGCATATATCAAGGGAAGATAATTGCACCTAGTTACATATGACTTATTTGCTAGGAGAGCAATTACAAGGAAGAATTAGTCAAGCGTTATGAATGGCATAGTCGTCAAAAGAACGATATTAAAAGATTGGGCATACAAGTTCTAGATTAAAGTATAGTCAAGGGTTATAACTAGCATGATTGCTAAAAGAATATGACATTAAGAATCATGAATAGAGAAGTACCAGTTTAAAGTTTAGATACTTCAAAAGTACTTAGCTTAAGAGCCCAAATATTGAGAAGAATTATATTCTAGCTCAAGGCAAGGCATGTTAAAGTCTAATTACTTGAGATAATATCACACTTATCTTATCAAGTATTTATACGTTATGCCTATGACATGTTTGATATATGAGGATAATTTTCTAATTGCCTCATGACTTGACTAAGAGCCATTACAAGAAATTGATCATAAGGGTTAAAGCTAGGATGTCTTGAGATCCGTTGGATAACGATGACTTTTGCCAATCCAAATTCATGGTTGGGTTATCAATCAAGGTAAGTGACCTATAGAACTTACATCATGAATAGTGTTTGAACCCTTAACATATGCCCTAGCCAAAGGAAAGAAGTGTTAAGAACATGTTTGCATGGTATTGCTCTTAGATCCCAAGGGAGTGATGGACCTAAAAACGGGCCGGCACTGGCTCATGCACTAGCCGGACCTCGTCACTATGCACAAGACAACCCCTCGGCCTCGCGGCCAGGAGCGTCTATCAAAATCTCTGCCTTCCTAAACATTGCGTTTGTAATACGTTGTAGTCCAACTGATCCTAACCCAATATTGCTCCTCAAAGGGAGTCCCTTTCACATAGCCAAAAGGCTCGAATCACATACACATGGGGTTCCTCCTACGGCTGAATGCCGACAACCCTCTGCGACTCTCCTACACCTTGGGGATTGGCCCCTCGATGCGCCGCTCAACATTTAAACATTTCGCACAAACGTCACTCAAGGTACCAAATAAACGTATCCAGGAATGTACCATTGTCCTTACTTAACTTCCCCTATAACCCTCGACTAGCCTACAGCATAGGAACCTCACACTCTCAACGGTGGGTCATATCCCAAAAACAATTGCAATGCATATCCAGGAGCTAACTCTGATACTTTTAATTTCCTCTAAATGATCATGCAAAGAGGTGGATGCCTAGTGCTCAAACATCTTAAAAATCAGCAGCGTGCAAGTGCAAATCATCTCTTTCATGCTTTTCTTTCTAACCGCTTTGTGCTTCGTTGCAACACCTAGCACCGAAGTGATCTTCGTGCTACTAGGTTTTAATTTTTATCATTATTATTCCGTCCTAGTTGCAATGCATATAAAATCAACAAATTATTCCTCATGCTCAACGGCATTTAACCATTTTTTCCACAACTCTACCCTTCCCCGTTGATAGGGCATCATTGCATTCATTTCTTTCAGGGTTTCCTTGCCATTTTTATGTGGAGAAAGGAAGGAAACACACACTACAACATATAAACAAGGCTGAACTGAAGCATAACTTCATGCCCCAGCCTTGCTATACATCAACAAACATAAATCCTATTTTTCTGTATTTTTCGTAGCCCCAAATGTATATTTCCCTTATTTTTCATGGTGTTTTTATCATTTTTCCCCATTTTTTCCATTTTCTTGTATTTTTTAAATTGCTGAAAATTGAAACCAGTTTGTGGGCTGTGGCCCTTAGTTCATTTGCAACAAAATTGAAAGATTAGTTGATGTGTATCGACGGTTTTCCCCATTTATATGCCCAAAACCCTTGTTTTTCCTTCATTTTTATGGTTTTCCGTGTCTCGGTTCCCTATTTTCTGCTATCCCACACATGTTTTCCAGATTTTTAAATGATGAACAGCTAGAAACCAACTCAAAGCACGACATACTCAAAACTCAATCCATATGAACACATTTTTATCAACCAAATTTGCATCAAAAGACCATTTTCCTTGAAAAAACAATTATTACCGTGTCTTGCGGGTTTTTCCATTAAATTTGGCACGTCCCACGATTGATTTCCAGCCATGAATTCTGCTTGGAATCAGCAATCTACAATGGTTTTGCATTGCTCTTTCATCCCGTCAAGAATCGGCATCCATCCGGCCGTCCATCTTCATCCTATTCCTTCAAGCACGAACGGGGGCTAAGAGGAGAGAGAGAGAGGAGAGAGAAAGACTGGTTTTCTCTCTCTTCAACCAGTCCACCATTGCGGGAGCGGAGACCGGCGAATTGATCGGCACATCATCTTCATCAGGCCTGGAGGTCCATAACCATGGCTTCTTTGTGAGCCAGCAATCGATTGTGGGGGGGGGGGGTCGCGTTTTTTTCGGCGGCTGTTTTCAGCCGCCGCCCCCCCTCCATATCCACGATTTTTTGAGGGGGGGGTGCCAAAGGTCACCCCCCCTCCTTCACACCTTTTCAAATTTCCATTTTGGACCCCCTCTTGGGCACCCCGGCCGGTTTCGGGCCATCTTCCGCACCCGGACTCGGAACTTCGATCTGAAAATTCCTATGAGCTCGTCTCAACATCCCGGACAGGCCTGCAGCTTCACTGACTGGCACAGGCGCACGGAAAAATTATGAAAATTCACGGAGTGTCGCACGGGCGCCCGTCAAGCACTTAATGCTTAAAATCGTCCTAGGTCGAGCTGCCGCCTTCGTGGTTGAGCATTTTCCCCCGCATTTCCATATTTTTCCCCTATTTTTAGGCATGTTCCGGGGCCTAAAATCCATCCTTCATTGGCGACCACGGGATAGGACGACTCAGTCCGTCGAACCCACGAACATATCTGCACATAAACAACCAAAGAAGCATCAAACTGATACAAAACAATTATCACCATAAAACTCAGCACAATGCTCCCCCTACCCCTGACAGAACCAAGGCATAACATCCACAAGGAGTAGGCCTAGCATCATCTAATAGAAGATCCGAAGTGAGTCACGAACCAGCTGCTCCAACACAGCCAAACTAAAAAGAACTGTCAAAGAGGTTGCCCTAAATGGTAGTCTGAACTACTTACCAACTAAAGACAACGCAACTAGGAGCTCCTACAAGGCGAGGACTCCTATAGCCTGAGCAAAGGATATTTTCTTTCAGTATATCTCTTCTTTGAGGGTTTTGATTGGATGAACATACTTGGCATGTAAAAAGGAGGGAGCTGAGCGTAGTGACCCAAGGAGAACAGGGCATCGGTCTCAGGACCTGTCTCGGCACCCAAGAACCTACCAAGCCCTCGCAAGGCGACACTTAATCCTTTTCTAACGCTCACTTTTATTTTCGCTCCAACCTTCCTTGTTTTGATATTATTTTTCCAGCAAGAAGCCACCCCTAGGAAGACAAGGTATCGGCCCCGGGTCTGACTCGTCCCCAGGAACCTACCAGGCCTTCGCAAGGCGATGATCAACTGCTTATATATTTTTATTTCTTTGCTTTTCTGTGATAGGGGTTAGAACCCCTTTTTACACACCTTCGTATTGATATTCATCTTTTGGGATGTTCAGGATTTCTTGGCATCATTATTATTATCTTCTAGCAGGCTTCTCTAACTGCCTCACTACTAACAAGAACGCCTAGAACGGCTGCCTAGCAGGCTGGCAGAACAGGGTCACTAGGACTTCCTTCTCAAACAGGTCTTTTAATGTCTAACAATGTCTTTACAGGAGGTAATGACTACTCCAACCTCCCTCAAACATACTTAGCCTAAACTTGGGACTTTATGCCTTGGTCGCCGGTCCCCAACAAAAAGTATCCCCTCAACAAGTACAAATACACATATAACAGGAAAGAAAGGTACTTGTAAAGGAGAAATATCACCTGGAGTGGCCACAAGAAGCTTCCATCGCAGCAAAGGCTCCTCCAGGCTCCACCAAATTCCACGAACCACGAAACCTGTCCAGCACAACACTCAACAAAAACCCAATTAAACGCACCCGCACTAGACAGGAAAATGGCCCTCTTGGCCTAATGAAATCAGACATGACTTTGCTACAAAACTGAATCGGCCCTCTTGGCCTAATGAAATAAACCAATATTATGCAGAACATCCACCTGGAAACAACCATGATAGACATCAAAGCATACCATTCCCAGGGAAACAAAGGCTCGTAGCCCTAAACTAGGTGCATTAAATTATGACCTATCCCTCCTGCGTATATCGCAAGAGGTGTTCGCATCACATGGCGTCGAATCAGTCTATGGGTCCCCGATAATAAAGGTAGATGAGTCTCGCTTACCCTCTGCATCACCCAAATCAACCATCGTCTGCCAAAGAGGGCATGTTCAGAAAGCATACCCCACAAACGACCAGGTCCTGTCTCACCATCAATAGATATATCGGGACAAGGGCCACAATTAAAGAAGAGGTCCTCTTCATACGCAAGATTAGCCAATGAATCGGCAAACTGATTCCAATTCCGTGGAATCAGCTGAAAAGACACTCTATCGAATTCGTCTAGCAGGGCTATGGCAGTATGATGGTACATACAAAGGATGGGGTTCCGTACCATGTACGTCCCATTGAGTTGATTTAAAACCAACTGAGAGTCCCCTTTCACCAACAACTGGCGGATACCACCCTTTTTTGCAATATTCAAACCCATGATCAGGGCTTTGTATTCTGCCATATTATTGGTAAAATTCGCCCCGAGATAAGCAGCTAACTTCATGACAATGCGTCGTCGGGGGTCTCGGATGACAACTCCTACACTTCCTTTTTTGCATGCACCCCTGGACGCCCCATCAAAGTACAAGGTGTACGTCCATAAAGGGTTTACATATCCCGCCATCCAGAACTCTACTCGTAATTATGGTAATCGAAATTCAGCATTTTCAACGGGTGGACTGTAGGCTCCATCCCTCCATCATCATTGAATTCAACAGGGATGCTCGTCAAAAGTTGTAGGCAGTGATGGCAGAAGACCTTGATTTCCCAAATGAATGTCCCGCCTTCTTGCTCAATCACCTTGTATCCTTTGCTCCACCAAATGAGCTTTCCCTGATGATATCTTTGTTCCAAATATGGGTGTTCTAAATAAGGGATCAGACGACCCATCAACCTCTATCACGATTTCCTTGCAGATGTTTGATCGATCTTGCCTAGACCTGCAAGGCAGTCATAGCATTAGTGCAATCAGAAATAATAAGGTTTAATCTTGTTAAGATTAACCTTATTTTTAAATTCTATCCCCTCAAGGTCAACTAACAACACTGTAGATTTATTCTTTCCTATCCTAACGATCTTATAAGGCCCATCCCATTTGGGTTCTAGCTTGCCTGGGAATAATTCACGTCGTGCGTCATAATACAGAACAAGCTGTCCTTTCTTGAAGGTGTATTTCTTGGCTTTGAGGTCGTGTAGCTGCTTCATTCGGCGCTTCGCCACTTCTTGGTGCAATAAGCTCTGCAGCTTAAGCTCATCTAAATGTGCCAGTGTCGTCAAGCGCTCAAAAAGAGCGTCTTCATCGCTCAAAGAATGATTGATGGCAAACCGAATAGTCGGCAGCTCAATTTCTAAAGGCAAGACACACTCCTCCCCATATACTAACTTGAACGGGGTATGGCCAGTGGCTCGTTTGAAAGTCGTATTATAGGCCCACACTGCCACGTATAACTTTTTATCCCAATCCCGTTTCTTTTCTGAAACAATTTTGGACAGGATGCCCACAAGCTGCTTGTTGGTGCTTTCAACCTGACCATTGGCTTGCGGATTATATGGGGTTGTCTTGTTATGCTTGATGTTCCACAACTCTGTCAAACCTTTGATCACCTTATTCAGGAAATGAGTTCCGCGGTCCGACACTAATTCTTTCGGTGGACCAAACCGGCATATTATCTGCTCTAAAAGGAAACTAGCAGTTTCTTTAGCATCATCTTTCCTTGTTGCACGTGCTTCTGACCACTTTGTGAAGTAGTCAGTTGCTACAATGATGTACCGTTTTTGCGTAGTCGATGACGGAGTAATAGGACCCACAAAGTCTATTCCCCACTTCTCAAATGGAAGTATCGCCATAATAGGGGTGAGTGGTCGTTTCCTATTCTCTCGACTATCATGTCGTTGGCAAATATCGCATCGCTTAACATACGCAAACGAATCCTGGAAGATGGCAGGCCACCAATAACCTGCTCTTAAAGCCTTTTGTGCTGTAAGCCGTCCAGCAAAATGGCCACCGCAAGCAGAATCATGGCACTCTTCCAAAATGAATGGCACCTCGTCAGGCGTCACACATCGGCGATAGATGTCGTCAACCCCTTGCCGATATAATGTACCTGCGATCAAGGCAAACTTTAACGCTTGCTGCTTAATTTTCCTTTTCTCAGCCTTAGATAGTACGGATCCCGCCTCTCCTGTTGATAAATAATGCGTTATTGCAGCATACCAGGAGGGAATAGATGCCGTATCTATTTTAAATATCATCTCTATGTCACTACCTTCAGCCACAGATTCTTTCGGCTCCCCAAAGTCCACTAGACATTCCACGATGCCTTGCAACCTTGGTGGCTTACTCTTGATTTCATAATCAAATTCCTGCAAAGTGATCAACCACTTCGCTAAACGATCAGGCGGCTGTAACTTATTCATCAATAGTCGAAGTCCCTCCGCCTTCGTATAAAGCACGACTTTCTCATAGAGAATGTAATGCCTGAACTTCTTGGTCCCAAAGACCATCGCTAGACACAGCTTCTCCATGTAGGTGTAATTGATTTCGGATACCTCCAACTTCCGACTAGCAAAAGCAATCGGGTGGTACCACTTCTCTTCCCAAATTTGGGCTAAACAGCAGCTGATACTATACATGGTGGCTGCTGAAAATATATAGAACACCTCACCTCTTTTAGGTGCTTTTAAAACGGGCGCTCTTGCTAGCTCTTGTTTCACATCCTCGAATGCTACCTTACAAGGGTCACCCCATACAAATGAACAGCTAAAGGACAATAAATTTGTAAGTGGCAACGTTCTTTCTGCTAAGGCGTTAATGAATCTACGGTAGTAACCAACCGAAGACAGAAAGCTATGAACTTCTTTCGGAGTGCGTGGTGGACCCATGGCAATTATAACTTTGACCTTTTCGGGGTCTGTCGCAATTCCTACCGAACTAACCACATGACCCAACAATAGCCCATAAGGTACTCCAAAAACGCACTTCCGTGGGTTTAGGGCGATGCAAAATTGTCTACAGCGCTCAAAGCATTTTCTCAAAATGATCAACTGCCTTTCTCTCACGGTGGCGGCCCCTAAGTCATCAATAAACACCCTCAACTCTTCAGGGGATATGTCACCGAATGTCTTATCGGCTGTTCGTTGCCACGAACCAGGCGCATTGCATAAACCAAAAGCCATCACGTGGTAAGCAAAAGTGCCAAATACAGTGATGAAAGTTGTTTTCAACTTGTCCTCTTCTGCAATTGCCATTTGGTTGTATCCTGCAAAGCAATCCATAAACGAATATATCTCCCTACCCGCTAATTGATCCAAAATCTGGTCAATAAATGGTAATGGGTAGTAGTCCTTAACTGTCTGCTTATTCAGCTCCCTAAAGTCTACACATAAACGGATCTGATTATTCTTCTTCTTTCTAATCACAACTGGCGAACACCATTCCGTGTGTTGTACAGGGAAAATCAAACCCGCTTTTCGAAGCTTCTGTAACTCTTCAAACAACCCGTCCCTTAATTCGAAAGGCATACGCCTGACTTTCTGCCGTACAGGACGACTACCCTCTTTCAACGGAATTGTATGAACAGCAAGACTGGGAGGGATGCCTCTCAACTCATCATAACTCCAGGCAAAGATATCACGGAATTCCTGGATCAAGGCCACATAGTCCTCCCTTTCTGCTGAGCTGAGCATAGAGCCTAATTTGATTGGCCGCGAATCATCAAGCGTACCAAGGTCTAGCTCGATAACATCTGCATCTCTTATACGATCTTGGGCCTCTATCGGCTCGTTCAAAGTGATCTGATAGATGTCCTCCGTGGTGGATCCCTCTTTGGACTCATCACTCGATGATGCCTCACTAACAGATGAATCTTCTAATGTCTCCAATTCTGTAGAAGATAGAGGAGCCCTCTCACTCTGCGGGGACTCAGGATAAGCATCAACCACCACACGCTGGGCACCTCTGCCGAATAACAATCGACCGGCGGGTATATCCACTTGGCAATCCGCTTGCAAGATCCAAGGTCGTCCAAGTAATACTTGGTAACTTGGCCGCCCTGCAAAACGAATCACCCTAAAGTCCAACAGGCATTCTACATTTGCAACAGTGACATGGACCTTAGTAATGCAGCCTTCCGGCTGTCTCAAACTGTCATCTGCCATTCTGAGAATTGTGGAAGTATCTTTCTGAATCGCAAGACCCAACCTTTCCATCAGTTCAGAACTCATAATGTTAACAGATGATCCCGTGTCGACAATGGCATAATCTACTAATATCCCATCGACATAGGCTGCAACCCTTGGGCAATGCTTCTCAGCATGCTCGAACCAGTCATCACCAACTCGCGCAATACCCAAAGGTTCTACAATATACCCGGTACGTAGGATCTTTCTAAATTCCTTACGTACTCCTGGGGAAAGCTTAATAAGCTGCAAAAGGTTCACATCCGGCTTGACTTCGCAAAGAGAGCCCGCCAAATCGAATTCATGATAGTTCGATAGGGCTCGCTTTTCACGCCAAACCATCCGCTCTTTAGGTCGCTGAACTGGCTTCATTGCCTCTTTCCTAACTTTCACCTTCTTCTTTGGTGCTTCCTTATCGGCTTTACTCTCTACGGGCTTCAAAGGTCCCCCTTCTAGGGCAGGATCCAAAACTTGCGTTCCTTTGTCGCCTTGTTTAGGGTTTCCGTCGACAGGCTTATCCATGTCGGCTTCTCTACCCTTTTTACCTCTTGTAAGGACAGCTCGTAGATTAGAGGTTTCAGCATCATTAACGCGTACAGCCTCAATCAAACTAACCCCACTTCCACTTGGTAGCTCTTCCACTGTAGTCTTTGGTCGTTGAAGTATTTGTTTAGGCCCATCCTCTCGCTGGGAATCATTTCCTTGGGCACGATGATTAACAGGCCCTGGTTGCCGACTACCCCGCTGGAGGGAACTGATCTTACTCCAGCAAGTAGCTGCTAGATGGCCGGATTTTCCACAAATGTCGCACTTAACATTTGGGCAATTTCTTGGATAGTGCTGCCCGCCACACCATTTGCAACTAAACCTCGACGGTGCACCCTCCTCCGGGTATCTACTTCCTATCAAATTTTGTTGTTTTTTAAGGAAGTTGACATCAACAGCTATTTGTCGATACTGCTCCGTAATCATGTCGGTATAATGCTTCATCATGTCCTTAACCTCGCCAAGAACATTGGAAGAACTCGACTCATAGCCTTGGTCATTACCATGTCGTTCAATCGGCCTAACAATTCGATTAGGCACTGGTTGTTGAGCCACAGGCATGGTATTAGAATTGACCGCCTGGCCTCCACCACTTGGAGCCATTTGACTGCCCGTAGGCATCGACATGCTAGGGGGAGCTGGTAATAAAGGGACATTCTGTATCATGTTCCCTCTCCCATTAGGGTTAGCCATCGCTATCCCTTGGCCACTACTGCCATTGGCTATTGCCATATTGTTTCCCAATACTAAACCCATGTTCGAATTGCCTCTAGAAGCATAGGCTGCTTGTAGTCGGGATTCCACCTCTTGTGCTCGTGTAATGGCAGTATCTATATCCCCCAAGGGGACACTACTCAACTGTAATTGGATATTAAAGTCCAAACCATGTAGGAAATATTGCAATTGGGCAGCTGCGGGGATAGGGATAGAGGTGTCCAACTTACGGAAGACCTCTTTTATCTTCTTCGCATAAGCACGAATATCCTCGTGTGGATCTTGGCGGGTCACGTTGAGTATACGCAACCAATATTGCCCACCCCTTTCAGGGGCAAACTCCCTTCGAAAAGCTCCATAAAATGCATCAATGTTCAATATGGTTCCGGCTTCTAAACCATGATACCATATAGCGGCTCTTCCTTTGAGAGTCATGTTGAAGAACATCATTAAATGTCCTTCTTCTTGAATGCGACAGTTAAACATCAACTTTTGAAACTCCCTAATGTGGAGTTCCGCATCTTCCTCAACTAGCCCATTAAAAATGGGTAGCGGGTAACCTAGAGCCGGCAAATCCGTCGTTCCTGCTGGAATTGCAATAGGCTGCGCCATGACGAGGATTGGATTTGCACTAGGAATAGGGAACGGTGGGGTTACACCTCCCGCAATTGACGTGGACTGGCTTATGGAAGGAAGGGGAGTACTAGAGCTTCCACCTTCTCCTAACTTACTGCTTGTGGTCCTAAGACCACTAGATCCACTCCCTCGTAAGGGTTCAGCACCGCTACGCTTAGGGGAATATCTCCTAAAAATTTCAGCACGTCGCCTAGCTCTTTCGTCTCTTTCTTGCTTTTGGATTTCTGCTAGACGATGCTTATCAATAAATAACGGATCAATCTCAGTATCCTTTGGCATAAACTGCTAGTTGGTCCTTAAACAACCAGGATTCGAGAACCGCCACTTTTAAGCAGCTCCCGGCAAACGCACCACTGATGGACCTAAAAACGGGCCGGCACTGGCTCATGCACTAGCCGGACCTCGTCACTATGCACAAGACAACCCCTCGGCCTCGCGGCCAGGAGCGTCTATCAAAATCTCTGCCTTCCTAAACATTGCGTTTGTAATACGTTGTAGTCCAACTGATCCTAACCCAATATTGCTCCTCAAAGGGAGTCCCTTTCACATAGCCAAAAGGCTCGAATCACATACACATGGGGTTCCTCCTACGGCTGAATGCCGACAACCCTCTGCGACTCTCCTACACCTTGGGGATTGGCCCCTCGATGCGCCGCTCAACATTTAAACATTTCGCACAAACGTCACTCAAGGTACCAAATAAACGTATCCAGGAATGTACCATTGTCCTTACTTAACTTCCCCTATAACCCTCGACTAGCCTACAGCATAGGAACCTCACACTCTCAACGGTGGGTCATATCCCAAAAACAATTGCAATGCATATCCAGGAGCTAACTCTGATACTTTTAATTTCCTCTAAATGATCATGCAAAGAGGTGGATGCCTAGTGCTCAAACATCTTAAAAATCAGCAGCGTGCAAGTGCAAATCATCTCTTTCATGCTTTTCTTTCTAACCGCTTTGTGCTTCGTTGCAACACCTAGCACCGAAGTGATCTTCGTGCTACTAGGTTTTAATTTTTATCATTATTATTCCGTCCTAGTTGCAATGCATATAAAATCAACAAATTATTCCTCATGCTCAACGGCATTTAACCATTTTTTCCACAACTCTACCCTTCCCCGTTGATAGGGCATCATTGCATTCATTTCTTTCAGGGTTTCCTTGCCATTTTTATGTGGAGAAAGGAAGGAAACACACACTACAACATATAAACAAGGCTGAACTGAAGCATAACTTCATGCCCCAGCCTTGCTATACATCAACAAACATAAATCCTATTTTTCTGTATTTTTCGTAGCCCCAAATGTATATTTCCCTTATTTTTCATGGTGTTTTTATCATTTTTCCCCATTTTTTCCATTTTCTTGTATTTTTTAAATTGCTGAAAATTGAAACCAGTTTGTGGGCTGTGGCCCTTAGTTCATTTGCAACAAAATTGAAAGATTAGTTGATGTGTATCGACGGTTTTCCCCATTTATATGCCCAAAACCCTTGTTTTTCCTTCATTTTTATGGTTTTCCGTGTCTCGGTTCCCTATTTTCTGCTATCCCACACATGTTTTCCAGATTTTTAAATGATGAACAGCTAGAAACCAACTCAAAGCACGACATACTCAAAACTCAATCCATATGAACACATTTTTATCAACCAAATTTGCATCAAAAGACCATTTTCCTTGAAAAAACAATTATTACCGTGTCTTGCGGGTTTTTCCATTAAATTTGGCACGTCCCACGATTGATTTCCAGCCATGAATTCTGCTTGGAATCAGCAATCTACAATGGTTTTGCATTGCTCTTTCATCCCGTCAAGAATCGGCATCCATCCGGCCGTCCATCTTCATCCGATTCCTTCAAGCACGAACGGGGGCTAAGAGGAGAGAGAGAGAGGAGAGAGAAAGACTGGTTTTCTCTCTCTTCAACCAGTCCACCATTGCGGGAGCGGAGACCGGCGAATTGATCGGCACATCATCTTCATCAGGCCTGGAGGTCCATAACCATGGCTTCTTTGTGAGCCAGCAATCGATTGTGGGGGGGGGGGGTCGCGTTTTTTTTCGGCGGCTGTTTTCAGCCGCCGCCCCCCCTCCATATCCACGATTTTTTGAGGGGGGGGTGCCAAAGGTCACCCCCCCTCCTTCACACCTTTTCAAATTTCCATTTTGGACCCCCTCTTGGGCACCCCGGCCGGTTTCGGGCCATCTTCCGCACCCGGACTCGGAACTTCGATCTGAAAATTCCTATGAGCTCGTCTCAACATCCCGGACAGGCCTGCAGCTTCACTGACTGGCACAGGCGCACGGAAAAATTATGAAAATTCACGGAGTGTCGCACGGGCGCCCGTCAAGCACTTAATGCTTAAAATCGTCCTAGGTCGAGCTGCCGCCTTCGTGGTTGAGCATTTTCCCCCGCATTTCCATATTTTTCCCCTATTTTTAGGCATGTTCCGGGGCCTAAAATCCATCCTTCAGGGAGAGAGCAAATATACGATGGAAATGTTATATTGTCTATTCTTGCATTGTTTGGAAAGAATGCAATTGGTTTTGTTGGTTGATCAAACAATATCCTAAATGCTTTTACATTCAACTGGTTGTTAGTTGTTGTTTGGATGATTATTCCAAGTGCTTGTGATTTATGGTAAATGCATGGCAAGGGTCTGTGATGACAAGTCGCCATGGGATTAAAGGAATGTTTTCTTGGAAAATGATATTAGGCTGATTGCCTTGTTTGTGCTTGATTCTTAAAGGATTTAATTAAGGAAGGATATATTGTACGGGTGGATCACCTCCATGGTCGCACCGCGTATTAACCCGAAAGGGCACTGCTCGATTCACGGGCCGAAGGTCGAGTGGTGAAAAGGCCAACCACAGGAATGATGTTTCGCTCCTAGACAGCTTGTGGGTCAGTTGGAGCTCTGGACACCCCTTGCTAGGTCAAGAATGGAGTTGAAGACCTCCGTGGCCCCCAACATCTGGGTATGTTGGGAGATCCTATTCTAGATAAAGGATTGAGTTTTGGTGCCATGTGAATTGGACCAGTTACTTCTGCAGGGCAGAAGGGATACTTTTGTTGGATAGAAGCGAAACATAATTTCTCCTGTATGGGCGGGAGACAAATATTAACTTGAAGATAAGTTAAGAAACTTGTTTGATCTTGTTGTCAATAGATTGCTTTGCTCTGTTTTCGTGTCTGTGCTATAATTTACGTGAACGAACCTTGTTCCCTAAAAGGCTTAATTAATGAAGCTGATTTTGAGTGTCACATATAAATGTGGTAGGACCTAATTAGAAAACTAAAGCTATTAAGGGAAGCGGGTGGGTGGAACCCCCGACGGGTCCATCCTATGGCAGGGTGGTCCCAGAGAACTGGGAGGTTTCTCATAAGTTTTTATCGTTATTTGACCTTTAGGTATTGATAGGTTAGAACCCGATTCATGCCGTTTTAGGGGACCGGAATGGGACTATGCCCTATGGGCAGAGAGGTTGAGCAACGCATCCCTCTCGTTTCCCATTCTCTTTGAACCAAGTGCGGCATAGATCTGCTTCGGGTTGGGTATCTCTACGTAAAGTAGGATGTCCAAAACCCGGTGCTAGAATGCTAATAGGAGACCTTGACAACTAGGAACCCGAATTTCAGGTCGATCCTAGTGGGTTCGGTCGTGAACGTTCCGTTGCGAGGCGGATTCGAGAAACCCTAGGCGACAAAACTCGGAACATTCCTTGGGAGTGCCGGGCAGCGATGCTTAGATTTGTTTCTTGATAGACCGCTAAAAGAGTGCCTGGAACGCCGATGGGCGGGCACCTCACAGTTCTCTCCATGTGAATGTCAATGGGGCATTTGATTTTGTGAAGAGAAACTTGTGCATACTACAATTGAAATTGTTATGCCTACATGAAATGTCACAATTTTCTTTGTGTCTATGTTCCTTCCCTTATATTATGGTAGTCTTTAATTATCCAACACTAGTGTTTTATGCATTTGAGTAGGCGATGTAAAAAATGGCACAATTTGGAAATGGATATTATTGTGAGTCCATAATCAAGATTTTAGCTTGTATATTGGTTGTGTATTAATTTTAGAATAGTAAGTAGTAGTAAGGTTCCACTACAAGAGAAAGGCCCTATAGACACACATTGTACACGCGAAAAAGCGAGCACATTTATAAGCGCGTGTATCAGCGCGTCTATTCATGCTAGTATACAGAACGCGTCTATATATCCGCATTTATAAATGCGCTTATAGATGCAAAAATAAACACACATATTTTTCATTTCTCATAAAGTCCCTGAATATGACTAAACCTCTTAACAGCTAGTATTTGTTTGAATAGGGCATGATTGGATGTATATCCGACGTAATTACACCTAGATCATAAGGACATGATATACATGTATAGGATCATACGGACATGATATACATGTATAGGGCATACATGTATAGGACATGATATACATTACCAACTTTATTTCTTTCTGAGTATTACAAATATACATCCAATCATTCAAAGCTAATTATATATATGTGATTTCATGCCCTATATACATCCAATCATGCCCTATACAAATGTGATTGGATAGGGCATGATGATTGGATGTATATACGATATAATTATCAGAGAATGATTGATATATGCACATGTTGCATCTATTGTGCACTTAACCTAGCCATGGCTAAAACTTATAGATCAAAGGTTGACTTGTGCATTTGCAATATATATATATATATATATATATATATATATATATATATATATATATATATATATATATATATATATATATATATATAGAGAGAGAGAGAGAGAGAGAGAGAACTGATCAATACACTCACATGTCTCATTTGTTGTGCACTTAACCTAGCCATGCATGCCAATTCATAGCATGAGTAGATTGATGTAAATCAGTTGGCTTGTGCATGTGCAAGCTATTCCAATCATGTCAAGGTGCACTTATAGCTCACATATAAATTTAGATAAGGTGGACCACATGTAGCCAATGTGCACATGTCCTCTTTTCATCATCTTTAACCAGTGTGTCCACTTGCTGGTGACTAAAATAGATCATTGTAAGGATACTTTGCAATACCAACAAGCCAACTACAAATCTCATATCTATGAAATGTATAAGTAAATTAACTTGGTTAATTTGATGAGGTCAAGTTTTCCTTCCATGGACAGTGTGGTTGGCTATATTCTACTTCAAGGTTATAGGAACTTGCAGAAGTCAATGGAGCATCCTAAAAACAACGATACTCTAATTACTATATCAAGTCACTTCATGTACATATCTTTGATTGATTGATGGATAATATGCCTACCTTCATTGCATTATCTCTCTCTAGCTAAAAACCATTCGTGCTTTATCCACCTATTGATACTTACATGCAATTGTAAGTGGGATGGTCTAGTAAGTCACCACATATGTGCCAATTGACTTGCTAATGTGTTATCTCTTATCCTCAAGCTTTGTTATATATGTCACCACATAGGTCAATTGATTTGCTAGTGTACCATCTCTTATCTCAAGATTTTCTATATATTTCACCAGTATTCTCAATCAAAAACATCATATCAAGCATATCTTGCATTAATCAAGCAGATTGACCAACCCAACATAAATGAAATTGTATGAATAGCAATGTAGATCAAGATCTTAGCTTAAATCAATGACACCTTTTTTCACAATATAAACTGTTAGAGTTTAACTACAATATATAATGCTTGCAAATAAGAAAGAGGCTTGATTTGTTGGACCACTATGCACATACAATCTATATATGTCATATTTCCTAAATGCATGCATTGATACTTACAACATGGAGGCAAACATTTTGATATTGAAAGACTAGGAAAGTCATGTCATGTTGATCCAAAAACAAACAAAAGCTAGCATCTAATCAGTTTAGTTATTCCTGCGCGTCTATAAGCACGTGTAATAGGTATTGTCTGCACATATACACGTGCAATTACACGCGCTTACAGACGTGCCACGTAGATATTAAAAAAAATTAAAAAAAATTGTGGCTTTCTTTTCAAACCTGTGCTTTCCTACGTTTTTGCGCATTTTCTGCAGTTCGAGCTCGACATCACTACTCATGTCTATCTATCACTTTATGAAGACAATGAGGCAAGGAAATAAGAGTAAAAAGAGGACAAGAGGAAAGAAGAGCCAAAGAGTAAAGAAGAAGAGCCAAACAGCAAGGAAGAGAAGAAGATTCAAGCAACTTACTAAGGGAAGGGAGAAGGAGGACAAGGAGCTTGCAACCTAGCCGCCACCCATTGGAACAAGCAAAGAAGGTGAGTTCTTCTTCTTTCTCTCAATCTTGTTTGCTTTCTCTGTTTGTTTGTCTCTCTCTTCTCTCTCTTTACATGCTATAATCTGTCATCTATGGAGGTTTTTTTGCACGTTTTTAACCAAGTTTGAAAAGAAATGGTCCGACTGTGCGCGCTTGTCAGTGCGTCCAGATGACAGTGTAGACGCAGGTATAGACGCGGAAATAGACGCGCTGACAGACGCACACAGAGATGCAGATATAGATGCATCATGTAATATGTTTTATCTGCATAGGGTAATATAATTTTTCTTGTGTAGATGTGGAATCCTGGATCCTCCAGCACTGATCCTGAGTTGGAATGCATGAACAACACCTTAGCAGAGTTTTCTAGAGGTGTTAGTAGTTTTTTTGGAGGTTTTCCAAACAAGGAGCAATTCATGGGGGAGATGACCAATTATCTTGGTCGCCCTCCGACTGCAGAAGAGGTTTTCAATGTGATATCTGGGACACCTATCACATCTTTGCCTAGCACTGCCGCACAAACACCAAACCTTAGCACACCTCTACTAACATGTACTCCACGCACTATGCATACACATAGATCAGCTGATGCACAGGGATCAGCTGAGGTACATGGATCGGCCGAAGCACGTGCATCGAGTGAGGTAGAGGGTAGTGCCCGTCGAGGGAGGAGGGAGAGTCGTGCGAGAGGACGAGGAGGTCGAGGGCTTTGTGGGGGTTACCTAGGAGGTGGCTCTCAATCACCCTCACCGGAAAATGAGAGAGGTGAGCCTCCACAAATGTACTACTCTGTCACTGATGTTGGTGGTATCTTGCATGACTTTGAGGGGAGGGAAGTGATAGCCTACTTGAGGAGTGTCGTGCATGCCACATACAAAGATTGCATAATTCCCTTCAAGCACCAAAAAAATGGTTCGTGGTAAGAGGTGCTGCGGGTAGTACATAGAAGGTACCCTAATCTTGAGAATTCACGATTCTCAGATGATTGGGGACGGTCAAAGGTGAGAGACGCGCTTCATAACAAGAGGTCTCACCTTATGACGCGCGCCAAGGAGTCAATGCGGAGACAAGAGTAGGGGCGCCCTGGATATGGCCAACCACGCAATTGCCACCGCAGGGAGTGGAAAGAGGCCAAGAAGAGAGCAATGGAGAAAATGACAAGTGGCCAGCATGCAGAGGCGCGACGTATCCAGATGGCAACCATGGGATTGTCGCATTATGGATCGGGTGGCAGGGAGTCATGGGAGGCTGAGTTTGTAAGTATTATTTGATTTCTTTTTTTAAATTAAATTTTGTAATTTGTTTCACTTCATTATGTAGTGTGTTCTAATACGTTGTATGTTCAAATTGCTTTGTAGTATCATATCGTTGGTAGGATGCCTAATCCTAGAGAGATAGGCTACCATCGAGGTCATAACCGGGCATCCACTTGGCAGCATTTCTACGAGGAGGGACTCATCACAGAGGAGCAATATAATCGTGCCATGAGGATTCCACCACCAGAAGAGGTATGTTTTATTATTTACATGAAAAGTATAGATAGCTCTAATTTATTGTTTGTAATGGTATTTATATACCTTAATCCTTTGTGTAGGCGAACCCTAATACAGTTGAGGATTGTTGAGGGGGGACTAGCAGTAGCAGTGGCGGCAACGGTAGCGGCACAGAAAGCGGGGATGGTAGCGATGATGATGCCTCTTCTGAGGAGATATAGAGGAGCCCCATGCATGCATGCCTCCCCTTGGCTTGTAATTTTCATTTTTGATATGTATTACTTTCAGCTAGTGCTTACGACCATGACCATTCTTGAGGTCACAAGCACTAGAACTCATCATGTAAAAACGTTTCATCTATATATATGAAATTTCATGTTCTACATACATTGTTTTGTTTTCAGTATCCAATCTTCAAAATAATCTTTCTCTGTTTTCCCTAAGCATACAATTTGATGTTGATGGGGGGAAAAAAACCAGAGAGCATGTGGCTTTGCACATGCTCTCTGGTTTTTTTTTCATACCTCTGTTTTGCGCGTCTATCAGAGCCACATGCTCTCTGGTTTTTTTTTCATACCTCTGTTTTGTGCGTCTATTAGCATGTCTAAATTGCAGGATAAATGCGTGTCTATTCTTGTCAAAAGCTTGCAGAGTAAATGCTTTTTTAGACGCGTCGATACACATGTGTATAGACGCATAATACGAATATATCCACTTTTTTATAAATATGATTATATATTTACATAGTGCGTCAATGCGCGCGCCTATATGCGCGTCTACATGGGCATGTAACTCTGACTATAAGTGCGCTTTTAGACGCGATATTGTAGACGCAGTAGTAGACGCAATAATAAACACGCCCAACATTTTTTATCACAATTCAAATATTGCATCTACAAGCGCGTCTATGGAGTTTTTTGTTGTTGTGGGAATCTTTTTTCTTAGTAAAGTATATTAATAACTTTATTATTATCAAAAGCCAATTTAAGCATATATATAGTATCTTTATCTAAGCTGCATGTTATTACATGGAAAGCTAATTTTTGTTGTTACATAACCTTGCAAAAACTTTTGTATTAATGTTTTGCCATCTTGAAGTAGTTTAAAATCTACGATAAATTTAAACCTTCTAGTGGATGTGAGACATAAAGTTAGACCACCCTTCTATGAGACATTATGCTTTTTAAAATAGGATCAAGCCTAGAATAGCACACAAAGAGATGCTAACTAGTAGATAGATAGCTACTAATTAACATAAAATTTTATTGGATACCATATACCCCCATCAAGGGAGTTTTGAGGTCTCGAAAATGCCTTTTAGGAGATAAAAAGAGAGTGCTCTAAACCAATAGGATCAAAGCCTCCATAGCATAACTTCTATTTTTTAAAAGGAAAAAAATTATTTTACAAAAAGATACATATATAATAATATTACGAATTTGTATTATCAATATCTATTTTTAGCCTATTATATTTGTGATTATAAAATTATTTGCATTAATGATATACAATCCCAGCCACTTTTATTTAATGATATGTCTGAATTAAGGATAATTACAAGTTTACTCTAAATTTAAATTAGTAAAAAACTTGACACATATTTTTTCCCTCCTTTCTTTTGTCCCTCTCGTGTTTTTCCCTCCTTTGTGGTAGCCTAGTCTCTCTGTGCTATGAATACAGAAATTCAACCTTCAATAAGGCATCAAAGCTCCCAAATCACATCCATATCAGTGTTTAACTCATTCCAAAAATATGGAAGATGGATTCCTACAATCATTAGTAAAGGCAGTTGGATCACAATGCAATAAGAAAAATGTGGGAAAAGGTGAAGATATGAGAGCTCCTTCATCTCTAATTGGAAGGGTAGAATTCGAGATTTCAAGCTTGGAGCAAATAAGAATAGCATAAAAGAGGTTCTAGTGCAACATGTCTTTATGCATAGAGAGCTATATTTGAAACTTGGAAGTTCAAATCTTCCAATGCATAAACCATATTATAAGGATTCGATTCTTAAAGTCTTTCTTTTATTGAACTTAGTTTAAGGTTTTCCATTATAACATTTTTTCATTTGTTTTGTAGATGTCTATCCCTCTAAGAACACAATTAGAGTCCAAAAATACCATATAAGATATTTTGTGAATATCACCCGGTAAAAAGCAAGAAACATTGAAGCTCTTAGGGTCAACCCTTTCAAGAAGGATAGATAACTCCTTTTCAAAAGATGGGAGTTGTTCTACTTCCTTTTCTTCTTCCTTCGTTCTTTTATACTCCCTCCATTTATCTCCCTGCTCTACTGTGGCCTTTTCCTCTTTCTCATGTTGTCTTGTGTCCTTTACATATGTAACATCATCAATCTTCAGACCAGGATCATTTTTCTTCTTTTTATATGGAAGCACATTTAAAATGTTAAAAGCCTTCATATAAGAAAGAGGTACTGGCTCAAGGACCTTTGAAAACATGAGATAGCAATCTCTTGAGAATTATCATGTCTTTATTCATAAGCGTAAGCCTATGTGCATGAGCAACATAGATATAAGAATCTTGGAAAAATTCAATCAAAAAATCCTATGTAGCCTCATGGAATACATTTGAGACCTGGCCTAGTCCATCTAAAACTATGTAGACTATACTTATTACAAATTTCTTTAACAAGCCTTTGAAAAGACAGCTTTGGAATTGCATTATTCAGAGCCTTCATTGCACTTCTAATATCCTTAAGACACCTCACATGCTGTGAGAACCTTCTTCTTGGCTTTGATTTTCTTGTAAGTTTGGAAGGCTTGGAGGACTGATAGATCTTTGAAACAAGACCTCTAGGATCAACTTTCTGCTTCCTTGTAGTGGCCTTAGTTCTAGCCATTTGAAACATCCAAAAAAACAAATAATACAAATAAATTAGGAAGGATCTCCTTGGAAATATCAATTTATCTTCCAAAAAAACTCTTTTGCGGTTTAGAAATTGGGTTTATAAGGATGTTGATTTACACATGTGGCTACTGTAATACGTAGTTAATTTTACACATGCACGACTACAGACCGTTTTTGCTTGGGAAGTTGTGCCATGTGTCACTTACTTTTTCGGCATGATAGCACTTTTATGGCTCTGATTTTTAAGTTTTTTCATTTTAAGCACATCTCCTCCGAATTAGTGCAACGTACTTTTTGATCGAACGTACGGTGACCATTGGCATATATATATGAGTATGTATGTTTTGGTTACTATTTCTTGCACGTATCTTGTCTTATCTTCGACCAAATATTTATCTTGTAAGCATCACAAGCCAAACCAAGCAAATTCTTACAAGAAACCATTTATTCTCAGGAGCAAGGCCTGCAAATATCAAGTATCACACTTTTCTTAATATTTTTCTATCACTGCAAGGATATAAGGATATAGCGATGGCGATTTGCAACGTGTAATAGCAGCGTCGCTATTTGCGTCGCAAATGTGACGCTAATAGCAATGCAAATAGTGATGCAAATAGTGACGCAAATAACGACGATACTCAGACGAAAAAAATGCAGGCCGAAACCTGAGCGCGTTATTTTGCGCGTATTCACGAAAGAGAGAGCAAAAGGGAGAGTGAACATCTTGCATTTGAGAGGGAGAGAAAGAGAGAAAGAGGGAGAAAGAAGGCTTCTCATCACTGCCGCCGCCGTTCATGAAGAAGAGGAGGAGGTGTATAGAGGGTGAAGAGGAGCTGTCGTCGCGAAGAGGAGCCGCCAAACCCTTTTTCGAGCCTTTACGGTGAGTGCATTGTCCATTCTTGCTTTGCTTTTGTGTTTTCTCTCTCTCTTTTACTTGTTTTGGGTATAATTCATGTGTATTAAGAGAGGGAGATGAAATGAGAGAGAAAAAGAGGGAAAGGGAGAGGGAGAGGGAGAGAGAGGGAGAGGAAATGAGAGAGGAAGAGGGAGAGGGAGGAAATGAGAGAGGGAGAGGAAGAGGGAGGGAAACATTAAACATAATAGGGAAAGAGAGAAAGAGAGGGAGAGGAAATGAGAGAGAGAGAGGAAGAGAGAAAAAACATTAAATATAATGGGGAAAGGAAGAAAGAGAGGGAGAGGGAGAGGGAGAGGGAGGAAATGAGAGAGAGAAAGAGGAAGAGGGAGAGGGAGGGAGAAGAAAGAGAGGGAAACATTCAACATAATAGGGAAAGAGAGAGGGAGAGGAAGAGAGAAAAAACATTAAACATAATAGGGAAAGAGAGAAAGGGAGGGAGAGGAAATGAGAGAGGGAGAGGAAGGAAAAAATATTAAACATAATAGGGAAAGAGAGAAAGAGAGAGGGAGGGAGAGAAAATGAGAGAGGGGGAGAAAGAGAGAAAAGGAAATGAGAGAGGGAGAGGAGAGAGAAAAAAGAGAGAAAAAACATTAAACATAATAGGGAAAGAGAGAAAGAGAGGGTGAGGGTGAGGGAGGGAGAAGAAATGAGAGAGGGAGAGGAAGAGAACAAAAGGAAACGAGAGAAGGAGAGGAGAGAGAAAAAAATGAGAGAAGGAGAGGAGAGAGAAAAATAGAGAAAAACATTAAACATAATAGGGAAAGAGAGAAAGAGAGGGAGAGGGTGATGGAGGGAGAGGAAATGAGAGAGGGAGAGAAAGAGAGAAAAGGAAATGAGAGAGAGAGAGAGGAGAGAGAAAAAAATGAGAGAGGGAGAGGAGAGAGAAAAAGAGAGAAAAAACATTAAACATAATAGGGAAAGAGAGAAAGAGAGGGCGAGGGTGAGGGAGGGAGAGGAAGAGAGAAAATGAAATAAGAGAGGGAGAGGAGAGAGAAAAACATTAAACCTAATAGGGAAAGAGAGAAAGAGAGGGAGAGGGTGAGGGAGGGAGAGAAAGAGAGAAAATGAAATATGAGAGGGAGAGGAGAGATAAAAAATGAGAGAGGGAGAGGACAGAGAAAAAGAGAGAAAAAACATTAAACCTAATAGGAAAAGAGAGAAAGAGAGGGTGAGGGTGAGGGAGGGAGAGGAAATGAGAGAGGGAGAGGAAATTAGGGAGGGAAAGAGAGAAAAGGAAATGAGAGAGAGAGAGGAGAGAGAAAAAATGAGAGAGGAAGAGGAGAGAGAAAAAGAAAGAAAAAGAGAGAAAAAAATTAAACCTAAAATAGGGAAAGAGAGAAAGAGAGGGAGAGGGTGAGGAAATGAGAGAGGAGAGGAAGAGAGAAAAGGAGATGAGAGAGGGAGAGGAGAGAGAAAAAACATTAAACATAATAGGGTTTGAAAGAAAGAGAGGTAGAGGGTGAGGGAGGGAGAGGAAATGAGAGAGGGAGAGAAAGAGAGAAAAGGAAATGAGAGAGGGAGAGGAAGAGAAAATAAAATTGTTATTGTTTGTAGTAGCAGTAGTTTTTCTTTTCTTTTCTTTTCTTGTTTATTGTTGTTTAGTTTTCTTGTTTTTGTTGTAGTAGTAGTAGTTTTTTCTTCTTTTCTTGTTTATTGTAGTAGTAGTAGTAGTTGTTGTTGTTTTTTTTTTCCTTCTTCTTCTTTTCTTGTTTATTGTAGTAGTAGTAGTAGTAGTTGTTTTTTTTTTCTTCTTCTTCTTTTCTTGTTTATTATAGTGGTAGTGGTAGTGGTAGTGATAGTGGTAGTGGTAGTCGTGGTTGTGGTCGTTGTTTTTTCTTTTCTTGTTTATTATACTGGTAGTGGTAGTCGTGGTCGTGGTTGTGGTCATAGTCGTGGTCATGGTCGTGGTCGTGGTCGTGGTCGTGGTCATGGTCGTGGTCGTGGTCGTAGTCGTAGTCGTGGTCGTGGTCATGGTTGTGGTCGTTAAAGAAAATAACAGAGGGGGAGGAAAAGAAAAAAGAAGAAGGAATGAGAGAGAGGGAATAAACATACAGCATACTAAAGAAAGAGAAAAAGAGAGAGATGGAAGGAGAGGAGATAATGAATGGATAAAAAAAAAAGAGAGAGTGGTGGCGAGGTCCAGTGCAACACCATGAGAGACGGGAAACACTTCGACTTATATATGTTAATTTATAGGTGGGTGGGTAGAGACTTTACATACGTTAATTTTTGCTGAGTTACAAGAGAAGAAATCCCTTCTCAAACAATTTAAGAAAGAAAAAAAGAATGATAACAAAAACAAATTGTTTGTTGTAACGTAGACAAAATGGAAAATGATGAAGGTCTTGTTGTTCAAGATCGCGAGGCGTATCTTAATCAGCGTATCCCATGTCCTTGCTCTCAATGCAAGCTAGCAATTAGACGAAAATATCGATTGTCTATAGAACATGTACAACACTTCGGCGAGTTTCAATCTGAGATCATTGATCATGCAATCTTGTATTTTCAGCAAACGATAAGAAAAGTTAATATCAATCATGCATTGTACTCGCTGATGGTCGCGTACAGCTACCTCGCGCTCCTTGGATTTTGTCTACTAAAGAAGAGCGCATTGTGAAGCAAATAGTCAAGTCTATCTGCACTCTGACGGGTATGATGCGTTCTCTCAGGTCTGCATTTTTTAAATACGACCAATTATCAGGGCTAAAATCCCATGACTGGCATAAGATATGTTAGGTTTGTACTACGTATGGATTGTGATTGTCATGCGCATTTTGCTATTTGGAGTATAGCCATTGTTCATAATGCTTTCTGATTTGTGGCAGTTTGTACTACCAATCGCGATCGCAGGATGCCTTACTCCAGAAATACGCGAGGCCATTTACAAGTTGTCAACTTTAGTGCAATGGATCTCACAGAAGGAGATTAAGATGTCCTCTATTGAATCCCTGAGGCAGGGAGTAGTGGAGACGGTTTGTCTCTTTGAGAAATACCTGCCTACTAACATGCTCACGATACAAATCCACCTTCTTGTGCATCTTGTAGATGAAGTGGAGATTGTTGGACCTGTCCATACGCGATGGATGTTCTTCTTGGAGCACTTCATGAAAACCTTGAAAGGCTTTGTGCGACAACGAGCTCGGCTAGAAGGTAGCATGGATGAAGGTTTGGGGCTTTTAGTGGGTGCAAAGTGGCTAAGTGCTAGTGCTCACATGCCATTGGTTTTGAGCTTGTACAAATAGTAGAGCTATGAAAGGAGGGCCATTTCAGCCATAGAATATGTTTACTAGGGTGATGTAATAGAAGGAATGATTGGGGTGGGGCATAGGGCTAGTCCCCCAAGGCTAAAGGCTGAGATGATCCTTGCAACATAAAAATTTAAGTGAATATATTTGCTAGTGTAGTTGACATGACATGCTATGATGTATTTAAATGAGTGGTTCCAACCCCTTCTCTATTTGTTAAAACATAGGAGATTGGAATGGTTTCGATTTATACTATAAAATGTGCTATACACTTTCTCAAAAATGAATAAGGTTAGCCTCTGTATGGCTATATTTTTGTATTAATGGGCTACATTGTCAATTGGCCCAATTCCTGCCAATAATAATAATAAATGGTTTTGTAGTCAATACCTTCATCAATATATGCATTATTAGTGATATACTTGGTGGTCATCAACTGGATGTAGAGATAAGAAAGTGGAATCATAATATCATTCTTTGATTCTAAGTTACTAATTATGGCTACTCTAACATTTAAGTTCCTAGGGAGAGGACTAATTGAGATGGATAATTTGTATGTGTTGCTCCATTTTTAATACCAAGTTTTCTTGGTACCATGATGGATCACACAAGAACATCAAGTTCCTTCATGGGTAACTCATGTAAATAATACCATGGAGGATACTACCATGTAATACAACTATCATTATAGTGGCCCATCCAAGGTTTCTAATTCTATATTGCATGTCCTTCTAATGACATAGACATAGTAGGGTCTAAGGCCTTGAAACTTAAGTTTTTCTTTGTGGCTTTTGATTGAGTATAGTAGCATGAGGTCACCTTTCCCAAAGGATCACTACTTAACATGTTTATCAAATGAAGCCTTTCATTAGGCTTTCTCAATAAACAAGGTGTGAGTATCCCTATTTTAGTTAAGCATTCTAGATTTATAAGGCATTTAGTCCAAGCCTTTGTACCTTCGTAGCATTCTTGTACTGTGATATAGAGACTCAAGATAAGGAACTTGACTATCATAAACCACATTGTCTCGTAAGCTAGCCTGAAGGGTGTTCAGCTTGTTGATATTTTATAGATTCTTTGATAAACTCAAAGTGCAACCATGAGCTTATTATGCTAGTTCAATCGAGAAGCTGAGATAGTTTTTGTCAATCTTAACCAAGATTTTATTAGTTGCTCATCCACTTGGCCATATAGGGACTAGAATTGTGATGCAAGATGAGAAACTTGGATAAGATGTGTTCAATAATGTCATTCAAGAAATGAGTTCCTCGATCAATCTCAATGGGGTAGCCAAAGTGTGAGATGACCTACTTCCACAAGAATTTAGTCATTATTCTAGCATTGTTCTCTTTGGTGGCCATCACCTCTACCCACTTAGTCATGTAATTGGTAGCCATGATAATGTAGCATGCTTCCAAGTATTGGGTAGTAAGGTGATGGGTCCTATAAAGTCTATCCCCCACTATTTTATGGAAGAGCTCCATTTTTTCCTTCTTGATTGGAAGCTTAGTTCATCGACACTCATTACACTGTTTGACAAAATGGACCAAATCATAATTGAGAATATAGAATTTTTCATGTTGTGGTATTTCCATCAAAAGGTTGTCTTGTAATTCCTTCATGTGCTTCTTATAGTACACCCTTGATTTCATGCTCAAATATGTATCTTCAAAGAATATTGTTCTACCCTAGTCAATAGAGTTGACTCGCAATCATCTAATAGGGTCAGGTCTTGATCAAGGGACATATGAGACACATGTTTATAGTGGGTCTCTCTAGTAGTTTGTTTTCCAATAAATGATCATTGTTGTTATCTACTCAAAGGGCTATGAGATCTACCTTTGAGTCGAGTCTCTTGCTAAATATGGAAGAAAAGGCCATTAGGGATTTTTATCATAAATCCCAATTGCTTCTTCTTCACTAATGATATGGGATATATGGTTGACAATAAAATGTTGTTTTCCTTTGCATACGATTACAAATAAATCATATTCTAGCAAAAGTAGAAGCCATCTAAAATGCAACCTATAGCACATGACTTGTTGACCAAGTAGAGAAATGTTTGACGGTCTACAAAGAACATGAATGGGATAGCCTGATGAAACTTCTCGATGGCATACACCAGCAATAGTCCTTCCCCTCTGTCATGGAGTAATTAATTTTGGCTTTGGTAAGTTGTCTACTAGCAAAGCTCACTGGAAAGTCCATATTATACTCACCAAGTTGGCATAACACAACTCCAATTTACGAGTTTGGACATGAAAAGTGATTGTCCAATCCAAGGCTCATAAAATTGGTGAGATCATGAGAGCATTTTTCAAAGCTTCATATGAAGTCCAATATTTCATCATCCAATCCCAGACAACTAGCAACTTATAAAGAGGCCATGCTATGGAAGCATAGTTCAACACAAAGAGGTGGTAGTAACTAGTATGTCTGAGAAAACATTGGATGCCTTTATGGATAGTGGGTAGTAGTGGGAGATTTGTTGTCACCTTTATCTTTGTTGTATCTTTTTTACAACACGATTCTAAGATATCAGATGGCCCAAGATGATCTAGGAATATTTCACCCTCGCATAAGGTTTCCCCAAAGATCACCGTGCTACCCTATAATAAAGGAACCTCACACACTCAGTGTTGATTAGAATTAGGCATACAGGTGCTATGCATCTAGGAGTTTTCCTTTTGATACCATGCTTAAATGCAAATGCAATGTGTATGATTCATTGTGCTCAAACAATTTTAACTACAAATCATCCAAGTGTTATGTGAAAATAGTATTTCCATGATTTCTTTTCTCTAATGTTATGCTGTGTTGCAAAGGGATAGTACCGGGTTAATCGATGCTACTATTCCTCTTTAAAGTTAAATAAAACGAAGCCTATATGCCATAATATGAAACGAAATAAAAAGTACTCAAATCTTATCTCTTTTTAGTCCTTTTTCTTCCACCGCCTAGATTTTGCCTTCATACATAGGTGTAAGAGGCTTTTGTTGTTATTTTTGTATGAATAAGAATAAATACATACTTTTCACACATAAATGGAGGTAGACTAGGAAAAATCCTCATGCCCTATCCTCATTATACATCCACATACACATTCTTAAATTTTGATAACTTTTAGCACATTAAAACTAAAATTTTCATATTTTTCTTTCAAAAAGACTAAATTTCATGTTTTTTATTTATTTGAACATAAATTACTTATTTCTCATGCTTTTCTAATTTATGTGACTAGTATGGTCTATTAGCATATCAATTATTATTCCACGTGAAGAACATTGAACCCTCAAAACCTAATAAAATCTCCATTTTCACATTAAATATCACATCTTGGATTTTACAATTTTAATATTTTTTATGTAAATGATTGAGAGTGATTAAGTTCGTCCACAATAGATACAAGTGATACGACATAATATACAATAAATCAACACCTACATTAAATCCCGCACGTGTGACATTGTTAATCGTTTTTGTGAAAACTGAAAACCCCTAGAAAAAGTGTAGATAGATTAGATTTTTGGTAGCATAGTTGTTTGCGTGGTTTCTTGTTTTATCGTTTCATGGTTAAATTTTCTATGTTTGTTTAACTTAGGATTTGTTTTTGTCATTTTTTTTGGTTTTTTGAATGTGGAAACTTGATGGCCTTGGTCGAGTTCGGTATTGTTTTGGATAGGTTGGAGTTTAAGTTCGCTAATGGGTGATGAACATCGTGGAACTGGTAAGGTTTTTTTGTCAAGACTCTTACACATCACAAGGATGATGGGTTCATGAGCACTTCACATTGCACTTGTCAGATACACTACACTCAGGGGTCATCTCCTAATCTTTTCAAAATACTTCCATGCCATGGGTTGGGTTTATGCACATTTTGCACCATTGTTGAGCACTACCATGGCATGAGGCCCACTGTAGCTATATGCAGTAAATCTTGGTCACATGCGCACTTGGGAGAGCACCTTTAATGAGCACACATTGTTTCTTGCATGCATGAGAGTTGGGATTTTCATCACCAAGTTAGGAACCTCTGTTTGAGTGGGTAAGTTGGTTGGGTGAGTTTGAGGGACGTGAAGGATGCCGTCAGTGTGTGAGATGGGTTGTTTTTTTCTTTGTTAACATCTTGAGGACTATTATTTATCTTGAGTGACAGAGAGATTTTGGATGGGTGGAGTGGAGTGCAACATTTCTTTTTGCTCAGTGTTGAGAGGTGAGGTTAAGGATTTAATTTAATCAAGGAACTATGTTTGCATATTGCATGGCACACAAGCATATGTAGATAGGCTAGGCACAAATTCTTTAGTGCATCCATATGTTCATGTGGAGCATCATTTGATTGGTTTCATAGCATGGATCCATAGTTGCATAATTCTCAAATCATGAATGATTGAGCATGGTGTACCTATTTCAATAGCATATTTCTTGCTAGGACAATTTGCATTGTGACAAAACACATATGTTCAAACGTAACAAAATACTTTTATAGACTCAAGGATCAAAGGAAAGGTCATATGTCTTTAGTGAAGATGTGGGGTTCCTTGAAGACCTCAGTTTGAACATTTTTTATCACTGTGGTACAAGCATAATAATGCTTAAATTTTTTTGGAGAGGCACCATCAGTGAGTACTCTTGAAAGCCGATGTAAATTTCCATAGGTCTCATAAAGGAGCCTCAATAATGCTTACAAAGGTGGATGAGCCTTTCAAGTATGCAGTGGATTGTGCTGGAAGAGAATTCAGGTCAACTGCACCTATTTGGGGAGGAGCTACAACTTCTAGTATAGTAGCCCTATCAAGCATGGCATTCAACATGGAACAAGTAGTTCATGATGTTGGGGGTAAAGGCGCCTCCACCTAGCCACCCGTGTATTACTACACTGACAGTCACCGCCACTGCACACTACAGGTGGTGAACGCCCGTCACCGTCACTTTATTCTTTATTCTTTTAGTGACAGTTTGAATAAAGGAAGGCCCGGTCACACATTGTGACTGTTGGAGTTCCCATTTCTTATCTCTCTCTTTCTTGCTCTTGCTCTCCCGCCATAGCTCTTGAGTGCAAGCTTCGATCCTTCGCACCTTTCAACTGGTATCAGAGCTTAGCTTCCCAACTCTTGAGCTTGGTTCGTGGCATTCTCAGCTTCCCATCAACTCCCCACTCGCATTGGGTCTCCTTCTCGGCATCCATATCCGACTCCTTCGAGCTCCCATTACTCCCCGGCTTCCCGAGCTTCTTCCTGGCATTGTTGGGTTTTCAGGGCATTACATCAGAGGTATTGCTTCATTCTCCACAGGGTTTTGTATTGTTTTTAGGTGACACAGGCTGTGAACAGAAAGGGGCAGCCACCATTTAATCTCTCTCTTCTTGTATCTCACTTGGTCTTGGAAGAGACTTATTGGGGCTCATTGTGGGCCACCATTGGCCACTCCTCAAGCCCCCTACCATCCCTTTTATGGCCACGCTGATCAGCAGCCACTCCAGCGCTGTCCACGCTGTTTGCGCTTGATTCTAGGCTGGTCTCCATCTACATCACAGGGTACTACTCAAGCTTTAGGCCATTGGGCACTTAAACAGGCTTCATTTGAGGCATTTGCACATGCTTTGATGCTTGGTATCGAAGGTTTGAGCATTGACATTGCTTATGGTATGATTTAGCACTGTTTTGGGACTACCATAATAGTCCACAGGCAGTTTATAACAATGCTACAGTAAGGTTTGATGTTTATGCTTGCCCGGCATTGTCATTTGATGCCCGGTTGGTCCCGTATGATGCCTACATGTTAGGGGAATGTATGCGTATTGTTTGGCAACCATTTGGAGCTGATTTTGCATGCTGAAATTTCTCAGTTTTGATAGTCATTATTGGCTGTAATAAAAGCGAGCTAAAGCTATTACACATGCCTTGGGTTATGCCTATTGGTTCCATCCTATGTCTTGGATATATGCCATGAAGTATTGATCTTCGGGGTACGACTTTGAGCTTGGATTTCATTCCGGATACTTTAGGAAGAGCTTTGACATTATGCACTCATTGACATGGTTCATGCTTGATAGTGGTATATGCTTTCACAATGATGCTCCTTGGGTTTATGCATACCCATTGCCTATGGCTTGATGCTCATGTCCCTGTTGATTACCCTATGCATACGTTGAACTTGAGTGCTCATTGAAGCTCTACCTTGGATGCATTTTGGATTATCTGGAGTTGTCTTGGATGTTACTTGGCTTGTCAGATTTTGGATTATCTGGAGTTGTCTTGGATGTTACTTGGCTTGTCAGATTTTGGATTGGGATGTACTTGATATCTTACATGCTTAGGGATGCTACATACGGATGCTCTACCGCCTACATGTTCGGGATGTACTATTGATGTATTGTCTTGGACTTATGTCATTGGCACTGTGTCTTGCCTTGGTTTGAGCTCTTGAGCTCGTACATATGGCTTTTGTGCCAGTGGGAGCATTCTTGAATGCTTATCAGACATTGAGCAGGCGGTGCTTTTATGTATTGAGCGGTTACAGACACTTGAGACTTTGGGATTTCTTACCCTTTGGGATAATGCATGGTTTATATGTCTTGGTTCACTATATGCATATAAGCTAAGTCTCAGATTTGGATCCGTATCTTTGTGAGGTGACATCTACTTGTGTCAAGTTTTGGTAGTGGCAGGAACACTTTGCCCCATTGAGTGGGGGGTGTGCCTACTCATTGGCAGCTATTTGTATGACATGATTGGGTGTCGGATTCATGCTTATCGACTGTCATATGCCTATGTTATGCCCGCATGATACCGGCTTTGGTCTTGGCAGTGTCTGATTGACTTGGGATCTGATTTTTCCACTGTTAGCTCTCATTTACTGAAATCTGTAATTTATTACAGCAAGCATATATGTATGGATTGACATGGATTTTTTCATGTTGAAATATTCTGAAATGATGTATTTTCACTAGTACTTGGTGGACAGCTACTTTGATTACACTTTTCTTGCCATTTTCTCTCGATTTTGGTGATTTTTTGGTAATTTTCTACAGTAAATAGCAAGCACTTTTGAACTGTCTATAGTCTTCCAGCTTACATTATGGCAAGTTCGACTGAACATGCTATTTTCAACATTACTAAGCTTGATGGTACGAATTACTCTTATTGGAAGAGCCAGATTTGGCAGGTATTGGTGTAAAAATCGCAGATCAAACCTTTGAGGTTGAGCGGGCATCCGCCTGCAACTATGCCAGATGAGGAATTGCTTGAGCTTGATGAGTTATGCAAGTCCACTATTGTATTATCTCTCACAGAACAGGTTCACTACAATGTATTTGAGGAAGAATAGAGTGCATGGTAGTTGTGGGATAAAATCAAGAATCTCTATGACAAGAAAAGTCCAGCGAGTCAGATGTATTGGGGCTGAAGCAGCTTATGGATCTGCGCATGAAGGAGAATGTGACCATGTCTGCTCAAGTGAGCTAGTTCCATGCTATACCCAAGAACTTGACTTCGCAGGACATCACTTTTGCAAAGGATGTCACTCATCTTTTCTTGCTTGGTACTCTTAATGAGTCATGGGATGTATTCCACACTACATTATGTGCCTCTATTGCTATCTTGAAATTATCTGATATTGAGAGTGCTCTTCTACAGGAAGAGGTTAACCGTAAGAATTTGGATGCCTCTCATGTGTCGCATGCTATGACAGTTAGAGGCAGGAATGATGGATATGGAAAGCATGGCAATGGCAGTGGCCGTGGACGGGATTCTTAGAAATCTCGGTCCAAGTCTCGTGGAAAGTCACGCAGCAAATCTCGTGGCAAGAATGCAGATGTTACTTGTCACCATTGTGGGAAAAAGGGCCATATTAGGCCACAATGCCATGAACTGCACAATGAAAGGAGCAAAGATAAGGGGAAAGACAAAGTGCAAGATAAGTCTTCTGATCGTAGCATAGTGCCTGCAAAGTCCAGTGTTAAAATTGAAGAGATCAATGTTATGCAGCCTGAGGATGTTGATGATGACGATTATATCCTTGCAACTTCTTCTAGTGCTTCGCAGATGACAGAGATACACTCTATGTATGCACAGTGTTGGCTCTTGGACTCAGGTGCATCCTTTCATGTGACACCTTGCTGAGAGTGGTTTCATTCATACTATACTGTTTCAGGTTCTGTGCACTTGGGTGATGAAAGCTCTCTTGATATTGTGAGCATTGGTGATGTTAGGCTGCAGTTTCCTTCTGGCGGTAGTTTTGTTATGCAGGATGTATGTCATATACCTGCTTTGACACACAGTCTCCTGTCAGCTGGACAGCTTGATGACATAGGATATCATGTATGTTTTGGAGACTGTGCATGGAAGATCACTCATGGCAGACTTGTGATTGTGAGAGGTGCCAAGGCTGGCAACCTCTATCCCTTGATTGTATCAGCTTCTTCCCTTGATCTTGTTTTGTCTGTGGGTTCTATCCCACATGTATCTCTTTGGCATGCCCATTTGGGCCATATGTCTATGAAGGGAATGAAAATGCTTTCTAGTTTGCAGTACTTACCGCCCCTTGATTATGCATGTTTTGATTCATGTGAGCATTGTCTTTATGGCAGGTAGACTAGGTCTACGCATAAAAAGTTTGGTAGGTCACGAATGAGTGAACCCTTGGCATTGGTACATTCGGATGTCTGTGGGCCCATGCCTTGTCAGTCTATGGGTGGTGCCAAGTATTTTGTTACTTTCATAGATGATTTTTCATGGAAAGTTTGGGCTTATCCCATTAAGCTGAAATCCGATGTCTTGGCTGTGTTTCAGAGATGGCTTGCATTGATTGAGAACCAGTCTGGGTATAGGCTAAAATTCCTAAGGACAGATAATGGGGGTGAGTATGTCTCACATGCTTTTGAGCAGTTATGTGATGAGAGGGGTATTAAGCATCAGTTGACCGCTCCCTACACCCCCCCCTAGAATGATTTGGCTAAGCGAATGAATAGAAGCATCCAGGAGCGTGTACGTAGTATGCTTAGCCACGCAGGCCTACCACAGAGCTTTTGGGCTGAGGCAGTTAGTATGGCTATGCATATCATAAACAAATCACCTTCTAGTGGTTTGGATTTCCAGGTTGCCGAGGAGGTATGGACTGGAAAACCTCCCTCTTATGCGCATCTCCGTGTCTTTGGATGTGAGGCATTTTGCCATATGCCCAGGGACAAGAGAAGTAAGCTAGATCCTAAGAGTGTCAAATGCATTTTCCTTGGTTATGGGGATGCAAGCGAGATGGGTTACTGTCTCTGGGATCCACAGGCTCACGGAAAGTCATCCGTAGTCATGATGTAGTCTTCCATGAAGACAAGATGCATCGACAGCCTGAGAGAGTTGTTGAGATCCGCAGGGTCATATTTTAGGAGGAGCCAAGAGCTCTAGCACAACCAGTTGGACAGCCTACAACTGCAGCAGATGCTCATGGTCAGGGTATTGGACAGGTGGCTGGGCAGGCAACAGAGCCTGCCGTGAGACGGTCTACTAGAGACAGACATCCACCTGATAGATTTTAGCCCTCGATACA
This sequence comes from Lygodium microphyllum, assembly GCF_053477565.2. Classification (NCBI taxonomy): domain Eukaryota; kingdom Viridiplantae; phylum Streptophyta; class Polypodiopsida; order Schizaeales; family Lygodiaceae; genus Lygodium; species Lygodium microphyllum. The sequence continues at coordinate 60,032,145 of NC_141163.1, forward strand.
TTATGTCTTGGTTACAGATGCAGGAGAGCCTTTCACTTATGATGAGGCTATGCGCAGGGGTGATAGTCACTCCTGGGAGAGGGCTATGCAGTCTGAGATAGAGTCCTTGCATAAGAATGACACTTTGGATTTGGTTTCCTTGCCTATGAACAAGAAGGCTTTGCCATGCAAGTGGGTGTACAAGATGAAAAGTACCCCTGGACACCCCAAGACGGCATACAAGGCTAGATTGGTAGCAAAGGATTTTAAGCAAGAGCATGGTGTGGACTTTGATGAGGTCTTTTCTCCTATGGTTAAGATGACCACCCTGCGCTTAGTCTTGGCTTTAGTTGCTCAACTTGACTTGGATTTATACCAGATGGATATCAAGATGGCTTTCTTACATGGGGACTTGCATGATGAGATTTATATGGAGCAGCCTAAGGGCTTTGCAAAACCTGGCAGGGAGCACCTAGTGTGCAAATTGAAGAAAAGTTTTTATGGCTTGAAACAAGCATCTAGGGAGTGGTATCATAAGTTTGATGCCTTTATGCAGTCACAGGGCTATAGTAGGAGTGCTATGGATCTGTGTCTTTACACGAAGAAAGCCTGTGATGGTTCTTTATTGATTTTGGTACTCTATGTGGATGATATGTTGATAGCAAGGAAAGCTCATGATGAGCTAGACGCTCTTAAGGCTCAGCTCAAGAAGAGCTTTGAGATGAAAGATCTGGGACAAGCCGCTCACATACTTGGTATGTGTATTAGACGTGACAGGCATCAGGGACTCCTCTACTTGTCATAGAGGGAGTACATTCATAAAGTCCTTGAGCACTTCCGCATGCAAGACGCAAAGCCTATTGGCTGTCCATTGCCTTCTTATGTGAAGGTATCACAAGCTGATTGTCCACAGACAGATGAGAAGAGGGCCGAGATGGCCAAGATTCCCTATGCATCCGTAGTGGACAGTCTTATGTATGCCATGATAGCCACTCATCCCGATATTGCCTTTGTAGTTGGTGTTGTGGCACGCTATATGGCCACACCTGGCTAGAAGCATTGGGATGCCATGAAAAGTATCATGAGGTACCTGAAGGGCACTGTAGATATGTGCATATACTATGGCAGCCAGGATACAGGAGTCATGGGGTATACTGACTCTGATTATGTAGGACACACATTAGGGGAGTTTTGAGGTCTCGAAAATGCCTTTTAGGATGTGGAGAGAGAGTGCTCTAGATCAATAAGAGCAAAGCCTCCATAACAGAACTTCTATTTAAAAAAATAAAAAATCATTTTACAAAAATATATAAATATAATAATATTACGAATTTGTATTTTTATTATGTATTTTTAGTCTCTTATATTCGTGATTATGACATCTTTTGCATTAATGGCATAGAGTCTCAGCTACTTTTATTTAATGATGTTTCTAGATTAATGATAATGACTGATGTAATCGAAATTCAAATTGGTGAAAAGCATGGCGCTCAGTTTTTTCCCTCCTTTCTTTTATTCCTCTATTGTTTTTCCCTCCGTTATGGTAGCCTAGTCCTCTCACACACACAAACACACTCTCTCTCTGTGCATGTCTCTCTCTCTTCTACCATGGATACAGAAATTCGACCTTCAACAAGGCGTCCAAGCTCCCAAATCACATCCATATCAGTGTTTAACTCATTCCAAACTGATGGAAGGTGGATTCCTACTATCATTAGCAAAGGTAGTTGGATCACCATGCAACAAGCAAAACGTGGAAAAAGGCAAAGGCATGAGAGCTCGTTTATCTCTGCTTGGAAGGGCAGAATCCGAGATTTTAAGCTTGGGGACCAAATAAGAATAGCATCAAAGAGATACTAGTGCAACATGTGTTCATGCATAGAGAGCTGTGTTTGAAACCTGGATCTTCAAAGCTTCCAATGCATAGACCAAATTGTAAGAATTTGATTCTTAAAGTTTTTCCTTTCTTAAACATGGTTTAGGTTTTTTCATTATAATATTTGTTTGTCTTGTAGATGTCTATCCCTCTAATCTTGAGGAATGGCAACCAGTGGAATCTATTATTGATGTTATTGATGTTATACATGATTCAATTGGAGAAGAAATGTATAGAGGCAGAAAGAAGACAGAGCTTGCAGAGAATGGAATATTCTTTTATGACCATTCTTATGTTATTCCTATGCGGCGTTGCCAATGGGGATCAATAAAACTCCTTCCTTTGCCAGATTTTTCAAGCTTTGAGTGGCCTTTGCCAAGTCCAGCTACTAGTGAGGGCTATAGATGTAAGATATTTTCTGAGATCTAGAAAGCACTAAAATCTAATATCTCAAGTAGGCTAAGCAAAGTCACTTTATTTATGCCTATTAATATATTTATTGATTTCTTCTCTAATATAGAGATAAGAATAACAAAAACCATGCTTTCAGTGAAGAGACTAACATATGATCATATCATACAATTTGTTGATGAAGGATGGGATACAAGGATAGAAGGAAAAATTATATGTAAGATAGATCAAGTCTCTATAGCTTGTAAATATATGATTGCTACTCAAAATTTTATCCTTAGCTTTTACTATAGTCGATGGCATTTTGTTGGTAGTAGTCTAGTTGCTTTAGACCAGAATCTTAATGATTTCAGCAAAGATCCTATGGTGGATCTTGATATTTGGTTCAACGAGGATATTATTGCAATCTTAAAGATAAAAAAATCATGTACGCTACAAGTGAGGATGGATTTACAAAATGAAGACATTGAACTACCATGCTCCTTTGTATTCCAACTTGATAAGAAACGAGTAAGTTTTCACATCATATTATATCTACTTAGATGTATATCAAGATCTCACTTTCTAACTAACAAACATTTGTAATTTATTTTTTGCAGATATCGAAAAGGAGAGAAAATAATATACACTGCAAGGACATTCAAGAAAAGATATCTTTACTATCAATATAAAATATATGTACAAATTTTGTAGCAGATGTCTATTTGCCATCTCTATGAGATATACAAGGGCTGAAGGGCAAATTTCTATATATGAAGGCTTACAAGGCAATATGGCAAAGCTATTTCTGTTTTGGAGAACTATCCTTTCTAGGAGTCCTTTTGCCTTTCTTTGATGTCTTGGGTATAGAAGGTGTTGAAGCTGTGGCTTCGCCTTCCGTGGTTATAGGCACCGCATCTCCTTCATGGTGCAAATCCCCACCAATATCTATTGTTGGATGTATACAATTGACCATTATATACTTCAAGAGCTTTGCTTTGATGTACCAAACATGCTCAGATATATAGCAATCCTTCGAAAACTATCACACATTTATAGAAAAAAGAGTTTTAGTTCATTATTGTTCTTACAATAGACTATATTTTTATCATCAATGGACTATTTGCAATTAATATCTATCTTAAAGTTTAGCATCTTTCATATTACCTTTACATGTTTATCATCATTAGGATAAACAAAGTTAACCATTCTTCTAGCATTTGCAATCACCCTCCAGCCCCACAAGAATGGCTATCATCCTGATGGGGACACTGCAACCACCGACACAAAGTAAAACTATAAAGAGGACGGATGGTAGTTCATAGAATAAACTCATGTTTCAATTATTTTAATGAATAACTTACCGCAACTTGTCTATATTGCATTGTTGCAAGCAAATCAGACGGCATAGGGGGTCTTTTCTCTAGCTCTTCAATTAATCTTTTGGCACCTCTATATATAAAATATATTGAAATTTAGAGTACTTACAAAAAAAAGAATTGAAATATCAAGGAGCCCTTGGATAATATAACTTACAATTTAGCATTTCCATGGCTTCCTTTCATAGAGTTGATTAAAAAACATTGCTTATCGACAAGGTCTATTGCAATCAAGCTCCAATGAGAACTAAAAGCAATCATATCTCAACAAATTAGTAGGATAAAATCTCAAAAGCTCTAATAGAATATTGAATCACTTACTTTTCATTATATGGAATTATAAGGAGCTCCAAAGTATCGAAGTCAATCAGATTGAACCAGTGCTCAATAAAACTTGTATCAAGCTCGTTCCTCATAAAGAATGAGATAGATGGATCAAGAACCTCAATTTTTTATTGTATATCCAAAGGAAGCTCATGCATTATACACCTAGAAAAGGCATAGAAATAGTGAGTATAAACAAGAAAAATCTTATTGTTAAAAAAATATCAAAAAGTATAAGTAATTATGGATGGATATATCTTAGGCCAACAAGAATAATACTGTCATTGCATAGAAATAGTGAGTATAAACAAGAAAAATCTTATTGTTAAAAAAATATCAAAAAGTATAAGTAATTATGGATGGATATACCTTAGGCCAACAAGAATAATACTGTCATTTACTTCTCTTCTTTTATCCTTAAGAATCTGAACAAATACATCATCAAAGGAGATAACCTCAGTTCTTTTGCCTAAGTCACCAGGTAAGAAACAAAACACACTGAATCCTTTTGGATTAGCTGCTTCAAGAAGGGTGGCTAGCTCATTTTCAAAGGACTCTAGTTGCTCTATTTCCCTTTCTTCAACCCTTTGCCTCCTATACTCTCTCCATTTATCTGTGTGTTCCTCTTTAGCTTTCTCCTCTTTTTCATGTTGCCTTGTATCCCTCTCATGGGTGACATCCTCAACCCTGAGACTAGAATCATCTTTCTTTCTCCTAGCTGGGGGCACATTAAGGATATTAAATGTCTTCACATCAGGAGGGGAATTGGCTCAAGGACCTTTGAAATCCTATATCTTAGCCTCCTAAGAATTACCATGTCATTGTCCATGAGTGTGAGCCTATGAGCATGAGCAGCACAAATATAGGCATCTTGAAAAAACTCAACTAAAAAATCCTCTATGGCTTCTTGTATACAATTAAGAGTTGTTCTTGTCCATCTGAAACTATCCAAACTATATTTGTCACAAATTTCCCTGACAAGCCTCTAAAAAGACAACTTTGGAATTGCATTGTCAAGAGCCTTTACTGCCTTCCTAATCTCCCTTATGCACCTGACATTTTGAGAAAACTTTCTCTTTGGCTTTGACTTTCTAGAGAGCTTCTAAGGCTTTGAAGACTGATGAATCTTTGATGTTAAATCCCTAGGATCAATCTTCTCCTTTCTTACTATTGCCTTAGTCCTAGCCATCTGCCAAAAAAAGACATGTTACTTCTTCTCCAGCATGTCCAGCAAAACGCGAGTCTCAGACAAGAGGTATCCATGCTACATGTCGTTTTTGCGCTTCAGCTGAATTTTTCTCGAGCGTGCCCAGTGAAACGCGAGTGTTAAGCAAGGCTCCTCCTTGCAGCTGCTTCTTTTCACATTTCACCGGACTTGTTGTCCATTGTGTCTAGTGAAACGCGAATTTAAGACAGGAGGCATCCTTTGTCAAGATTGTGGGAGAGAAGGAAGGAGTCTCACTTGTAGCTTTCTTGCTTGCACAATGGGGGAAGACACACAAGGGTGGAGGCTGAAAACAGTTTTCCTCTTCTTAGTTGTGTAAGCCAAAATAACTCAAGTACAAAGAAATAGAAGAACCCTATATATGGGTCTCAAACTAAACTCAACTAACTAAGGTGGCATACTAACTGAGCCACAAACTAGAGTAGATAAGGATAGCTATCATGTAGCTATTATTCATGGGCGGTGTACCAACCGCATCTGCAACTGACAAGTCGGTGACATAAATACACAACGGTCACCCTGACGTATCACGAGTGGAGCTCGATATCTCAACACTCCCCCTCAAGCTCAATCCCAATTCCTGCACACCAAGCAGGTCTCTGAACTTGCGCAGCTTCTCTGCGCCCAATGCCTTCGTGAATATGTCAGCTACTTGATCCTCTGTGTTGACATAAACTAGATCAATAAGACCTAGTAAAACCCTCTCTCGCACATAGTGATAATGCACCTCAATGTGCTTTGTTCTAGCATGATAGACTGGGTTATTTGCCAAGTGTATACTACTCATGTTGTCACAATAAATGACAACTGGTCCATCTGTAGACTGATGCATATCATAAAGTAGCTTATGCAACCAAGCTACCTCACATGCAGCCATTGCTGCACCCCTGTACTCAGCCTCTGTGCTTGACAAGGCAACTGTAGGCTGTTTCTTGCTGCTCCAAGTGACTGCAGCACTCCCAAAAGAGAACACATATCCACTGGTAGATCGTCTATCAGAAATACTACCAGCCCAATCAGCATCAGTGTATCCATGCAACTGTATCTGAACCCCAGTCTCATAAAATAGTCCATACTGCAATGTGGACTTCACATACCTGAGTATGCGTCTAGCCGCATCCAAATGTGGTTTCCTTGGAGCCTGCATAAACTGACTTACCAATCCAACAGCATAGCTCAAATCTGGCCTGGTAATAGTCATATAAATCAAACTTCCTACTATGCGTCTGTACATAGTAGGGTCTTCTAGAAGCTCACCTGCATCTGTGCTCAGCTTCACATTCTGCTCCAAAGGAACTGAAATAGGCTTACAGCCTGTCATCCCATATTTGGACAGCATGTCCAATCCATACTGCCTCTATAAGAGCTGTATCCCACTTGGTGATCTAATCACCTCAATGCCCAAGAAATAACGCAGCTCTCCCAAATCCTTCATCTCAAACTTCTGCTTCAATAGCATTTTCACATGAAGGATATCTTCATCACTGTCACCTGTCATAATCAAATCATCAACATAAATGACAAGTAGCATAATACCTTTCTCTATTTTTCTCACATAAAGTGAGAAATCTGCCTTGGAAATCTGAAAGCCAATAGTGACAAGATACTGTCCTATCTTGTCAGACCATGCTCTAGGTGCTTGCTTCAAGCCATACAAGGCTTTCTTCAACCTGCAAACAAACTCAGGATGAACAGCATGCACATAACCTGGTGGCTGCTCCATATAGACCTCTTCTTGCAAATCACCATGCAAGAAGGCATTCTTTACATCCATCTGATGTAAAGACCATCCCTTTTAAGTAGCCATAGCAATGACTGCTCTTACGGTTGCCATCTTTGCAACCGGACTGAATGTTTCTTCATAGTCAATGCCATATGTTTGTGCATACCCCTTGACTACTAATCTTGCCTTGTATCTATTCACAGAACCATCTGCATTATGCTTCACCTTATAAACCCACTTACAGCCAATTGCATTTTTACCTTTAGGCAAAGGTACCAATTCCCATGTAGCATTTGCTTCCAAGGCATCCATTTCTTCATCCATGGCTTTCTCCCATTTTTCTTTTCCCATGGCTTCCTCAAAAGAAGTGGGTTCTGGTTCCTGTATCACTTTAATCATATATGCATAGTGAATGGCTGTAAATCCATCATATTTCAGCCTATCCACAGGATACCTAGCTCTCGTAGACCTGCGCAAAGTAGGTTCACTCTCCCAGGTGCTCTCAAAACATCAATGGTCTTCCTTACTCCATGTGTAACAATAGAAGGAATACCCAACTCATCATCAATGCTCTGTTCTGAGCCACTGGATTCACCATCCACATAAGAGTGACCTGCATTCACATCAAACATGGGCTGATCAACCTTCTCTTTTCCTTTTCGTGATACCTGCATACCACTATCTGCATTACTTTGAGAAGATTCTCCTGATCTCAATCTGCCTGTCCATGGCGAAGAATGTGAACCACTACTAGAGGACGCTCCAGGTCCACTAATATTTTGTGGCTGCTCCTATGAATTTTGTGCAGCATTACCATTTTGTGCATCTACATCATCAATCACATTTACTGGTTTATACCAGCTACTCATCTCATAAAAAATAGCATCTCTGCTCACTGTAAACTTACGAGTAGAAGGGTTATAGCATCTATACCCTTTTTGCTGCAGAGAGTAACCAATAAAGATGCACTTCTCAGCTTTTGGATCCAACTTGGATCTCAACTCATCTGGCACATGTACATAGGCAATGCAACCAAAAATTTTCAAATGAGAAATATCTGGTTTCCTACCAGTATACCTCTCCTCTGGAGTCATTCCATGTATTGCTGCAGTGGGAGTCCTGTTCATTATGTAGACTGCTGTAGCAACTGCTTTAGCCCAATAAAAATCTGGCAAGTCTTTTTCATTGAGCATGGCATGAGATACCTCTCCAATATGCCTGTTTTTCCTTTCTGCAATTCCATTTTGTTGTGGGGTATGACTGCATGAATATTGCTGCTTTATGCCATGCTCCTGCAAGAACCTTGCAAACTCATTTGAGAGGTACTCTCCCCCTCCATCTGACCTTAGGCATTTTATCTGTAGGCCTGTTTTTTTTTCAACCATCGCTTTAAGAGTTTTGAAATGCCCAAAAACTTCACTTTTCTTTTTCATAAAATACACCCAAACTTTTCTGCTATAGTCATCAATAAAACTGACAAAATAATGACAGCCTCCAAGAGATGCAGCTTTAGTTGTCCACACATGAGAGTGGATTAATTCCAATGGCTTCTTACTCTCTTGAACATGTCTAGGAAATGGTTTCCTTGCCTGTTTTCCAAATTGACAGGCTTCACATACCTTATGCATTTCTGCAACCTTGAATTTTGGCAAACCTACAACAATATTTTGGGCCTTCATTGATTTAAGTCGCTGTACATTAACATGACCAATGCGTTTATGCTAGATATCAATATCTGCAACTACACCGGTCCCATGTGCAAACATTGCTGCACTCAATTCAGACATGTCTGCATCCAATGTAAACATTCTGCCCTTCTTCTTTCCTTTTGCTATCAAGCGACCTTTATTTTTCATATCCTCAACAAAGCATCCATGAGGATTAAATCTGACCTGCAAGCCCTGTTCAACCATTTGACCAACTGAAACCAGATTCTTGGTGATATTCGGGACATGAAATACATCGGACAGGTATTTCTTTTTCCCATCCTGCATAGACAAGGGAATTTTTCCAATCTGCACAATAGGATGTGCAGTATCATCACCAGTCTCCACAAATCCTGGTTTTTCCATTTTCCTTGCATCCTCCATCCATTCTGCATGACCTGTCATGTGGTTTGATGCACCTGAGTCAACATACCATACATCGTTGCTTTCTTTTGCACTTGTCACAGAATTGTTCATGTGATGCACCATAAACAGATGCTCATTTCTGTCATCACCTTGTCTACTAGAGGATGCATAATTTCCTTGTTGCAGTTTTCCATTCATGATGTCATTCTGCTTTTTATAGCAGTCTTTAGCCATATGACCCATTTTACCACAATAGTAGCATTCAACATTACTGTTTGCATTTTGGCCTCTTTGCCATCCACCACGACCTCTTTGGCTCCCCCTGCCTCTAGAGTTACCACGTCCTCCTCCATAGGACTGGTTTTCTTGAGTTTGCTGCATATTCTGATTTCTACCACGGCCTCCAAATCGGCCTCCTCTACCTCTGCCTCTACCTCTTCCAGCATTTGAGTAGAAGACAGCTTCTTTTGAAGTTCCTCCTGAAGAAGATGCACCACCATTTCTTTGCTCCTCAGAAATTAGAAGAGCAATCAGCTCCTCAAAATCAGGAAATCTTTCACGAACTGAAATGGATGTCCGAAACTGTGCATAATCCTTTCCTAGACCATTCAAGGTCACAGAAACTAAATCATCATCTTCCACTGGTGACCCAATGGAAGCAAGTGCATCTGCAATCTTCTTCACCTTCATGTGATAGTCGTTGATGCTCATATTTTCTCTTTGCACATTGTGCAACTCTTGCTTGAGCTGCATTTTCCTGGCTTGCGTATTTGTGCTATACATTTTTGACAAAGTATCCCATGCCTCCTTTGGCGTACTTGCATCCTGAATATGCACAATCATAGAGTCTGAAATGCTGATAGACAGCCAATACATAACTTTCCTGGCTCTCTCATGCCATGCTTTAAATGCCTGCATTTGTTGTTGATTGGGAACATCAGGAAGAACTGGTTCTTCTTCATTTCCTGCAACAAATTCCCAATATCCTTTTCCCATAAGGAAATTCGTCATTCTAAACTTCCATGCTTGGAAGTTGTTCTTGTCAAGCTTTTAAGTGACAATCTGTGAAAGAGAATCAGATGCCATTACAGAAGACTGCAAAAAATTCTGTCACTGCAAAAACCACAGCTTCACCCTCACAAGGGAAAATCTGCAAAACTGGCGAAAGTGGTATTTGACCACACAGTCACTTCCCATTGACGATTTTGCATCAACAGGCAACAAGGATGATTCTGTAACTCCCAATGTCTCTGCGCACAAGCATATAATGCAATTTTTACAGTAACTATTCACCGACCCGTAGAACAGTGGCTGCACAGCATAAAACTGGGCCTTTTCCTGAGTGCGTGCAGAAAAATTCCGCCTCCAAAACAGGCCCCGAAATGGCCTCAAATCAAAAAAACAAGGTCGCCGAGGGCTAAACCCCTTACTCGCAGCATATACTGCCCTCTTGCTTCACCGCGAGGGGCGTCTCAACCTGAGACAATGCACTCCTGCACTTTCCAGCTGTGCTACCTGCAGAGATCTGCTCCCAAAACAGAAAATGAAAGCAACACTGCTCCTCTTACCAAAACACCGCGAGCTTGGCTTGCTTTCTTGAGCTCCTTACCACGAATAAGACTCTGATACCATGTCAAGATTGTGGGAGAGAAGGAAGGAGTCTCACTTGTAGCTTTCTTGCTTGCACAATGGGGGAAGACACACAAGGGTGGAGGCTGAAAACAGTTTTCCTCTTCTTAGTTGTGTAAGCCAAAAGAACTCAAGTACAAAGAAATAGAAGAACCCTTTATATGGGACTCAAACCAAACTCAACTAACTAAGGTGGCATACTAACTGAGCCACGGACTAGAGTAGATAAGGATAGCTATCATGTAGCTATTATTCATGGGCGGTGTACCAACCGCGTCTGCAACTGACAAGTCGGTGACATAAATACACAATGGTCACCCTAGCGTATCACGAGTGGAGCTCGATATCTCAACATCCTTGAAGCACGTTCTTTTCACGTTTCATCGGACAACTCATGAATAGCAAAGAAATTGACAAAACCAAGAAAAAAGAGCTTTGATCTAAGGAAAGCTTTTAAAATTACATAAAATATCCACAGAATTAGGGAAGAAGTTTGAAGATTTCCTTAAATCTCCACAATATTAAGGAATGCTCCCACTGTGGAAAAAGTTCTTTTGTAGTGCTGATAAGCTCATAATAGCATAAAGGATTAAGGAAAAGTATCAAAAGAATGCATTGAATGGAGCCTATTATTGAAAAGAAAGATGCAGAAAACCATACCTTCTTTTTAGCTTATTCTTCACAATCTCAGCCTAATGACGAGAATATGCTCGAAGGTTTCCTTTGTTGGGGAAGCAGTGAAATGTTTGGAGATTGGAAGGAACACCAAAGGTAAAGGCGGAGTAGCAATGTTTTCTGCTTGTTGGAAATGCGGTGAAAGGCGAAGGCGGTGAATTTGCATGGACTCAAAGTTCTTGGCAAAGTGTTAAGTAACACACATGTGACATATTCTCGCTTACTGGAATTTTTTAATCTATGGTACAAGTATTACTTGGAAAAGTGTTATGTAACACACGTGTGACGTATTTTCAAAAAAAGGGAGTGTGCACGTCTTCTAAGGAGTTTGATACGGTGTGTTAAGTGAGACACGTGTGCACGTATTCTGAGGCATTTCGTACATGCAAAAATATTGGAAATTTCATCTAAATTTGCAGTCCCGTTTATTTTTCCATCATTATACGAACTTTTTCGTTGGAACTATCACCACATGCTTAGGTCAATATAAAAGCATTTCGAAGCCATTTCTCCAACATTGTCTTCTTTTCTACCGAAATTTCGTCTCGACTTCCCTTCAAGGTCCTTGCTTCCTGTGTGAAAAGCAGTTCAACAATCTTTGATAGGTAACAATTTTTTTTATTACAAGTATTTTAACAAAATAAATTTGATTAATATAGAAATAATTTTTAATAACACTTGAATAATTACAAATGTTATGTGCTTTGTATCTATTAAAAGCAGCATACCTTTTCCAAAAAGGATTTTATCATAAATTTCTGTGTTTCCATAGAATTAATTTATAGTTCATGTTTCTCTTCTTGATTTGCATCTTTTGACCGGTGAAACACGAAATAATGTCCCTGTTAGTGATATTTTGCTAAGTATCGCATTTCATCGGTGAGATATTGAAATAATTTTCATCTTCAAGGTAGTGTCCGGTGAAACGCGATTTCTTCACAGGCATTTGCCTTGGACATTTTAATTTTCGCGTTTCACCGGTCAACTAAAAAAATTTCTCATTTTTTGATTTTTTTTGTCTTGAAAAATGCAATTTTGGGGCCTCTTTCCATGGTTCCATATTGTTTTTTTGGATATTGTTGCTATTCTGCTTTGTTTTCAGGGATAAATCTTTTCCTGGTCAAGATGACAAAGAGGAAGCTATCTCTGGAAGGAATGGATGAGGAGGAGCTAATGGAGACATCTGATGATAGGCTCTTTGATTTCTTACAAAACACTGGAAATTCTTCCAAGTTTGGCTGTATCAAGGAAATTTTCAATGTTCCTTTTGATTTGAAGGAGTTATTGGAGGATCTTGAAGATAAACTTAAGGAGTACATATGTTTTTATGATAGACATGTGCAAGGTTTGGAAGTCAATGGATTTGTTCATTATAGTGATGCCATGGGAGCCACCAGTACATCCAGGTCAACTTTGCTAGGCAGGTTCAACCTCATTGATGAGGAATTCAGAAAGAAAGAAACATGTTGCCCTTTCCACAGGTATCAACACCAATGCCTTCTGATCCACAAGGACGCTGGATTTATTGTGTATCTTCAGTACATGGAAAATTCTTCTCTAGATATAGACCAACAGGGAAAGCTAGAGGATATTGCAAGTATGGATAAGGAAGTCGAAGAGAAGGAGGATATATTCCAAGAAGATGTTGAGAATCAACTTGTCCAAGGTTTTGATGTAGGTTTGTTCAAGAGTGACAATATCACAATGGTGGAAGAAAAGGAGATTGAGCCAAGTGCACAGGTTGATGAAGAAGATCCTCTTGCATGTGTTCCAACATTTCCCACTTATCTTATCAACAAGAAGAGATATGTGTTGCTAAATGATATTCAACATCTTTTTTATCTTAGAGAAGATTATTGCTTAGCAATCCTTGCAGGTTGGGGCCAAAATGACATGAATTTTATATGTTATGAACAAGAACCACTAGCAAGTCTTGATGTTGAGGGAGAGAATTTCCAAGATAGCTCTATAGCCTTACATACATGTATTAATCAGATCATAGAATACGAAAAGGGGGGGCTACCTAGAGAAGAAGAGTTCTTGCAGGTCCAGAAGAAACTTCATATTGATGATATAGGGTATGAAGAGAGATTGAAGTCTCCATTAGATGAGAATCCCAAGAGTTCAATAAATATTTATGATGATAGTCTTCTTGAAGAAGACGAACACCCTAAGGTATGAAATATAATTCGAAGTTACCTATTGAGTTTATGTTAGACTTTATTATGCATTATAGATAAATATCTTATATCTTGTACTGTTGTGGTTTGTTCTGTAGATTGAGATTGAAGATCTGGACAACTTTTTTGGAAGGACCAAGGGCTCTAGGTCAATGAAGCTTGGAAAAAATAAAAGCCTTGGCCATTATATTGGAAACTTAAACAATCAAACAATTGTAATATATCATAGTAGATTGTCAAGCTCTCCAAGTCTACCAATGATGGCTTTGAGAGCTATCTCAAAGGTAATTGGATCTCAAGTTTTCAGCAGAGGTTTGGACAAGATCATTTTAGTGGAGAAGGAAGAAGCCATAAGAGTTTTTGGCTTCATGCCTGGATACAGTGAATCTAGAGCTGGATAGTTTTGAAGTTCTTGGCTCCTATTTGCTCTCTTATGTAGGAGATAGTAAGAATTTGAAGCTTCTTTCGGGCTATTGGAAACAAGAGTTTTTGAAATACAGAGGTCTTATTGAGTGGGATGAAACAAAAGATTCCTCTAGAGGCCCTGTCGACCTACCTGAAACTAAGGACTCCTCTGAAGGCCCTGTTGAGGTGCCTGAAACTAAGGACTCTTCTACAACACAATCAGACTAGAAGATGCCAAAGATTAAGGGTTTCTTGAAACCCATCTTTTCCCAACTCTTTGTTTGGTTTGTAACCATTCTGTAAATCTTTGCTTTGCGCAAGAATTTAAATCTCTATCTTTTCTTCTTTGGGTAACAATTTGTATAGTCCTTGCTAAAGATGATGTATTGCTTGATGTGGTTGTATCTTTAAGCTTGAATTTATGCCAAATTTGTCGATAGAAAGACCTCTAATAAACTGTTGGCTTTGTGTCTTCCACCTCCATGTCTTGTGTGTCTGAAATATTTTGTTCTTGCTTGATAATGTGATTTTTCCATACCTTGGGTTGACCAGATAGATAGAGATCCATATTGTTTAATAAAGTATGGAGCATGGTTGTATAGAATATGCTACATAGTCAACAAATAAAGAAAGTTATTAAAAAACATTATATGAGTTTGACAATGAAGAAACAAACATATACAAACTTGTTACCATATAGTAAGTAAAGTGTTGATCACTCCAAGCTTCTGTCATCGCCTTTTTGAAAAGGTTCAATTGGTTTTTAAAGTCTTTGAGATCATCATCATTCCATTCAGTCTTATCACAATAAAAAAACACTTTGTCTAGTGTTTCCCAAACTTTAGCTTTTCTATTTCGAGCTTGTCCATTATCAGTGTGATCCTTAACTGCATTATGTAGGGATTTCCACTGATTAAATTTAATAGTTGAGCCACCATTTCTCGAGTTTATCTTGCCAAGTTTCCCATGAAATCCTAGAAACCTTCTAGCCTTCACTCCACCAATAGATGGTTTTTTTGGGACACAATTACCATCCTTAGACTTTTGAAGATCTGGTTCAATAACAACATTGACACCATGCAAACCAATTGCAGAGAGAACTTTTTCAACCTTTGTTATAGCATCTGTTCTAGTTGATAATGGCTTCAGCTTCCATGCAAATCCTATATAGAGATGAACAAGCTTTTCAATTATCCTGCAAAGTGCATGAAGTGTACAAATATGGGCATTCACTAAAGGAATGTCCAAGTCTGGTTTAAACTGTGGATCCTTATTGTGCCTAGAGGAAGCTTTATTCCAATTGCTTGAGTTTAACTCTGCAGCTGGTGACATGCAGTATAAGCAAGGAGATCTCGAGTTAGCTCCCTTTGATACATTATACATACATTTGAGTGTCTTTAGGTCACCAGCTATGTGCCACTCAATCCTGTAGTTCCCAAATCCTTCAACAAATAGCTCTTCTCCTGCTTATTGCCTTTGAATAACATTAGGTATTGATGTTTGATGAAAAACCCAATATAGTATATCAAAATTCTCAGTA
This sequence comes from Lygodium microphyllum, assembly GCF_053477565.2. Classification (NCBI taxonomy): domain Eukaryota; kingdom Viridiplantae; phylum Streptophyta; class Polypodiopsida; order Schizaeales; family Lygodiaceae; genus Lygodium; species Lygodium microphyllum. Next base: position 60,047,542 of record NC_141163.1, read on the forward strand.
TCTACCTCAAATGCTCCTAGCCACCAGATGTTATATTCAGATTGAACACTAAATGATGTTGAGTGATTGCAATGACCTGACGAAAGTGCTCTATTCATCAAGGTGATAGAGATTCTCTCCAATTTTTTACATTTTAGAATCTCACTTTCATCAAGTTTAATCACAAATCTAGCCACTCCTTGTGCCTCTGCTACTACTGACAAGCCATAAAATTTGATCATTAAGCATTGTAGGGTGGGCAAGTCAAGGAAAATATTGTTAAATTCATTGAATGTAACCTCCTTTTTCTTGCCCTTGAAGCTAGCCTTGATATGAAAAGGCTCACCTAGAATCTCCATCACTTTGTTATTAACTCTCTGTCTGATAGTCCTAACCACAAATGGCTTCGGAAGTATGCAATTGCGTACCTGTCCTTGCTTCATATTTGATTGTAAAAGCTGGAAAAGTTGCATATAAGCATCTCGACTGATACCAATACTATCCAGTGTCTTCTGTACTAACTCAGAATCCAAAGAAAGATCCTTTACAAATGACTCCAAGCATTGTTTCTTTGCCTTTTTAAATTTCTTCTTCTCCAAAATATCCTTTGAAACTACTGAAGGAAGAAGATGATAATAAAACTGAGCTGCTTTTAAAGAATCTCTTTCACTTGCATTTGGTTGTAGAAGAGATCTAAGCAAAATTAACATCACAAATCAATGCAAGTAGTTTAAATAAAGCCATATTTAAGATTTTTCAAGTGAAAAAAAATATACCTTGCTGCTTGGATTCTTTTACCATAGCCTCCTCCTCCTCATTTGAGATTCTCAATATTTTTAAGAGCTCTTTGTCGATTTTGAAGGCCTAATAAAGTTTGCTTTCGTTGATAAGCTTTGATACGCTTTTCCAATGAATGAATTTTTTGTTGACAATCCTCTAGCTTCTGCAATAACTCTATATTGTGTTTCATCAAAAGATGATTCTCTAGTCCAAGGATATCCTTTTCTACAATAAGATTAAGTGTATAACCTAAAAATCCATTGTAGCCATCACCAATAAACATCATTAATGATGAGCTATTATAGAAAGGAGGAGTGCTATTTCTGCTAGGATCTTTGGGATATAGCTTTCCATCTAACCAAAGATCAATATTCTTCTTTCCTTCAAACCTTAGTATATGTTTCATAGACTCTATAACCGTGATAGATTTTGTTCTCTTTCTTATTGGTTCATACTCACTGTCCAACTCAATATGAAGATGATAGAGAGGTCTTTTATGAGAGCTACAGAGATCATTAGATGATTGATCCATAGCTAAGTTACAGAGATCATTGGGTGATTGATCCATAGCTAAGGATATGATTAGAAGCAAGAACGAAAACAAAGTAGAGACTACTAAGGAGGAGAAAAAAAGAAGAGAGAAACGATGGAGGGAGGCAATCGCGTATGCACCAAAATTTAAATTGAATATTACTTTTCACTTTAATGAGGAGAGATAAGATCTTCATTATGACAACCTTGCCAACTTTATGGCGACCTAGATTTCTAGATTCGATGTGACCACGAGAATATCACGACAATGACTTACTAACAAATTTTGATATTTTAACTTACCAAAATATAAACCTTTTAAAAATTCTACAAAATGATTTTATTTCTTAAATTATTTTCTCTCTCTAGGATCTCTTACAGAGCATTTTCGAGACCTCAAAACTCCCCTAATGTGTAGATAGTAGGAATTCCACTTCCGGCTATGTATTCACATATGCTGGAGGTGCTGTTTCTTGCATGTCCAGGGTGCAGAAATGCATGGCCCTTTCTACTACAGAGGCCGAGTATGTTGCAGCCCACTGAGGCTTGCAAGGAGGCCATTTGGTTGGGTCGTTTGGTTGCTGACCTCTTGGTATTGATGCTATCCCTACACTGCATTCGGATTCTATGAGTGGTATTCAGTTAGCCAAGAATCTGGTCTTCCATGCGAATACGAAACACATTGAGGTGAGGTACTACTTCATACGTGGGGTCGTTGAGGACAAGTTTGTTGATCTTGTCAAGATCTCGACTAACCAGAATCCTGCAGATCTGCTCACAAAAAGCCTCTCTATAAAGCGCTTTGCCTTCCTCAGGAGATTGATGGGCGTGGGATGAGATGATGTCTTTCCTCATCCTATTGTACATGTGTACATGTAGTACTATTTTTCCTTTTTCTTTTCACTCCTCACTAGGGCAGATTCGCCTTTAAGTGGGAGGTTTTTGGGGGTAAAGGCGCCTCCACCTAGTCGCTCGTGTATTACTACACTGACAGTCATCGCCACTGCACACTGTAGGTGGCAGGCGCCCATCACCGTCACTTTATTCTTTATTCTTTTAGTGACAGTTTGAATAAAGGAAGACCCGGTCACACATTGTGACTGTTGGAGTTCCCATTTCTTGTCTCTCTCTTTCTTACTCTTGCTCTCCCACCATAGCTCTCGAGTGCAAGCTTCGATCCTTCGCACCTTTCACAAGAGTCTATACCTATCTACTTTGGAGCACATAAAGGGCTTTGTTTGTGTCTAGCTAGACTTCTTTGGCCAGAATGGGAGCTTCTTGTTATGGTGTTAAAAGGAAAATCAAGTTTTGATAATAATAAGGATGGTGGCCTTGTCTTGTGGAGGCTTCCTATGGAGGCTCTATAGGCTTTGGGAGATAAGGTTCTTTTGGTAATGATGGACATAGGCTAGATTATGAATATGGATGTATGGGATGTAAAGAAAGGTGGACAGCACTAAAGACGAATAGCTTCAAAACGTCGGACAAATGCAGAGAGAGCGACTATCTCAACCGTAGACATGGCGGCATTAATCAATATGTACCGATCATCATAGGATCATGGACCGAGATGATGCCAAGGTGGTGGAGGTAGGCTAGACTTAATCGCCTTACAAGCTATTTGTACGAATTTAAGCCTTACGGATTTTAACTTTGGCCCAAAACGATTTAGCTTTTAGCCTTCAAGGCTTTTCATCTTTTTCAAATCGTTTAAGCTAAAATGAGAAAACAAAAGCCTTGAAAAACTTCTGTGCTCTTAAGGAAAGCCTCAACACAAACGTGTGTGAGAAAAACTATATAAAGGAAGGAGTGAGAGGTGCAAAAGGCCTTGGCCTACTCCTTTTGCAAGCTACTTGTAACTTGTGAGTAAGGAGACAGGAAGGTCGTATGTGAAGAGCGTGGACACTTGATGTGCCATTCGTAGAGATTATGAATGTGGAAGCTGAAGTGTCGAGTCTCGATTCAGGGTTTTTTCAAGGTATGAGAAATTAGTACAATTGGTTTTGTCTTCGAAGTTTGAGATTTTGAACTTTGTGCAAAGTGTGTGATGCTCTTCCTCGATTGTGTTTCCATTGTTTTCGAGATACAAGAGGCATTGTGTGTCATTTGATTTTATACGTGGCCTGTATAGTGTCTGCAAAATTTTAAATTTTTTGTATTTGAGTTGTTTATCAAAAAAGTCAATTACCCTAACTGGCACTCCTTAACGTCTCATTATCGGGCTGTGAATGAGAGTTGTGCTTGATCATCGCTCGCGTAACAACGTATTGTATTTCAAATGGAGCCACTAACGCCATCGCACAACTACTGCTAACTACCTTCATGCTTCCATGCTTCATTTCTTGTATCTTGCCACGATTTGACACTTGTTTTTCCTCATTCTCTTAGCCCATACAAACATTAATTATGGCAAGAGAGGATGAGGAGAGAGAAAGACTAGATTTTGCTCTTTTCATTCAATGCATCATTTCTCTTACTATATCTATATAGAAACGGATCTTTAAAATCAAAGATCTCATGTCCAAGAGAAGGAGGCATGATTCGGAGGGGTGTAAGAACCCATTTTCTAATAAAAAAATGGGGGCACCGAAAGAAATGTGCTCTCCCTCTTCGCCCCCCACTCATTGAGTTTTAACCAAGTTTGAAACTTTTAGGCTTCATTAACCACTAACTTATCAATTATTCGATTCATCTTCTTTGCATTTGCACTACTGACAAGTGGTTTCATACCAAACAGAGGGGAAAATAGCCTCGAATTTACAATTCGACTGGGCGAGCAACTTCTTGGCATCAAAAATTATTACCCTAGCCTCTGCCACTTGCTTTCTAGCTTCTAGATTAAGTAGTTACTTTATAATGCTAAACCTTGCAGCCATTAAATTGGCGGTCAAAGGGGCTCCAATCGGATGAACGGACACGTGTTGGATTCCTGACGTTGAAATACACCTAGGAAAACTCTAGTTCCTCGATCTGTGATCAATGGATTTTTCACCAAAACCTCCACTTTTACAACTCTTGAGAAAATCTTGCACTAAAATTTACATCTTAAAATCAACTCTCACTTTTGTAGCCCAACCAATCATAGGGTGTTAAAGCTTGCTATCCTTCATATCAGAGAAAATATTCACATGTTTTTTGGGAGAACTTTTCTAGAGATGTGAATAGAGAGGTGAAATGTAATTGTGAAAGAATCCCTAGCAACACTTTGCATGCCATTCATGCTCATAACCCATGGGATGCTACAAAATTACCACTAGAAAATTGGTTTTCTTCTATGATGCATGCATTCATGGATGTTGGAATAGATGTATCAACAAAGCACATATTCCATACTAGAAATACCATATCTTGTAATCCTTGGATGGTTGTGAACCCCTTTTTGATGAGCAAGATCCATACAATGCAATGTCATATGAGGTGCATCTCATGATGTGTACTAAGCAATGCATTACATATACATTTTCAATACAACTAGATGCTAAAATCGACACAGAGGAATCTACTTTTTACCTCATCAAATGTATTGCAAAGAAGGAATGGATTGAATATGATTACATGGATGAATGGCTGAACAATATTTGTAGAGGAACATATGCTATAAAGGGTTTGTATTAGAAGCGTGGAGACATACATTCCTTTAAACTCTTGACAAATATGCCCCTAGTCCACATATTATTCCATCTTATGCAATGTATTAATATATCCATGGAGTGTATCCAAAACAAGAGAAATCTATGTTGCATCACTCCAAAAACCTATGAGTCAAGGTATAATAGCATGCCTTTGGCCTTATAAATGAACCTTTCTCACTTTTGATCCTGTTTATTATTGATATGAATATGAAACTTAGATGGTAACATAATTCAACAGTTATCCTAGAATATACAAGTGAAATAAGGATAGTATATATTGAAGTCTTAGAGAGGGCTTGATTAATACTTAACATATTCAAATTTCTATTGTAATTGTCCCATGATTATTAGGTCACTAGGTATTTGCTAGTTAATAATCAAGTATGATATTTAGCATCCACTTGATTGTTTCTTGGTAGTCATTATACTCAATAGTATGCTAGTTAGCAATTACTGTATGCTAGATAGCAATTGCCAGCATGCTACTTAAGGATTGTGATGCATTTTCCAGTATGCTAATTTTTGGCAATTTGACTATAGTTATCTATATGATTGTTAGTAGCTTTCTATGGATTGTATGCTAGTTAACAGGTTTGTGGGTGTATGGTTGTCAGTAATTCTATCTTAATTAGTAGTTATCTACCTCTTAATTAGCATTTGTTGCCCACTTTGTTGCTAGTATCTGTTTATGGATTGTATGCTAGTTAGCAAGCCTATGGGCTATATGGTAGTTAGTAGCAAACTGCATGCTAATTAGTAGTTAGATTGCAATTGAATGCATGATTGTTAGTAGTTGTCTATGGGTTGTATGCTAGTTAGCTAGCATGTGGGATATATGGTAGTCAGTAGTTGTATAATAATTAGAAACTCTCTCTACTAGTAAGTATTTTCCTATTTTTTTGCTAATTAGTAGTTGGACTATGAATGCTTACATGATTGCTAGTAGCTATCCATGGGTTATATGCTAATTAGCAAGTTTATCATTAGGGGAGTTTTGAGGTCTCAAAAATGCCCTGTAAGCGATTCTAGAGAGAGAAAATACTTAAAGAAATAAAATCATTTTTTATTTTTAACAACTTTTGTATTTTGATAAGTAAATTTATAAAAAACTATTAATAAGTCATTGTCGTGATATTCTCGTGGTCACATTAAACCTAGAAATCTAGGCCACCATAAAGGTGATAAAGATTGTAATAATGAATATCTTACTCATCCTCATTAAAGTGAAAACTAATATTCAATTTGAATTTTTTTCGACGTTGGATTATTTCTCCCTCCATTCTCACTCTCTTCTTTCTTTCTCATCCTTACTAGTTTCTTCTTCATTTTCCTTCTTGTTTCTAATTCACATACTTTTTCAATCCAATCTTCTAATCACATCCTTAGTTATGGATTAGTCATCCAATGATCTCTATAGCTCTAGTAAAAGGCATCTCTATAATCTTCATATTGAGTTGAATAGTGACTATGAACCAATAAGGAAGAGAACAAAACCCATTACTATTATTGTTGGGGGTAAAGGCACCTTTGCCTAGCCACCAGTGTATTACTACACTGACAGTACCCACCATTGTACATTGCAGGTAGTGGGCACCCATCACCATCACTTTATTCTTTATTCTTTTAGTGATAGTTTGAATAAAGGAAGGCCTGGTCACACATTGTGACTGTTGGAGTTCCCATTTTTGTATCTCTCTCTTCTTGCTCTTGCTCTCCACCATAGCTCACTTCCAAGCAAGCTTCGATCCTTCTCACCTTTCAACTGGTATCAGAGCTTTGGATTAGAGCTTGATCATGGAGCTTGACATGGCATTGCTTCAGCCTAGATTGAAGACCTAGAGCTTGGAGCTTCAATGCTAGCCATGGCTTCTTCCCTTCGAGGTAGGATTTCATCTCTCGCCTCTCCTCGATCCTCATAGGCTCTTTGCACATGTTCCTTGGCTTCATTGGGCATCTTGTATGCCCCTATTTGCCCCTTTATCCTCAGCATAACCAGCAGGCCCCTTAGTCAGCTCACGCTTTTTTTGTCATGCATGTTTCAAAATCTGGCTCAAAAATCTCATTTTTTCTCATATATCGTGCATCCGAAACCTGATTTAGGCAATATAAGAGTCTAACTTGGGGTTTTGGCACTCTCCGGATGAGATGGTGATGTCAGATCTGTCAAATTGTGATCATAACATTTTTGGCAACAGATATGAGTTGATTTACAACAAGAAAATGTCATGCTCTTAGCTTATATGATGCTCTCGAGGCTTGATATTTGATGCCCAGATACTTTGGGGATGTTTGCCCAATGTTTTGAGATGATTTGGGACTTGGTTTGAGCTTCCATAGCTCAATTTATGCAAGGATTTACTGCTATACATTGTTTGGGTAGCAAGGTTTTATCAGGGAGGGCAGCTTATGTATAATGCTCTTTGTTGACATTCAGGTGTCCTGTTGGATGTATTGATGCTTGGTCATCATGGTTTATGCCTGGATATGCTATTTGAGAGCTATTGAGCCTTGATTTGGATGCGGACACTTTGTTGTTGGTTGGGATTTATGCTACCTTGGTTTGATAGGTTATTTTACCTCCAGTTTTGTTATACCTATTGGTTTCGGGCTATGTCTTTGGGATATGCAATGAAGTATTGACCTTCGAGGTACAACATCGAGCTTGTCTTTGGTTCGGATCTTCATTTGAGCTTGAGATCGGATTTGGAATGCATTTGGTGCTCCATCTTGGATGTACATATGGCATGTATACTATCTATGTCTGACCGGTCTTGACATGCTTGGCCTATGCCACTACTACATGCCACTTACATTGTTTGGAGCCAATTCCTACTAGTGCCTTGTCTTGGCTTGCATCTGGCTTTTGGAAACTTACTTGGGATATTTCTTGGCTTGCCAGAGTTGTATTTGGGATATAGTTGATGTCTATGGATTCTCTAATTGGAGGCTACAAAGCCTATATGCTCATGATGGTTTATTGATGTCTGGTCTTGGATCTTTCAGCACTGGTGCTCTCGTATACCCTTCTTGAGCTTCTTGGCTTGATCCATACAGCTTTTGTGCTAGTGGGAGCATTGTTGGATGCTTGACAGATATTGAGTAGGTGGTTTATGTTATTGGGCTTTGAGTCTTCTGAGACTGGGATCTTCTTCACTTGGATGTTGCATAGTTGATATGCCGTGGTCCGCATACATGTACTTGGGCTGATTTGGGCTTTGCACTTATTGAGCATACACCTCTTTGTGCCAGGCCTTGCCAGTGTTGTGTACACTTTTCCCTATTACACAAGGGGTGTGCCGGCTTATTGATGGATTCATTTGACATGCTTAGGTTTTTGCTCGATGTTTGTATGACTGTCATATGCTAATTTAAGCCCGCTTGATGCTGGTCATGCTTTGACAGTTAGTGACTTGGTGCATTGATTTTGTCTACAGTTGCTCTCATTATACCTGGTTGTAATTTACTATAGGAAGCAGTTATGTATGGATTAATGTCGAATTTTCATGCTAAATCATCTTAATTTTATGTACTTTTGATGGTACTTGGTAGGCAACATCATTAGCTATCAGTTCGTGGTCATTTGGCCTTGGTTTTGGTGGTATTTTTTGCTATTTACAGTAGAAAACAAGTCGTTTTGAACTGTCTACATTGTTTTGGACTGCATTATGGGTTCTTCTTCCACTGACAGTGCTATCTTCAACATCATTAAGCTTGATGGTACGAATTATGCCTATTAGAAGACCCAAGTTTGGCAGGTATTGGTGTAGAAATTGCAGATAAATCCATTAAGGATGCATGGCGAGTAGCCTGAAACTATAATGATGATGAATGGGATGAGCTTGATGAGTTATGCAAGTCCACCCTCATCTTGTCTCTCACTGAACAGGTGCATTACAATGTGATTGAGGAAGCACAGAGTGCTTGGCAGCTTTGGGATAAAATGAAGAACCTCTATGACAAGAAAAGTCCAGCAAGTCAGATGTATTGGCCGAAGCAGCTTATGGACCTACGCATAAAGGAGAATATGACAATGTCTACTCATTTGAGCTAGTTCCATGCTATTCTCAAGAACTTGACTTCGCAGGGTATTACCTTTAATGATGATGTTACTCCCCATTGTTTTTGCTTGGGACTCTAAGTGCGTCATGGGATGTATTATGCATTGCCTTATGTGCTCCTGCTATTATTTTGAACTTGCATGATATAGAGAGTGCTCTTCTGTAGGAAGAGATCAACCGTAAGAATTTAGATACCTCTCGTGTGTTGCATGCTTTGACTGTTAGAGGCAGAGATGGTAATGGCAAGAATGACTGTGGGAATGGCCGTGGTAGAGACTCATAGAAGTCTAGGTCTAAGTCGCGTGGTAAGTCGTGCAACAAGTCTTGTGGGAGAAATGCTAATGTGACATGTCATCATTGCAGAAAAAAGGGTTATATACGCCCACAGTGTCATGAGTTGCGCAATGAGAAGCGTAAAGAGAAGGGGAAAGACAAAGTACAAGAAAATTCCTCTGATCGTAGCACGATGCATACGAAATCTAGTGTGAAAATCGAGGAAATAAATGTCATGCAGACTGATGACTCCGATGACGAGTACATACTTGCAGCTAGTTCTTGTGATGCTACGTTGTTGACTGATGTTTACTCTATGTATGTGCAGTGCTAGCTTTTGGATTCTAGTGCTTCATTTTATGTTACACCATGTCGTGAATGGTTCCACTCCTACCGCACTACCTCTGGTTTAGTTTGCTTGGGTGATGACAAATCACTTACTATTGTTGGCATTGGAGATGTACGACTGCAATTCTCTACTAGCATTACTTTTCTGTTACAGGATGTACATCATGTATTTGCGCTTACACGCAGACTTATGTCTGCAAGGCAGCTTGATGATGCTGGGTTTCATGTTTTATTTAGGGATTTTGCGTGGAAGATCACCCATGGCAAACTTGTGCTTGCTAGGGATGCCAAAGCTCGCAGCCTCTATCCTCTTGTAGTTGATGGGCCCTCTGTTAACCATGTTTTGTCAGTGGGTTCCATCCCACATGTATCTCTTTGATATGCCTGTTTAGGCCATATGTCCTTGAAGGGAATGAAAATTCTTTCTAGTTTGCAGTACTTACTGCCCCTGGACTACGCATGTTTTGATTCATGTGAGCATTGTCTTTATGGTAGACAGACTAGGAATATACATAAGAAGTCTGGTAGGACACGCATAAGTGAGCCCCATGGCATTGGTACATTGAGATGTCTGTGGGCCCATGCCCTATCAGTCTATGGGTGGTGCAAAGTATTTTGTGACGTTCATTGATGATTTTTTGCGTAAATTCTGGGCTTACCCCATTAAGCTTAAGTCCGATGTCTTGGCTGTATTTCAGAGATGGCTTGCATTTGTTGAAAACTAGACTGGGCATAGGTTGAAATGCCTTAGGATTGACAATGGGGGAGAATATGTGTCATGTGCTTTTGAGAAATTGTGTGGCAAGAGCGATATTAAGCGTCAATTGATCGCCCCCTATATCCCACCCTAGAATGGTTTGACTGAGCGGATGAATAGAACCATCCAAGAGCGTGTATGCAATATGCTTAGCCATGTAGGCTTACCACCACATAGCTTTTGGGTTGAAGCGGTTAGTACAATTGTGTATGTCATAAATAGATCACCTTCTAGTGGTTTGGATTTCCAGGTTACAGAGGAGGTACAGACTGGGAAACCTCCATCCTATGCGCATTTACATGTTTTTGGATGTGAGGCATTCTGCCATGTGTCTAAAGACAAGCGTACTAAGTTGGATCCTAAGAGTGTCAAATGCATAAACCTTGGCTATGGGGATGTAGGCGAGATGGGTTACCGCATCTGGGATCTATAAGCGCGGAATTTCATCCGTAGCCATGATATAGTCTTCCATGAAGACAAGATGCATAGGCAGCCTGAGAAGGTGGTAGAGATACGCAGGGCTATATTCCAGGAGGAGCCACGTGCTCCTGCACAGCTAGTTGGACAGCCTATAGCAGTAGTTGGTACACATGGCCAGGGTGTTGGACCGGCCGTAGAGCCTGTCGGGTCTACTAGAGATAGACATCCACCTAATAGATTTGAGTCCTCAATGCATTATGTCTTGGTTACAAATGCAAGAGAGCCTCTCACCTATTATGAGGCTATGCGCAGGGGTGACAGTCACTCCTGGGAGAGGGCTATGCAGTCTGAGATAGACTCCCTACACAAGAATATTACTTGGGATTTGGTTGCACTACCTCAGGGCAAGAAGGCTTTGCTGTGCAAATGGGTGTACATGCTGAAAAGTACCCTGGAAACCCAAGCTGGCTTATAAGGCAAGACTTGTCGCTAAGGTTTTTAAACAGGAGCATGGAGTTGACTTTGATGAAGTCTTTTCTCCTGTGGTCAAGACGGCCACTCTACGCTTGGTTTTTGCCTTAGTCGCGCAACTTGACTTGGACTTGTACCAGATGGATGTCAAGACTGCATTCTTGCATGGGGATTTGCATGATGAGATATACATGGAGCAGCCTAAGGGCTTTGCAGAACTTGGCAGGGAGCACCTAGTGTGCAAGTTGAAGAAAAGTCTTTATGGCTTGAAGTAGACACCTAGGGAGTGGTATCATAAATTTGATGCCTTTATGCAGTCACAGGGCTACAGTAGAAGTGCTATGGATTCGTGTCTTTACAGGAAGAAATCCGTGATGGCTCATTGCTTATTTTAGTACTTTATGTGGATGATATGTTGATAGCAGGGAAAGCTCATGATGAGTTGGATGCTCTTAAATCTCAGTTGAAGAAGAGCTCTGAGATGAAAGATTTGGGACACAGGCCTCTCACATTCTTGGTATGCGCATTCAGCGTGATAGGCATCAGGGACTACTCTACCTCTCACAGAGGGAGGGCATTCATAAAGTCCTTGAGTGTTTCCACATGTAGGGCATAGATCCTATTAGATGTCCATTACCTTCTTATATGAAGGTTTTACGGGCTGATTGTCCGCAGACGGTTGTCCACAGATGAATGAGCAGAGGGCTGAGATGGCCAAGATCCCTTATGCATCAGTCGTGGGTAGTTTGATGTATGCCATGATAGCCACTCGTCCAAATATTGCCTTTGTAGTTGGTGTTGTGGCACATTATATGGCTACACCTGGCAAAAAGCATCAAGATGCTGTAAAGGATATCATGAGACACCTGAAGGGCATAGCAGATATGTGTATTTGCTATGGCAGCCAGGATACAGGAGTTGTGGGCTACACACACTTCGATTATGTAGGACATGCAGATAGTAGGAAGTCCACTTTCGGCTATGTCTTTACCTATGCTGGAGGTGCTCTTTCTTGGATGTCTAGGGTTCAGAAGTGTATGGCTCTCTCTACCACTGAGGCCGAGTATGTTATAGCCATTGAGGCTTGCAAGGAGGTCATATGGTTGGGCTGTTTGGTTCATGACCTTGGGATTGATACTATACCTATGCTGCATTCGGATTCTATAAGTGCTATTTAGCTAGCCAAGAATCCGGTCTTCCATGCGAAGAGGAAACACATTGAGGTGAGGTATCACTTCATACGTGGGGTCGTGGAGGACAAGTCTCTTGACCTTGTCAAGATCTCCACTGATAAAAAACTTGCAGATCTGCTCACGAAAAGCCTCACTACTGAGCGCTTTGCCTTCCTCATTAGGAGATTGATGGGCATTGGATGAGATAACATTTTTCCTCATCTTGTTGTACATGTGTACATTGTACTGTCTTTTCTTTTTCTCTTCACTCCTCACTGGGGCAGATTCACCTTTAAGTGGGAGGCTGTTGGGGGTAAGGGGACTAAAGGCGCCTCTGCCTAGCCAATCGTGTATTACTACACTGACAGTACTCGCCACTGTACACTGCAAGTTGCGGGTGTCTGTCACTATCACTTTATTCTTTATTCTTTTAGTGACAATTTGAATAAAGGAAGGCCCAGTCACACATTGTGACTGTTAGAGTTTCCATTTGTGTCTCTCTCTTTTCTTTCTCTTGCTCTCCGCCATAGCTTACTTCCAAGCAAGCTTTGATTCTTCTCACCTTTCAATTACAGAGTCTACGAAACATACACTCAGGTTTGAAGGAAAGAAGAATCTTGATATTTGGTTCGATGGCAGGCTATGTCCCAAAGATCCTAGCAAAAATAGCACTCTGCCTTTCTATAATAGCTCTTCATTGTTGAGGTTCATTGGTGATGGTTATAATGGGTTTCTAGGGTATACACTTGGTTGCAGAAAAGGATGTCCTCAAATTGGAGAATCATCTTTTATCAAAACATAACAATGAGTTACTGGAGAAGTTAGAAGGCTATCAACAGAGGATTCATTTGTTGGAGAAATGCATCAAATCTTATCAACGAAAGCAAACTATTTTAGGACTTCAAAATCAACAAAAGGCTCTTAGAAATATTGAGAGTCTCAGACGAGGAGGAGATGGTTGTAGTAAAAGAATCCAAGCAACAAGGTGCATTTTTTTCACTTTAAAAATATGAAATATGACTTTGTTTATAATTAATTGTATTAATTTGTGATGTTTATTTTGTTTAGGTCTCTTGTTCAACTGAATGTAAGTGAAAGAGATTCTTTGAAAACATCTCAATTTTATTATCATCTTCTTTCTTCAGTAGTTTTAAAAGATATTTTGGAGAAGAAGAAATTTAAAAAGGCAAAGAAACAATGCTTGGAGTCATTTATAAAGTATCTCTCTTTGGATACTGAGTTAATGTAAAAGACACTAGATAATATTGGTATCAGTCGAGATGCTTATATACAACTTTTTCAGCTTTTACAGTCAAATATGAAGCAAGGACAACTATGTAATTGAATACTTTCAAGGCCATATGTGATTAAAACTATTAGACAAAGAGTGAATGACAAGGTAATGGAGATTCTGGGTGAGCCTTTTCATATCAAGGCTAGCTTCAAGGGCAAGAAAAAGGAATAAGTATTCGATGAATTTAACAATGTTTCCTTGACTTGCTCACCTTACAATGGTTAATGATTAGATTCTATGACTTGTTACTAGAAGAGGCACAAGGAGTGGCTAGATTTGTGGTTAAACTTGATGAAAGTGAGATTCTAAAATGTACAAAACTAGAGAGGGTCTCTATTACCTTAATGAATAGAGCACTTTCATTAGATTATTACAATCACTCAATGTCATTTATTGTTCAATCGGAACACAATATCTGGTAGCTAGGAGATTCAAAGTAAATATTGAGGATTTTGATATATTGTATTGGGTTTTTCATCGAACACCAATACCTGAAGTTATTAAGAGACAACAAGTAGGAGAAGAGCTACTATAAGATTGAGTGGCACATAGTTGGTGACTTAAAGACACTTAAATATATGTATAAAGGGCTATATCTTTTATCCCTTAACCTACTATATCATGTAGGTATTGTGGATGGAGCTTGCACTAAATTTTCAGATATCAAAGGGAGCCAACTCTAGATCTCCTTGCCTATATTGCATGTCCCCAACCATAGAGTTGAACTCAAGCAATTGGAATAGAGCTTCCTCTAAGCACAACAAGGATCCATAGGTTAAGCCAGTAGTCCTAGATATTCTTTTAGTGAATACCCATATCTGCACACTTCATGCGCTTTGTAGGATAATTGAAAAGCTTGTTCAATATCTTTATATAGGATTTTCATGGAAGTTGAAGCCATTATCAACTAGAACAAATGCTATAACAAAGATTGAAAAAGTCTTATTTGCAATTGGTTTGCATGATGGTAATGTTGTTATTGAACCAGATCTTCAAAAGTCTAAGGATGGCAATTGTGTCTCCAAAAAGCCATCTATTGGTGGAGTGTAGGCTAGAAGGTTCCTAGACTTTCATGGGAGACTTGGTAAGATAAAATCTAGGAATGTTGGCTCAACTATTAGATGCAATCAATGGAAGTGCTTACACAATGTAGTTAGGATCATGCTGATAATGGACAAGCTCGGAATAGAAAAGCCAATGTTTGGAAACACTAGACAAAGTATTCTTTTATTGTGATAAAACAGAGTGGAATGATGATGATCTCAAAGGCTTCAAAAACCAATTGAACCTTTTTAAAAAGGCAATGACAAAAGCTTGGGGTAATCAATATTTCACTCACTATATGGTAAGAAGTTTGCATATATATGTTTCTTTATTATCTAAATCATATAGGGTTTTCTAATTGAATTTCTTTATTTGTTAACTATGCAGCATATTTTATACAACTATGCTCCATATTTTATCAAAAAAATATGGATCTCTATCTATTTGGTCAACCCAAGTTATGGAACAATCACATTATCAAGAAAGAATAAAATACTTTAGATACACAAGACATGGAGGTGAAAGATACAAAAAAATGGTTTATTAGAGGTATTTCAATGGTTTTATAGACAAATTTGGCACAAATTCAAGCTAAAAGACACAATTGCATAATGTAATACATCATCTTTGGCAAGGACTATATCCAATATTACCCAAAGAAGAAAAGAGGGATATTTAAACTCTTATGCAAAGCAAAGATATTCTGAATGGTTACAAACTAGACAAAGAGATGAAAAAAGATAGGTTTCAAGAAACTCTTAACATCTTTTATTCTGACTTTGTTGCAGAAGAGTCTTTAGTTTCAGGAAACTCACTAGGTCATCTAAGGGAATCTTTTGTTTCATCCCACTTGATGAAACCTCTACATTTTACGAACTCTTGTTTCCTATAGCCTAGAAGGAGCTTCAAATTCTTGGCATCTCCTACATGGGAGAGCAAATAAGAGGCAAGAACTTCAAAGTATCCTGCTCTAGATCCACTGTATCTAGGCATGAAGCCAAAAACTCTTACAGCTTCTTCCTTCTCCACCAAAATTATATTGTCTAAACCTCTATTGAAAGCTTAGGATCCAATCACCTTGGAGATAGCTTTCAAAGCTATTATTGATAAGCTTGGAGAGCTTGACAACTTGCTATGATAAATTGCAATGGTTTGATTATTTAAGCTTCCAATATAATGACCAAGGGCTTGACTTTTTCCAAGCTTCAATGGCCTTGAGCCCTTGGCTCTTCCAAGAAAATTGTCTGCATCTTCAATTTCTATCTGCATAATAAACCACAATAGTATAAGACGTCAGTAGATAAATATACAAAAATATTTATCTATAATGAATAACATACTCTAATATAAATCATAATGGATATCTTAGAATTATCTTTTATACCTTAGGGCTTTCATCTTCTTCAAGAAGACTATCATCATATAGATTCATTAAACTTTTTGGTTTCTCCTTTAATGGAGACTTCAGTTTCTCTTCATACCCCATGTTATCAATACCACGTCTTTGTTGAATTTGTAAGTACTCTTCCTTTGTAGGTATCCCCTCTTTTTCATATTCCATGATCTGATTAATACAAGAATGCAAGGCTACAGAACTGTCTTGAAAATTATCACCCTCAAAATCAAGAGTTGCTAGCAATTTCTCTTCATAACCTATAAAATTATTATCATTTTGATCCCATGCAGCAAGGATTACCAAGCAATAATCATCTCTAAGATAAAAAATGTGTTGAATATCATTTAGCAATACATATCTCTTTTTGTTGATGAGATAACTGGGAAATGTTGGTACACATTTAAGAGGATACGTTTCAATCTGTGCACTCAACTCTATCTCCTTTTCTTCCACTTTTGTAATGTTCTCACTTTTAAACAAAGCAACATCAAATCCCTGTAGTAGTAACTGGTTCTCAATATCCTCTTGAAATATTTCACTCTTCTCTTCAACTTCTTTGTCTTTGCATGCAATATCCTCCATCTTCTTCTCTTGTATTGTATCTAAAGAACAACTATCCATATATTGAAGATATATAAGAAATCCAACATCCTTCTATACAAGAAGACATTGTTGCTGATTCTGATGAAAAGGGCAATCCGATTTCCACTTATTGAATTCTTTATCAATAAGGCTAAACCTTGTTTGCAAAGTTGTTCTAGCAGCATTGGAAGCTTCCATTACATCGCTATAATGGAAAATTCTCTCAATCTCTAGGCCTTCCACATGTCTATCATAAAACTCCCTGAAATCTTTCAGTTTATCTTCAAAATCCTTCAAAAGCTCTTGCAAATCAAAGAGAACAGTAGGCATATCTCTGATGTAAATAAATCTAGATGAATTTTTAGTTGCATGAAGAAAATCAAACAGCTTTTTATTACAAGTATCCTCCAGATCCTCCTTCTCCATTCCTTCTAAAGACAACTTCCTTTTAGTCATCCTGATTACTCATAAAAGAAAAATTAGAAAACAAAAATAGAAATAAGGGGCATAATATAAATCCACATTTTCTCATATCCATTAGACTAAAGAAAGGTTGCTTTAAAAATTTAGAAAATATAAGATGAATGAAATGAAATTAAAACTTTATGCAGTAGAGAAAGCATGAAATTCCAAGTCTCATCGATCAAACTTTGTTTAATATTTATGACTCATGAAACGCGAAATCAATGATTAAGGCCGCCTCACAGTTCACAAAATCACGTTTCACGTGTCACTTATAAAAAAACTTGAATTCATGTTTTATACATCTGAAAATTTTGAATAAAACAATCCGTCAAGGACATCAGAACAACATCGTTTAACATGTGTACTAGATGAATGTTGATAGAAAAACAAAGTAAAACCATTACATAATTTCTAAGTCCCTAACGTATCTTTCTCCTCTTAAACCAACTAAGAAGATGGATCTTTCTCCTCTTAAACCAACTAACATCTTCAATGCCTCGAAATTCAGGATTGCATACACTACAAGATATAGACCTTATACCAATGTTGAAAGCGATGAAAATGTAAATAAAGAAATTTGCCCCCGTCGTCGCAAAAAGCGTTGTTACTGGCGACGCCATAGAAAAGTCAGTA
The DNA here is from genome assembly GCF_053477565.2 of Lygodium microphyllum. NCBI lineage: Eukaryota > Viridiplantae > Streptophyta > Polypodiopsida > Schizaeales > Lygodiaceae > Lygodium > Lygodium microphyllum. Next base: position 60,065,377 of record NC_141163.1, read on the forward strand.
TTAGCATCGTTATCAACATCGCTATTTGCGTCGGTATTAGCATTGCATTTGCGATGCTGATACCGACACTGATAACGACGCTGATGATAACAACACTCTACGACACTAATAACAACATGTGCAGGTAATTTTGCGTGTAGTCCTTGCTCCCCTCTGGTATGTTTTTCCAATGATCTAAGACGTGCCGAAAAACTTGTTGGCATAACTCTCTCATGCAAGCCATCACCCTCCTCCCCTCATCATTCATGATGATGGTTGCTGACCTATCATCGACAAGATAGGCATATCCCTCTAGGGTATGCCTAAGATGGGTCCTCTTTCACCTGTGACCATGCTCCTGGGCATATCCAAGAGACCCCTGTACATCTGGTATACCGATCGGGGTAGTATCTATCGGTGTAGCACCCATAGGGGTGCCACCTATAAACGGCTAAGCAAAAGCTAGAGTAACTGGAGTAGACGTCCCCACAGGTGTGACAAATCCTGGAGGTGACGTAACTCCAGCAGAATGATGAGACGGAGACACCGCGTCCGTGCCTCCACAGTAACCACCTGAGCCACGCTCCTTGGAACCGCCATGAGAGCGAGGAGTAGCTCCTGTATCCTGTGTCGACCACGAGCTCACTGCCTCCGTACCTCTGCAGCATCCCCCTGACCCTGAAGCACTCCCTCCCTCTGGCCCAAGTCTAGAGCGTTGATCTCGTCTGCTCGAAGCTGAAGCATCTGATCGCGCCAAAGTAGATCTAATAGAGCAGCCTGACGATGTCTGAGACAGCTCCAAGTCCACCATGTCTCTAAATCTCACCATCTAATCTGAAGGCATGCATGTGAAGATATCTTGCAACTCCTCATTGCTCATCCCTCGACTCATCCTGATGATCTAAGTATCCAAAAAGGTCACCTACACAGACAAAAAATGATGTTAGCATAATCAATTTATATCATACAAAGCACGGTAATATAAATCCTAAAATAATGATCTCACTTAAAATGCATATCTTATGTACCCTTATAAGCAATTAGTCAACGAATTGAGTAAGTGGATGCTCCAAGTATGAAGTATCCTATGGTCCCATGTCAATCTCCTGACACAACTCCGCATACATTGGAAGGTCAATAGACATGTCACCACAAAAGGATGAGTCCACCTCATTCTCAAAGAATTCTTGGACTCCTGTATTTCCATCATTGTTACCCGATGCTGGCTCCTCCACATGCTCCAAGCTTTCGGTAGCCTCTACCCCTTGCAATATCGACCCCTCTATTTGCATATTGTCCTCATCTATGCTCGGAACATTGCTTTGATTATATACTCTCGCACTTCGAGGAGCTGAAGGTATAACATACCACCATCGAGGTTGTCAGGGATTTGGATAGAAGATTGCATGTTCACAAACACGTACAAGAGAGATTAAACTATTGTGACATGTACCATGTCGTAATACAATTAACAAACAAATGAGTTCATACACCTGTTCACAATGGACCTGCGCAAATCCGTCCATTTTTTTTTCAGAATCTATTTCGAGAAATCCAAATGGACCTCGTCGAACTGTTGCTCTAGCTCCTTCAAGTACCACTTTGAACCACTGCACATTGAATAGTATCATGGAGAAGCTACGGTAATCCACCGTAACAATACTTTGCAAGTCCCCAAAACACTCCATCTCATCTATAACCGTGTTTGGATCCATTGCTCGTCGTTGGCTCTCTTGCTCGAACCTTGCCATGATACCACAGTCTCTTGTGGAGCGCATTTTGTCAATATACTCCACACGAAAATGCCGTCCATGTGACCACATTGCACTATATATTTTGTATTGTACATTGAAACACTCAAATTAGTTGTCGTATATAAAATATAGATACGACAAATCCTAAACACGTCATCACCTTTGGACTACATCCCCTCGAGAATTTCCACTGCTCGATTGAGACCTCCGCCCCTTCGCGAGATGCTGCTGTCAAAGCTCCATGCAACCATCGCATTGACATGAACCACGACATCTCCTCCATGCCCTCGGGATATCAAATCGGTCGATGGTGCATACTACATAGAAATTTAGATTGCGCTTCCTCTCGATCTTGCCTAGCTTGCTGGTACCTGGCGAGCCACGTCCCCATAGAGGTATGGTGCAACATACAAAAGTGATTCACCTTCTCCTCCATTGCAGTATCCATTCTTTTTTCTACCCCATTTCCAACCACCACATCTCCGGTCAGTCTATCATCGTCCTTCAGCAACCATAGCATTTTGTTGTCTGGATCCACCGTTGGTAGCCATTGTGAAATATGCACTAGCGCCTCAGACACCAACCCTAGAGTAGGCTATGGGATGGGAATCTTGCATAAGGAATGCTCCTATTCTAGATCCACTAGTGTCTATTGAAGTCAGGTAATTGCAATACAGGAGTATGAGTTAAAGCATGTTTCAGTAAATCAAAAGACTTTTGTTGATTGTCGGACCAATGATACACAATGCCTTTCTTTAATAATTTTGTCAAAGGTAATGCAAGCAATGAAAAATTTCTCACAAATTTTCTGTAAAAGCTAGCAAGACCTAAGAAAGAACGCAATTCGTGCAGATTTTTAGGTATCAGACAATTCAAAATTGCTTCTATCTTTTTAGGGTCAACTTTAATCCAAAATCAAAATCTTCCAAGATCAATGCTAGTTCTAGATGAACACATAATAAGTGTTTTCTTAACCATCACGTGCCATAAACCACACCCTTGATGGGTTCCCAAGCCCTCCTCCATGCTCAGGGTCATTATCAAGGCTGCATATACCTCTGGCTTTCTAAGCAAACCACACCAATGTGATCATATTGTTAGGAGCCATTGCCTTGCCCTACAAAGGCCTGCACACATACTCAAAATCAAAAACTAAAATAATAATAGCCACATTGAAAGGTAGAGCCCAAGTGGAAGCACACAAACAAAAGTAAGAACAAAGCAACAGCTATGGTGGCTGGAGCAAGAGATCAATGAGAGATTGATACCATATGTAGAAACTCCAATAGTCACAATGTGTGATCAACCTTCCCTTAATCAACAATCACTAAAAGAATAATAATAATAGTGTACAAGTGTGTGGTCACAGTGTGTGTAGTGAATATAGGGAGGTGTAGGCATAGGTGCCTTTACATCCAACAACCTCCCACTTAAAGGAAAATGTGCCTCAAGTGAGAAGACAAAAAGTGACAAAGTATAAATGTACATAAAGTACAACAGGATTAAAAATAGATGTCATCTCATCCTATGCCCATCATCTCAAAGGTAGTTGCATCCAATAGCATATAAGAGAGCATATGCATGAACTGAGAGTCCCATTGTCTCAAAGAATCAAGCTCCGCAAAGTATAAGCATCTCCCCCTGAAAGTAAATCCAAAATGCAAGCTATGCAAGCAAATCTTAAGGCATATAAATCAAAGCATTTGGAATCCCAACCACATCAGAAATACATTCAAGAGTATAAGTGTCCAATGAAGCTTCAATACTCGTAAGTGTACCAAAGCATGTCATAACCATATCTAGGATCATACATCAATGCTAGACATCATCATAGACATATAGTATACCTAAAATACTATGTAGACACAATAAGCATTCAAAGCATGAAGTTTACTCTTGTATGCTTGCTATCCAAAATGTTATGATAGCAATAAACTTTTACAAAATTGAGTTGATCAAGCTCTAAAAAATCCGAATAGCATCCCAAAACATAACCATACCATCTGGGCACCAAAATAGCATCCTCAATACATTATGGGATTTTCTATTTGTTGTCTAAATCAGAACCATTCTATTCTATGTAAAACAAAGAACTAAAAACTACACAAAATCAACTCTATGAGTGCTCAAATTTTTGGCTCTTGTACTCCTCATTTCTAGCTATAGAATATCTGAATCTGATATCATATGAAAAAGTTATGGCCAAAATACAAAAGTACTATTGAGTTACTATAGTTTCCTGCAACTTCTATAGCATGCTCTATGTCCACTCAAAATGGATAGAATGGCTACTTCTTAGCTCAATAAGTACTCAACAAGGTTTAGCTAAGCCTGGGAATATCCTCAATAAGTTAGGACCAAGCTAGAACAAGCTAAGAAAAGGAAAGACTCAATGTATATCTTGGGAGGAAGAGATAATGGCTACCGTGAAACCTTGAGCTAAAGCTTTAAATTTGAGCTGAAGAAAAGGTTGAAGAAGCTCATAAAATGCCCACTCTAATACTAGTTGAAAGATAAAGCTCATGTGGAAGCACATAAGTAGAAGAAAGAGCTATGGCAAATGGAGTAAGAGAGTAAGAGAGAGACACACCATATGTGAGAAGTTCAATAATCACAATGTGTGACCAACCTTCCCTTATTTGATAATAACTGAAAGAATAAGGAATAAAGTAACAATGATTCGTACCCACCACCTACTGTGTACAAGTGTGCAGTCATGGTGTATATAGTAAATGAAACAAAACAAAGATGGAGAAAGAGAGAGGGACAAAGATTAGGCAAGAAGGAGAGTAGCCATGCTCCCTATCCCAACTTCCATTATCTTCCACACTCTAACTTATGTACATTCAACCAAACATACAAAAGTAAAGTGACCTAGATTTAACTTTTGTTGAGTCAGTGTGACCCAAACCTTATTTAACTAAGATAATCAAACCAAATCAAAGGTACATAAGCTTGAATCTCAACACTCCCCCTCAAACTCAAGTGTGGTACTTCACTCCAAGTAGCTCTCTGAAATGCACAAACTTATCTTTACCTAATGACTTGGTACAGATATATGCAACTTGGTCTTCTGTCCTCACATGGACCAAATCAATATCACTTACAATCACTTTTTCTCTAATAAAGTGATAATGTACCTCAATTTGCTTAGTCTTAGCATGATAGATAGGATTACTAGCTAGGAGCACAATACTCATGTTGTCACAATAGAGTGTGACAAGCTTGACTTCATGCATCCCCAAATCATCAAGAAGCTTCATGAGCCATGCTGTCTCACATGCAGCAAGTGCAACACCTCTATATTGTGCCTTTGTACTAGAGAGTGCAACTATAGGTTTATTCTTACTACTCCAGTTGACCATACTACTACCAAGGGAAAATGCATACCCACTAGTAGATCTACTATCGTAGGCACTTCCTGCCCAGTTAACATCTGTATATCTTGTAAGCTCCAAAGGTTTACCATGCTCATAGAATAGACCATAATCCGATGTAGCCTTTACATATCTCAAGATCCTTCTCACTACATCCAAGTGAGGCTTCCTGGGCTTCTGCATGAAACGACTAATCAGTCCAACTGGATAGCTAAGGTCCCGGTCTAGTAATGGTAAGGTAAATCAGGCTACCCACCATCTTACTATACATAGTGACATTCTCAATCTCATGCCCAACATATGCAAAGTAGCTTAACATTTTGCTCCAATGGAGTGCTCAAAGGCTACAATCCAACATACCATACTTGGTTAACATGTCTTTTGCATATTGCTTTTGCAATAACCAAGTACCATGAGAGGTATAGAAACAACCTCAATCCCAAGGAGATACTTCAGTTCACCCAAATCTATAGCTTGAAATTCAGCATGTAACATTTCCTTGATCTCTCCAATTCCTATGAATCATCACCTATAATTGATCAAGACATCCATGTAGATGACTAATATCACATAACCAGCCCTTGTCTTCTTTGTGAATAGGCCATGATTAGACTTGCCCATAGTGAAACCAAGCTTCTATAAGCATGCACTTATCTTAGCATTCCAAGCTCTAGGTGCTTGCTTCAACCCATACAATGATTTCTTCAATCTACACACACGTGTAGGAAAATCAGGATGTACATAGCCCTCAGGCTAATCCATGTCTACTTCCTCAACCAAATCACCATTGAGAAAAGCATTCTTCACATCCATCCGATACATAGTCTATCCTCTAGATGATCCAAATGCAATCACTGTTCTCACAATTTCCATTTTAGGAATGGGGTTGAATGTCTCCTCATAGTCAAGACTATATTGTTGTGCATACCCTTTTGCCACAATTCTTGCCTTGTATTTTTCCAATGTGCCATTTGATTTGCACTTCACCTTTTATACCCATTTGCAACAAATATGCATTTTTCCTTTAAGAAATACAACCAATCCCAAGTGTCATTTTCAGCCAATGCTGAATATTTCTCATCCATTGCCTTACACCAGTGATAATCCAAAATAGCTTCAAAAATATTTGTGGGTTTCTTGAAGCTAGTGACTTTTTCCATATATGCATAGTGCCTCATTGTGTAGCCACTATATGTAAGCCTATCCACAAGCTTTCCAACTCTTTTCGATCTCCTCAATTGAGATGCAATATGGGACTCTCCTTTCTCATGCAGTGGTACATATCTATGTCTCACACTAGGAGTCACAACTGATGGAATGCCAAACTCACTATCCAAGCTATCACTGTTGCCACATGAATCATAACCAGAAGTGTATCATCAAGTTTTCATTTGCCTTTATCCACATTTCTCCCCCTCAATGACATATCTGTGTCAATGGATAAAGATGTTGAACTCATCAATCTACCTGTCCAAGGACTAATTGATGTAGTAGCATCTTTAGAAGACCTAGAAATTTCTACACTCTCATTTGTACTTGCATCTACATAAGTCTCCTGACAAACATCATCATCATCTATCAAGATAGTTTTCTTCTCATGCCATGAATTCAATTCATCAAATACTACATCTCTTGAGACCAATGTCTCATGAGTAGAAGTATTGTAGCATTTGTAAGCCTTCCTATCTTGTGCATACCAAATAAAGATGGCCTTTTTTGCCTTTGGATCAAGCTTCTTCCTCTTCTCATCTGGAATATGTACATATGTCAAACATCCAAAGACCTTAAGATGGCTAATGTCAAGCTTTATCCCATAAAGCCTCTCATGAGGAGTCACCTTATGTATCCTTGTTGTTGGTGTACGATTCATGACATATACAACAATCATTACAGCCTCTACCCAATATGCATTTGGTAGGCTCCTCTCATTCAACTTGGCTCTAGCCAATTCCATGATCACCCTGTTTTTCCTTTCTACCACACCATTTTGTTGTGGTGTGTACATACATGTCAATTGCCTCTTTATCCCATGGTCTACCAAGAAGTGAGCAAAATCTTTAAAGACATTCTCCACCACTATCAGATCTCAAGCATGAGATGTAACAAGCCAATTCTTTCTCCACATGTCTCTTGAAGTTCTGAAAAGCATCCATGACACCACTCTTGTGCTTCGGCACATACAACCATGTGTACCTACTATAGTCATCTATTAATAACACATAGTAGCATGATCCCCCAAGAGATGCATTCTATGAGGGTCCCCATACATGAGAATGTATGATCTATAATGGTCTAGTAGTGATGCTTACATGCCTCATAAATGGAAGCCTTGATTGCTTCCCAAATTGACATGATTGACATACATGTCCCAATTCCACATACTTGAACTTAGGGAGTCCAAGTACAACTTGCTTATGCTGCATATATTTTTGGCTTTTGAACATTTACATGACCAATCCTTTTATGCCATATCTCAATGTCCCTTATTGCAACATTGTCATGTGAACACATAGCAGTATTCAAGGTTGGAATTTTTGTATCCAATGTAAACATCATACCATTTCTTTTTCCTTTAGCAATGAGTTTGCCTCCTTGACTATACTCTTCAATGTAGCATCCATCTCTATTGAATCTAGCTTGTAGATTATGTTCAGCCATTTGTCCCACAAAAAGCAAGTTTTTGGTAATGAAGGATACATGTAACACATCATATAGACTCTTTTTCTTGTCACCGTGTATCATCAAGGGAATGGTACATGTATGCTTAATGTCATGCGGCGTATCATCCCCTGTGTAAACATATTCATGAGCACCTTCTACCAATGTGTCAAACCACTCTCCACGATGATTCATGTGGTTAGATGCTCCTGAGTCTATATAATATACATCATCTGCTTTGCCTTGTGTAGGCAACCCCTTCTTCACATATTGCATAGAAAACAACCTATCATCCTCCTACATACCACTAGAAGAGGCATAATTACCATGTTGCCTTCCTCTTGCTCTCTGATCATTATGCTTCTTGTAGAAATCTTTAGCTACATGCCCATATTTGCCACAATAATGACAATCATTATCTGCATTTGATTGATGTCCATGGCTCATTTGGGGTTGTTGCCAAGTACCTTTTCCTCTAGATGAGTAACTCCCTCTTCCATGAGCATTAGAGGCACCTCTATTTGCTTGAGACTGCCTATTTTGCCATCCACTACCTTTTTGTCCACGAGCTACATATGCATTTCTAGCCCCTCTTCCTCTAAAGTTTGACCTTCCTCTTCCACCTCCACCCCTTTGATTTGAGTAGAAGGCATTTTCCCTGCTATTCTTAGACCCAATGGAACTTGTATTGAGTCCAAGATTCACTTCTTCATGCAAAAGAAGTGCCACAAGTTCATCAAAGTTAGGCTACTCCTGACACACTGATATGGAAGTGTCAAACTACTTGTACTCCTCTCCAAGTCCATGAAGGGTAGTGGCCACCAAATCATCATCCTCAACTTTAGCTTTGATTGAGCCTAGTTGCTCTGCAATGGTTCAATCTCACTTACACAGTCTTCAATAGACCTTCCATTCCTAGATATGTGGCTGAATTTTTGCTTCAATTGTGTCTTTCTTGCATGAGTGACATGGCCATAGTTCTTCATCAACAAGTCCCAAGTGGCTTTTGTTTATGTACAATTTGCATTTGGCATAGCCTTTGTGTCTAACACACATAAGGATAGCCAATGCAAGACCTTGCTAGCCTTTTCCAACCATGTCTTATGTGTCTTCAATTGATCCTGTGTTGGAGGTCTATCCTCCGATAGCTTGGGCTCATCTTCAGGACTTGTGACTAAATCCCAATAGCCTTTTCCAATCAAGAAGTTTGGCATCCTGAACTTCCATAAAATAAAGTTTTTGTATCCCAGCTTCTCACCTACAATGTGGGTGATAGTATCTTTCCCTCCTGTGTTTGCCATTTCAAAGTCTTCAACTTTGCAAAATAAGATTTAATGTGTAAAGTCAATTACCCCAAAATGCCAAGAGTCAATGCACTTCAATGACTTGTAGTGCAACCACTTTCTATTGAAAATTTGCAGCAATAAACACTATTGCATTCTCAGCCAATATATGTGCTTTGTTTCCAAGTATATGTATGAGACATACATATATCTGACCACTTGTACTTGTCCAATTTAGAGCTCAGATAGCTCCAACAAAAACTAGTAAATTTTTGCTCTTTTTTTAGCAAATTTAGCATACATTTGATGAGTTTAGACCATCTCAATACTTTCCAAATCAAACTCCACTGGTTTCTCCACTTGTTAGACCAATTTCAGGCTAATTTTTAGCCGATTAAACCTTGCTGAATAATCAAACTATTTTGGATAACGTGTATGCCGCCTTGCTGTCCACTTGTTTTGAGCTAATTTAAATGGAGATAACTGATGGATATTACATGGTCTATGTCTACAATTCGAGTATCAGTTGATGATGTGGAATGTCGAGCTCAATCTTGCTCAGTTTGGTCACTCGAGTTGCTCCACTACTATAGTCCACTCTAGTTGAGGATTGTTTTGCTCTGTTTTGTAGCTTCAATGGTTGCCTCTGAACTTATTTTAAATCAGCATGTAATATCTCATTTGGAAGCGATTTTAGTGAGGGATTATATGCTCCACTTGATCTTCAATGTGAGTAAGCAAATGAGGTAGATATCCTTCAATTTTGAGTGACACAGTAACTGCTATAGAATTTTCCAGATGGCTAAAAACTGGAATAGTTTTTTTAATGCAGTGATTGATTTTGTGTGGATTCTAAACAATGATTTAGCTCTAGCAAGTATACTCAGCTTCTTCCTTGTGAGATGAGACACACTTTTCCAAATTACTTCACCTTAATCTTATGCATGTAGCTCCTACAATGTCCACTCCAATGTGATGCTGTTTTTCTAGCTATGTCATCACGTTTTTTTCTTTCTTTCTTGTTATACAAAACTTTAGTCCTCAAAATGACAACTTGATGAACAAGCTCTGATACCATGAAACGAGAGAGAGAGAGAGAGAGAGAGAGAGAGAGAGAGAGAGAGAGAGAGAGAGAGAGAGAGAGGGACTAAGGTTAGGCAAGAAGGAGAGCAACCATGCTCCCTATCCAAACTTCCATTATCTTCCACACTCTAACTTATGTACATTCAACCAAACATACAAAAGTAAAGTGACCTAGATGTAACCGTGGTTGAGTCAATGATTATTCAATTAAGATAACTAAACCAAACCAAAGGTACATGATCTTGAATCTCAATAGTAAATACATGGCGACATAGGTATAGGTACCTTTGCCCCCAACACACACCCCACTACTACATCTCTTGAAATTTTATAAGCAAATAACACTAAACCCACCTCATAATCGAAGCCACAGATCCCATTATCCCAAGATACATAGACCACCCATCACCATTGATACCCAAAAGGACACTAGGCCTATTAACTCCTTTAAGAGATGTGCAACCAAGAAATCATACAAAAGAAGGAAAAAAATTTAAAACATATAGAATAACAAGAGAAGTGAAACTAGAGTAACTATTTAGTGTATGCAATTTTTGGATAGGAAAATTATGTGAAATTGCTTTTGTAAAAGTTAGCAAGGCTCACTCTCGTGCAAATCGTAAAATCCAAATGAGATGTGAGCTCAATGGATTTGGGCTAGCAAGTTGAACAAAAATGGTTGTAAAATGTGAAGTAATGTGTGCAAGATGAAAGAAGGCCAGTCTAAGCTAATGTAATGGGAGGGTGCCTAAAAAATTAAGCCCATGTATAAAAACAAGGAAGTGAATGGATGATTTCATTTTCATGGTGTGAAATCTTGAGAGCTCTCTTTTTGCTTCTTGCTTGAGAGAGAGAGAGAGAGAGAGAGAGAGAGAGAGAGAGAGAGAGAGAGAGAGAGAGAGAGAGAGAGAGAGAGAGAGAGAGAGAGAGAGAGAGAGAGAGAGAGAGAGAGAGAGAGATGTGTGTGTGTGTGTGTGTGTGTGTGTGTGTGTGTGTGTGTGTGTGTGTGTGTGTGTGTGTGTGTGTGTGTGTGTGTGAGGTAGAGTGAGGGATCAATGTGAAGAAGCTATTACTTTCTCTTCTTTTTCTTCGCAGAGCTCATGTGGTGATCACAAAAAGGGAGGTGGAGCTCATTTGAGGCATGTTGAAAGTCATGGAGCCATTGATGAGACGAGCATTTTGCATATACACTACAATGAGGAGGTAAATCATTGAGTTCACTACATTTCTTTGGAGAACTTGCAATAGTTACGTGAGAAGTAGTCATAGTTACGTTACTCAAAACACTTGAAACAATAGGTGTTTCATTAAGTCTAGTATGTGGCTTATGAAAACAATGGCGTTTTGGTTCCATTGCTAGGACAAATAAAATCAAGCAATAAGACACATACACTCTATACCCAGTGATGGAATAGGAGCTTCTACTTCGTGTCATTGCATAGATTTGCATAGGGTAGGTGATTCAATAGGCAATTGTATTGTTGGTTGTGTGTTTTCATTTTTGTGGAGTTTTAAGTAGATTCAAATTCTTGGAGAGCTTCAACTTGTTCCATAATCACGTGATAGCACCTAATTTTGTAGGCTTTATAAGCTCACTAAACTAGTGCCACATAGTATCTCTTAAGCATTCTCACTGCTCTAAAAGTGCATCCCCATCTAGTATTGAGATGGTTTCTTTGGACTCCTACACTCATAAAACTTTTTCAAAGTAACCTATAAGTGTTGAAAATCAGAGTTGAAGGCTTCAGAGAGTGTGCACAAGAGGGAGAGTGAAAGCTCAAGTACAAGAACAATTTCATGTTTAGTCAGTTGCTCAAAGTACAACTAGTACACTCTTATCTAATTGGGTGTGTACTTTAGGCTGTTTATATAGCCACTGGAGGAGTTAGGGTTAGGGTTTCCCCTATACTCTAGCCCTTTTACACCTAGCTACCCTTATCCTCTCTAGTGTAACGAGAGTTCACACGCTTATCTTTCAACACCCCCCCTCAATGCCAAGTGGCATTGGATAAAAACATAATAGGATGCCTCCCCTTAATTCGCAATGAGATGCCTTTATAAATTAGGCTACAAGAAAAGGTTACAGGTAGAGAGTGTTACAAGACTCAAAAGAGTCGGTCACCTATGGATTGGGAGACAAAGTTGACCTCCAATTCCTTAGGTACTTCTAGAACACCATGACACTTACTCGTGATATGCCCAGTCTTTTTGCATTTATTGAACTTCATTTTGTTAGGATATTTCTTCTAGCAGTTGCCCATAATATGCCCCCTTTTGTGATAGAAGGAGCACTTAGTAGAAGTTGTACAGACTAACATTTGCTCACGGGAAGTAAATGCTGAAGACCCTTCAATATAGTTTCTCTTCTCTTCATCCAGGCATAATTAAATGGTACTTGCTAGAGTTGGGTTCGGGATATTAGTTAGGGTAGTCACAAGGGTTGAAAAGACCTTCTTCATAGACTTTAGCAAGATGGCAATGCCATCTTCATCATGGATAGGTGCTTGAACAGAGGCAAGCTATGCCATAATCCTTTTCATATGTGAAATGAACTTGCTTAGATCTTCTCCCTATTTGTATTCCAAGATAAAAAAACTCAATCTTGAGAAATATCTTGGAGTTCTTCCCTGTAGCACCGTAGATCCTTTCGAGCTCATCCCACTTTTCTTTTGCAGTTGAGAACTTGTCAATGTGATGAATTGAGGATTCATCTAAATGAAGCATGATGATGGCCTGAGCTCGTTCATCATCTTCTACATCAAGGGGATTAGATGGGTCAATTAGTTTGGTCCCTTTTATGAACGGCCAATTACCTCTTTCCATTATTTTGTATTTGATCAAACCTTGCCAAGGATGGAAATCTTTTCCATTAAATTTTTGAGTTTGAGGATGGACATCAACATATGTTCTGGTCATTGGGAAGGTCTTACCGCTTGTTAGAACAAGGGCAGTGTCTAGTCCCTTATAGCCTCACCACTGAATGCGGAACCAAATCAAACAATTGATATCATAGTTGTAATGAGGAGAAAGGCTGAAAATCATACATATAATATGACTTTAGTGGTCCTTTCTTATGTGCAATCCTCTTTCGAGGTTTAATGTTCTTTTTAGGCTTCAATGATGTGAACCTAGACTGGACTTTAGGCTCCTCCTTGTGGTATGGCTTAGCGGATGAACCTTGTGTTGGACAAGGACGGTCTATGATTTCAATGCTTGTTATTGATGATTCCAAGGAGAGTACAATGACACTCATACCTTTGATTTCATTGATCAGTGTACTTGAAAAAAGTCACACAAGATATGCAATACAAGTTTAGGTAGGATGGTCTATGTGTTTATAATTGTACAAATAGCCTTACAACATGAAGAAAAGCACTCGGTTGTTTTAATTTTCTAATGAAAACATTCAGATTGTGTAAGTACTAGGAGCAATGATGATTAAGCAATGTGCCTTAGTGCTTATAAGCACTCATTTGTAGCTCATGTTGCTAGAGATGGTAGATGTCAGTCTTAATGAGCTTGATGATGACCCTTCGAGTAGAAGAACCTCTGTAATGAGGTTTCCAGATTAGTAACTGACTCTGGAAGAGTTGACTCAATGAGTAAAATCACTATTAATGACCAAACATTGGAAAATTTTGAAGATGGAAGAAGCTTGAAGCTTCTTGGCTATGGCTGCGAGGAGACCCACAACTAGGGTTTTGATCACAACAGGCTGTATAAGATGAATTAGGACAAACCATCTTAGGTGAGGATGGTTCACTATAGGGGCTACATTAGCCCTAAGGTAGCTGCCATGATTATGCCCTATACCAGTCGTGCTTCAGCTTGAATCAAGTCGCCTGTATAGACTATGCTAGATCTGTGTTTTATGCAATATCATCCACCACCTCGCCTAATCCAAGCCTTTGATGTGCTAGGCTGAGTCGCCCTGAGCTAAGGAGAAGATCCTCCAAAGATAGGGGGTCTAGCTGCTACTGGCTATGGTAGAAAGGAAGGTAACTAGAATGGCAAGAGTACTTCTTGTGCATTTAGATGGGTAAAGAGGCTGAGGGAAGCTGCAAGATCAGAGATGGCTCTGATACCATGTTAAAAATCAGAGTTGAAGGCTTGAGAGAGTGTGCACAAGAGGGAGAGTGAAAGCTCAAGTACAAGAACAAGATCTTGTTTAGTCAGTTGCTAATAGTACAACTAGTACACTCTCATCTAATTGAGTGTGTACTTTAGGCTGTTTATATAGCCATTGGAGGAGTTAGGGTAAGGGTTTCCCCTGTCCTCCAGCCCTTTTACACCTAGCTACCCTTATCCTCTCTAGTAGTGTAAGGAGAGTTCCTCTCATTATCTTTCAACAACAGCCCCCCTCAATGGTAGGTGGCATTGCATAAAAACATAATAGGATGCCTCCGCTTAATTCTCAATGAGTTGCCTTTATAAATCAAGCTACAAGAAAAGGTTATAGGTAGAGAGTGTTACAAAACTCAAGAGAATCGGTCACCTGTAGATTGGGAGACAAAGTTGATCTCCAATTCCTTACGTACTTGTAGAACACCACGACACATTGGTGATATGCACGAGTGATATGCCTGGTCTTTTTGCATTTGTTGCACTTCATTTTGTCAGGATATTTCTTCCAACACTTGCTCATAATATGCCCCTTTTTGTGACAGAAGGAGCAGTTAGTAGAAGTTGTATGGACTAACATTTGCTCATAGGAGTAAATGTTGAAGACCCTTCAGTATGGTTTCTCTTCTCTTCATCCAGGCATGATTGAATGGTACTTGCTAGAGTTGTGTTCTAGATATTAGTTAGGGTAGTCACAAGGGTTGGAAAGACCTTCTTCACAGACTTTAGCAGGATGGTGTTAACGGTATTTTGAGAAGGCTGCAGAAAGCGCAAGTGCTGGATACTATTTTTTGGTGGATTAGTATTTTGTGGAGCTTCATTGTATTACTTTGGGCACTTGTGTATTACTTTTTACTCATGGACATCATCAGGCTATCATGGTTGTATTATTTTGTGAGAGCCGGGCTCACTCCCGTGCACATTGTATTTATCACCCGTAGTTGTATTTGTCGCACCCGCATGTGTTGCGTGGGTTGCGCACATGTAATTGTGATTAGAATAGTGTAGGCTTGGTCTATTTAGGCTAAGGTTCAAGCATGTTTCAAGGATTGACCGGCCTAAAGCCCACTATGTGGGTAGGATGCCCAAAGAGGGTGCAAACCCTAACCCTAAACGCAAAAGGTGTAAACGCCCCGAACAACGTAGTATGCTTTAACAATTATGATATTCGCTTGTTTTCGAGATTTAATATAAAAGAGAATGAACACTTAAAGCTGAAAATGAAAATTACTCACAAAATTACAGCCATGAAAATGTAAAAGTAATGGAGACAAGATTGAGGGTTGAAGATGGGCAACCCCCCCCCCCCCCCCCCCCCCCCCCCCCGAAGGAATGCATTTCTGCTCAACCCAAGTCCCTTAGGGAAGAGCTCAGTTACAATCAACCTGAGAGTGAGAAGAAGTAATTCTCACTCTCACAAGATCATGCAAAGATGTACAAACACACATGCATTATCTATTATGCAATGATAAGAACTGATTTCTTTACAGTATGAGAGAAGAAAAAGAGAAATTCAGCCTTTCTCCATCGTTGATAAGCAGTACATTGATAGGGCTTGCTTCTTGTAGCTAAAATGGAAGAAAGAGCTCGAGAAGGAGGTGCTGTAATGAATTTACAGGCTTGCTGTCTTGTAAAACAGCAATGATAGAAGAGGGAATATGGAGGAATTTGATAATGGAGAAGTGGGGGATGATGATGGGGATGGATGGGGCCAGTTTCTGGCTATCTGTGGGTGTTGTACATGAGTTTACAGCGAAGAAAAATGATGTTGAATGAAGAAAAACGAGCTCTTATTTATAGGAGAGGGGAGAGCTAGTACAAAAGGGGAAAGTGGAGTAGCACAAGACAAGTGTCCAGCCACATGTCATGAGATGTGACAAGTGGTGGGACACTTGGAAACTTGTGTGACAAGTGTCTTGACACTTGTCTCTTCTCTATGGCCTTCCTTTTTGGGTTGAATACTGTCAAGAATAGAAACAACCAAATTTAGTAAGCATAGTCAGAGTATAGAACTTACTATTTTTAGAATGGCATCCCTATTTTTTAGGACTAGCTTTTTTAGGCTAATTCGAGGCTTTAGGGACCCCCCCCCCCCCAATATGGGTGTCATATGAAAGCTTTTTCCGTGTACATCGCAAAAATGGTATCCGAATCTTCATGTGACTTTCCTATGCAAAGAAATGTGCATTTCAAGCTTTCAGCCCACACATGCACATTATACAAGCATTTCATGATCATGCCATCTTGTTGATTGTAACTGTTTGTTCTGGTGGATCTAGCCCACACTTCAAGGCATCAATCTTTTCTGTGTGCGAGTCTAACCCTGATATGCATGAGTTCTAGTCACAGGCGCCCAATCGGGTCATATAGGTGGAAGTGTGAACTATCTTTTCTCTAACCCACCGCGTGGGTCTACCATAACCTGGCCAGCTCCAATGCACTTTTCTTTATATCTAATTAGTGAAAAGGAAATAAATTTAATAAATCATTATATAGACAAATTAATGAAAAAATGATACAAATTTTGTTTCTATAGAGTTGTGACAAAAGGGGCGCAAACCCTAACCCTAATTCTATGTCTATATAAGGGTGGAAGATCTCAATTGTATGGACCCCCCTTTGGCACATTCATGCTGCGTAAGCTCTGTTAGTGCAACCATTCAATCTTTCTATTCTATCATCTCGCTTCCATTGTGTTGAGAGTGACTGAGAGGGAGAGAGTGAGAGGTGTGTTGAGCGAGGGACTGAGGGAAGGTGAAGCTCTTTGTCGTCTTCTTGCTTTTCTCGTCGTCTCTACTAGCTCTTCGACTCGTTGGTGTGCTTGGTGGTGGATGCGAAGGAGCGACGGTATCGGATCATGTTGATCGTGGTCGTGGAACTATCTTCGAGCCTTTGAAAGGTAAGTTAGGTGAGTTCACTACAACTCGAGCTAGTCTTGTGTTCTTGCTTCCTTGGGTTGGAGAGGAGAATGCTTGGTTAGTTAGAGCGGAGTGTGAGAGACAAGGTGAGAGATTGTCGCCAACGTGAGTTGCAGCTTCTGAAAGAATAGAAGTCCATCCAAAGTCCTGACTGTTGGTGCGTTTGCCTCAACATTTTGGTTCCGTTGCTGGGACTTAGGATGGTGCAACCGCCGAGGTTCTCACACTCCCACTGTGTGGTGGAATAGGAGGCTTGTGCATGGGCGTGGATAGGATCGATGTGGTTCTGATCATCCGTGTTTGTGGCTAGCTTTCGAAACCCATGCGGCTAGGTTAGGAAGGGCCAAATCGGAAGGAACCGGTTTGTTGGATTGAGATTGGAATAGGGTAGAATAGAAGAAAACACAAACCATAAACTCAAAAACACAAAAACACAAGAAAACACAAAACTCAAAACTCAAAGCGCTCTTCTTGTTGTTGGACATCTTGTGTGGGAATGTTGGGAGATGAGGGTTCATCGTTCTTGCTTTTGTCATTGGTTACATACATGTTTATGGTTGAGATCTAACCAAATATACTGCTTGCCTTTGTACTCGTCTTCTAAATTTCTTGGCTTGCGAGGTAGAGGAAGGAGAAAGCAAAGAAGGCCAAGAAGAAGTAGATAGAAGATGGTTGGGAAGAAGAAGAGATAGATGAAAAAAGGGGTGAAATAGAGAAAAAGAAAGGGCAAGAGGTAGTGAGGAAGAGAGCTAGAAGAAGAAGAGTAAGAAGAAGAGAAGAAGAATACAAGAAGAAGAAGATGCAAGGAATGAGATAGAAGAACGATAGAAGAAGAAGAAGAAGAGGAGGATAGAAAAACAAGAGAAGAAGAAAGTAAGAAGGAGTGAATAATAAGAATAAGAGAAGTGGAAGAAAGAGGGGAAGAAGGTGAGGTAGATGAAGGGAAAAAGAGGTGTAAGTAGAAGGTGAAGGGGATAGAAGAAGAGAAGTGTTCCAAGAGTAAGAAGAAGAAGGTGAATAAGAAGAATAAGAAGAAGGGGATAGAAGAAGATAAGAGTATGAAGAAGAGAAAGCGTAGGAGAATATGAGAAGTTGAGGAAGAAGACTAGGAGAGAAGGGAAGTGGAAGCAGTTGAGAAGGAGAAGCGGATTAACGAGAATAAGTAGGGAAGTCGGCCAGAAGGGTCGGTAGGGGAATAGGAAAGAGATATATATATTATTTCTCTCTTTCTCTCTCTCTCTCTCTTTCGTTTTCTATTTTTCTTTTTTTAAAAGCCTCTTTTTCTTATATTTAAGAGCACGTTCATATAGACCCATTTTACTCATCACACATACACACACACTTTAACACTCGTTTCCATGTTCACACCCACATACACTAGTTACACTCACCCTCGCACTCTCACACACTAATGTATGCGCACTAAAACACACACTCACACACACACACTCACAAATCCAACATATAAAACTCACTCACACACACATTCAAACTCTCACTCAACGCACACACCCTAACACACACGCACAAAACACATAATATACACTTACATTAATACGCAACACAAAACCCACTAACATACGCACAAAACACACGTAGATACCTACTCACATGCACTAAAATAGACACTCACAAACATCCATTATTCTCGCTCCCAAACATCCAAGTCTCACTTCCGCATATCATCAAAACACTAACTCCCACACATACCACCAACCCTTCCAACTGCGAACACATCACAACTAACTCTCACTCCCATCCATCAAACATAACTCTCACCCTTGCTCTAACACATCAACTCGCACCACCTTACTCATTCGCACCACCTAGGTCATACTCATTCGCACCACCTCATTCGCATTCGCACCACCTAGGTCATACTCATTCGCACCACCTCATTCGCATTCGCACCACCTAGGTCATACTAACTCGCACCACCTCATTCGCATTCGCACCACCTCATTTGCACTAGGTCATTCGCATTCGCACCATCTCATTCGCACCACCTAGGTCACACTCATTCGCACCACCTAGGTCATACTCATTCGCACCACCTAGGTCATTCGCATTCGCACCACCTAGGTCACACTCATTCGCACCACCTCATTCGCATTCGCACCACCTCATTCACATTTGCACCACCTCATTCGCACCACCTAGGTCACACTCATTCGCACAACCTAGGTCATACTCATTCGCACCACCTAGGTCATACTCATTCGCACCACCTCATTCGCATTTGCACCACCTCATTCACACCACCTAGGTCATTCGCATTCGCACCACCTAGGTCACACTCATTCGTACCACCTCATTCGCACCACCTAGGTCACACTCATTCACACCACCTCATTCGCATCACCTAGGTCATTCGCATTCGCACCACCTCATTCGCACCACCTAGGTCATACTCATTCGCACCACCTCATTCGCACCACCTAGGTCATTTGCATTCGCACCACCCATTCGCATTTGCACCACCTCATTCGCACCGCCTAGGTCATACTCATTCGCACCACCTCATTCGCACCACCTAGGTCACACTCATTCGCACCACCTCATTCACACCCACCTAGCACCTTATTCACTCGCACCACCTCTTATCACTCACTAGTACCACCCCAACCCTAATCCCTCACAAACCCTAATTATCACTTGCACCAATCACCCCTCACCCATACTCCTCTCTCACTAATCCCCCACTTACTTCTCCACACTCATCTCTCACTCATCCCTACTCACTCATCCTCTCTTAACTCTCACTGACATTCCCACCCATAGTCTCTTAACCTATGCCTTAAGCTTCACTCCTACTTGTTTTACTCACATTCTAAATTTGAACCTCTTGCTTTAAGTATTGGTATCAAGTGCCGTCCTTACTTGCCATATTGTCATCATGACCTGGTTGTGATACTAGGCAGAATTGCTTGTCCCCATGCACATTGTATTTGAAAGGAAGAAAGCTTGATTTCATACTTCGAGTGTTTTTCTTTAAAAATGGAAACAATGAAGAGAATGTGTGTATTTGACCAATATTGAGAGAACCCTTCAGGTACTTTTCACTCCCACTCAACAACTCAACAAAACAACCAATTCGGACGTTCTGAAACATTTGAACCATCATTCATTGAGGACCATTGCTAAGACCTAGGTTAACCTCTCATTGATTTAGTTGTATGCGCTTGCGAAACGGCAAGGTGATCCTCTCTCCTCCTAGGGAGCGGAGCCCTAGCCCCGAGACTCTTACTATCCCAACAACCTTCACAATGGATGAAGCAACATTTTTAGACTCTCTTCCACAAGATGTCAGAGAGTCCTTGGATAGCTACCAAATAGCTGCACGCTTTGATCATGCTCGACTCTCCCCAGCAGACCTTGAGCAAAAACTCATGATCCTCAAAGACCAAGGAACTAGTACTTTTAGCAAGATCCTCGAACACACCATGGACACAAAGCAAGAACTTTTGAACATGAAAACCGAACTGGATGGGATCAAGCACATGTTGCTAAATGCTGGACCATCATGCACATCTAAGCCAAAAGGTTTTCGTGTACCTACTGATCGCCTTGAGCTCCGTAAACTCCTTTTCTCATGGAGACCAACCTTCAAGAATGTGGTTGAGGCTAACCTACTAATCTTTGAAGAGCTTTTAACGTGTCCCATATGGCATTGGACTGAACTTCATCAAGTTTTGTTCGATTATCATAATAACCTTTTTGTCTCCATGATGCCTCCGGATGACTCGGCCACAGATGAGGATGGTGACTTTGAAGATGACCTGACTGAGTATGCAAGTGATACCGGTTCTGATGTAGACTATGACTCTGATGGAAGAACCATCGAGCAAATCACAGTTGACCAAAAACCCTCCAAAAGCCCCACTTTTCACATTGATGCTGGCCTGGTCCGTGTTAAATCCGATTTAGAATGGTTGGAATACTTGCAAGCCATGGACTATGCACAGCTAGAATCCTATACTTTTGACCCCACTTCCAACCCTGATTTGTTTACTACCGAGCCCTCAGACAACCTCCCCTTTGATGCTCCACCGACATCAGAGGAGTCTGATTCTGAGTCCGATGCTAGTACCAACTCTGATCCTGAAATCCCTCAGCCCACCCTAGCTCCATGCTCTAAGATGAACTTTTCGGTTCACTTGAGAAGGATGCATCTTAAGAAAGCTCCAAAGAACCATGACTCTGACACAGGCTCTCAACGTAAGCCCCAAGATCTCCCTAAAGGCTTTACTCGATTCAAGAAAGGGGATCGGATTGTCATTATGCTTGGTGCCAAACGCCAGGGCGCAACTAGTGAGTCTATTGAAGGCCCTGCAAAAGTAAAGGAAGTTGACCTTGCTAAGGAAGGGGAATCGCCTAAACCCACCTTTATCGCTGAGGATTTATGCAAGGAAGATGAGGAGGCGCTCATCCAGTTGCTCAAGGAGTTTCGAGACGTGTTTGCCTGGAACTACACAGATCTCAAAGGAGTGCCACCTCAGGTACTTACTCACACTATTCCCATGCGGCCCGATGCTAAACCTGTCAAACAGAGGCCCTACCCCATGAATCCTCGCTATGCTCAGCATGTGAAGGAGGAATTGGAAAAATTGCAGAAAGCAGGATTCATTTATGAGATTGAGCATACTGACTGGGTATCACCCATTGTCGTAGTCCTAAAAAAGAATGGCAAAATTCGAGTATGTGTCAACTATAAGAAGGTCAATGCATTGACCAAACACGATCACTATCCGCTGCCCTATACAGATTACATGATTGAGAGAGTGGCCGGGAAGGAGGCTTATAGCTTCCTTGATGGATTCTCTGGATACAATCAAGTTCAGGTTCACCCAGATGACCGTCATAAGACTGCTTTTGCCACTGAGTGGGGCATATTTGCTTATATTGTCATGCCATTTGGGCTGACCAATGCACCCGCCACCTTTCAACGCTTGATGTGCACCATCTTTAAAGACGTGTTGCGTAAGTGGCTTGAAGTCTTTGTTGACGACCTTTGTGTCCACACTAGTTGGGACGAGCACTTAGCCAAACTTCGCTTTGTCTTTGAACGATGTCGGCAGTATCAGCTTTCTCTAAATCCCCTGAAATGTCAATTCTGGGTCACGCATGGCATCATTCTAGGACATGTTGTGTCCAAGAATGGCATTGCCACTGATACAGCCAAGATCAAGGTTATTATGGAGCTTCCACCTCCCACCAATCCGAAGGGTATTCAATGCTTTCTTGGGCATACTGGCTATTATCGTGGCTTTGTTCTAAACTATGCTGCCATTGCCAGGCCACTTTATAAGCTTTTGGTTGTGTGGGCATGGGCTGCTGAATGCTAGGATGCCTATGAGGCCCTGAAGAAGGCTCTTGTCTCTGCACCCATTTTACGAGCCCTAGATTGGACAATCACATTCCATGTTCATATTGATGCATCCAAAATTGCCATTGGAGCTGTTTTGTGCCAACCTGGTGAACATAACATGGACTTTCCAGTAAGCTTTGCAAGCAGGCAACTACTGAGACTGAGATGAATTATTCCACCACTGAACGGGAAGGTTTAGCAATGGTTTATGCAGTTAAGAAGTTTCGGCATTATTTGCTTGCCACTCCCTTCACATTTTTTGTTGATCATCAAGCTCTACTTTATCTTGTGAACAAGCCATGTGCCACAGGCAGAATTGCACGGTGGTTGTTGTTGTTGCTTGAGTTTGATTTCTCTGTGGTTGTGCGAAAAGGGAAGCAGCATTACATGGCTGATCACATGTCTCGATTAACCAGTGGAGAAAAGGCTACAGGAGTTGATGATAATTTACCCGATGCCCATTTATTCTGCCTTCAACAAGAGGCCCAACTGTTGAAGGCTGATCTTACACCTCATTGGGCTGATGATATTGTTGCTATTTTAGAGAATGGAATTCCTGAACGGCCCATTGAGAAAGCTCGTCTCACTCGCTTGTTGATTAAGACCCGACCCTACCAGATGATTGCTGGTCAACTTTATCGACTAGGGCAGGACAGTCTTCTTCGACCAATGTGTTTGTGAACATGACATGGAGTGTGTGCTTCAGGAAGCCCATGCCGGCATTGCTGGCGGACATTTTGATGGTCAGGCAACAGCACGTAAGGTCTTACAGGCCCAGTTGTGGTGGCCCTCCTTGTTCAAGGATGCGACACTTTTTGTTAAGCATTGTGATGAGTGCCAGCGTACCAAACTTCCTATTCGCAGGGACAAGATGGAACTTTCACCTATCATTGCTAGACAACCTTTTGAAAAATGGGGGATTGACTTTGTAGGACCTATCACTCCAGCTGCTCAGTATTCACAAGCATGCTACATCATAGTCGCAACAGACTATATGACACAATGGGCTGAGGCACGTGCCACCCGTAAGAATGATGCTCGTACAACAGCTAAATTCTTGTGGGAACAGGTGTTCTCTCGCTTTGGCTGCCCGATCGAGTTGGTTAGTGATCAGGGGACTCACTTTTTGAATGAAGTCATTGAGCATTTGCTCTCCACCTTTCTTATTATCCACCGCAAGTCATCTCCATATTATCCTCAAGCAAATGGCCACGCTGAGTCCTCCAACAAGATTTTGCTTAATGTGTTGACCAAGACTGTTTCTGCTTCACGCTCTGATTGGGATAATAAGCTTATGGTAACCCTTTGGGCTTACTGGACTGCCTTCAAGACTGCAACTGGCCAGACTCCATTTCGACTCACCTATGGTACTGACGTTGTTATGCCAGTTGAGTTTCTCATCCCCAGTCTTCACATTGCAGTACAGGAGTGTTGGGAAGGCACTAGTGCTTGGACCAACCGCCTTGTGGAGTTGGAACGTCTCACCGAAACTCGCCTTTTGGCCACACATGCTCTCCTTGCTGAAAAGGCCCGACGTAAGGCCTGGTTTGATCGACATGTGCAATAGCGTTCCTTTGCTAAAGGTGACCTGGTGCTCTTGTATTCTCTTAAGGGCCATAAACAGAAATTGAAACTTCGCGGCCTAGGACCGTATCGCGTTCTTCAAATTAGCAGGACGGGCAATGTTGAGCTTGAAACCCTAGAGGGGGAAGGCATAGGACATTTCAATGGCAGCCGCATTAAGAAGTATTACCCCCCAAACCATTATTTGCATGAACGCCCCATGCACCCTCCTGATGTTCCTGTTAGTGCGGTCATGGTGGCTGAACAAACCTGGTATGAGCAACTTGAGCATAAGGCAGATGCTCATAAGTTGGCTTCATCTAGCACCACACCGAATTCCTCTTCATTTTTTAATGTACGAGTTGTTTCCATTTCTTTACTTGACCCTGAGGATGACCTTGTCATTTCCCCTGCTTTCCTTCGAATCCAGTTGACTGCTGCCAAGCAGGTCACTACTGACGCTCTCATTGATGAAGGTTCTGACTTCAACACCCTTCCATATAACCTCTGGATGGATTTGGGCCAACCCACCTTGACACCCACTCACACTAAGCTTAACCGCTATGGTGGCCAACCTTACTCGCTCTTGGGTAAATGTAAGCTTTTTCTTACTATTGCAACTGAGAGCATCCCTCTTCTTTTTTATGTTCTTCCGAACCGCGAAGATGTGGGCAAAGAACTTCTCTTGGGCCGACCTTTCAAGTATCAGGTTCCATGC
The DNA here is from genome assembly GCF_053477565.2 of Lygodium microphyllum. Taxonomy (NCBI): domain Eukaryota; kingdom Viridiplantae; phylum Streptophyta; class Polypodiopsida; order Schizaeales; family Lygodiaceae; genus Lygodium; species Lygodium microphyllum. The sequence goes on from NC_141163.1 coordinate 60,090,200, forward strand.
ACTATCAACTATGTTGATCAGCGCATTACATTGCAATTTCCAGGTGCCCATGTAGTTTCTGCTTTCAGTAAAGGGGATCTTTCTGCGGGGCCAACGCCAATTCCTCTTCCCACCCCTTCTCAGTCCGGTAGTTCCTTATTTCATCAGTTGCTGCAAGCCCAACATCACCATGCTACTCCTGTTAGTCGTGCCTCAAAACCCACGCCTATGAAGTTTCCTCACTTCCAATGGCGACCTCGCCTCCCCTCACCACCTCCATTTCCACCTTCACCACCCTCAAAGCCGTTGCATCGGCAACCGAGTCGATGTCGTCGAACTCCTCCAAATCCCACAATTTCCTTGTGTTGGGTGGCACGTGCTCTCTTGGAGTCTCAGGGCTATTACCAGGGTAACACCTACATTTGGATTCCCAAACGATCTAACTTCTCATCTATCCCTTTTTCTTGGGCTTCGTCCACCGTTCCTCCAGGCTGCTCGAAGCGCCAAATGTCTTATCCGCGGGTTTCTCATTCCTTCCTACCTCCAGTCACCCCGTCTCATGACGAGTCAGAGTCTACGCCCCATTCCGCTTCCCTTAACCAACCACCTCCTAATAAGAAGTCATTTCCACTACCTTCCTCTGTCTCCTCATCTCCATCTTTTGCTCCAGAACCCCCTCCTGACCCTCTTCTCACAGCTTCCCTTGGGCCCTCAGCTTCCTCTGAGGCATCCTCCTCTTCCAATCTCTCTCGGCCAGTCCACCAGTTGGATCAGGCAGCCCAAGCTAAACTCCAACATGAACGCAGGGACCCGGTTCCACCTCATCTTCAGATTAGTTCCACCGCTCCTGATCCCCCTTCTGGTCTAAAAACTCTGCTCATTTGCCGCTCTCTTAGTGGCATGGCTACGGACTTGGCCACGAAGGACAACTCCTCCGACGCTAGTTGGTTACTCCAATTCGATTCTATGTTTACCAACTTTGCGAAATTGTTTGCTATGATTGACCTCGGCCTTGCCGACAATGAGGCACTTGAACTTGCTACTCGATGGAATCCCACGTGGGAGGATCATGAACATCTCTTCCGCAAAAGTCTCTTGGTGCAGGCTGAGTACATCAAGACTCTTCCTCAGAAGCGTCTCCAATCCTCTCGATTAATCTCTTCTTATGCTCCAGTGACCAAATGTGTTGATTCCGCCGAGCTTGCAGCTCTTACCACCAAACAAACCACTTCTAGTATTTTCTTACGCCTTTGGTATAACCATCGGCTTGATATTGCTCAGGCTGGCAGTCGTCTGATGACCACTGCCGAGCAACGGCGCGCCATTAGTAACCTTCGGTCTGATCCTACATATCATTCTCCTGTTTCACTCCATGCCATCATTTTGGCTGGTGACCTAGAAGTGCCTTCCAATTTGCAACACCATCCCTTGTTTAATAAAATTCTAACGGCGGAAGAACTACATGTGGCTAGTCGCTTTGCTAGTCCATGTCTCCTCACAGATATTACCACTTATTTGTGTGGTTTGGCTATGCGCCCATTTGACCTTGATACATTTGCAGAATTGGAGTATAACCCCAACTTTTACGCTTGGTGGATGTCCATCCTTCCTTCATTTTCCCCGTCCACCTAGTTGTCTTTCCATTTTCTTTGTCCATACTACATCTTCTTTTTCTTTTTCCTTTTTGTGTTGCCCTGTCATCTTTTCCATCCTTTGTCGCTTACCCCTGCAAGCTAGGAAGCTTGCTAGGTCTTTTTGTTGCAGGAGGGCAATTGGCAATCCATTTTGGCATTATTTTTATAAAAAGGCAAAGGTATAGTTTGACTTTTATATTTTGTGTGATGGTTAGCTAGAAATTTCTCAAGATGTGGTCTTATCTTTTGATTAAGTAGATGATAGGTTCACAGTTTGAAATGTCTACAATGTCGACATTGGTGGCTGTCAAGGATCATCATTATGAGGACAGGGGAGTATTCACTATGGAGCAATGCAAGGAGTTTGGTCTAGAGACCAGCATATGGAGTTTTGGGGCCTTGAAGTTTCGTCAACTTACCAACTTGGAGAATATTGTCAACAGGTATCCTAAAATTGGGGATTTGGTGGCTAAATGTGGGCTAACCGATTATATTAGAGCAACCACTGGGCCTATTCACTTTGCCAATTGCTACAAATTTGTTCAAAACTACGATCCTAAGACTAAAACAAGTAGGATGAGCTACTGGGATGAAAAAGAGCAAAAAGTTGGGGAGGTAGCACTTACTTCTAAGCTGATAGAACAAGCCTTAGGTCTTTGTCAAGGGTCAAGAGGGCATGGTAAAGCTAGTAAAACTCATCTAGTGGATCAAAGGTGGGAGGGTAAGCCTAATGTTACTACTGGTGGTCTATTGTTCTCTGCCATTGAGGAGTTGGATCTTAGAGCCACTGCACAGGTGTTTCACCATTTGTTTACCTACAACAAAACCAGCACTCGTGCAGGGAGAATACCCAAGGGCTTCATGGAAGATATCTTATCGGACAGGATACTTGATGAGGATTTAAATAAGTTTTGGATGGATCAGATTTGTGAATCCCTTGCCAAGGCACATGAGACTCTTCCTAAAACTCCTGAAGGGAGACTCACCACTACTGAGGCCAAGATATGCATGATAAATTACGGTGGTGCACTCAGTAAGGTCATCACCACAGCCTTGGGACTCTCCGAGCCCTTTCAGGTGACACCCGCAGTTGCTGAGATGGGTCAACTGAAGGACAAACGACCAAGGGAGGAACAAGAGCCAAGTGTTGAGAGTTCACTAAAGAAGATGGATCAAAAAAAAAAGTAAGAAAGGAAAATTTAAGACAGAGCACCACGTAGCGATCGAGGAGTCGCTAGAGAATGCACAACACTTGGGGGAAGCTCTCCACAAGGAAAAGGAGAATCAAGCCACAACCATACAGGAATCATCCATTAAGGACATGAGAGGGAAGGAAGCCTCCGCTCCACAGGAAGTTGAAGAAGACTTTACTAGGAAACCTGGAGATTTTGACAAAGGAAAGGGAAAAACTCAAGGAAAACAATCGGTGATTGGTCCAGGAGATTTTCAAATGCTCATGACCACTTTACAAACCATGCAAGCCCAGATAAACATGTTGGAACATGGTAGACAGAATGAAGAAATTACAGTCACTTCTAGTGTAGAGAAGCTGCGACCGGATGAGACTACCACTAGTTCAAAAGTTTGCACAAGAAGGACATCAGCGAATTTGGATGGTCTTACCACATTAGAGCTCTTATGTGAAGAGTTGAAATAGGACAAGGATCAAGCAATTCTAGAAAAATTGGAATTACAAAAGAAGTATGAGGCAGAGAGATCATCTCATCAAGAATTTTTGAAACACTCAGCCCAGCAGTTACACGACTTGCAGACTCAGATTGTGGAGAACAATAAGGAGATGGAGGGGCTAAGGGAACAGTTGCGAGAAGTTGAGGTCCTGAGGAAAAGGGAAGAAATTCTCTGTGCTCAGGTTGTAGATCCTGTGGTTCAGTTAAAGGAGGAAAAGGCAAGGACATCAACTCTCACCAGAGAGTTGTCAGAAGCACATCGGACTCAGACGCAGATGAAGATAGCCTTTACAGGGTTGCAAGATACAATTGCAATGAGTCTAACTACTGATGTCAATCAAGTTGAGGAAAAAGCTAACAGAGCTTACGAGGAGATGTTACAACAGCTACTCACAGGCTTGGCTCATTCCCTTCACAAGGAACACCAGTTTAAGCTTCATGCAACTGCCTATCAACATGCACTATCATTACAGCAGGGGCTTTATCATTAGGCCATTTGCACTTTATCATCCAAAAGCACCGATGATGTGGAGGAACTCAAAGCTCAGTTGGGAATTGCCACCAGTGCCTTAGCCGCTTTTGACCAGGGTAAGGAGCTCATGTTGTTGACCTCAGACCCAACTAGCAACCAGATGATTGATCATTTGCATGACATGGGCTATAATGATCAAGAATTGAGGGATGTAGAAATGATGCAGCCAACATCTACTAAGCCATGTGACTTACAATCTGAGACACTTGTTGAAGACCCTATTGCAGTAGAGCCTTTTGAAGATATGGTTCCTTCTGAGGATTATATGGATCCTCAAGATTTTGCTGAGCAGGAAGATGGAGCTCCTGAGGAAATACAGGTACCCCCAACAGTGTCGAACAAGGAACTTGAGGTCCAAGAGCACTTTGATAGGATGGTTCACGTTCTTAGGGCTACCCCTCAGGACGTGCCAGAGTATTCCATTGACATGCAAGGCATCGAGGCACAGAGAGAGGATCTAGATGAGCCCATTAAGACCTATCATGAGAAGCAGACGAGGGAGGAGACCATCATTTTTTATTTCAATATCTATGGAGATGCCAAATTCAAAACACCCTTACCAGTCAGTACAGTGCAAAAGCTTATTAAAGTGGGAGAGAAGATTGCTAAGAAGTGGTTGAAGAAACAAGATAGGTCGGCTTTGAAAGGAGCTCGTAAGATTCCCAAGGAGAAGAACAAGAGGGAGTATCTCGCCGAGAAGCCACGAGAGGTGTGGAAGCTTCAACCAGAATGGCGATATCCTATCCTTGAAGCGGATGAAATGGCCCATTCCGCCTTTTGCTACTCAAATCGGAAGACAGATGTACTCCATTGCCCCTATCCGAGAAGGTATGGCAGAAACTATGATGCTGAGAAGCATGGCAGGCATAACTTTCCCAAAATTCCCAATATCAATGCTCCGCATGAGAGTGATATCTATCACTTCCAGTTGCATGATCTGCTACCCTCTTTTAATAGTTTCCTTAAACTCTACTCAAATTGCCCCGATCCTGCCTTCATAGTCACTTACAATTATCTCCGCCTCATAGTCAAGCTCTTACAGCAGCCACCGACTCCCTATGAGGATGGTCTGCCACCCTTATTCTTCGACATCAACACAGGGATTGACCGCATTGCCATGGCAAGATTTCTTCTTCGAGCTGTATTATTCCCCTCTTACTGCGTAGCCTTGCTTGAGGATATGGTGGATAGCAAATTTGCTTGGTGTACCCATCCTTTTTATCCAGAATCACCCATTTATCTCCGAACCTTTCTTAAGCCATATCTTTTGAGCAAAGGGTGTCTTTCACTTACCTTGCAACCACTTCCTGAGGAGTGACTCCCTTGTGCATCACATGATGGGAAAAAAAAAAGAGAAAGCAAATATATATATATATATATATATATATATATATATATATATGCACTCACATGCACTGCACTGCACCTAGGGGTCCTCAAGTTGGATGCATCCAGTGGCTTTGGTCGGCTGGCTCCGTCTCTAAACCCCTAGCCCTTTTTCCATTTCCCCACACATTTGCTTAGGGCACATCAAGGACAGGACATATATATATATATATATATATATATATATGCACTCACATGCATTGCACTGCACCTAGGGGTCCTCAAGTTGGATGCATCCAGTGGCTTTGGTCGGCTGGCTCCGTCTCTAAACCCCTAGCCCTTTTTCCATTTCCCCACACATTTGCTTAGGGCACATCAAGGACAGGACATACCTAGGGAGTCTCGGCTCGCCTAGGTTAGACCTGTCTCCCTGAGTCACGTGCACTTTTCATTTCTACTTCATTTATCTCAGTAACACCACATCACCTCAGGTCACCTACCACATGTGGTTGATCCAGTGGAGAACCATGCGCTTCAAGAATTCCTTTATCTATCCCACTTAGATGTTTCCCTTGCATCTTCAACAACAACCTTTTTTTTTCTCAGTACCTACCATTCTTTCCATCTTCATCAGATCAAGCTCCCTTGCTTCCTCATCATCGAGCATCATCATCAACAGAAGCACCCATGGAGAAGTCTTCTACCTATGTATTAGACTATGTATGCATGTGCACACACTATAGTATTTGCACCATAACCTATTCACGGTTTTGGGTCCTCAAGTGTGGGACAACACTTCAGGCTTGCCTGGAGTTCGACCCATCTCCCAAACCAACATCATCATATGTCATGTGCACGATTAGAAGACTAGCACTTTTCCCCTAGGGAGTGATTGCACGTGAGGTTTTACTTTGCAGGTATTTGAGTTGTGGAGAATCATGTGCATCACTTCTACATCAACATTGCATCTCCCATCTTCTACGACCTCTATTCCATTTTCCAATGACCATTCAAGTTCTATTCATCAGAAGGATCAACAATCAAGTGTATCTTCAGCATAGCCAACTTTTATAGGATTTGTCACCAGCAACATCATCAGTCTCACCATCTACCACAATTTGAGCAACATCATTTGTACCACTCGCAGCAGGCAACATCCTCACCTTCAACAACCACCGTTCTTCATCAGCCACATCCATTTCTTCTCCATCAGGACTACTACTTGATCAGGACTGTTCCCAACATTCCGCGTCTTCGGTGCAAGCTACAGCATGCTACCTACGACGTGAGTGCCCTCGGACTAGCACTCGTCTAGGGGGGGAATAATGTTAACGGTATTTTCAGAAGGCTGCAGAAAGCGCAAGTGCTGGATACTATTTTTTGGTGGATTACTATTTTGTGGAGCTTCATTGTATTACTTTGGGCACTTGTGTATTACTTTTTACTCATGGACATCATCATACTATCATGGTTGTATTATTTTGTGAGAGCCAGGCTCACTCCCGTGCACATTGTATTTATCACCCGTAGTTGTATTTGTCGCACCCGCATGTGTTGCGTGGGTTGCGCACATGTAATTGTGATTAGAATAGTGTAGGCTTGGTCTATTTAGGCTAAGGTTCAAGCATGTTTCAAGGATTGACTGGCCTAAAGCCCACTATGTGGGTAGGATGCCCAAAGAGGGTGCAAACCCTAACCCTAACCCTAAACGCAAAAGGGGCGCAAACCCTAACCCTAATTCTATGTCTATATAAGGGTGGAAGATCTCAGTTGTATGGACCCCCCTTTGGCACATTCATGCTGCGGAAGCTCTGTTAGTGCAACCATTCAATCTTTCTATTCTATCATCTTGCTTCCATTGTGTTGAGAGTGACTGAGAGGGAGAGAGTGAGAGGTGTGTTGAGCGAGGGACTGAGGGAAGGTGAAGCTCTTCATCGTCTTCTTGCTTCTCTCCCCGTCTCTACTAGCTCTTCGACTTGTTGGTGTGCTTGGTGGTGGATGCGAAGGCGCGACGGCATCAGATCGTGTTGATTGTGGTCGTGGAACTATCTTCGAGCCTTTGAAAGGTAAGTTAGGTGAGTTCACTACAACTCGAGCTAGTCTTGTGTCCTTGCTTCCTTGGGTTGGAGAGGAGAATGCTTGGTTAGTTAGAGCGGAGCGTGAGAGACAAGGTGAGAGATTGTCGCCAACGTGAGTTGCAGCTTCTGAAAGAATAGAAGTCCGTCCAAAGTCCCGACTGTTGGTGCGTTTGCCTCAACAGATGGCAATGGCATCTTCACCATGAATAGGTGCTTGAACGAAGGCAAGCTGTGCCATAAGCCTTTTCATATGTGAAATGAACTTGCTTAGATCTTCTCCCTATTTGTATTCCAAGCTAAAAAACTTAATCTTGAGAAATATCTTGGAGTTCTTCCCTGTAGCACCATACATCCTTTCGAGCTCATCCCACTTTTCTTTTGCAGTTGAGAGCTAGTCAATGTGATGAATTAAGGATTCATCTAAATGAAGCATGATGGTGGCCTAAGCTCGTTCATCATCTTCTACATCAAGGGGATTAGATGTGTCAATTACTTTGATCCCTTCTATGAAGGGCCAATATCCTCTTTCCATCATTTTGTATTTGATCAAAACTTGCCAAGGATGGAAATATTTTCCATTAAATTTCCGAGTTTGAGGACAGACATTATCATATGTTTTGGCCATTGGAAAGGTCTTACCACTTGTTAGAACAAGGGCAGTGTCTAGTCCCTTATAGCCTTGCCACTGAATGCGGAAGCAAATCAAATAACTGATATCAAAGTTATAATGAAGAGAACGGCTGAAAATCATACATATGTAATATTTCAAAATATGACTTTGTTGGTCCTTTCTTATGTGCAATCTTCTTCTGAGGTTTAATGTTCTTTTTAGGCTTCAATGATGTGAACCTAGGCTGGACCTTGGGCTGCTCCTTGTGGTATGGCTTAGTGGATGAACCTTGTGTTGGACAAGGACGGTCTATGATTTCAATACTTGTTGCTAATGATTTCGAGGAGAGTACAATGGCACTCATCCCTCTAATTTCATTGACCAGTGTACTTGAAAAAAGTCACACAAGATATGCGATACAAGTTTAGGGTAGGATGGTCTATGTGTTTGTAAATGTACACATAGCCTTACAACATGAAGAAAAGCACTCAGTTGTTTTAATTTTCTAATGAAAACATTCAAATAATATAAGTACCAAGAGCAATGATGATTAAGCAATGTGCCTTTTAGTGCTTACAAGCACTCATATGTAGCTCATGTTGCTAGAGATGGTAGATGTTAGTCTTGATGAGCTTGATGATGACCCTTCAAGAAGAAGAGCCTTTGAAATGAAGTTCCTTGATTAGTAATTGACCATGGAAGAGTTGACTCGGTGATTAAAATCATTGTTAATGACCAAATATTGGAAAAATTGAAGATGGAAGAAGCTTGAAGCTTCCTAGCTATGGGTTCCAGGAGACTCACAGCTAGGATTTTTTATCACAACAAGCAGTAGAAGATGAATTAGGACAAAACATCTTAGGTGAGGATGGTCCACTATAGGGGCTACAATAGCCCTAAGGTAGCCACCATGATTGTGCCCTATACTAGTCGTGCTTTAGCTCGAATCAGGTCACCTACATAGACTGCACCAGATCTGCATTTTATGCAATGTTGTCCACCATGTCGCCTAATCCAAGCCTTTGATGTGCCAGACTGAGTCACCCTGAGCTAAGAAGAAGATCTCTAGAAGAAATCAGAAGCTGAATTTGCTTCTATTGCCTACACTAGCTCCTCCAAAGTCAGGGGGTCTAGCTGTTGTCTATGGTGGAGAGGAAGCTTACTGAGATGGCAAGAGTACTTCTTGTGCACTTAGATGGTTAAAGAGGCTGAGGGAAGCTGAAGGATCACAGATGGCTCTGATACCATGTTGAAAATCAAAGTTGAAGGCTTGAGAGAGTGTGCACAAGAGGGAGAGTGAGAGCTCAAGTACAAGAACAAGATCTTGTTTAGTCACTTGCTCAAAGTACAACTATTACACTCTCATCTAATTGAGTGTGTACTTTAGGCTGTTTATATAGCCATTGGAGGAGTTAGGGTTAGGGTGTCCCCTATCCTCCAGCCCTTTTACACCTAGCTACCCTTATCCTCTCTAGTGTAAGGAGAGTTCCTATGCTTATCTTTCAACACCCCCCTCAATGCCAAGTGGCATTGGATAAAAACATAATAGGATGCCTCCCCTTAATTCTCAATGAGATGCCTTTATAAATCAAGCTACAAGAATAGGTTATAGGTAGAGAGTGTTACAAGACTCAAAAGAGTCAGTCACATGTGGATTGGGAGAAAAACTTGACCTCCAATTCCTTAGATACTTCTGGAACACCGGGACACTTATTGGTGATATGCCCGGTCTTTTTGCATTTATTGCACTTCATTTTGTCAGGATATTTCTTCCAACAATTGCTCATAATATACCCCTTTTTCTGACAGAAGGAGCACTTAGTAGAAGTTTTATGGAATAACATTTGCTCACAGGAAGTAAATGCTAAAGACCCTTAAGTATGGTTTCTCTTCTCTTCATCAATGCATGATTGAATGGTATTTACTATTAACAGTGAGAAAGACGAAGACTAAGAATGGATACCATTGTGAGGAACCGTATGCTCTCACTCATTCTTTTTATGTTTTATTACCCATATATATCAAATTATTACAACACACTAAGGTCCATAAGACCATTCACACCAATTACTGAATAAGTCTAAAGCCATCGACTTATTTAATGTCCCACACCTGCTGATACAGCTAGACACAGCTAAGACTCTGTTGGTGGTCACACACCATATGAGCTTGAAGTCTTAACACTCCCCCTCAAGCTCAAGACAAAAGCTACACACCAAGCAGCTATCTGAAAACACTAAACTTATCTTTACCCAGGGACTTGGTAAAGATATCCGCAACCTCTTCATCAGTCTTCACATGCATGATATCAACTCTTCCCACAAGAACCATCTCTCAATGAAGTGATAGTGTACCTCAATGTGTTTTTTCCTGGCATGGTATACTGGATTCATGGTCAGGAGTACACTACTAAGATTGTCACATAGCAGAGTCACTGGAGCATCTACCTGTATGTCCAAATCAACCATAAGCTTGAGCAGCCATGCAATCTCACATTCTACCAATGTAGCACCCCTGTACTCTGCCTTAGTACTCGATAAAGCAACTGTAGGCTGCTTCTTGTTGCTCCAACTGAATTTTGCTTCCAAACTCGAAAGCATAGCCACTCGTAGATCTATGGCCATATGAGCATCCTGCCCAATCTGCATCCGTGTATCCAACCAATTTCAAGGGCTTATCTCTCACATAGAATAGCCCATAATCTACAGTGGACTTAACATATCTTATAATGCATCTAACCCCATCCAAGTGTGGCTTTCGAGGCTTCTGCATAAACTGGTTTATGAGCCCTACATCATAGCTTAAATCAATCTTAGTGATGGTCAAGTAAATCAGACTGCCAATCATTGCCTGTACATAGTCACATCCTCAACTTCAGCCCCAGTGCTCATGTCTAACTTTACATTCTGATCAAGAGGTGTATCTAGTGGTTTGCATTCAGCCATGCCATACTTCTTCAGCATTTCCATGGCATAGTGCTTCTACATCAACCATAAACCATTTTCAGCTGTAACCACCTCAATGCCCAAGAAATACTTCAAATCACCTAAGTCTTTCATGTCCAATTCATTTTTCAGAATCTTAATTACATGTTGTATGCCCAAGTCATCTGAAGGGGATCTATAAGCTCTACCCCCAGACCTATGGACCACTTATTGCTCAAGTGTTTCGAACCGAGTGGCCATGGCTACCTCTCACATAGCCGACGTGCAATGCCTACCTTACGGGTGTAGTGAGCTTACCTTGATGCTCGATTGAGTGCCCTTCTCTTTCTTGCACACCGGTAGCTCCACGATCCTTGAGGCAAGCTCAAGCAACCTCAATCCCTCTCCCATGAGCTTCATCCTCCATAGCCACGCGCGAGACAAGAGAAGAGAAGAGAGGAGGGGAAGGTGAAGAGATAAGATGGAGAGCTTCTTCTCCAAGATCCCTCACTTTCACACAATCACTCCCTCACACTCTCTCAATCCCTCTCTCAAGCACAAGCAAGAAGGCAAGAAACAAGAGAAGAAGAAGAAGAAGCTTTGGCCACACACAAGAATGATCTTCTCATTCACTTTTTGAACTTTATATACATGCCCTACTTTTCATGGGCGGTCATCCCCTTTTTTACATGGTCGGCCATTAGCCTAGGCCCATTTCTCATTTCCCACCATTCTAATCTATCATGTTCCCAACTAATGCATACAATTTGCACAGGAGTGAGCCTGCTGCTCTTTTACAAGGATTCGGGAGCTCTTTCACACTTAATGGTGCACTTTTTACTCTTTTACTTTCCTTGGGCGACTCTAAGACTTCCTGAGGGTCATGCCCGTGCTTTTAATTTTTTCAGGGTTTGGTTACCAGTTAAGGCGCCTTTTTCTTCCTTTTGTCCTGCGCCTTTTGCTATTTCCTTTTTTCCATTTCCCGCTCCTCTGTGCTGCGGTAAACATTACCCCCTCCTAGCCAAGTGCCAGTCTCATGGCACTGTGGTGGGAAGTAGTGGGATAGATGATTTGTTGCTAAGTGGAACTGGTGGGTAGATGGCACTGATGCTTGTGAATGAGAGGTGATGGAGTTTGATGACGATGACCAGGAGAGATTCCGGCGTGCTTTAGACTTCATGAAAATGCTCGGGATTTCACACATAGTTGTGGCTCCCATTCTGCGACAACTGATAGAGGTTCCAATTGGCTAGTGGAAAATAGGTAGTCGGTTATCCTTTGGTCAACAGAAACGCTTGATCAATAAGAAATCCCTTAGGAGAATGGTGTTGGAGGGATTTATCCTGGAGAAACCCCCCTAAACTCTATCTTGACAAAGGTTTGCTTTGTCTTCGCATGGAAGATCTTTGTCTTTGTTTTGAAGATCTTGTTATCCTGAGGATCCTTGTCTTGTATTGAAAATCTTTAGGCTTGTGGAATCAATAAGTGATCCGTAGATCCTGAGGCGGTAGGCATGCATCTTTGGAAGATAAGGTTCCAAAATCTAAGCCAATGGCAGATCCATCATTGGGTTTTCCTTTTGCTTGATTTGGTTCAGTCATGGTAGCCATCAGTATGGCAGATGATTAGCAACATGAAATCTGGTGAGCCATTTAAACCTTCGCACCAAAGCTCCTGAAGTTGTAGTAATGGAGTCATGTCCGACTCATGGAAAAATTCCTTGTCATTGGAGAATGTAGTGGATGATCTTCTTCAGCCAAGCAGCTAGTTCTTGAAACACGAACATAACCTGCAAGAAAAGTTGTGCACTTCCTAGGGGGTGTGTCTGTCTCACTATGTAGTGCATGGTGCCCGTGCCAGTGGAACTGGAAGATGGGTCTAACCTTGGGCAAGCCCTTGGTAATGTCCCACACTTGAGGACCCAGTTCGTGCATTGTTGGAGGTGCGGTGCAAAACTTAGGGTGACAGGTCTAAAAGTCCTACCCTTGATGTGCCCTAAGTGTGAAGTGGGGAAGGGGCTAGGGGCTAGGGAGAACCCTAGATGCAGTGAGTGTGGTGCACAATAACAATGAAGGGAGACTGCAAACACATGTGAAGTGTTCTCCTTGTTAACTTGCTTAGTAGTAGATTCATCTTTCAGCTTTGCTATTTTTTGCTATTGTCTTTCTCTCCAATCACCTTGTCTTTGTTTCCTTGTGGCTTTTTCTCTATTTGCTTTCTTTTCTTTTCTTTTTTTTTTTGAGGATGAGAGAGGGAATACAATTGTCAAGGCATATCACACCCATTTAATCACGGGGCGGTCGCAAGCATTGAGATAAGAATGTGCGACTTTGTAGGTATTCTTTAATATCGGCCTTAGCTCTCAGAGGAGTGGTTGACAAGAAAGGGTGATTACACCTTGTGAAGCGGGTGTCACTCATATTTTCTAAGAGCTCTAGACAGAAGGAAGGAAGGAGAGTAGCCTACATCATTAACCTAGTCATAGCTCTACTATCTATTCCTAGGTTGATATCAAAGAAGAGTGGGGGGAGATGGGCTTCCTCTGTTGTGGGTTTTTGGAGTAGCAGGAATTTGATAAGTCAGAGGTAATTACAAGTGGTCAAAAACGTTGGATCTGGGCAGGAAGAGAAGTCTGTAAGGAAGTGATTTATAGAAGAAAGTATATCTTCTAACCTAAACACTAAGCATTCCTCAGGGCTCCTAGCATTTACATTATATATTTTTGGAAAGTCGTAATCCCCATGCAAGTCTCTATCATAGTCCACTCCATGCCTACGGGGGTAGGGCATGTAGATAGGATCATTACGCTCTTCGGGGAGTGAACTGCAAAAGGCGGTCCATGCATCAAAATTGGTGTCCCAAATCCTCCTCCGCCATTTCAGCTGTGCCTCGTAGCCTTAGACGATTTTGGGAACCAGATTGACCTTATCTTCCCAGTAATCCTGTGGTTCTTGTCGCCACCTAGTTATTATCAGGCTCCTCTCTTCAATCCACCTGTTTGCAAGTTCATTAGCTAGATCCTTGATCTTGGTTAAGACTCCTAGAGGCAGGGCCCTGTTCAGAGAGCGTGGGAAAGCAAATGAGAGCTCAAACGGCCTTTTTTGGAACTCTTGCTGACGCTAGATGACCAACTCCTGGGGCCAGTCTACAGGATGTGCATCACCTCTCAGTGGCATGGGCTCTTCAGGAAATTGTATTGGAATTGTGCATGCTCGGTGTTGGGCCTCCTCAGCTAATTCTTGTCTTCTCCTCCTTGCTGCAACTATATGCTAAGGCAGATGGGCATCTACAGGTTCTTCCTGTGGGAGATCGAATTGAGGTGGACTCGACATTCTTTGTTGCTCTTCTTCATCACCTTGCTCAAAATCCAGACCCTCTTCGACATGTCGCTCAACCACAGATGGGATGACTAGCGATGATGATGGTGGCTGTTCATGCTCCTCAAAACCTAGCTCCTTGAGCTCAACAGTGGAAAGGCCCGTATAGCGTAAGTAGTGGAATTGTTGCTCCTTAGTGATCCCTGTACTTGTTGGGAGCTCCTGCTCTTGAAGACCATATCTTAGAGCTCAGGTGGTCAGCTCCAACTTTCTTTTCACCTTTTCCATTGGATCATCGCCCTCAGCTTGTGTGACATGGAGTACCGTGTTGAGGAAGGCTTGCCACTGTGTTTTAGTAGTTATTTCGGCAGCTTCAACCCTGGCTTCTACAAGCACCCTTTCGCATTCTGCCATTGCCAAGTGTTCGGTCAAGTCTCTCACCCTGTCAAAATTATTCCTTTCCCAATCCATAGCTCTTTCTTCCATCCTTTTGCTCTCTTCCTCCAGTTGGCTCGCCAGGGTGGTCACTACTTGTTGCTGCTCATTTGTTAAAAACCACAACTGGTTCCTTTCTCTTGACTTCTGAGCCAGCTGCTCTTCAGCAATCCCTTTGGCTTGATCTACAATGCTGAGCCTTTGTTGCACCTCGGCCAGTACTTTTAATTTTTCCTGCACCAGCTGCTCTTGGCTTTGGATCTCAGCAAGGAATAACCTTTTTTTATTGAAAGCCATAGCCATGAGGGCCTCTACATCTTCCTGGGAGGTCTCCAATGCATCTTGTAATCTTTGCGCTTCATCTTGTAGCCATTTTGCTTCTGCTGCTAAGATTCCTGGCCCTTCACTCTTCAGAAACTCGATTTCACTTATTAATCTATTTCTTCTTCTAGCTCCTGCCACAAACGGAGCTCCATGGTATGTTCTTGTGGTGTACTAGCTTCGCCTTCCTGAACCTCTTGTCTTAGCGTTTCCACTTGAGCGACCTTTTGTTGTAGATCATTGTATTGCTGCACTAGTAGCTTTAGACTCCTTTGCTCTACCACCAGGTTCTGCTCTTCATCTTCCAGCCTTTGTCTAAGGCGGCTTTCGTTGTCCTGGGCTTCCTTTGCTTTTGCTACTAGCTGGTCCTGTAGAGCCTTCATTTCTCTTCGTCGGTCAGTTCCCTGCCTTGAGACTTCTAGACTAAGAGTAGTTGACGTTTCTTTTTCTTTTTCTAGCTCCATCAAGGCCACTTTCTTCTCTTCCTTTGCCTTGTCTAGTTGTGCCAGTAGCTCAGCCACATATGCGTCATAGTCAGTGTCGGCAGGCATGGGAGTATGGAGTGTGGTGGTTGATGCCTCCAGCCTTTGTCTTTTAGGGTCTTGCCATGACTCTGCATCTGGCAGCGGGCCTTTTGAATCCGGTTTCTAGCACGATCTTGGCCACTTTGCTCACTAGCATTTGCATCACGTTCATTAGCTGTGCCGTGTCGAGGGGAGATGTGGTTTGTGTGGTGGTTGTAGTCATGGTTTCAGTCGTTGCAGGCACAAAAGAGGAAGGAAGTGGATATAGTAGGGACTTGCCCTTGCCTATAGCCACTAGAGCTACTTCCACACTTGAACTAGCTTCGGCTTTATGATGGGGGCTCACAGGTTCGAGCTCTCCACCCCCGTGGGTCTCTTCCACAAATCTTCGTGTAGCCTCTGCCAACTTGGCCAGCTCCTTTAGTCTCTGCTCTTTAGCTTCTTCTTCCACCCTTCTTTTCCTGTCCTCTTCTGCCTTCTTTGATTCTTCTCTTATCTTTGCAAGCTCTTCCTCCTCTTTCCTCCTTCTTTCTTCCTCAGCCCTCCTAGACTCTCTTTGAGCCCTCTTGATTTCAGCTCGTTCTTCTTTGCTTAATTCTTCTTTCCTTTCCTTCTGTCTCATGTCCCCTTTCTTTTGTCCTTCTGGTTTGCTTGCTTGTGTAGGCGGCACCTCCTGTTCTCCCTTGTCACTTATCGTTCTTTCACTTGATTCTTCTTCTTCATGGTGAGGTGGGCTTTGATGTGCAGCTTGCTCTTCCATGACTCTAGCATCATTCATTGCTTCATTTATGATGCCTTTCAAAACACCACCATATCTAATTGTGGCCGCCTTTGAGGCAGGTTTCTTCCTTGTGGAGCGTGCTATTGAGGCAGGGGATTCTCCTCCTGTGCTGGTGCTTCCGCTGGAGTGAGAAGGGCAGCTGAGCTTTGAATGGTTTTCTGCATGAACCCATTCCAATCTACCTCCTCAAGGACTCCTGATGCGATGCTTTCTAACAACGGGACCCCGATCCTGTTCATCAATGTGTTGTACCTTTGGCCCGAGAAGAGTGTGTGGATCAAATCTTCACTTGCACCTTCACTGCTGGATCTGGGATGTTAGCCAAGCTGATTCCATCCACTGTGTGCACCTCTTCTTTATTTGCCCCCAGCATGGCATAAACATCCCTTCTCGGCCACCTCTCTTTCTTGGGTACGAGCCCCAAGGCCTTCTCTACGATTGCTGCATTGAGGGGCACTTCAGCTCTTCTTTCCTACTCCCCTGTCCTCACTGTGACAGTGCCACAGTTCCTGCCCTTGTCAAAGTTCCTCAAAAATTCAGCACACATGCTGTAATCCACGGCCTGCCCCACCTTTTCCACATACTTGTGGAGGTGGCATCTGTCCACCAATTCTTTGACTGCAGGTTCCTCCAAGATGGCCTCATCCAGGTTCATTGAACTTGGTCATCTCTTCTTCAGAAAATGGGAGTTTTCCCCCTTTGTCTTGTCCTGCCATGGTGGTTACCTGTCAACACACCATGCTAACATTAATGCTTAAAAATCGGCTTATTTCTAACAAAACTCAATTTTGAGAGAAAAATGTATGTGTCAAAAATTGGTATACTTGCTTAGAGGCTTGAATTTTAGAGACAGGCTCATCGCAACAATTGCTATTGTTTTCCCTTTGCAGTATCTTCCATTGAAACTCAATTAATCATAACATTCTGGTAGATAGCATGACTCTCATTTTGCTGACTCTCATTTTGCTCTACTCTTGCTCACATTGCTCCCCCCCGTCTTGGATCTTTCAAGGAATCCTTCCTAGGATTAGCACAGGAAGTACGAGGCAAATGTTGTTTTTCGTGGATTGACTTACTTAGCCAATAACCAATCATAGAAGCTTGGATTGTATTCAAGTCGGGCATGACAATCAAGAGCAGATGGTTGGATGGAGACTTGGGAGATGTAGGGCAAGACATTGTGAAAGAGATCTCCAGTATTAAGGCGACTTGCAACATGTAATTCCTCTTCCGTAAGGAATTGGTCAATGTAAGGGTGAGCGAGCACATGGTCATCTAAATGCTGGTTGTGGGTGATGGCCAAAACCCTAAACGAGATAGTGCCACATAAGTAGGGTCATATTCAATGGTTTTAACTGCCCTGCGTTGCTCAGCATTGGTCATTATCCGGCAACCTTTTTTCTCCCATTGGATTCTCAGAGCAAACCACTGCTGCAAGAATGTGGAAGGCGAGCTTGCCATCTGCGTGAGCTCTTGCAACTCGTGCTCAGGAACAGAATGAGGAGGCTTACGATATGAAGTGATTAGTCTTCTAAGGGCAGCTTGCTCCTTTGAGATTTCGTCATTTGCTATCAGTTCAGCAGAAATTTTGGGGAATTTACCAGTCATAAGTTCATATTCTTCCCAAGTGTATGGTAATGCACGAACATCCCAAGCAAGTGTTTTGTCAAGAAGACCTAGGTCTAGCCTCTCATAACTTCTAGCGAATGTAGTGAAAGTTTTGTTTAACATCTTGATGCAGGTTACTAAGTCATCCCCAGAAGTCGCGGCGAGGTCTTTAGCCAAGGAAAGGAAAGGTCGTACCGCATAGGAAGGTTTAAGACCCGCTGGTGGGAATGATGCAAATGGACTGGATAGTATTGACTCCATCATTGGTGTCACAGGTGTGGCTTTGCACTCCGAAGCACTTTGAGGTGTTGTAGGAAGCTCTGGGGGCATGGGAGTTGTGTTGGGTTCTAAGTGAGCAGTCATGGGGGTATTTAAGTTCTCTGGATTAGGTAAGTCTAAGGCTTGTGGCGTTTGCTTTGGTCGATAGATGAGCTGGGGCTTACTAGCCACAGCGGGCAATGGTTTGCTGACTATGCCCTGGGCACCATGTGTGCAAGCCTCCCTCAATGGGGTGAGATTGCTTGTAGATGAGCTTTTAAACTTGCCATTTTTAGGCACCCAAATCCAAGGGTTGCCCTCATAGTATCCTTGTGCTCGCAAGAGGTCTTTGGGGATCCATCGCGGCGTGGTTGTGTGTCTATGTCGTGGCTGATTATTTTGGCGTTGAGAATCACGTTTGGGTGGTCTACCCGAATGTGGTCTTTGCCATTTTGGCACCCATATAAGCTTGGATTCCTTGGCCTTGTGAGCACTCTTGGTGGGTTTGGGCCTAGGGTCGAGAGCCTGGCATGAGGCCTTAGTTTTCTTCTGTTTAGAATTGGGCTGAAGCGTGGTCGTAGGGGTTTCTACCGGTGGCTTCGTAATGGTGGAGGAGTACAGCCCTTGCTGAAAGTCGTCACTATACGCACATTGCCTATAGCAAGATGAATGCGGTTTAGGTTGTAATCCACATTACAGTTCGTTTGCTTCTTGAAAGTACGACCTAATAGTGACATATTACTAGCTCCTTTAGTGTCAGGCAACACATGGAAGAAAGCTGGTAAACTTTCAGACTCAATAGAAACGACTACCTTGCACTTCCCTAGGAGTGAATAAGCATTACCCCCAAACGGAGTGAGTTTGGCATTAGTGGGCTGTATTTTCAGCTGACCAATGCGTGTCCAATGGTCATGCATCAAGATGTTGTAGTCGGCACCTTCATCAATCACAGCATCGAAAGAATACGTCGCTCCTGCTGTGGCTGTGATTCCTAGATACGCCGGTGCCACTGCTTCTTCGTCCTGATCTGTAAGGTCGGTTATAGTAGCCATGCAGACGTTCATTGGGGGTTCTAGCATGGGTGGCTCATGTAATGGATGGGAAGGAGGATAGTACTTCTTTATGCGGCTGCCATTAAAAAAGCCTATTCCTTCGCCTTCAAGTGTCTCTAACTCAACATTCCCTGTTCTTCCAATCATGCGTACTCTGAAAGGCCCTAGCCCTCAAAACTTCATCTTCTTTTTATGTCCTTTTACAGAGTATAGCAGAACAAGGTCCCCTTGTTCAAAGTCTCGATGTTTGACATGCTTGTCAAACCACATCTTTCGTCGAGCCTTCTCACAAATCAGAGAGTGAGTGGTGAGGAGTCGGGTCTCCGTTAGGCGCTCTAACTCCACTAAGCAATTGGTCCAAGCCTCTCTTCCCTCCCAATGCTCCTGGACTGCTATCCTTAAGCTAGGGATGAAGAATTCGAAGGGTAAAATGGCTTCAGTTCCGTAGGTAAACCTAAAAGGTGTCTGTCCTACAGCCGTTTTATAAGCTGTGCGATAGGCCCACAAGGCCGCCATTAGCTTGTTGTCCCAGTCACTTCTTGAAGTAGACACTACCTTTGTAAGCACGTTGACTAAGATTTTATTCGTGGATTCGGCTTGGCCATTAGCCTAAGGGTAATAGGGAGAGGACTTCCGATGAATTATTAGGAAGGTAGAGAGCAGGTGGGAAATCACCTCATTAATGAAGTGCGTGCCTTGGTCACTACAAGACACTAGAGTCGTTATAACAACTTCGATAGATTTAGAGACATTTCTTATATTATTAGGTATCTGAATATTCTCTAACTCAATATATTACATATACTATTTATTTTCTAATTTGGTATGTAATAGTATTTTTTTCTTTGTAGGGATCTTGTGCAAAGCTCAAGATTCTTATGAAGCTAGCTTTAAAGCAAACAATGTATGTGACTAAATATAGTAATACTTGAAAGGTGATATGCTTATCATTGGATTCTTTTTATGCAGATATGAATTCTCTTCTATATAAGGAGAAATTAAGAAAATGGCATGAGATCTTAAACTTGAACAAGAAGCAATCAAATGTTTCTTAACAATAAACAAAAATGGTACATTATGCATCAAAGCACATTCAAGATTAATACAACTTTATGTTTCTAGAAAGTGAGTTCAAGGAAGACTTATTAAAAGGAAACCAATAAAGATGGTAGCTTTCAATGACATGATGAGGAGTGTTAACACCACCTCAATAAAAGTTCCAAAGTCTATGGTGCACGATATAAGAAAGCAGTTTCTAAGAAGTGAACTATTAGAGGCAATGTTATTAATTGATCCACAATTTTGGAACCACCAATAAGATGTCTAAGTTCTTTAAGTGGATTAAAAAAAGAGAGTCTATCTCCTTATTGTTGAAAGATAAGCATATGAACTCTTCTTACACTAGAGAGGATCAAAGTAGCTAGGTGTAAAAGGGTTGGAGGATAGGGTTAACCCTAAAGTACACACTCAATTAGATGAGAGTGTACTAGTTGTACTTTGAGAAACTAACTAAACAAGATCATATTCTTGTACTTGAGCTCGCACTCTCCCTCTTGTGCACACTCTCTAAAGACTTCAACTTTGATTTTCAACATGGTATCAGAGCCATCTCTAATCCTTCAGCTTCCCTCAGCCTCTTTACCCATCTAACTGCACAAGAAGTACTCTTGCCATCTCAGTTACCTTCCTCTCCACCATAGCCATCCTGGCGCCCTGACTTTGGAGGAGCTAGTGCAGGCAATAGAAGCAGTTTCAGCTTTTGATTTCTTATGGAGATCTTATTCTTAGCTCAAGGCGACTCATCCTGGCACATCAAAGGCTGTGATTAGGTGACGTGGTGGACGACATTGCATAAAATGCAGATCTGGTGCAGTCTATGCAGATGACCTGATTCGAGCTGAAGCACAACACTGGTACAGGGCACAATCATGGCAGCTACCTTAGGGCTATTGTAGCCCCTATAGTGGACCATCCTCACCTAAGAGGGTTTGTCCTAATCTATCTTCTACAACGTGTTGTTATCAAAACCCTAGTTGTGGGTCTCCTCGTAGCCATAGCTAGGAAGCTTCAAGCTTCTTGCATCTTCAAATTATTCCAATGTTTGGTCATTAATTTTAATCACTGAGTCAACTCTTCCAGAGGTAGTTACTAATATGGGAACTTCATTTCAGAGATTCTTGTAGTC
The DNA here is from genome assembly GCF_053477565.2 of Lygodium microphyllum. NCBI lineage: Eukaryota > Viridiplantae > Streptophyta > Polypodiopsida > Schizaeales > Lygodiaceae > Lygodium > Lygodium microphyllum. The sequence goes on from NC_141163.1 coordinate 60,111,452, forward strand.
GAAGGGTCATCATCAAACTCATCAAGATCGACATCTACCATCTCTAGCAACATGAGCTATAGATGAGTGCTTGTAAGCACTAAGGCACATTGCTTAATCATCATTGCTCCTCGTACTTACACAATCTGAATGTTTTCATTAGAAAATTAAAACAACTGAGTGCTTTTCTTCATGTTGTAAGGCTATTTGTACAATTATAAACACATAGACCATCCTACCCTAAACTTGTATTGCATATCTTGTGTGACTTTTTTCAAGTACACTGATCAATGAAATCAAAGGTATGAGTGTCATTGTACTCTCCTCAGAATCATCAGTAACAAGCATTGAAATCATAGACCGTCCTTCTCCAACACAAGGTTCATCCACTAAGCCATACCACAAGGAGGAGCCTGAAGTCCAGTCTAGGTTCACATCATTGAAGCCTAAAAAGAACATTAAACCTCGAAAGAGGATTGCACATAAGAAAGGACCACCAAAGTCATATTTTGAAATATTATATATGTATGATTTTCAGCCTTTCTCCTCATTACAACTATGATATCAATTGTTTGATTTGGTTCCGCATTCAGTGGTGAGGTTGTAAGGGACTAGACACTGCCCTTGTTCTAAGAAGTGGTAAGACCTTCCGAATGGCCACAACATATGTTGATGTGGGTCCTCAACTTCAGAAATCTAATGTAAAATATTTCCATCCTTGGCAAGTTTTGATCAAATACAAAATGATGGAAAGAGGATATTGGCCCTTCATAAAAGGGACCAAAGTAATTGACCCATCTGATCCCCTTGGTTTAGAAGATGATGGACGGGCTCAGGCCATCATCATGCTTCGTTTAGATGAATCCTTAATTCATCACATTGACTAGGTCTCAACTACAAAAGAAAAGCGGGATGAGCTCGAAAGGATCTACGGTGCTATAGGGAAGAACTCCAAGATATTTCTCAAGATTGAGTTTTTTAGCTTGGAATACAAATAGGGAGAAGATCTAAGCAAGTTTATTTCACATATGAAAAGGCTTATGGCACAGCTTGCCTCCGTTCAAGCACCTATTCATGGTGAAGATGCCATTGCCATCATGTTAAAGTCTGTGAAGAAGGTCTTTCCAACCCTTGTGACTACCCTAACTAATATCCCAAAGCCAACTCTAGTAAGTGTTAAGACTTCAAGGTCGTATGGTGTGTGACCATTGATAGAGTCTTAGTTGTTTCCAGCTGTATCACCAAGTGTGGGACATTAAATAGGTCGGTGGCTTTAGACTTATTCAGTACTTGGTGTGAATGGTCTTATAAACCTTATTGTGTTGTAATCATTTGATATATATGGGTAATAAAACATAAAAAGAATGAGTGTGAGCATATGGCTCCTCACATTGGTTTCCATTCTCAGTCTCTGACTTTCTCACTGTTAACATGGTATTAGAGCCATGAATGGGCTCTTTGGAGGATGGTATTGGTAGAACAGATCTTGAAGCTTGAAGACAAAGCATGTTCCTTGAAGAAGCATGCTACCATTGACCTCATGTGAAAGGTATCCATTTTAGTTTGAGTCTCTGGAACTATCAGAGCTTGTTGGGGGTTGCTCAAGGGATCAAAAACATGTAGTAGAGCCTATGTATGATGTCATTCATACTTAGAATGAGGAGCAAAATGCAGACGTGGTCCTGGAATTTCTGCGCCTATTTTTTTTTGGGAAGGACTGGACAGCTCAAGTCATCCATTGATGTACTCTATTGCTCATGAAGGAGGAGCAATGCTATGTAAAACTTAGAGAAGCTTGGTTGGGCATGGTAAAGTGGGTGCTAGTCTTCATAATCAGCAGGTCTGAGGTAAACATATATCTAGACAGATCACATATTTTGGGGTTGATTGCTACCTGCACTCTGTTGGTCTATCCCAAGGCATAGGAAGGGTGGATAGTGCTCTACTACTTGATGAATCACTTGTCAAGGGATATGCAAGATCCCATGGTATTGATGCTATGTCTTGAACTCATCTTTGAGCTACATGGTTAGGTACAGATCTGAAAATAGGGACAGACCTGTTGCTAAACTGTCAGGGAGACATACTCTTGAAGCTTGGAAGCTATCTAACATGTACAATGAACTCTGTTGAAGCATAGGTATACTTGGCAAGGTACAAGTGTTGTCTCTCATGCTTTTGAGCTTGGGTTTGGAATGTCAAATGCTCAGAGTTTGCAAGGAATAACAGGTTGAAATCTATCTAGAAGTTTCTAGCACTATTACAGGGCACTGTTTGGTCCACAAATGCCTTTGGAATGATGCAAATGATCATCAAGAATGCTTGGTAAATGTCTATGCAACACCCATGTACATCTAGACATGACAAAAATGGATTAAAAATTTAGGTTTGGAATGCATTTACAGATCTGAAAATTACAGGCTGAAATTTGAAATTGAATGTATAATAGTTATCACTTGAAAGTTAAAGCAGTTTGACATTTGCTTGTACCTGTAAGGCTTGAGTCATGCCATTGGAGCTATAGGTGTGCTGTGGGGTACTGTGAGCATTAAATGCCCAAATTTTGGGCTGATGTACTACTTGCTATAGTAGGGTATTGATTATTTTTATTAGTTGGAAGGATATTTGGCTTCCATACATGATGTACATGCATTGCAGTGTGCCCAGTTGGACATGTATGTATACCTGCATGTAATAACAACTATGGGGTTGTTTGAGGTACATACACTCTATTGTTTGGATGGAAGAGAAGATGCTGGCAACTGTCATTTGATGCTTATAGTCAACTTGTCTATACATGAACAGTCTACTTGATTCCATGCTAGTTATGTAGTGATGAATACAGTGAATACAATCTATATATGCAGGCTGCCATACCTAGGTGATTGCCAAGTGTAATAAGTAGTCCGTAGGTCTTGGGGTAGAGCTTGTAGCTCCCCTTCATTTTGGTTCCATTGCCGGGACCGACGGAATCAAGCCTTGAGCACCACGTGCATCAAATCGAGCATAGAAGTAGGGTTTGCAGCCCGAACCGGTGCTCAAGATAACTAGGAGATTTAGGAGGTTTTCATTTGTGAAACAAGTAAGTGTTTTGGTTTGTTGGAAGCATTAGTGTAGGACTACCATTCTGCATCTCTGTTTTGCATTTTGGCTGCACTAGATTAAGGTTAGATTAGGTTAAGAAAAGAGAAAACGGAAGGTTTTGGCTGCTACTGGAAACAGGGAAACAGGGGACCAGATTCAAATTTCTAGGTAAAACAGGGAAAAGGGAACTAGCTTCAAGGTTTTGCAGTGCTAGGAAAGGACTTAAGAGGCTTGGGAGGCCAGGGCAAACCTCATTTCATTGGTTAGCTTTGTGAGAGAGAGAGAGAGAGAGAGAGAGAGCTTCCGGTTGCCAGGAAGAGGGAACACTATCACGATTCTGGGTGCCATCGATTTGTGCTACTCCAGGTGAGTCTGGTGCTTCTTAGTAGTGCCCTAATCATATCTGGAAAATCTCTTGTGATTGTGTGTAGCAGGCATCAAGTGGGATCGAAATGCGTCGAAATCGCGCCTGCCGCCAAACACAGTCGGACCAGGTCTCAGTGGTCCCATTCCCAGAATCGGACCACCCAAGTCCTAGAGTCGAACTGTCCGACTGAGGGAGTCGGGGGACTGTGTGCTAGTCGGACCATCCAACATTCGGATCGGACCAAACAGTTTTAGAATTGGATCCCACTACCGGATCGAACAGTCCGATCGGACGTGACACATGGCACTCGAACTGCCCATCATAGTCAAACCATCAGACTTTAGGAATCGGACCCGACCTGTCCTACTAGTGGACTCGGACCACTCTGTCCGATTGCAAGAATTGGACGTCCGACTACTAGAGTCGGACCAACCCTATTCGATTTCTGGGAATCGGACCATCCTGGAAAAATAAGGATCTTTAGTTGACCCTGCCCACAGACCTGACCCCCAGGACACAATCCTGAACACCCCTAAGACCCAGTTTGACCATTAGAACCTCAGAGACCAATTGAACTTAGAGCAGAATAGAAAACATAGCACAGACCTTCAGAAAGACCATAAAATAGCCGGGAACCGAGCTTAGAACTCAAATCAGGCTAAGAATGTGGGGAGAAACAGAGTGGAGTTCGCATTAAACGCTTTCTGCATCAGCACTTCACTCTTGTGTTCCACTAAGTTTGCACTGCAAGAAAAGAGAAAAGCCTGTTTTTGCACCAAGCACCACGAAAGCACTAAGCATAATGTGTGAATAAGGATTGCAACTGCTTTCAAATAACAAGGAACACATCAGGATATCTAATAACATTAAGGAACCCACTAGTAGCAGAAGACCCCAAGACTTAGACAGGTGCCTGAGTGCCCTACTAGTAGGACCTGGAGAAGACACAAAGACACGGAAAGCAACAATATAGAGGATTGGACGCTGCCAGAGCTGCTTGGATTTATTGACAACCTCGTGGAGCTGGAAGCAAAAACAATGTCGAGATCAAGAGGCGAACGAGGAGAGGACCAATTAGACTTAGGAGAATTTCCAACCTCAGTCCAGGAACTGGTCCACAACTACGATCTACTCACTAGGACCGTGATCCAGGGCAGACCTGTAGAGGAAGTGGTAGCAAACCTGGAAGAAGAGAGAAGAGCAATCAAGAGAGCGCTAGAAGGCATAATTGCCTACAACCATGAGCAAAGGGCTAGAAGGCTACAGCAAGATGTGGATATGTACGAGGCTAGACGAGTGCTAGACCTAGCTCAAGCAGCCAAATCTAGACCGAATGTAGAGAGGGAACGGGCAGGGGAGGCTGACATGACATTGAGCGAACTGGTAGCAAAGCGACTCTTGGACAATACGTCTGTTGAACAGAGCGTTACTGCCCTAGCCACCGCGCTACTATCGGGATTGGGAGTCACGCAAGGGGCTAAAGGGCAGGCTAGAATCCCCATCGTAGCAAAACAACTAGCTAGATACGAAACTAGCAGTGACCCGTACAGCTTTATGGAGCAGTTCGAGCAAGTATGTGAGGCAAACGGTCTTACTAACCCTACGCAACGAGCTCAAGCTTTCGGCATGTGCTTAGGCGATAAGGGGAGGACCTGGTATTCTAGTCTAGATGATGCAGAACGTACGAACTTTGTTCACCTTAAGGGCCTCTTCATTAAGAGGTTTTTGGAGGCAGGGTATTCGGATAACCTCATCGTTAGGTTGATGAATATCAGTCAAAGGGAGAAGGAAGACGTTAGGGATTACATCACTCAGATGTGTTGCCTCTACAAGAGAATCCCTGCCAATGAGCGACCTACCGAGAGGGCAGTGTCTACGGTGTTCATGAACGGGATTCGGAGTGAGGAGCTCTACAAGGCTTTGGCCAGTAACTCCACCTTGCAACGAGACGTGCTAGCTAGAGTTTTCGAGGAGGCAATACGCGTAGATGATCAACTCAGAGAACGCAGCATGAGGGCTACCAACCGAGAGAGTGCAAGCCAAAGGGACCTTGAGAGATCAACTACTTCGGGGGAAAAAGCAACTGCTAGTGTGCAGGATAAGGGAAAGAGTGTAGACCATGACCAGGGGATGGCAAAATGAGAATGGAGATTGCAGAGTTGCAAGAGCTGGTAAGGAAGCATGTGATATCGTATGTACAATGTATATACTACGGCGGCAATCACCTCCCAGTTGAGTGCCAAGATCCTAGATCTCGGCCGTGCTCAAATTGCGATAGATTCGGGCATGATGCAGTGCATTGCAGAATGCCGAGGAGATTCCCATATGCACAGTAGTACAACCCTCCATACTTAGGTAACAGGCCACCCAATTTCTTTGGGAGGGGAGCCCAGTTAGCTCTCCCAGCACCGACTGACTCAAGACCTGCCATACCTAGGTTGGAGATAAACCCAACTGGTATACCCAGACCACCAAGGCCTTTTGTAACCCACCCATCTAGTGATGCTCCTGTTCACTTTGTGGAGGAGCCTAATGAGGAAGAAACATATGTCAACCCGTACATATCCTATGACGAGGAGGGCAACCCAGTCCTGATGGACTATTGGCCGTGGTGCCGGTGATGGCTTTAGGAAGAGGAAGAGGCAGAGGCTTTGGAGGGCCAAGCCAAGATCCAGTCACATGCTGGACTTGCGGCCACCCAAGCCACATTTCATCACACTGCCCAGAACGAGAACAAGCTAACAAGAACAAAGCGGATCTCCGATGGACAGAGTGTGGAATCACACATCTGTTTCCTGACTGTCCTAGGCGAAAGCCATCAACTAGCTCTGCCAACATGCCATCGGTGCCTTTGGGGCTTTTTGGAGTGGAAACCTTTGACAGTGAGGATACACCCATCCCACTACATGTTATGATGCAAGCTCAAACAAAACAAGCAGGCATCTCTTTGCCAGGGCCAAGTAACCTTGACGCAACCTCAATAGGAAAGAAAAGCCGGAGGAGACGGAAAAAGAGAACCGATGCAAAGATAACTCTTAAAATCGAGGAAGCGACTACGTTAGTAACGAGAAAGAGGGTCACAGACGCAGAGGTGTAGACCTCAGCTCCTAAGACAGCTGAGCTAGGGAGTGCCAAGGTAGGGGAATATCCCCATCCCAAACGGCAACTCGAGGCTATAACTAAGGTCAAGGAGTGGGTCAAGGATGCCCAAAAGCACCTCAAGGATGCTGAACCCATATTAGAAGATCCTATTGACGATTTCTCCGGTGTGAGCACACCAATTTCACCTTCAAAACCACAAGTTGCGAGCATACCTGCACCACTGGGGGCAACTCAGCAGCAGCAAGGCCAAGGGGAAACTTGCCAGGGTAGAAAGAATGTATGGCCTAGAAATGCTAGCCTCAGGGGAAGACAAGAGCCCAGTAGCCTCCTCACAACCTTGTTGACTACTCCAGTAACTCTAAGATTGGAAGACCTGCTTAGGCAGAATCATTCCTTATGGCAGGAGTTAAAAGACTTGATGGAGGGACACACAGGACTTGCGGGTGCTGATCCGCAAGATCATGATGCGGTTACACAGATCCCAAGTCTAACTCTACACTCAACTCCTAAGTCTTTGCACATCAATACTTTTTGGTAAGGCACTGAAATGCATGCAGTTTTACCCGTCCTAGCCTTTGTAGATATGACGCAAAAAGGAATTGTAGACACAGACGCAGATATTAGTGTACTAAGCCATGCAGCCTTAGAGGCATGGGGAAACCCTCCTGTAGAGACTGCCAGGTTTAACGTCATGTTAGCAAATGGAATGAAGGTAAGACCGTTCGGGGTCTTAAAGAATTGGCCAGTAAAGATTGTCGGTGTGCAATTTTCCGTAAACTTCATTGTCATGAAGGAAGTGGATTACGATATACTATTAGGCCGACCTTGGATGAGGAATGCGCGTGTCATTGAGGACTGGGCCAATGGTTTGATTTTCCTAGGGAACAGAACTAGTGCAGTAAGGGTAGAGATGGACACTTGGAAGATGACCCCTGTTGACCTAGATGTCATCTCAGCTATGCTGAAAGGCATACTCAAACGACCAAACCCTATGGATCACTCACTAAATATATTCCTTGCCATGAGGATGAGAGGGATTGGATGCACGTTTTGGCAACCATTGACCTACCATTCTCGGATGAGGAAGAACTATATCGGCAGGCTGCTAAAGCCGCAACCATACCAATTGAGGAGCCAATTGTGTCACTCTGCATGATGGCAGGAAGCTCACTCAACCCAGGCAAACCAGCCTCGTTCCATATCCCCAACAACAAACTAGAGCTTCAGGAAATCGTAGAGTATCTGACCAATAAACTGGAAGGCAACTTGGCTGCTAACTTAAAACCTCTACATGATCTATTAGCTAAGCCAGAATGGAAATGGGCCAAGGTCCACGACCTGAATTAGTTATATAACTGGGCTTTAGTTTACTGATGACAAGAAGACTGGAGAGGAAATCTTAGGTGATGATGAGCAGTCAAAAGGACAGGACTCTGATGAGACGAGGAGTATGAGGACTGTCACTCTATGGGAGAGGAGAGTGAAGAAGAGATAGATACAATAGAGTACGACACAGAAGGAAAAGCGATAGAACAAATCAGGGCAGACTCGAGGCCTAGGAGAGGAAGGACCAGTCAGAATGAAAAAGGAGTCATGCGAATGGAGTGTGACAGATCCTGGCTAGAACACATAGGAGCCGTGGATTATGAGCAAGTCGGAGTGGCACGACCATGGGTAATCCCAGTGCTCAAGACGGATGCACCTACTGAACTACGACCCCCTGGGGAAACACCTTCCTCAAGTGAGGGATGCGAGTTTAACCAGAGTCGGAAGTCAGCACTGAGAGTGATCCCGAGATACCACAACCTTCTAAAGTCAAACACACCAAGGGAGACTTGCCAGTCCACCTAAGGCACAGGAGGCTAAAGGAGGAGGCCAGGAAGCAAGCAAAGGACTCAGAAGCAGAAAGGCAAAAGAAACCGTAGGATCTACCCAAACGGTTTACAAAATTTAAAAAGGGTGACAGAGTGGTGATTCTGCTAGGTGTGAAAAGACAAGGCCAAACTAGTGAACCGATTGAGGGACCCGCCAAAGTCAAGGAAGTTAACTTGGTTGGGGAAGGTGAAAAGCCAAGACCTGTATTCATTGCAGATGACTTGACGGAGGATGAGGAGACCAAACTTGTTGCACTCTTGCAAGAGTACATTGACGTATTTTCCTGGACATTGGATGAACTTAAGGGAGTCGACCCTAGGGTTGTGACTCATAATATCCCAATGGTCCCTGATGTAGTGCCAACGAAACAACGACCTTACCCCATGAATCCCAAACACGCCCATGCAGTAAAAGAGGAGATTGATAAACTCATGAGGGCAGGATTCATATATGAGATCGAGCACACGGATTGGGTATCACCTATCGTGATTGTCATGAAGAAAAATGGAAAAATCCGAGTGTGCGTGAACTACAAGAAAGTGAATGCTGCTACAAAGAGGAATCTATCCTTTGACTTTTGAGCTACGAATCTATCCATAAGTCCTACTAAAGATAGATAATAATCCAATAATCTCTCAATTGTTGGAAAGTACAAGTTAATCCACCTTGTGCTCACATGATTCAATAATTTTCTACTCTTTGGTAAACCCTTTGTCATGTCTTGGATCTTCAAATATCTTTTGGAACTTCTACAAAAGAAGCTACTATATGTACCAACCAACTATTTCATCTTTGCAACACTATCAAATTCATCAACTACTTTATAGGCCAAGTTCATTTGGTGTGCCATACAATGAATCCCTAATACAAAAAATGCTATAGAAGTTTGTAGTCAAACGCAAATCCATGTCTAATGTCCTTGCATAAGTGTTGCTCCATCAACCCCCACACAAACTAGGCTTTTTGCAATCTCAACTTTTGATAATTGCAAAATACTCATCAAATTTTCTTGGACTACTAAAAATATTTTTTTAGTTATGACATCATTTTGCATTTGTCTAATGTGAGAAAATGTGAATGTCAAACATGATTTTCTAGGCAATAAATAGTCATGCAAACTGAGCTAGTATTATCTTTACTCATGGCCTCATCTAATGAGAGAGGAAAAAAACTGAAAACATTTGATTTTTTCTCTCAGATCTTCCTTGATGAGCTCATTTAATTATTTTACCCAATCCCATCCACTATTCCATGACCAATGTGAATGGGGAAAATTATCAATAGTGAGTTGTGACAAGAACTCTTCATACTCAACACCATTAGTCTTCCTTGCCTTAAGTTATGTAAAATAGTCTAATAGTTAGAGAAATCATTACAAGTCAATATAATAATTAAAAATTATTACAAATATATTCACATTTATCAATAAGAAAAAATATATTAAATTGTGAGATTTTACTTTTCAAGCTCATATCTTGCATTTTTTAGCATGTGGACTAATTTAGTGTGTGCAAAGTTTTTTGAGTTGTTTCTTAGTCTCAATGGTCTCAGTTTTATTGATATTCACATCAAGAATATGGTTTTATTTATTTACACAATAGGAGTTTTAAGAATCCACTAGTAATAAAAATACATGTTATATGTGAGCTTGGTGAGGTTGTCCAAGTTCGTTAGTTGAACCATAAGGATGCACAAATAGGACGTAATATCACTAAGAAAGGAGGGTCTATTAAAGTGACTTGCAATACGAATCTCCTCTTTGATCAAGATCTTATCTATAGCAATGGGTGATGGTGTAAACTTTTAGGTGTGTTGAGTTTGCAAACCTAAAGGATAGATCATATCAAGGATGTTGAATTGTAGTGGGTCACTACTTAGCAAGCTAATTACACAACATTGCTCATCCAAGGTAAAATGGTGGTTTCCTTTAGTGGCCATTTCAAGATGTTGTTGGAACCAACTCCATATGAAGAGACTAGAGGAGTATGTTGACATTTAAGTTCTTCTACCTTAGAGGTGTCACGAAGCCTTGTAGTAGTTGCTTGGATGGGAAGAAAGCCCCTTCTCCACCAGGAAGGTTCAAGAACAAGTGGCTCCAAAATAAGATTGAGTTTAGAAAGAAGCTCGTTCATTTTCTCTAGAGAAAATGGGCTTTGACCTCTTTCCTTCATATAAATTGGAGCTACCTCATATCTTTTCTCCATCCTTGATGACAATGGCTTTGATAATGATGGCGACAACAATGGTATCCAACAATAGAAGGTTAAATCCAACTTGAATGAAGAAGAAGAGTAAAAATTACTCAATCCATTTCTTATTGAATTTTTTATTTTGGCATGTCAGGAGTGAATTCCTTTACTTCTTTATTTTGGCTAGCTTTGGCAAGCCACTTACTTCCGACCCGCTGTCTACTTACCTTAGGCAAGCATGCTAGTTGCTGCAAGTTACTTTTTGTAGGAGGCAAGCAGGCTAGCTTGAACTCGTTGTAGCCTATGATGGTTTCTAGCTATGGGGTTGTTTGTCCTTAGACTAAACTCATTTACTTGACATATTTATGCTATGTATTGTGCCTTAGTACTCATTTTTTACCTCTTTATTTTGATGTCTTTCCCCATTTCAAAACCTAAGCCTAGTGACCTATAATGTCAAGAATGTCCTAAGGGAGATGTCCAGGATGAAATTAATCATTGTCTATTCACATTTCAAGAAATACTACTCCATTGCGAACTAGGCCACCACCTATAGATGCTTTATGCCCAATCATAAGCGAGAAAAGTCAAGTGCTCTTTCTTATTAGCTAGTATCCATAGCCACTGTTGTGTTAGCATTTCCTTAGCAAACCATTGACATGCTCTATCATTGCATAATGAATGGTTAAATGGAATATACCTAGGAGGACCTGTGCTTACTTGCCTTTGTTGAGCTGGAATTCTACTAAATTTTATTGACCCTTTCTTAACATATTTGATTTATAACCTTTTTTTAATAAACAAAGGCTCTAGCCCTTTTTACTTTCTCTACAAAAGAAAGCCACAAATTTGGAGTTGACCAATAATTGCTTGGAGTGTGGGCAAGGCAAGTTATCCTTACAAGTAGTACTTTGCCGATTAGCTTGTATGGCTATTTGATTGTTAAATGATACTAAGTAGTCACTATGTAGTAACCCAAACAAGCCATTTGGATAAGTCAGCAACTTGATTTCATGATTGCCTTGGCATGCTTAGGTGTTTGATGGCACCTTCATCAATTCGCTCTGATATAGCCTACTTATGCTACTCGAGTCACTTGCACCTTCTTAGGTTTAGTATTGATCTACTTACCTATTTCATCTAGTCCACCATAATAACATCGACAATTGACTTGATCAACCAACAAGGACTATAGGTATTGGTTGTATTAGGGTATGTTTGTACCTATATTGTTAAAGCGAAGGAAGCATTTGAATTGGACTGAAGGCAGCAAGGGCAATAATCATATTTCAGTAATCTCTAATAGTAATGACTGAATATCTAAAATCAAATGGAGGTTTGGACATTGTTGAAGAGAGTCAAAATCAAAACTTTTCTTAATAAGTAATTTTGGAATGAAGGAAGCTCCTTCATTGATGTCTTATCATGTTACTTTGGACTAAAGGTATGTCTTTTTTAGACTAAAGGGAGATGCTCTCTTCTCTCTAGTTAGATTAAAGGAAATGTGCTCTCTATCCCATACCACAGGAACCATCCTACCCTCCCTCTATTGCACTTCTCTCAAAAATTTGCTCTTGTAGACAATGAATTGGGCCTTAGATGGTTAAATGTTATCACATTAGATATCATAATTTTCTAAGTGGCAAAGTGATTGTCCATCTTGCCTTACCTACAAGAGTGGGCCAATCTCATTGAAGGGGAAGATCTGCAACAAGAAGCCAACTATCATTTGCTAGTTCTCACCTTCTCAATGCCCACATTAGCAAACTATAGGTTAGAGTGGCTCACTCTCCTCACAAGCAACCTCTTCACAGGCAGCTAGTTATTTAGTTAACCTACCACAATTATGTTTGGACACATAAAAAGAAGCTCCATTAATTAATCTATGAAAACACATTCCTTTGTGTGATTTAGGCACAAAGACAATGATACTATCAAACAATCTTTTTTTGAAAACAATATCAAACAATGTATTCATTTGCACCTTCTCCAAGGTGCAATTAACTCAAAACTTATATCCAAACAACCTAGATATATGTGTCCAAGTCTCATGGCACACGATCCACCAATCTACCCCCCTTACCTAGTGCATCAAGGCCTTTTGGGAAGACCATCTTGAGCTCACAAGGGTTAGGACAACCCAAGGGATTTATAGCTAGAGCCCCCTTTTGGCACCCTTGTTACCTCCTAGTCTAATTTAGAGAGATGTCTCACCTCCAAGCCCGGTCCTAGAACACCCAATGCAAACAAATCTAGCCCCTTGGTGAAGGGCTTTGCCACCAACCTTGGGGGAGGTCTAGTGCCTTCCAAGAATCTACACATGTGGGTACAATATCTCTTTTGTAAAATCCACAAACAAGGTAAATTCTACCTATTCCTAGTTAGGAAACCATCTCTTTTTCACTCAACAAGCACATCTTAAAACATTCATCAAAACCCAAAACTATTTCCTTTGAATATCCAACAAGAGAAGATACAATCCACAACTTATTTCTTCTTAGAGTGCAATCACATAAAGCGATACATGAAAATCGCCCCTAGTGTTTAAGATACAATACCTCTCAATTCCCTTCCCTTCCCTTTTTGTGAGTTTGCCCAAACACAAAGTGAGCACAAGGAAGGTAAGAATGCATAGGACACGATCAAAATCCTCTAATCATAAATAGGAGTGTGAACACAAAGAGACTCGATGCTTAGAAAGATGAAGGTGAGAGAACTCAAAAGCTCTTGCTAAGAAGACCAAATATTGAAGGCGAATTGCTCTCTGATTGCATTCCTTGTTGAATGAAGATACAAATGAGGTATTTATAGGCTTTGAGGTGAATTTCTCTCTGATTGCATTCCTTGTTGAATGAAGATACAAATGAGGTATTTATAGGCTTTGAGGGAAGTTACAAAACATCCGTGTAAAGGGATAAGAAAGTATCTTGATAGTGCAGGCTGATGAGAGCATTTAGATGCCTTTTGGTGAGAAACAAAAGGTATTGTATAATCAATATCATGGAGAATATTGTACAAGACTTTTACATATGTCAAGTTGGCTATCGGGATGAAAGATCTACAACAGTGTTTTAGATGTCGAGTACATGTTCAAATGTGACATCAAGGGAATCAAAAAAGAGTGACCACCTCAAAAGGCATTTATTCCCGATTTCATTAGGAGCTTTCTTTGTTGTCAAATATCCTAGTACATGCTTTAAGTATGTTCGAATAGTGAAAGAAACAAACTCAATGAAGAATCTGAAAGCTTTAATAGCTTTAATCATGGCCAGTATCTCTCGTTGGTAGGAAGGATAATTTTGCTGAGTATTGGAGAAATTTCCCGAGGCATATTTGTAGGGGTGTAATGTGCTAGATTCTTCTTCACATAGACAAGCTCCCCACCCTGAATCAGAGGCATCTGTATACAAAATTAATGGTAAACTTGTCCGGCAGGCAAAGAGGAGGAAGATGCTTAATGAAATTTTTTATATTTTGAATGGCCAGTGTGTGAATTGATTACTAATAAAAATTATCTTTTCAAAGTAGAGGATAAAGGTCCTTGGAGTAAGTGGCTATGTTGGGTGTGGAGGATTTTATTCGATTCAAACATCCTAAAAATTGTTGTAATTGCTTAACACTGGTCAAAGTATCAGGCATATCAAAAATCTTTGTGAGAACATGGTCATATAGTTTAATTGTGCATTGGCTAATTTCCAAACCCAAAAATTCCACATTAGTCTCGAGCATGATTGATTTGGTTGGAGATAAGACCATGCCAGCATCTTCAACAACCTTTCCAAATTGGGATAGGTGTTCAATATGTTCATGCATTGTCTCTAAGAACACAAGAATATCATCAATGTAGGTGAGGTAGAAAGGGAATTTAGCAAAAATGGAGTTTGTCCATTCTTGAAATTTGGTAGGGGCAATTTTGATGCCAAAGGTGAGGACAGTCCATTGGTAATGTACTTGGGAGACACAAAAAAAGCAGTCTTGAAGTGGTCTTCAGCCTTGATTCGAAGTTGCCAAAAACTAGAATTAAGATCAAACTTGCAGAAAATATTTACTTTTTTCAATTTTTTTAATACCAAGTCTTTCAAGGGGATAGGGTGACCATGGCCAATTAAATACTTATTTAATTGCTTCTAATTGATAGCCATGTGCTTCTTACCTCTTTTCTGCTTAGAATGCTTATTTACATAAAAGGCCTAGCAAGCCCAAGGAGAATTAGTAGGCTCAATTAGCCCTTTTTCAAGAAGAGTTTGTATCTCTTCTTTGTAGAGTTTGAGGTTTTCATTCTTCATTCTAGAGTGTACCACCTTAGTTGGAGTGGCATTATCTTGTATAGGGGGAGAAATAGCATAGATAGCTCGCTTTTCTCTGTACACCAATGGGTCATCATGCATGAAGGTTTTCAAATGGTCTTGTGTCTTTTGTATTGCCATGGCATGTGTCTGCATTTAATTCTTTATCCATTGATTCCAGGCAGCATCCTTTTGTGAAGCAGTAGATTATGTAATAGAATATATTGTTCGACCAATTTTAGAAGGTAGAAGAGGCATGTCCGCTTTCTTACCTTTATAGGAGATAGTAAAATGGTCAAACCAGAAGGTATAGGGAACTAGATGTTGGAGTAGTAGCTTTGATGCAATTTTTTGGAAAAATCTCAAAGAGAGCAATCGTAAGACTTGAACCTGTATCCAATAGAGTATCTACATACAAGGAGAACTGAGGCATATTCTTTAGTTGTACACATATCATTGGAATGGGAGTACACATATCATTGGAATGGGACCACCAATATTTAAGGCATTGACTTTGTGTACATGTGGTTGGGATAACCTAATTTGATTGATTGGTGTAGCAGGAATATTCACAGAGGAAGAATTTAGTTCTTGCAAGTAGTAGTAGTATCATGAGCTAGCTCTTTCTGGCCGATCAAAATTCTTCTATACACTTTTCATAAAGAATGAAGTTCTTGTTGCATAAGTGAAAAAGTATTTACCATATCTACATCTACTTGTTGTGTTCCCATAGTCACAGAAGAAAGTGACCGTAGAAGTTGGGAAGCAGTCCTAGGTTGATGCATCTTTTCAAGATTATGTGGTACAAACATGTTTGCTTGGCTTTTTGTGTTTGGGCCAAGTGTACCTAGTTTGGGCAAATCATATGGATTAAAGAAAAACTCTTGTCACAAAATGCAAAAGGGGTGCAAACGCTAAACACAAAATGCAAAAGGGGTGCAATCCCTAAATGCAAAAGAGATGCAAAGCCTAACCCTAACCCTAATTCTTGGTCTATATAAGGGTGGGAAATCTCAGTTATATTCACCATTTTTGGCACATTGGTTAGTTAGAGTGGAGTGTTGAGAGACAAGGTGAGAAACTTTTGCTGAAGTGAGTTACAACTCCTAAAACAATAGAAGTCCACGGATTGTTGGTGCATTAGGCTCAACAATGACCAAGTGAAGGAGGCTCCTCTCACTTATGGAGGGCCCCTGTATTGCTTAGTGGTGACCCTCTTGTGTGATGAAGCTTGCATGGGTCACCACCAAGTGAGAGAGACCCTTCCACTTGTTAACGACCCTCATATCACTTGGTGCTTGCTTTTGTGCTTTGTTGATGAAGAAGTTGTGGTTGTATCAAAATCGTCTAATTCTGATGAGCTTTGCTTTATTTGCTTTTCTTTGGCCTTTCTTGAAGATTCACCTCTAAAACAAGAAGTAGCACCCATAAACAACTTGTCCATCTTGTCTTTTTTGCATAAGAAATGCACTGCATGTGCATTCACAGCTTGAAACTTTTCAGGATGAATGATGTCATCCTCAGAATCTTTAGTGGAGTCTAATACTGTATCAGATTCAGTGTATATAGCATCACTTGTATCTGAGTTACGAAATGCCAAGAAGTGTTGCTATCTCTCGAGTTAGTAGAGTTGTCTTCATTGTTGTAAGAATAATTTTCAGTGTCTGAATAGTCAGAGTATTCATCTAAAGAGGTAGAGTTACAATGATGCATATTGACTTTTGTAGAATTAGCCTGTGCTTTGCCTTTTTTTCAGACATTTATTTACCAAGTGAGATGAGCTTCCAAAAATGTAACATTTGAGGTCCTTTTTTGAATCCTTTTTCTTATCAGATTTATGATAAGATTTTCCATTTCTGGTGGCGATGAGAATGCCGAGAGTGTCTCGAGGATCTATGACCATAGTCTTTCTTGTTGAAGTAAGACTTGAAATTTCTGTGGTAGCAATGACGATGCATGTGGCCATTTTAGCCATTTCTGCTACTAGTTTCACAACTACAGTTTTTACATGCAAAATCAACCTCTAATTTGGAAGCTATTTTGCATATAGACTAGGGGAACTTTTGGTTTAGCTGAGTCATCTTTTGATGATGACACACTTCTTTTATAGTTTGTTCTATAGTTTGAATTATCTATCCTACACTATCAGTAAAATCTCTATTTTCATTTTTCATTTTCTGCTTACAATAGAAAGGAATTGGTTCTAGGAATAAACATACCATATGTTCTTTCATTGAGTTGTCATGTGCACCAAGTCCTTAGTATAGAAAATCTCTCATGTATATGAGATATTCATTATGGGGTCACACAGTTTAGACTTGAAAAAGGCTTCTCGTGCTTCAAGCACGTCATCCAACTTGTTTCCAACTAACTCACCCAATAAGAGTTCAAAGAATAATCGAACTAGGTCTACATGTTGAACAATCGCCATATTTACATGTGGGTGTATAGATACCCACCATTGCTTGAGGCCACCAATAAATCCATGTGTCATTGCATTTAGAATATCTATTTTGTTTGTATGTGCCTTTTCCACCATTTTTTGTCCAACGTATGCGTACATCATGTAGATGAGTTTTATTTCCTCAAGGGATTTTCCATCTATTGACCAAATTGGGAAGAAACCCACCTTTTCAGGTACACCTATCTTCTTGTACAATCGGTTGTAGGAGGGTTTTGAGGTAGAAGTAGATGTAGATGTAGCATTTACAGGAATAGTAGAAGTATTGACAGGATACAATTTTGAAGATTTTCTACTTACACGATGAGCATCTATCTGGGCATCGAGAACTGATGTTGGAGAGGTCTATGATCTGTGTGGATTTATGGGAACAAAGTCCTCATCAATCACATTGTCACCATCTTCATGCAAGATAGTAACTGTGTAAGCAGCATTCCTCTGGAAAAATGCTTGGTCATGAAAGTACCAGCAGGCAGGAAGTTCATTTCGAGGAATGTTTGGAGGGTGTTGCTCTACACTTTCACCCATAAATCTGGAGTTGAATCATCCTTCGACATGATGGGTGAATTCATCCTTTTTATTGTCTTCTGGGTCAATGCACAGAGGCATTTCATCCAAAACTTTATTAGCTTCTCTTTGCCGTTGAATTCGGCTAAGATCATAATACTCAATAACATCAAAGGCAACATGTCAATTCTTTTCTGACCAATCTAGGAACATGAATTCAAGATATTCTACTAATTCTTTAGTAGTGTGGCCTGGTTGGAGAGATTTCTAGAATAAACCAGAACTGATAGGGGACTGATTTTGTAAGTCTAACAACATGGGGCAGTAAATATGTTGCATTTCTTGTAGTAGATCATCTGCATATTCTTCTTTGGGAATATCAAGGTCTTCATAACAATAGAGATCTTTTCTAGAACTAGAGGTGTTTTTGTAGTTCCTAAGGTACCTTCTCATGTAGGTATGATCATTTTTTCTTTGCCCTTAAAAGAAAAAACTTGATGACATTGAGAGTACGTGAAGAGGGAGAGGCAAAATGAGAACTCCATCCCTTCTGCAATCTTTTATTGGAGAAGTTTTTCCAATCTGTAACAACATTTGTAGTCGGCACAAGTGAAGTGACTGTATTTGTTGATAGTATTGGAGTGGATTTTGCTGTAGAAGACTTCATTATTTCTTGGCATAAGACAAGTATTTGATTTCATATTTGTTGTAGAGATTTCGTTTTTTCAATCAAGCCAAATAAGGCTAAGTGTGTCCAATTGACAACTTGATTTCAGCAGTCCAAGAAGTAGTATCTTGGGGTCTCAAGTAAGGAGCACCCTTATACTGATTACTTTCATATTCAAATTCCTATATTGCATTGAGGATCGATGTGAAGAGAAAGAAGAAGAAGCTTTTTCTATTGATTTTCTGCAATGTTGGCACACACAATGTACAATTTGTTCATGAGTACAGGGGTGTGTATGAAACTTCAAAACATTTGCCTTATGAGAAGGGGAAACCTTGAGCAATGGTTGTACTGGAGGTCGAGGAACCATTGTATCAGCACAGCAAATGATTCTTGAGCTTGTTGTTGTGGTAGAAACAATGTTTTACTGTTGATATTTTGTATCTTAATAACCTTAGAGGCAGTAGTTCTTTCTTTTTTAGTGAGGAGATGTCCATCTGCCATTCATGTGGAATGGTAATTCTATCTTAGACCAATTTACATAGTCTGAAAGAAACCTTTGTGTGGTCTCATCTGACTTCATAATGATGGTCTAGCCTTTATCTTTAGGAGAGTTAACTCCTTCTACAACTCTAGGTATAGCTAATGATATACAGTGAAATGCCATTCTATACTATATAGCTAGATGGGCAGAAGATGCCTTCATCCGCAATCCCATAGTTCTAACATGAAGCATTAATAATTCTGATAGGTAAGGGTCATCCATAGTTATTACATAGTTAGGACACAATTCAAAGAAAATTGGCCCATTAGATAGAGGGGAAACAGCAGCACCTACTATCATATCATGGAGTTGAAGATGGCATGTATCCAGAACAGCAGCCATACAAGAGGCATGAAGGCCACCGGAAGAGGAGAATAATTCCAATAGCTATGTATCCTAGATGGATATAGGGATAGTCCTTCTTATGTTGGTGTTTTTGAATTTTTGGATAAACAAGTGCTAATAGGTTTACATGTTGATCTTCAGAGAGAGAGTCACCTACTGTGAGTATGCCCTGGTCTTCAATATACATGGTAGCAGCTTTAAATTTGAACATTTGATTCTCACCATAAATATGAGATGCACCGATTTTAGGTAGAATCCATTTGGAGCTTGGTTGAGACTCATCCAAGATGATTGTTGAATTTCCCAAAGACTTGTATCGCTCAAAAAGTGTCTTGAGTGCAGAGGAGAACACATTACAGGCCTGACGTGAGGATGCCATTAGGGATTACTAGAGGATTGAGGGTGAACGCTCAAAAACATGGCAAACAACGGCAACACAGTCGAACTACCTAAACACGAGCAAAACCTCACTTTGTCACTGAGGACCTTGCTTCTCTCAAGTGCTTATGTGATAAGGCTCTAATACCAAACACAGAGTGAGCACAACAGAAGGTAAGAATGCATAGGATAGGATCAAAATCTCTTATTGTAGATAGGAGCGTGAACACAAAGAGATTCAATGCTTAGAAAGATGAAGGTGAAAGAAATCAAAAGCTGTTGCTAAGAAGACCAAATATTGAAGGTGAATTGCTCTCTGATTACATTGAGAACCGATGAAGAGGAAGAAGAAGAAGCTAATTTTTTTGCAATGTTGGCACACACCATGTACAATTTGTTCATGAGGACATGGATGTGTATGAAACTTCAAAACATTTTCCTTCTGAGAAGGAAAAACCTTGAGATGTGGTTGTACTAGAGGTTGAGGAACCACTGTACTAGCAACAAGTGATTCTTGAGCTTGTTGTTGGGGTAGAAACAATGTTTTACCTTTGATATTTTGTATCTTAATAACCTTAGGAGGCAGTAGTTCTTTATTTTTTAGTGAGGAGATGTCCATCTGCCATTCGTGTGGTAATTCTATCTCAAACCAATTTACACAGTCTGGAAGAAACCTTTGTGTGGTCTCATCTGACTTCATAATGATGGTCTGGCCTTTATCTTAGGGATAGTTAACTCCTTCTACAACCTTAGGTATAGCTAATGACATACAACAAAGGCCAAAGGAAAGCAAATAAAGCAAAGCCTTATCACATAACCACTTGAGAGAAGTAAGGTCGTCAGTTGATGACAAAGTGAGGTTTCGCTTGTGTTTAGGTAGTTAGGCTGTGTTGCTGTTGTTTGCCTTGTTTTTGAGCGTTCACCCTCAATCATCCAGTAATCCCTAATGGCTTCCTCACGTTAGGCTGATAATGTGTTCTCTGCAGTCAAGACACTTTCTAAGCAATACAAGTCTTTGGGCAATTCAACAATCATTGTGGATGAGTCTCAACCAAGCTCCAAATGGATTCTACCTAAAATTGGTGCATCTCATATTTATGGTGAGAATCAAATGTTCAAATATAAAGATGCTACCATGTATATTGACAACCAGAGCATACTCACAATAGGTGAATGTCTCTCTAAAGATCAACATGTAAACCTATTAGCACCTTTTTATCCAAAAATTCCACATTAGTCTGGAACATGATTGATTTGGTTGGAGATAAGACCATGCCAGCATCTTCAACAGCCTTTGCAAATTGGGATACGTGTTCAATATGTTCCTGCATTGTCTCTAAGAACACAAGAATATCATCAATGTAGGTGAGGCAAAAAGGGAATTTAGCAAAAATGGAGTCTGTCCATTCTTGAAATTTGGTAGGGGCAATTTTAATGCCGAAGGCAAGGACAGTCCATTGGTAATGTCCTTGGGGGACACAAAAAGCAATCTTGAAGCGGTCTTCAGCCTTGATTCGAAGTTGCCAAAAACTAGAATTAAGATCAAACTTGCTGAAAATATTTATTTTTCTCAATTTTTTTAATACCAAGTCTTTCAAGGGGATAGGGTGACCATGGCCAATTAAATACTTATTTAATTGCTTCTAATTGATAGCCATGTGCTTCTTACCTCTTTTCTGCTCAAAATGCTTATTTACATAAAAGGCCTAGCAAGCCCAAGGAGAATTAGTAGGCTCAATTAGCTCTTTTTCAAGAAGAGTTTGTATCTCTTCTTTGTAGAGTTTGAGGTTTTCATTCTTCATTCCAGAGTGTACCACCTTAGTTGGAGTGGCATTATCTTGTATAGGGAGAGAAATAGCATAGATAGCTCGCTTTTCTCTGTACACCAATGGGTCATCATGCATGAAGGTTTTTAAATGGTCTTGTTGTCAAGATTGTGGGAGAGAAGGAAGGAGTCTCGCTTGAAGCTTTCTTGCTTGCACAATGGGGGAAGACACACAAGGGTGGAGGCTGAAAACAGTTTTCCTCTTCTTAGTTGTGTAAGCCAAAAGAACTCTCGTACAAAGAAATAGAAGAACCCTATATATGGGTCTCAAACCAAACTCAACTAACTAAGGTGGCATACTAACTGAGCCACGAACCAGAGTAGGTAAGGATAGCTATCATGTAGCTATTATTCATGGGCGGTGTACCAACCGCGTCTGCAACTGACAAGTCAGTGACATAAATACACAACGGTCACCCTGGCGTATCACGAGTGGAGCTCGATATCTCAACACTCCCCCTCCAGCTCAATCCCAATTCCTGCACACCAAGCAGGTCTCTGAACTTGTGCAGCTTCTCTGCGCCCAATGCCTTCGTAAATATGTCAGCTACCTGATCCTCTGTGCTGACATAAACTAGATCAATATGACCTAGTAAAACCCTCTCCCGCACATAGTGATAATGCACCTCAATGTGCTTTGTTCTAGCATGATAGACTGGGTTATTTGCCAAGTGTATACTACTCATGTTGTCACAATAAATGACAACTGGCCCATCTGTAGACTGATGCATATCATAAAGAAGCTTATGCAACCAAGCTACCTCACATGCAGCCATTGCTGCACCCCTGTACTCAGCCTCTGTGCTCGACAAGGCAACTGTAGGCTGTTTCTTGCTGCTCCAAGTGACTGCAGCACTCCCAAAAGAGAACACATATCCACTGGTAGATCGTCTATCAGAAATACTACCAGCCCAATCAGCATCAATGTATCCATGCAACTGTATCTGAACCCCAGTCTCATAAAATAGTCCATACTGCAATGTGGACTTCACATACCTGAGTATGCGTCTAGCCGCATCCAAATGTGGTTTCCTTGGAGCCTACATAAACTGACTTACCAATCCAATAGCATAGCTCAAATCTGGCCTGGTAATAGTCATATAAATCAAACTTCCTACTATGCGTCTGTACATAGTAGGGTCTTCTAGAAGCTCACGTGCATCTGTGCTCAGCTTCACATTCTGCTCCAAAGGAACTGAAATAGGCTTACAGCCTGTCATCCCATATTTGGACAGCATGTCCAATCCATACTGCCTCTGCAAGAGTTGTATCCCACTTGGTGATCTAATCACCTCAATGCCCAAGAAATAACGCAGCTCTCCCAAATCCTTCATCTCAAACTTCTACTTCAATAGCATTTTCACATGAAGGATATCTTCATCACTGTCACCTGTCATAATCAAATCATCAACATAAATGACAAGTAGCATAATACCTTTCTCTGTTTTTCTCACATAAAGTGAGAAATCTGCCTTGGAAATCTAAAATCCAATAGTGACAAGATACTGTCCTATCTTGTCAGACCATGCTCTAGGTGCTTGCTTCAAGCCATACAAGGCTTTCTTCAACCTGCAAACAAACTCAGGATGAACAGCATGCACATAACCTGCTGGCTACTCCATATAGACCTCTTCTTGCAAATCACCATGCAAGAAGGCATTCTTTACATCCATCTGATGTAAAGACCATCCCTTTGATGCAGCCATAGCAATGACCGCTCTTACGGTTGCCATCCTTGCAACCGGACTGAATGTTTCTTCATAGTCAATACCATATGTTTGTGCATACCCCTTGACTACTAATCTTGCCTTGTATCTGTTCACAAAACCATCTGCATTGTGCTTCACCTTATAAACCCACTTACAGCCAATTGCATTTTTACCTTTAGGCAAAGGTACCAATTCCCATGTAGCATTAGCTTCCAAGGCATCCATTTCTTCATCCATGGCTTTCTCCCATTTTTCTTTTCCCATGGCTTCCTCAAAAGAAGTGGGTTCTGGTTCCTGTATCACTTTGACCATATATGCATAGTGAATGGCTGTAAATCCATCATATTTCAGCCTATCCAGAGGATACCTAGCTCTCGTAGACCTGCGCAAAGTAGGTTCACTCCCAGGTGCTCTCAAAACATCCCTGGTCTTCCTTACTCCAGGTGTAACAATAGAAGGAATACCCAACTCATCATCAATGCTCTGTTCTGAGCCACTGGATTCACCATCCACATAAGAGTGACCTACATTCACATCAAACATGGGCTGATCAACCTTCTCTTTTCCTTTTCGTGATACATGCATACCACTATCTGCATTACTTTGAGAAGATTCTCATGATCTCAATTTGCCTGTCCATGGCGAAGAATGTGAACCACTGCTAGAGAACGCTCCAGGTCCACTAATATTTTGTGACTGCTGCTGTGAATTCTGTGCAGCATTACCATTTTGTGCATCTACATCATCAATCACATTTACTGGTTTATACCAGCTACTCATCTCATCAAAAACAACATCTCTGCTCACTGTAAGTTTACGAGTAGAAGGGTTATAGCATCTATACCCTTTTTGCTGCAGAGAGTAACCAATAAAGATGCACTTCTCAGCTTTTGGATCCAACTTGGATCTCAGCTCATCTGGCACATGTACATAGGCAATGCAACCAAAAATTTTCAAATGAGAAATATCTGGTTTCCTACCAGTATACCTCTCCTCTGGAGTCATTCCATGTATTGCTGCAGTGGGAGTCCTGTTCATTATGTAGACTGCTGTAGCAACTGCTTCAGCCCAATAAAAATCTGGCAAGTCTTTTTCATTGAGCATGGCACGAGATACCTCTCCAATATGCCTGTTTTTCCTTTCTGCAATTCCATTTTGTTGTGGGGTATGACTGCATGAGTATTGCTGCTTTATGCCATGCTCCTGCAGGAACCTTGCAAACTCATTTGAGAGGTACTCTCCCCCTCCATCTGACCTTAGGCATTTTATCTGCAGGCTTGTTTCTTTTTCAACCATCGCTTTAAGAGTTTTGAAATGCCCAAAAACTTCACTTTTCTTTTTCATAAAATACACCCAAACTTTTCTGCTATAGTCATCAATAAAACTGACAAAATAATGACAGCCTCCAAGAGATGCAGCTTTAGTTGTCCACACATCAGAGTGGATTAATTCCAATGGCTTCTTACTCTCTTGAACATGTCTAGGAAATGGTTTCCTTGCCTGTTTTCCAAACTGACAGGCTTCACATACCTTATGCATTTCTGCAACCTTGAATTTTGGCAATCCTGCAACAATGTTTTGGGCCTACATTGATTTAAGTCGTTGTACATTAACATGACCAACGCGTTTATGCCAGATATCAATATCTGCAACTACACCGGTCCCATGTGCAAACATTGCTGCACTCAATTCAGACATGTCTGCATCCAATGTAAACATTCTGCCCTTCTTCTTTCCTTTTGCTATCAAGCGACCTTTATTTTTCATATCCTCAACAAAGCATCCATGAGGATTAAATCTGACCTGCAAGCCCTGTTCAACCATTTGACCAACAGAAACCAGATTCTTGGTGATATTCCGGACATGAAATACATCGGACAGGTATTTCTTTTCCCATCCTGCATAGACAAGGGAATTTTTCCAATCTGCACAATAGGATGTGCAGTATCATCACCAGTCTCCACAAATCCTGGTTTTTCCATTTTCCTTGCATCCTCCATCCATTCTGCATGACCTGTCATGTGGTTTGATGCACCTGAGTCAACATACCATACATCGTTGCTTTCTTCTGCATTTGTCACAGAATTGTTCATGTGCTGCACCATAAACAGATGCTCATTTCTGTCATCACCCTGTCTACTAGAGGATGCATAATTTCCTTGTTGCAGTTTTCCATTCATGATGTCATTCTGCTTTTTATAGCAGTCTTTAGCCATATGACCCATTTTACCACAATAGTAGCATTCAACATTACTGTTTGCATTTTGGCCTCTTTGCCATCCACCACGACCTCTTTGGCTCCCCCTGCCTCTAGAGTTACCACGTCCTCCTCCATAGGACTGGTTTTCTTGAGTTTGCTGCATATTCTGATTTCTACCACGGCCTCCAAATCGGCCTCCTCTACCTCTGCCTCTATCTCTTCCAGCATTTGAGTAGAAGACAGCTTCTTTTGAAGTTCCTCCTGAAGAAGATGCACCACCATTTCTCTGTTCCTCAGAAATTAGAAGAGCAATCAACTCCTCAAAATCAGGAAATCTTTCACGAACTGAAATGGATGTCCGAAACTGTGCATAATCCTTTCCTAGACCATTCAAGGTCACAGAAACTAAATCATCATCTTCCACTGGTGACCCAATGGAAGCAAGTGCATCTGCAATCTTCTTCACCTTCATGTGGTAGTCGTTGATGCTCATATTTTCTCTTTGCACATTGTGCAACCCTTGCTTGAGCTGCATTTTCCTGGCTTGCGTATTTGTGCTATACATTTTTGACAAAGTATCCCATGCCTCCTTTGGCGTACTTGCATCTTGAATATGCACAATCATAGAGTTTGAAATGCTGATAGACAGCCAATACATAACTTTCCTGGCTCTCTCATGCCATGCTTTAAATGCCTGCATTTGCTGTTGATTGGAAACATCAGGAAGAACTGGTTCTTCTTCATTTCCTGCAACAAATTCCCAATATCCTTTTCCCATAAGGAAATTCGTCATTCTAAACTTCCATGCTTGGAAGTTGTTCTTGTCAAGCTTTTCAGTGACAATCTGTGAAAGAGAATCAGATGCCATTACAGAAGACTGCAAAAAAATTATGTCACTGCAAAAACCACAACTTCACCCTCACAAGGGAAAATCTGCAAAACTGGCGAAAGTGGTATTTGACCACACAGTCACTTCCTAGTGACGATTTTGCATCAACAGGCAACAGGGATGATTCTCTAACTCCCAATGTCTCTACGCACAAGCATACAATGCAATTTTTATAGTAACTATTCACCGACCTGTAGAACAGTGGCTGCACAGCATAAAACTGGGCCTTTTCCTGAGTGCATGCAGAAAACTTCCGCCTCCAAAACAGGCCCCGAAATGGCCTCAAATCAAAAAAACAAGGTTTTCAAGGGCTAAACCCCTCTCCCGCAGCATATACTGCCCTCTTGCTTCACCGCGAAGGGCATCTCAACCTGAGACAATGCACTCCTGCACTTTCCGGTTGTGCTACCTGCAGAGATCTGCTCCCGAAACAGAAAATGAAAGCAACACTGCTCCTCTTACCAGAACACCGCGAGCTTGGCTTGCTTTCTTGAGCTCCTTACCACGAACAAGGCTCTGATACCATGTCAAGATTGTGGGAGAGAAGGAAGGAGTCTCGCTTGAAGCTTTCTTGCTTGCACAATGGGGGAAGACACACAAGGGTGGAGGCTGAAAACAGTTTTCCTCTTCTTAGTTGTGTAAGCCAAAAGAACTCTCGTACAAAGAAATAGAAGAACCCTATATATGGGTCTCAAACCAAACTCAACTAACTAAGGTGGCATACTAACTGAGCCACAAACTAGAGTAGATAAGGATAGCTATCATGTAGCTATTATTCATGGGCGGTGTACAAACCGCGTCTGCAACTGACAAGTCGGTGACATAAATACACAACGGTCACCCTGGCGTATCACGAGTGGAGCTCGATATCTCAACACTTGTGTCTTTGGTATTGCCATGGCATGTGTCTGCATTTCATTCTTTATCCATTGATTGTGGGCAGCATCCTTTTGTGAAGCAGTAGATTATGTAATAGAATATATTGTGCGACCAATTTTAGGTAGA
Organism: Lygodium microphyllum; assembly: GCF_053477565.2. Classification (NCBI taxonomy): domain Eukaryota; kingdom Viridiplantae; phylum Streptophyta; class Polypodiopsida; order Schizaeales; family Lygodiaceae; genus Lygodium; species Lygodium microphyllum. Next base: position 60,138,864 of record NC_141163.1, read on the forward strand.
AGAGGCATGTCCGCTTTCTTACCTTTATAGGAGATAGTAAAATGGTCAAACCAAAAGGTATAGGGAACTAGATGTTGGAGAATATATGTTCCAATAAACAGGTCATATCTCATCTGCTTCACTAGTTGGATTTCAATGGGGACTTTTATAGAACCAAGTTGAAGATAAGCTCGTGTAACATGAATAAGAGTGACTTTTTTGTTGTTGGATAATTCTACTATAATAGGAGTAGTAGCTTTGATGCAATTTTTTGGAAAAAGCTCAAAGAGAGCAATCGTAAGACTTGAACCTGTATCCAATAGAGTATCTACATATAAGGAGAGCTTAGGCATATTCTTCAGTTGTACACATATCATTGGAATGGGACCACCAGTATTTAAGGCATTGACTTTCTGTACATGTGGTTGGGATAACCTGATTTGATTGTGACTGGGGTAGCGAGAATATTCGTAGAGGAAGAATTTAGTTCTTGCAAGTAGCGGTAGTACCATGAGCTAGCTCTTTCTAACTGATCAAAATTCTTCTATACACTTTTCATAAAGAATGAAGTTCTTGTTGCATAAGTGAAAAAGTATTTACCATATCTGCACCTGCTTGTTGTGTTCCCGTAGTCACAAAAGAAAGTGACTGTAGAAGTTGGGAAGCAATCCTGTCACAGTTGATGTAGCTTTTCAAGATTACGTGGTACAAACATGTTTGCTTGGCTTTTTGTTTCTGGGCCAAGTGTACGTGGTTTGGGCAAATCATATGGATTAGAGAAAAACTCTTGTCTAACCTTGTTTTTGTGCTTTGTTGATGAAGAAGTTGTGGTTGTATCAGAATCATCTGATTTTGATGAGCTTTGCTTTATTTACTTTCCTTTGGCCTTTCTTGAAGATTCACCTGTAAAAGAAGAAGTAGCACCCATAAACAACTTGTCCATCTTGTCTTTTTTGCGAGAGAAATGCAATGCATGTGCATTCACAAGATGAAATGTCATCCTTAGAATCTTCAGTGGAGTTTGATACTGTATCAGATTCAGTGTCTATAGCATCACTTGTATTTGAGTTAGCGAAATGCCAAGAAGTGTTGCTATCTCTGGAGTCAGTAGAGTTGTCTTCATTGTTATAATAATAACTTTTAGTGTCCAAATAGACAGAGTATTCATCTGAAGAGGTGGAGTTATAATGATGTGTATTGACTTTTGCAAAATTAGCATGTCCTTTGCCTTTTTTTGGGACATTTATTTGCCAAGTGAGATGAGTTTCCACAAATATAACATTTGAGGTTCTTCTTTTTTTAATCCTTTTCATAAATTTTTTTCTTATCAGATTTGTGATAAGATTTTCCATTTGTGTGTGGCGATTAGAATGCTGAGAGTATCCCGAGGTTCTGTGACCATAGTCTTGCTTGTTGAAGTGAGACTTGAAATTTTTGTGGTAGCGATGACGATGCATATGGCCATTGTAGCCATTTCTGCTACTAGTTTCACAACTACAGTTTTTACATCCAAAATCAACCTCGAATTCGGAAGCTGTTTTGCATATTGACTAGGGGAACTTTTGGTTTGGCTGAGTCATCTTTTGATAATGACACACTTCTTTTATAGCTTGTTCCATAGTTTGAATTATCTATCCTACACTGTCAATAAAATCTCTATTTTCATTTTTCATTTTTCATTTTCTGCTTACAATAGAAAGGAATTGGTTCTAGAAATAAACATACCATATATTCTTCCATTGAGTTGTCATGTGCACCAAGTCCTTCGTAGTATAGCAAATCTCTCATGTATATGAGATACTCTTTGTACATTCTGGGGTCACACAATTTAGACTTGAAAAAGGCTTCTCGTGCTTCAAGCACATCATCCAACTTGTTTCCAACTAACTCACCCAATAAGAGTTCAAAGAATAACCGAACTGGGTCTACATGTTGAACAATCACCATTTCTACATGTGGGTGTATAGATACGCGCCATTGCTTGAGGCCATCAATAAATTCGTGTCTCATTGCATTTAGAATATCTATTCTGTTTGTATGTGCCTTTTCCACCATTTTTTGTCCAACCTATGCGTACATCATGTAGATGAGGAGTTTTATTTCCTCAGGGGATTTCCCATCTATTGACCAAATTGGGAAGGATCCCACCTTTTCAGGTACACCAATCTTCTTGTAGAATTGGTTGTAGGAGGGTTTTGAGGTAGAAGTAGATGTAGATGTAGCATTTACAGGAATAGTAGAAGTATTAACAGGATACAATTTTGAAGATTTTCTACTTACACGATGAGCATCTATCTGGGCACGGAGAACTGATGTTGGAGAGGTCTATGATCTGTTTGGATTTATGGGAACAAAGTCCTCATCAATCACACTGTCACCATCTTCATTCGAGAAAGTAACTGTGTAAGAAACATTCCTCTGAAAAAATACTTGGTCATGAAAGTACCAGCAGGCAGGAAGTTCATTTGGAGGAATGTTTGGAGGGTGTTGCTCTACACTTTCACCCATAAATCTGGAGTTGAATCATCCTTCGACATGATGGGTGAATTCATCCTTTTTCTTGTCTTCTGGGTCAATGCACAGAGGCATTTGATCCAAAACTTTGTTAGCTTCTCTTTGCCGTTGAGTTCAGCTAAGATCATAATCATCAATAACATCAAAGGCAACATGACAGTTCTTTTCTGACCAATCTAGGAACATGAATTCAAGGTATTCTACTAATTCTTCAGTAGTATGGTTGGTTGGAGAGATTTTTGGAATAAACCAGAACTGATAGGGAATTGATTTTGTAAGTCTAACAACATGGGGCAGTAAATATGTTGCATTTCTTGTAGTAGATCATCTGCATATTCTTCTTTAGGAATATCAAGGTCTTCATAACAATAGAAATCTTTTTCTAGAACTAGAGGTGTCTTTGTAGTTCCTGAGGTACCTTCTCATGTAGGTATGATCATTTTTTCTTTGCCCTTAAAAGAAAAAACTTGATGAACATTGAGAGTACGTGAAGAGGGAGAGGCAAAATGAGAACTCCATTCCTTCTGCAATCTTTTATTGGAGAAGTTTTTCCAATCTATTACAGCATTTGTAGTCGGCACAAGTGAAGTGACTGTATTTGTTGATAGTATTGGAGTGGATTTTGCTGTAGAAGACTTCACCATTTGTTGGCACAAGACAAGTATTTGATTTCATATTTATTGTAGAGATTTCATTTTTTCAATCAAGCCAAATAAGGCTAAGTGTGTCCAATTGATAGCTTCAATTTCAACAGTCCAAGAAGTGGTATCTTGGGGTCTCAAGTAAGGAGCACCCTTATACTGATTACTTTCATATTCAAATTCCTATATTGCATTGAGGATCGATGTGAAGAGAAAGAAGAAGAAGCTTTTTCTATTGATTTTCTGCAATGTTGGCACACACAATGTACAATTTGTTCATGAGTACAGGGGTGTGTATGAAACTTCAAAACATTTGCCTTATGAGAAGGGGAAACCTTGAGCAATGGTTGTACTGGAGGTCGAGGAACCATTGTATCAGCACAGCAAATGATTCTTGAGCTTGTTGTTGTGGTAGAAACAATGTTTTACTGTTGATATTTTGTATCTTAATAACCTTAGAGGCAGTAGTTCTTTCTTTTTTAGTGAGGAGATGTCCATCTGCCATTCATGTGGAATGGTAATTCTATCTTAGACCAATTTACATAGTCTGAAAGAAACCTTTGTGTGGTCTCATCTGACTTCATAATGATGGTCTAGCCTTTATCTTTAGGAGAGTTAACTCCTTCTACAACTCTAGGTATAGCTAATGATATACAGTGAAATGCCATTCTATACTATATAGCTAGATGGGCAGAAGATGCCTTCATCCGCAATCCCATAGTTCTAACATGAAGCATTAATAATTCTGATAGGTAAGGGTCATCCATAGTTATTACATAGTTAGGACACAATTCAAAGAAAATTGGCCCATTAGATAGAGGGGAAACAGCAGCACCTACTATCATATCATGGAGTTGAAGATGGCATGTATCCAGAACAGCAGCCATACAAGAGGCATGAAGGCCACCGGAAGAGGAGAATAATTCCAATAGCTATGTATCCTAGATGGATATAGGGATAGTCCTTCTTATGTTGGTGTTTTTGAATTTTTGGATAAACAAGTGCTAATAGGTTTACATGTTGATCTTCAGAGAGAGAGTCACCTACTGTGAGTATGCCCTGGTCTTCAATATACATGGTAGCAGCTTTAAATTTGAACATTTGATTCTCACCATAAATATGAGATGCACCGATTTTAGGTAGAATCCATTTGGAGCTTGGTTGAGACTCATCCAAGATGATTGTTGAATTTCCCAAAGACTTGTATCGCTCAAAAAGTGTCTTGAGTGCAGAGGAGAACACATTACAGGCCTGACGTGAGGATGCCATTAGGGATTACTAGAGGATTGAGGGTGAACGCTCAAAAACATGGCAAACAACGGCAACACAGTCGAACTACCTAAACACGAGCAAAACCTCACTTTGTCACTGAGGACCTTGCTTCTCTCAAGTGCTTATGTGATAAGGCTCTAATACCAAACACAGAGTGAGCACAACAGAAGGTAAGAATGCATAGGATAGGATCAAAATCTCTTATTGTAGATAGGAGCGTGAACACAAAGAGATTCAATGCTTAGAAAGATGAAGGTGAAAGAAATCAAAAGCTGTTGCTAAGAAGACCAAATATTGAAGGTGAATTGCTCTCTGATTACATTGAGAACCGATGAAGAGGAAGAAGAAGAAGCTAATTTTTTTGCAATGTTGGCACACACCATGTACAATTTGTTCATGAGGACATGGATGTGTATGAAACTTCAAAACATTTTCCTTCTGAGAAGGAAAAACCTTGAGATGTGGTTGTACTAGAGGTTGAGGAACCACTGTACTAGCAACAAGTGATTCTTGAGCTTGTTGTTGGGGTAGAAACAATGTTTTACCTTTGATATTTTGTATCTTAATAACCTTAGGAGGCAGTAGTTCTTTATTTTTTAGTGAGGAGATGTCCATCTGCCATTCGTGTGGTAATTCTATCTCAAACCAATTTACACAGTCTGGAAGAAACCTTTGTGTGGTCTCATCTGACTTCATAATGATGGTCTGGCCTTTATCTTAGGGATAGTTAACTCCTTCTACAACCTTAGGTATAGCTAATGACATACAACAAAGGCCAAAGGAAAGCAAATAAAGCAAAGCCTTATCACATAACCACTTGAGAGAAGTAAGGTCGTCAGTTGATGACAAAGTGAGGTTTCGCTTGTGTTTAGGCAGTTAGGCTGTGTTGCTGTTGTTTGCCTTGTTTTTGAGCGTTCACCCTCAATCATCCAGTAATCCCTAATGGCTTCCTCACGTTAGGCTGATAATGTGTTCTCTGCAGTCAAGACACTTTCTAAGCAATACAAGTCTTTGGGCAATTCAACAATCATTGTGGATGAGTCTCAACCAAGCTCCAAATGGATTCTACCTAAAATTGGTGCATCTCATATTTATGGTGAGAATCAAATGTTCAAATATAAAGATGCTACCATGTATATTGACAACCAGAGCATACTCACAATAGGTGACTCTCTCTCTAAAGATCAACATGTAAACCTATTAGCACCTGTTTATCCAAAAAATCCACATTAGTCTGGAACATGATTGATTTGGTTGGAGATAAGACCATGCCAGCATCTTCAACAGCCTTTGCAAATTGGGATACGTGTTCAATATGTTCCTGCATTGTCTCTAAGAACACAAGAATATCATCAATGTAGGTGAGGCAAAAAGGGAATTTAGCAAAAATGGAGTCTGTCCATTCTTGAAATTTGGTAGGGGCAATTTTAATGCCGAAGGCAAGGACAGTCCATTGGTAATGTCCTTGGGGGACACAAAAAGCAGTCTTGAAGCGGTCTTCAGCCTTGATTCGAAGTTGCCAAAAACTAGAATTAAGATCAAACTTGCAAAAAATATTTACTTTTTTCAATTTTTTTAATACCAAGTCTTTCAAGGGGATAGGGTGACCATGGCCAATTAAATACTTATTTAATTGCTTCTAATTGATAGCCGCGTGCTTCTTACCTCTTTTCTGCTCAGAATGCTTATTTACATAAAAGGCCTAGCAAGCCCAAGGAGAATTAGTAGGCTCAATTAGCCCTTTTTCAAGAAGAGTTTGTATCTCTTCTTTGTAGAGTTTGAGGTTTTCATTCTTCATTCCAGAGTGTACCACCTTAGTTGGAGTGGCATTATCTTGTATAGGGAGAGAAATAGCATAGATAGCTCGCTTTTCTCTGTACACCAATGGATCATCATGCATGAAGGTTTTTAAGTGGACTTGTGTCTTTGGTATTGCCATGGCATGTGTCTGCATTTCATTCTTTATCCATTGATTGTGGGCAGCATCCTTTTGTGAAGCAGTAGATTATGTAATAGAATATATTGTGCGACCAATTTTAGGTAGAAGAGGCATGTCCGCTTTCTTACCTTTATAGGAGATAGTAAAATGGTCAAACCAAAAGGTATAGGGAACTAGATGTTGGAGAATATATGTTCCAATAAACAGGTCATATCTCATCTGCTTCACTAGTTGGATTTCAATGGGGACTTTTATAGAACCAAGTTGAAGATAAGCTCGTGTAACATGAATAAGAGTGACTTTTTTGTTGTTGGATAATTCTACTATAATAGGAGTAGTAGCTTTGATGCAATTTTTTGGAAAAAGCTTAAAGAGAGCAATCGTAAGACTTGAACCTGTATCCAATAGAGTATCTACATATAAGGAGAGCTGAGGCATATTCTTCAGTTGTACACATATCATTGGAATGGGACCACCAGTATTTAAGGCATCGACTTTGTGTACATGTGGTTGGGATAACCTGATTTGATTGTGACTGGGGTAGCGAGAATATTCGTAGAGGAAGAATTTAGTTCTTGCAAGTAGCGGTAGTACCATGAGCTAGCTCTTTCTAACTGATCAAAATTCTTCTATACACTTTTCATAAAGAATGAAGTTCTTGTTGCATAAGTGAAAAAGTATTTACCATATCTGCACTTGCTTGTTGTGTTCCCGTAGTCACAAAAGAAAGTGACTGTAGAAGTTGGGAAGCAATCCTGTCACAGTTGATGTAGCTTTTCAAGATTACGTGGTACAAACATGTTTGCTTGGCTTTTTGTTTCTAGGCCAAGTGTACGTGGTTTGGGCAAATCATATGGATTAGAGAAAAACTCTTGTCTAACCTTGTTTTTGTGCTTTGTTGATGAAGAAGTTGTGGTTGTATCAGAATCATCTGAATTTGATGAGCTTTGCTTTATTTACTTTCCTTTGGCCTTTCTTGAAGATTCACCTGTAAAAGAAGAAGTAGCACCCATAAACAACTTGTCCATCTTGTCTTTTTTGCGAGAGAAATGCAATGCATGTGCATTCACAGGTTGAAACTTTTCAGGATGAAATGTCATCCTTAGAATCTTCAGTGGAGTTTGATACTGTATCAGATTCAGTGTCTATAGCATCACTTGTATTTGAGTTAGCGAAATGCCAAGAAGTGTTGCTATCTCTGGAGTCAGTAGAGCTGTCTTCATTGTTATAATAATAACTTTTAGTGTCCAAATAGACAGAGTATTCATCTGAAGAGGTGGAGTTATAATGATGTGTATTGACTTTTGCAAAATTAGCATGTCCTTTGCCTTTTTTTGGGACATTTATTTGCCAAGTGAGATGAGTTTCCACAAATATAACATTTGAGGTCCTTCTTTTTTTAATCCTTTTCATAAATTTTTTTCTTATCAGATTTGTGATAAGATTTTCCATTTGTGTGTGGCGATTAGAATGCTGAGAGTATCCCGAGGTTCTGTGACCATAGTCTTGCTTGTTGAAGTGAGACTTGAAATTTTTGTGGTAGCGATGACGATGCATATGGCCATTGTAGCCATTTCTGCTGCTAGTTTCACAACTACAGTTTTTACATCCAAAATCAACCTCGAATTCGGAAGCTGTTTTGCATATTGACTAGGGGAACTTTTGGTTTAGCTGAGTCATCTTTTGATGATGACACACTTCTTTTATAGTTTGTTCTATAGTTTGAATTATCTATCCTACACTGTCAATAAAATCTCTATTTTCATTTTCTGCTTACAATAGAAAGAAGTTGGTTCTAGAAATAAACATACCATATATTCTTTCATTGAGTTGTCATGTGCACCAAGTCCTTCGTAGTATAGCAAATCTCTCATGTATATGAGATACTCTTTGTACATTCTGGGGTCACACAATTTAGACTTGAAAAAGGCTTCTCGTGCTTCAAGCACGTCATCCAACTTGTTTCCAACTAACTCACCCAATAAGAGTTCAAAGAATAACCGAACTGGGTCTACATGTTGAACAATCACCATTTCTACATGTGGGTGTATAGATACGCGCCATTGCTTGAGGCCATCAATAAATCCGTGTCTCATTGCATTTAGAATATCTATTCTGTTTGTATGTGCCTTTTCCACCATTTTTTGTCCAACGTATGCGTACATCATGTAGATGAGGAGTTTTATTTCCTCAGGGGATTTCCCATCTATTGACCAAATTGGGAAGGATCCCACCTTTTCAGGTACACCAATCTTCTTGTAGAATTGGTTGTAGGAGGGTTTTGAGGTAGAAGTAGATGTAGATGTAGCATTTACAGGAATAGTAGAAGTATTAACAGGATACAATTTTGAAGATTTTCTACTTACACGATGAGCATCTATCTGGGCACGGAGAACTGATGTTGGAGAGGTCTATGATCTGTTTGGATTTATGGGAACAAAGCCCTCATCAATCACACTGTCACCATCTTCATTCGAGAAAGTAACTGTGTAAGCAACATTCCTCTGAAAAAATACTTGGTCATGAAAGTACCAGCAGGCAGGAAGTTCATTTGGAGGAATGTTTGGAGGGTGTTGCTCTACACTTTCACCCATAAATCTGGAGTTGAATCATCCTTCGGCATGATGGGTGAATTCATCTTTTTTCTTGTCTTCTGGGTCAATGCACAAAGGCATTTGATCCAAAACTTTGTTAGCTTCTCTTTGCCGTTGAATTCGGCTAAGATCATAATCATCAATAACATCAAAGGCAACATGACAGTTCTTTTCTGACCAATCTAGGAACATGAATTCAAGGTATTCTACTAATTCTTCAGTAGTATGGTTGGTTGGAGAGATTTTTGGAATAAACCAGAACTGATAGGGAATTGATTTTGTAAGTCTAACAACATGGGGCAGTAAATATGTTGCATTTCTTGTAGTAGATCATCTGCATATTCTTCTTTAGGAATATCAAGGTCTTCATAACAATAGAAATCTTTTTCTAGAACTAGAGGTGTTTTTGTAGTTCCTGAGGTACCTTCTCATGTAGGTATGATCATTTTTTCTTTGCCCTTAGAAGAAAAAACTTGATGAACATTGAGAGTACGTGAAGAGGGAGAGGCAAAATGAGAACTCCATTCCTTCTGCAATCTTTTATTGGAGAAGTTTTTCCAATCTATTACAGCATTTGTAGTCGGCACAAGTGAAGTGACTGTATTTGTTGATAGTATTGGAGTGGATTTTGCTGTAGAAGACTTCACCATTTGTTGGCATAAGACAAGTATTTGATTTCATATTTATTGTAGAGATTTCATTTTTTCAATCAAGCCAAATAAGGCTAAGTGTGTCCAATTGATAGCTTCAATTTCAGCAGTCCAAGAAGTAGTATCTTGGGGTCTCAAGTAAGGAGCACCCTTATACTGATTACTTTCATATTCAAATTCCTATATTGCATTGAGGATCGATGTGAAGAGAAAGAAGAAGAAGCTTTTTCTATTGATTTTCTTCAATGTTGGCACACACCATGTCAATTTGTTCATGAGGACAAGGGTGTGTATGAAACTTCAAAACATTTGCCTTATGAAAAGGGGAAACCTTGAGCTGTGGTTGTATTGGAGGTCGAGGAACCACTGTATCAGCCATAAGCCGAACATAATGGTGCTATAGGAGATTAAATTACAAGAACCTATACATGGTGATGCCTTGCAGGAAGGGGAGAGGTACTTTGATGTTGATTTAAGGAGAATCTCTAACCATATTGTAAATGGAAGATGAGCACAAATGCATATTGAGAGGATGGAGGAGGTTGAAATCATCTTTATATACGCACCAAATTCGCCTACAAGCAGGGCAAGGAAATGGGAGGAACTTCGAAAAGATGTTCTAGGGGGGTTCTTACTAGTGGTGGAAGTCTTTACCATGATTGTTGAACAAAAAGGTAGCTCTCATCCATCATCTACAATGTCCTGCAACATGGGATGAATTGTACAACAAGCTTGATTTGGTAGATCTCTCACACATAGCAACAAATGTTGAAGATGCTACCTTCACATGGCATGATCAGCAAAAGGACTCTTCATTGAGGGCGGCCCGATTAGCTCACATGTATTGCTGACAATGGATCATGGTGGTTGGCTCCCAATCAAAGGCTTAGGATCATAGCAAAAGTGTGTATCTCAGACCACATCCCCTACAAGGCTCTATGCAAAATGACCTTTGCAAGGCAATGAGCCACTTCATTCATAAAGCTTTGCATATTTGATTTCTATGAGCCACTTCATTCATAAAGCTTTGCATATTTAATTTCTATGTTGATACTTGAGGAGAAGAAACTTGGATTGGATTCCTCTTCTTCTCAAATAGATAATCTCCCCAAAGGAAAAAACATTTCATGGAATAGAGAGTTGTATCCAATCCATAGCCGTAGCCTTCTCCAAGCGGTATGGTAGGAGTCGAGTTGAAGATGATAGACTCAACATGGATGTTGCTGTGTATTGCCATGGTTTTGTAGCTAATGCTATTATTCTTCAGTCTTGTGCACCCACTCTTGTTTGGCTCATGCGACATTGAGGCTTTTCTTAAGACTAGGGAAAAATACAGAGTTGATGGTATCAAAGCCCAATTAATGGGTCGATTTGAGGAGGGGGAATCTCATCGCCCTGCCTTTTTCCCAACATTGTAGGTCAAGAGAAAGTGGGAGACTATTATTGTTATACAAGATGGAGATGGCAATACCCACAAGGATTATTTGTCCATTTTTAAGGCTTTTGTGGAGCATCTTTCGGCCATAGTTGGGGAAGTTCCAAAAGCTACCAAAGGTTATGAAGAGGCTCTGGATAAGCTACTTACCTCTTATTCTAGAAAGATAACAGCTGATGTAGCAACACTTCTAGCAAGAACATTCCCTATGGATGAGTTAGAATTTGTGATCAGAAAAATGAAAGTCCGCAAAACACCTGACCCAAATGGGTTACCAGTCAAGTTGTATAGGGAGACCTGGGATGTCAGTGGTAGCAACATCTGTGCCTTTGCAAATCATTTTAGACATTCATGCATTATCTTGGAATCAATTCACTACGAGCTGATCAAACTAATACAAAGTCTACTAATTGGCTGGCGATATCACATTGGAGACTGCTCACTATGCTAAATGCCTGCTACAAGATAGTTGCAAGGGCAATTGCACTAAGGGTTGAATTCATTCTGCCTAAAGTCCTGCACAGGGATCAGTATGACTTCTTGCACGGAAGACACATACATGATGCTATAACTTGCATGTGCTATTGACCTGGCATTGGAAAGGGATGGTAAGTTTTGTCCTAATACATATGCACATGGACATGGCATATGACAGAGTAAGGTGGAACTTAATCACAGCAACTCTGGATGGGGTTTGGAGATCACTGTTGTGGCATGATCAATGGTGTATTCACTTGCAGTCTACATCAATGGATTGCAGTCACACAGCTTCTGGCTCAGAACATCAGTGAGACAAGGGTGCTCCTTGGCCCCTCTATTCTTTGCAATTATCACAGTTCAATTATTGAGAATGTTAGATTATAGGATCCAATAGGGCACTTTGCGGGGCCTCCGACTCCCAAGTGGATCAAGTTTTTGCAAACGACAAATGTTGTGGAGGCCACTCATCAAAATATCGGTGTGTTGCTTGAGGCCTATGACCCAATTGCTGCCTTCATGGCATGGAGAACGCCTTTCCTAAATCCTACTGGGAAAGGCTAGAGGAGAAAGATAGGGATTTCATCTGGTGCTATGCCAACAACTCGAATTGGCATGTTATAGCATGGGGTTTAGTCTGTGATGCAAGAGCCCAAGGAGGGCTATGAGTTGACACTAGGAGAGCCAAAGCAGCCAAAGACTGTTACTTGAACTGTTGGGTAGAATCCCTTCCAACCTACCTTGGATGGGAATAATTTTATACATCGGATGAACGAACCAAGCTGACCAAAGGCTCATGGAAAGAAATAGGATTGGAGGATGTGTCGCCAGCCGACACAGATTTCAGGATAACCCAATCCGACACAGCAAATGCATTAATCCGGGGTTGGAAAATGATGGTTAGAGAGCTGAAGTGGTGGGAGAAGGAAGACAGGTGAGGAAGCCCATCCTTGAGGCAACACTTCTGGCTTTGTCCGTTTGCCTGCGAGGATAATACTGCCCCGTTCAGGAAAGAATGGACAGAAAAGGCCTCGGTACATGGTGGGACCTGTGGGACCTTCACGCAGGTAAATTCTTGGAGATCAAAGAGGTATCGAGAACATTTATGCTCAAAAATGAAGAGACTACATGGTTGCAGGCTGGCTTCACGAAGAAGAAACAGGTCTAGCCAATTGCCAAGATCTATAGGGTGTTCAACCCAATTAGGCTACTTCATACAAGTAGAAACAAGAAGGCTTTGCTAGCTAAGGGGAAACGTGACTTTGACACAAGGATGATAAATTTTCTCGAAGTCCATACGGAGTGAGAGACCCACTCCCCTCGAGAACATTGGAAGGCATCTAGAGCCCGGATTAGAAAGGTTTGGTCAAGTACTCCCTTCACTCAACCTTTTGTGGTGGAAGATTTTCTCCAAGAAACTTAACACCAAGGATAAGCTAGGGAAGTTCAAAAGCATCCAACCGTGGTGTAAAATGTGGATCAAGGCAAAAGAGACCATATCCCCATGTATCATGCCAGTGGACATAGGCTATTTGGAAACGAGTGAAAGTTTGGATGGTAGGTGCAAGCTTGAATGCCAATATTAGGATCAAGACGGCCTTGTTTAGGGACAAGGGGAAAATGGTTGAGGAAACCCTAAGATTATGGATTTTATTAGAGCCACTACACCTAGGGCAATATGGACCAATAGGAATATATTTACAGTCGAGAAAGGAGTTCACGACCTAATGTTTGGGAGCATTGTAAGAGAGGGACTAGTTAAAAGTAATTGATCCATGTGTTCCACTTTGGATATGTTTTGTTGCATCCATCTTGTCCAACTCTTGCTTTGCAGTGCTTTCGTTTCATTTTATAGGTTGGCTTCCTCTTTGGCACAAATCTTTGTTTAATAGGAGCTTGGTATGTACCTATAGTATAGTGAGCATGAACCAAAACTTGGCATCTCCACACAAATACATCCTAGTAGCCTTGAAATCTTTACCTAATAGTGTGATAATGAACTCAAGGACACCAAGCTATGGATTATAGAGGAGATTACACCAAATGAGCTCCAAGAGAAGGCAAAAGAGATCACCAAGGTAAATGTGCCTTGGAAAGAAGGAAAGTGGGCATTATATTATGCGGAAAACGCTCTTCAGGGATTTTAAGCACCCGTCAAAAGAGGGTCTCTTTTGCTAGGGTTTGATTATTTTAACAATGTAGTTTTTAGGTTGGTTTTATGTTTTTAGCACCCCAAAATAGATTGTATTTGAATATTCGATGACATATGGTGCAATTCCTGCATGCCCATGAGGTGCCTTAAAGAATATTGATAAAGCTTTCTTTCTTACCCATTAATGTGCAAATTGAAATACATAAAGAAATTGAATATACAATAAATTCGAACGTAAATGCAGAGCTATAGTGCTTTCTTCACAAAGAAGCTACAAATAAAAATGTGGCTTCTAAGTCTACCTCTAAAGTTTCTTATGAAAATTAAATTGCCCTCTCATTCAAATCCTGAAAGTCTCCCTTACATCCTCCATGACAAGAATACGAGCACTTGTGCTTTAAAGAGCTTATGCAAGCTTGGGAGTGCTCAAAATTGCTAACCTCTACCCCCATGGTTCAATTTGCCTATGGTCACCAAAATTGTAGAACACCATCATGCACCATGTACCACACTGTGCACTACAAGTGCAAGAATGAGAAGTGATGGAACACAACTAGGTGACAGTTCAATCCAATCCAAGCAATTTTGTTGGAGGACCACCAATGTATTAAGTCAACAAAGGGCCAGCACTCAAACCCCTTTGCTCCAATTCCACTTGATGCAACAATAGTAAGCCACTACAACCATCTATAGACGACTAATAGGCTCACTCCAGACTACTATGCAAACTCTGCAACATTAAGTGAGCATGCTAAACAAAGTAGACCTCAATAGAGCACGCAAACTGACCTCAATAGAAAGCGCAAAGATTATACCATTCAACAAATAATAGAGTAATCCTTCATGAATTTATGATTCCCACCGCAATTTATGCAGTTTCACAATAAATTGGATCTTCTAAAAAGCACTAGATATTTAGACCTCATACCACATAAAGAGGTTTACATGTATATACATGTGCACATGCAATGTCATGCTTAGCAGAGTGCCTGTAAGCATGACATTAGATATGCACATGTAATGTCATGCTTAGCAGAGTGCCTATAAGCATCATAGATGTAGTCTGCTCATTCAAAACAACTGCCAAAACGACCACCGCTCAACAGAATCCCTTTACAGCTGGCTTCACATTAGCATAGAAGTTAACTACTGGGCAATGCCACTGGACTCTTGAATCAAAATAATTCAAAAACAGTCTCACTACAGGTTTTAATACCATCTGCTACTGAAAAGAATAGAAATGAAAGATGACAATCACATCACCTGCCTATCCAAAATAATTTTAAAAAGTTATAACCTCTATACACCAATTTTCGTTGCTGAAAACATTAGAGGCAGCCGCACTAGCCTCTCTTTCTCACCAGTGTTCCAGATGTTCTAACAAGGGCCAGAAAGGGACCTTCGTTTTTCCAACTCCAAACTTCACATTTAGATTACATATGAGTTCCTATAGACTGTTCATAACTAGACCACATATTCAGTGGATAGCACATTGCACATACAATGGAATACCTAAGACTCAAAAAACCCTCATCTCGTGTAGGGATGAGACCAACCCAAACAGATCAACACATGAGCTACATCTGTATTGCTTTTTCCAAAGCAGAGCTGCTCAAGCTTTACTTTACAGCTGGTTCATAGAAGCAGCATGCCCATGCCTGGTAACACAAATGAAGAAGGAAAAATCAACACACCAAAGCAATCAGAAATTGGTGAAACACTAGATCTGCTATGCACCAAGTGAAATTACCGAAGCCTTCTTTTGAGCTGCAAATTTATGGTTTGCATAATGTGGTTGTCTTAATCCCTCATCAGTCCTTGCAGGAGATTCTGCTTGCAAAGCTGGTATGCGAACAGGTCCTCCACTTTTCTTCTCCTTGCGTGCTTCATTGAAGATGAAAGTAAACCCTTCTCCTGATGCCGGGTTCTTTTCATCCCAGGCACCAAATTTAGGAAGTGCCGGACTCCTATCTGGCTGTTAAACACAGTTGGAAACAAAAATCATTCAGCAACTCGAGTAGTTTATGCTGCAAGCACATGTCATAACAAAACATCCTGGATTCATTACTCACATGAAGGTACCCTAAACATATAATGAAGTAGTGATATAAAGCACATAGTTAGAATGATATTGTATGGGGCAAATGGCATTTGTGATGAACATCATTGTGTCTGGTTTCAGTTGGAAGTCAATAAGTATTAATGCACTAATGGGATAGGCTATTTCAGACAGACAAATGTGTGTGCATGCTTGCAATCATCGTTTCATGCTCCCCTAAACAAAGGGCTTGCATTGTAGTTTGTTGTTCAAACAGCTGGGTTCATATTTGATTCTCCAGTTGATATGCCTACATATCTAGAAAGACTAATGACACCTGCTATTTAGCATATGCTTGAATAGCCCAATGCATCTTCAAATAGATCAACTCCTCCAACCTATCGCTGAGCTTCTGTACCCAGATTTGCCTTTAAGATAGCATTAGGATCTTGGAGCCAAGATCCAACATTATCCAGTTCTGTGGCCAACTTACCTGGGCAACACATCACTAAGTCAGTGGGGACATCAAGTGCTTGTCCACTAGGCTCTTTATTTTTAGTGGCCATTGTGTGGTCCACCCTGTTCATGTTACTTCGGACGAGCCAGTTTATCTTACAATTTCTACAGATGCACGTTATAGTCACCTATGCCATTCGCAGCGAGCCAGCTATTCCAGTCTCTCCCAGTGCCTCACTTCCAATGCTTGCACCCCTCGTGCAGTGTATCAATCCATGCACATGTCAACTTTTTTTTTCCATCTCTTTTCCCAGCATTCATTTCCTGCCTCCAACTGCACTGCAGGCTGCAAATGACATTGTCATCCCAAAACTAGTGATAAAGTGTTTTGCATTGATTTTTATGCTTTCCCTGCTGAATTTCAGCCCAGTCCACCAAAAACTGCTGTGTTTTACCCATGCAAGCTGTCTTCAAGCCATTCCTGCTGAAACTTGTGATAAAATGTTGTGCATTGAAATTTTATGCTTTCCCTGCTGCATTTCAGCCCAGTCAGCCAGAAACTGGCATGCGTTATCCATGCAAGCTGTCTCCAAGCCATTCCTGCAAGGCAAGCTACTGGAGGTTCCCATGTTGCTGTTTTGATTAACAACCCACTATGCTTTGCTGCGGTTTTGCATCCACAGATAAAATCCCAGAGTGTGTTTTCATTAGGAAAGAATTGAATAGCCAGATCCTGCTGAATTTCAGCTCTCAGAAGCTACCAGTACTTGTGATTTCTGCTCCAGAGGGGTGACCAAGCATGTATCATTTGCCCCAGGCAAGCTGCGTTTTGTTGCAATTCAGCCCATAAAGGCTGCCCAACTCTGTGTTTGGCTCCACATCTTTGTGCTGGGGGAGGGCTCTCAACAACAACTGCATATTATTCCTGCTTTCTGTAAATAATTGTGGAGCATCTACAAGGTATTGGTGCAAGTTTGAACAAGTTGGTGTGTCTACCAAGACTTTTGGGAAATATTTTTGTGTATTACAGGATACCAATAAAGATAAAATTCCTGCAATATCTACTGAGCTTGAGAATGTAAAGCCATGTGTCCCCATCACCCCAATATCTTGCTGTTTCAAAGTTTCTGAGCCAATTCATTGATCCTACCTCTGTGCCCCAAGACCAGGCTCTATTCAGTGCATGTCCAATGCCCATGTCCTTGCCTATCAATGCAATGGTCATCATGCCCACAACTGCAAGTACCAGAGTACAGTATTTTTCATATAAGCCTTAATGGCAGTTAAATAAAAATGTTAAAAATTCAAACCCTAATTTTTGCTGCAGATTAGGGTTTACAATAGAAAAATCTGAAATTTCTCATCCTCTAGATGTTGTAATCTTTCGACCAAGACTGAAAAAAGGCTAGGAGATGAGAGAGAATGCTGAGGACAGAGAAAATTCAGAATTTATTCACAAACAACTGAAGAAAATCTATCATTTACTGATGCTGCACTATCTCAACAACTTGTAGATGCAAAGAACTAAAGAAATTCGGTCATTTACTGTTGCTGCCCTATCTCAACAGCCTGTAGATGCTGCCACCTACTGTCGATTGGTCTTATCCTACCCCTAGCTGCCTCAAAAGATCCTCCAATGGCTGCAAATTAGACCAGTAGCATCTCCTCCCTCTCTCTTGCTACAGGCTAAATACACTAAAATGCCTCTCTCCAACCTCTAAAGACGTTTTTCAATCTTGCATAGGCATTTTTGACAAGTGATAACCTTTCCAAATGGTTTTTCAGTCTTGCAAGCCGAATACACTAAAATGCCTCTCTCCAGCCTCTACAGACGTTTTTCAGTCTTGCATGGGCATTTTTGACAAGTGCAGCCTTTCCAAATGGTTTTTCTAGCATTATCCATAATTCTATATTAATTTTCAGTCTTTAAATATTGAAAATCAATCTATTAATTATTTCAATGCCCTGAAAAATAATCTAGCTAGCCAATAATTAAATTGGTTAGGCAACTTCCATTCCCAAGTGTCTCTACCCCATCTTTGACCATCAAATTGGCGTTAGGTACCATTAAACACCACTTCTTTAGTGTCACCAATTGACACTTATTGCCAAATGAATGACCTAAGCCAACAACTAGCACTAGATACCACTAAGTACCTGTGTAGCATAACTTATAGCAACTCTTATGTTTGACATCCCGTGATTTCCTCGGGTCCCGAGCTCGTAGATTGACTTTAACCCCAATTACACCTCACGTGCAACATTTACTTAACTATGTGGTTAAAAATTAATCCAAATGTTAAGTGAGGTTTCAAAAATACATGTCCTCAAGATAATTGCTACCAAGGTAGAAATTTTCTTCGACTTGAAGATGGAGGTAGCTAATGGGATTCACCTATCAATCGGCTGCCTCTACTCGCAACCAAAGTAATGTCAAAGTTCTTGACTACCTTTAGACGTCCTCTAGAGAATGAAAAGGGCTGCAGAGTACCTCGTTTTGGCAGTGTTGTGGCAATCCAAAAAGATATCACATAATAGAGTAACACATGCATGTCATCCAAAGTGTTTGTTTTGTAAAAAAAAAAAACTTTAAACTCTTAGGAATATACCTTCAAGGTCTTCTTTCCCATGTCAAGTGCAAACAACTCGCAAAAATTTTTAATCTAATCATCCGTCACAAACCGCTTCCAAAAACGCACTGAAAGTCTACCCATGTCTCCAGCTTGGGGCTTAGTCCCCCCCCCCAACCAAGCATATGCTTTCCCCTGTAAAAAATCTCTATCCAATACACTGATCATCATCGAACTAATGCAAATCATGTCCACTTAGCCAGTCATGAGTCAATGTTGGTCTCATTGCATTCCTTCATCTCCCCTTTAAAGGGATCGGGCTGGAATTCAAGAGGCAACATCCTCATGGCTGTAAGCACAAATGAAAAGTGGAGTAGTGTGCAGTTCAACCAATTGTCATTGCATATCTTTAATTTGAATTTGCAAAACCCCCACAAGAAATGAGTCTACATCAAACTTCATGGAAGAAGATCCTTCGAGATGATGCCCGTACGTGTGTTTGGGTTCAAGAAAATCCAACTACGCATCCTCCATGTGTTGAGGTTCACTAGCAATAAGTATATCAAAAGGAGGTACACTGTGAGAAGCCATGACAATGGTATAAGAGAACAATGTGGAGAGTGAAGGTAACATGAGAGAGTGAAAGAGTGGGAGATGATTTTATAATGTTATAAACAAACTGAACATGTTCAAGAGAGAAGAGTATTAGGTCTTGTAACAATAGAACGATGTAAAAGGCTTCTACATTTAATGCTACTTTTTCTGGGGGAGGGATGAAAGCAAGGGACAGCTAGTGAAACTTGCTTAGGGGCCAGCTTAGGAATAAAGCCAAAGGTTCAAACAAAAACCTTGAAACAAAGAGAGAAAATATTATTCACAAGAGTGAGTCAACCTCGACTAACCCCTTATCCATGTGGCACCACATGCATCACAACAAAACATGACAAGTAAAACCACTTGGCTGCCTACCTTTCTCGCCACACAAGTGTCTTCATGCCATGCAGCCCATCAACTTGATTCAATCTACCTTGCCACGCACAACTTTACAACAACCACCCTACCTCAAGCGTGCACCCCCAAAGCCCTCTCTTTTTTTTTCGTGAGAATAATTGAATTAAATGGCAATATTTACATCAGAACATTAAGTTAGCTAAGGAAAAAAAACAAACATAAATCAAGCCAAAAGGCCTCTGAGACCATAACACACAAATATCACACAAAAAGGACAACCAGAGTGGAGCGAACAATATCAAGCCAAGGAGCAGCAATGTCAAGAAGAACCAAGCCAGCTGAAACCATAGAGGAGAACTGCCTCTCAATAAACCATGAACACGGACCACATGACCATGGATACCCGAGGTAGAATCAAAAATGAAGGCATTCTGAGTATACCAAATATGCCACACAGCTGTCCAACAAAGGAAACGGAAAAGGTAGGAATGATCTGATTGCAAGGCGGACATAGAAGGAATCCTTCTCATAATCCACAAACGAGCTGATATCTACTGTTGAGTCATTGAGGACCACACATGGGAAACAAAACTCCAAATCTGTTGAGCAAATAAGCAACCGCCATATGAAAACTTTGCCTTGATAAGAAATCTTAGACTTCCAAAGTTGAAGAAATCTTTCCTACCACTTCTTTTTGCTTTCTCGCATATGCCATATTTTATTGGCCTTTCCAGTGATGACCCATCTCTTGACCTCGACCATTTGATGATAGATCTGATTAGGTGACCTGGTCACGAAATCATTAAGTAGTACAAATATCCAATCCCGCCAAGGAGACCAGGGTTGTAAAGCAAGCAATGAAGAGGTGTCGGTCTGATTTGCAGCCATTGGAGGATCTTTTGAGGCAGCCAGGGGCAAGAGAAGACCAATTAACAATAGGTGACAGCATCTACAAGCTGTTGAGACACGGCAGCAGCAATAAATGACAAATTTTCTTCAGTTCTTCGCGAAGAAAGTCTGAATTTTCTCTCTCCTCAGCATTCTCTCTCATCTCCCAGCCTTTCTACAACCTTTCTCCGAAGATTATAACATTGAGATCACCAAAGGCTGAGAAATTTCAGATTTCTCTGCTATATACCCTAATCTGCGCAAAAATTAGGGTTTAGCAGCAACCTCGAGAAGCGTGCCAGAAATTGAAAACTCCAAGACTTGGATTCTACAAGGCTGAAGCTGTTTTTAGCCTATTCAAGTGAAGGGACCAACAAATAATTCCTTTATATGGTGAATTTTCATACCAATTTAGATGCTACAAGCATTTCACTATTGTAGACTATAATGTCTCCAACATTAAACATTAATTGTCACCCCCGCTACCGTTTCGTACATCTTTACTAGTTTGCAAATGGACTCAAAAAAACAAAAGGATATATTATCTCCGCACTTAGATCAATTGTGTCTTCATCTTCCCCACGTACGCACCCCAAAATCAAGAGGAAAGTACTCTTTTTCTTCCTATGCATGAACCCATTTTACAATCCATTTAACATTTTATGTTAAGGTGGGGATAAAAGTTTTATGTTAATGAGTTCAATTTTTTTTTACCTCTCTCCCTATCGTGACAAAGAGAAAGAGAGAGAGAGAGTAGATGGGAAACAACAAGTGGATAGGGAGGAAAAGCCTTGAAGGCATCGATCCCTTCTCCCCTCTCTAGACCATCTCCCCATGATTGCGAGGTGGTTCACTGGCATGGCCGCCATGAAAAAAACACATAGCGGAGAGAGAGAGAGAGAGAGAGAGAGCCAATCCATACCACGCCCATCACCCCCCCCCCAGGGTTGTGATTCATCGTTTTTCTCTCCCCATCACAATAAGAAGAAGGTGCCACGGCACGCTGCACATATATATAGAGAGAGAAAGAGAGAGAGAAAGAGAGAGAGAGAGAGAGAGAGTTGGGGCATTTTCCATCTCTATCAAAGCGGGTGAAGGCCAATTGATTTCCCGAATCAAGGGACAAATCAGATTAAAGACTTGCTAGTCATTTTGAACAGCAAGGGGAGTTGGAATACCGAAAAGGATTGGGAGAATCCCATTGTATATCAACTTCTTCTTCAATTAAGTTAAATAAATACCGAAAGAGGCACCAGTTTTGGGGCCAACACAGTGTCCAATGTCCAAGATTATATGGTAAAGTGTACTTTTCAGTTTTGTGAATTTGTTAATTGTTGTAAATAGTGCTTAATGAGGTTATCTACCACCCTATCTGAGGAGGCAGGCTAGTTACACATCACCTCAACACAAGTCTCGAATATGAGTACCGAACAAGAAACTTACCTTGTCGTATAGACCACCCACAGCATGTGCCTCCCACATACACCTCTCCTGTTAGCAATTTCCCTTACCACCCTAAACAAGTTCTCATCCATCACTAAAAGCATGCCCATAAATTGGAAGCCCAATGATCAAACCGAGTGCTGGAATTGAAGAAATTACAGCACATCTGAAGGGGATCTCACATCCATAGTTAGATTGGTCCACATGGAAGTGTTCTCGGTCAATTTATACCCAAATTGTACCAAAATCAAGAGGAAATTTGAGTCCATATGCTGCTGGTCATTCCTAACAGCCCAAAGAGTTCAAATTCGTAGAAAGCGCAGCCTACATCTCAGTGTACTACAGATTTGAAGCAATTCAAGTTAAAGAAATACTGCAAGAGGCACTAGTTTTGGGACCAACAGTCAACCAGATGTTCCCATGTCCACAATCTATACGGTAAAGTGTTCATTTCAGTTTTGTGAATTTAATGCTTGTTGTAATTGTTGTTAAATCAAGTTAATTACCAACCTATCCGAGAAGGACACCTGGTTTCAATTCCCCCATGAGGACACTACTCAAGTGGTACAACTGCATTGTGCATAGCATTCTATTTGAGCATGACACTTTGCATTATCCTTTGCATCACCCATGCATTGGCATTGTGTTAATATGAAATAAAGCGCCTTGGAATGGTGGAAAACTTGCAGTTCTTTTTGTCCGTTCTCAAGAGATCTAGATTTCTTTTTGTCCGTTTTCAAGAGATCTAGATTTCCTTCAGGCTTCAGCTTGTAACATCTCTAAGGAGGAAATTTTTAAGAACCATGGCCAGGAACAGCAGAGTAACAGCTCAAAAATCTTCCCCTCAAAATAAAAGCCAAACAAGTAAAGGATGGTGTAGCAGCAGTTAGGAATGGATACAGGTGGCCCTTGTAACTCCAACCAAGACATTAAGATCAGAACACACTGAATGCCATAAGAGAAGTCAAAAATGGAATCCAAATAAAACAAGCATAATTCAAAGGCCGATACAGATTTCATGCTTGCATTAGTCAAAAAATTTGTAACCAGAGAAAATTATAAAAGGAACTCATAACTCAGATATCATGTTGGCATATGTCAAAAAACTCATAAC
Organism: Lygodium microphyllum; assembly: GCF_053477565.2. Classification (NCBI taxonomy): domain Eukaryota; kingdom Viridiplantae; phylum Streptophyta; class Polypodiopsida; order Schizaeales; family Lygodiaceae; genus Lygodium; species Lygodium microphyllum. The sequence continues at coordinate 60,161,977 of NC_141163.1, forward strand.
TGGATAGAAGTAATGTAACTTTGTCAAATTGCAGTACCAGATTTTGGATGTACTTTGCAACCCAAGTCCAAAACTTTTCAGCTTTATGTATAAACAGCATATCTAAAAGACACATAAAATCTACACCAGTGATTTCCTAGTCAGGCAGATGGAATTCACAAACCTAATTCAACATCTCATGTATCACATAAAGAAAATAAATCATCACCACCATTTTTCATGTACTACAAAATAGTTGTTATGTCATTTTGGTAACTTGTGAAATCACTGACCTTACTATGACACAAGCAATGGCTTGAACAGCTAAAGTCTATAGAACACCACGGGCTGACAATGAAAAGGACCACTCAACTGTAGAATACTTTTCCAATCAGCTTAAATGAAAGCAGAACACAAGTTTTATGAACTCACAGTTTCCTCCCCTCTTGATCCTGGGTGAAGACGTGATCTTCCCGGAGTAGCTGGTGCAAACATGGTCCCGCCTTCAGGAGGCACTTTCCTTTCCCAAACAGGAGAAGCAGGTGCTCCTGGTCTATTTCCAAGCCGGCCATGGTAGGCTGCAGAATGACCAGGAGACTGGTCCAAGCTCTGGTTATCACCAACTCTGGCCCCTGCTCCACCATTTGCACTAGCAAGCATACCTCTCCTTGAGCCATCTGCTGATACTGGCCTTGGATGGCCTCCAGAACCACCTGACTGGGGAACATTTCCAGAGGATTTACTAGAGGAGATGCTTGCATTGTCTTCTGTCCCAGAGGACACATTGCTGCTTTTCAAGCCAAAAGCTTCAGGATTTTCAGAAGGGTCATTGGGATTAATGATTTTATTTCCACCTTTACCAGCTCTTGCATTTTCGAAAACTACAGTGAAGGGAACGTGATCATTTGTATCCCAGTTCCCAAACTTTGGCACATGAGTGGGACGTTGCTGCATTGAATGAACCAAAAATGTGGAGGCAGTCAATACCAATTCATAACAAATAGATTAGGCAAGCTTTGCAACAAATGAACACAACATTGTGGAACAGTATTAATGCATAAAGATGTCTCTGCATGCTTCGTGTGGGGGGGATGGTTTGGGGAGAGAGATTGATTGCAGACACTTAGTTGTAAGGAAGATTTCCTGTCACTTGAAGTCAAGGAACAAACTTTGGGCCGTCTTTGAGTTGCCCAAACCCTAAACCTCTGCAAATCTAACATGCTTCTAAAGTTTGAACAGCTACATGCCTCCCCCGCCTGTGATGATTTCTAATTGAATATCTAATCTGCCAGTACAACTATGTGTACAAGGTTCCAATCTTGAATCCTTACAATTATAACTGTGATTTGACCAAAAGATACTTCCCTATGTTATCCATCTAACCGATCCAAACAGAAAGGCAATATTGATTCACACACGCACCTTCTCTCTCTCTCTCTCTCTCTCTCTCTCTCTCTCTCTCTCTCTCTCTCTCTCTCTCTCTCTCTCTCTCTCTCTCTCTCTCTCTCTCTCATATTCATATTCATTCATTCCATTTATATATTTCATTTCGGTGAACCATTTCTTGATTTGTGTGTGTGATATAGAGAAGATTGGCGTGGCCCCTGCGTAAAGATGATTCCAATTTTATCAAATGTCTCCAAACACAACGAACACACACACATAGAGAGACGATCACAACAAGCAAGAATATTTATTTGTACATACAGTCATTGCCGTCTTAAGCGATCCGCTCTGCTCTGCAAAACTCTGGTGAGATTCTGTCGAAGCCAAAGTATCCTCTGGAGGATCAACCCTTGCCGTCAGAGAGCCCTGATGGATCGTCTAAAGGATGATGCCCGAATTGTGTTGCCGGCCGGCTAGAGCTAACTCCGATTCTTGGATACAGGATTGAGGATATTGCAAACGAAGGCGAGGGTTTATGAAAAATGAAACCGAACGGCAAAGCATGTGAGTCCGGCTATGGAAGAAGGACTCACGAAAAATGAAAGGAAAGGGAAAATGGTGTGAAAGAAAATTATAGCTATCGCTTGTTTGGGGGAAATCTGATAAGGAGCTATGGATGATGATGAGAAGGATTCTTCATCAAAGCGGGCACTCTTGTGTGCTGCTTCTGGCTTCGGTCTTGGTGCTTCTTCTGAAGCCCTTGCTTCGTGTGTCTTCCGTTCTTCTTCTTGGTCTTCTTCGTCTCGTCCTCCTCCTTCTTCTTCTTCGTTCAGAGTCTATCAACGTGTTCTTGGAAGAAGTCTGTCAGTGTGCTATTGGACGAATGCGCGTTCTTGTTTTTGAAGGAGCCGGCCGCAGCCCCTTCCTTCTTCGCCTCCCCGGTGATCCCATTCTAAATTGTTTTTTCTCTGTTTTGATCGATGGCGTTGCTTGGCCTTGGGCCAAGTCAAACAACCTTGCCATGCAGAGACACCCTCACCCACAAATCAAATCAAATAACAGTGCCTTATTCCTTTTGGACACGAAAAATGCTTTAGAAAATCATTGTGTTTTACTTCTTTATCTTTGTTGCTAAATTCTAAGAGCTCTGTTACGCCTTGTCCGCGTGGCGCACAGTGAGCATGACTCGTGAATTAACCCCACCCTAACCTATTGGCTGCATTGCAGGGCTCGGGAAAAGGTAGGTTCGCTTAAACCTAGAACTTGTTCACCTTGACAAAAATCCTTCTCAATTCTTTGGAAGAAGGAAATAAATCCTCTTCAATTTTCTCAAAATATAGTTACATTTGTTAAATTTATGTATAAGATACCGTCTCAATAGGGGATACTTCCTTCTCAGATGATGATGAAAAGGATTTACTTCCTCTTCCTCAAAAATTTTTTCCCGAACCCTGCTGCACTGAAACGGTGTGCAATTAGGTAGGTTTTGTTCACCCCTTGCTCATCCTCTTCATATTGGCAAAAAAAGCAAATGCTCACAAGGATTTAAGAGGTAGCAAACGATGATATCCTCTCCACATGCTAGAGAGTCATCCCAACACAATTTATATCTATAGTTCTATACTAGATTATTATTTTCTATACTAGTCTATATTAGATTGTTATTTGAAGATTTACTACACCTAAAACTTGATCCTACATGGCCTCCTTAGAATGATCCCAAATCTTATGAATTTTTTAATTGAATAAAATCAAAATCAAAATCAAAAGAAAGGTGGGTGGGTGTGTGTGTGTGTGAGAGAGAGAGAGAGAGAGAGGCAAACTGCCCTTAAGATGTCAAGGAAGGATATGTGTTTTGCTTGCAACCATAGCTAGTTGAGAGGGCGTAAGTGAGCACAAGGAACAAGAAGCACAATGCATGAGGGACCTCAAGAGGGTCAAGCTTAAACATATATAATGTGACACGTCCAATGTGCACTCTAAAAGATGGCACATGGAATGGGTATATTTGAATCCATTGGCATCTTGTGAAAGCATAACCTAAGCCAAGCAAACCCTATCATCTCATCATGCCTCCACCAAAGTTTGACATACTCCTTGCAATGGGGCCAAAGTTGCGCCAATCATATAATACTAAATGCAAGGTTGTGGAGTGCAAGGAAAAGGGGGATTGCTAGCATTGTGGCTCAACTTGGTGCATTAACGCAATAAGGAGGGCAAGGAGGAGTCATTAGCCCTACCAATCATGGATTGCATGCTAGCATTTTGGACCGACAAGCAAGAAGGTGAGAGTGGACTAGGAAAAAATCAATAGCAATCCTTCTCTCTATTTGAATATGGGGCCCTCCCCCTACCTACCCACAGCAACCCCTCTTTTTTGTCACACACAACCTAGCTTATCTTGATATAGCCTATTTTCTTAGACTTTCTCTTACACCTCATAGTCCATGCCTCTCTAAATGCTTTGCACTTCGCTACCTTTCAAGGATAAAGTCAAGTGGGATAGGATTCTCTCTCTCTCTCTCTCTCTCTCTCTCTCTCTCTCTCTCTCTCTCTCTCTCTCTCTCTCTCTCTCAAAAGGCTGCTTGCATGCATCAAAGATGGACATAAGTATGCAAACTAAATCAAAAGGTTGCTCAGGCATCAAAGATATACATGGAGGGATAATAGTCCCACCCCCCCCCCCTCTGGCTCTCTAAATCATTAGCTTAGGGCAATCTCAATACATGTCGAGGCAAGAAAGCTATCAAAATGGACAATTTTCTCTAGTATATTGCTGCATATCCTTACAAGCATAGGCTTTAGAAGCAAAAGAGTGGTCTCCACCATTCTCAACATGTCCAACCCCTCAAATACCATCTCCCTAGCCCCACCTATTACATCAACTTGAATTTTTCAAACCCTTGCCCTCTCCTCCAACAACATTGCTAGCCCTCTCTTATCAACATTAGTAACCTCTTCTAAGTCACCACCAACAACATCCTCCACAACACTTGTTCTTATCTAAACCATTTTATGTATGCACCGGCATGCATAAGTGTGAGCCCCAATGATACGCCACACCACTTTACAAATCTATCGAAACCACTACTTTTGGGGTTCATTTAAGTGTAGTTAATTTTTGCTATTTTGATCCATACTTTTAGTGGATGTTCCATTAGCCTTATTTTGGTTGACATTATAGTGGATGATCCCCTTGCCTTGCGTAACTATTTCCACCTAATATTTTATGGTCCTTTTATCATGGTAAGTTTGTAGCAATCATAAATCCACAAAAAATTATCACCTCCTTTTAACTAGTCGTTTATTATTAATTACCACATTACTGGTTACGATTAGCTAAAGATGTGTTTGAGGTGCACATGTTTTTATATTGAAGGGGGAGAGGGATTTTGGTAAGATTGAGTGCTGAAGATAATATAATGCAGAAATATACAGCCCTTGCACTAATCATGCATGATGATCATATGGCTCCTAGCTTCTTGAATTTTGAAATATTTTACTGAGAATATTGAGACTCAATTTTTGGGCTAAGTAATAAAGCCCATGCATAAAAAGGATGCTTATGTAACTAACCATTACAAAAGTTTCCTTTATTGTTTTGCTTTCATTTGGCTTTATTTAGGAATAGTTTTCCATTTTAATACTTTAGCTCTAAGTACTTAAATCATTACAACTTGATTATGTCAAAGAATCTATAATCATTACAACTTGATTATGTCAAAGAATCTATGCTACTAAAAAACATGCAGCTACAGATACATGATTGGCAACATGATGACACATTTTTGCACAAACCTTACATGACAATGAGGGGCCAATAGTCTAATGTTAGCCAAAGAATGTATTATTTGAAGGTTTTACAAAAATAAAGATATAAAAAGTATGAAATTTTTATCTATATAGCCTACATATAATATTCAAGAATTTGTGTCATACATTAACCTAGCTTTTGAAAATGCATCATTACATATAGAGTGTGCCATTTGTTGTAGGCAAAGTGCAGCAGGTTGTCCATCAATATCAACCGAGCTAGTTAGTTACATTTTATTGTCTCAACAATTAATCATCCCCGTATGGCCTAGGAAGAAGCACTGCACTCCCTTGTAATCACATGGTAGTGGTAGATCGACAATAACCCTGACTTTTGAAAAGTTTGTGTGGCAATGTCGTTCTTTGACAACACGTGCCCCAAGATACATCCATGTTTTACCCATAACTGGCACTTCAAGGAGTTTAATGAGAGACAATACAATCAACATCATTCAAAGACTGCTCAGAGTTTGTCTAGGTGTTCCTTCCAATTAGAGTGAACACATAGATCATCAACAAATACTTCTAACTCTTTCGTAAACATGTCTTTGAATATGGCACACATGAGCCTTTGGCATGTGGCTGGTGTGTTTGTTAACCCAAAGGGCATGACTATGTAGACAAAGACCTCCCACTCAGTAGCGAATGCAGTCTTGTACCTATCGTCAGGATGTACTTGCACATGATTGTACCTTGAGAAGTCATCCAGAAAACTATAGGCCTCTTTACCAGCTACTCGCTCGAGCATATGCTCAGTGTACGGGAATGGGTAATTATCTCTCTTAGTAGTAGCGTTGACTCTCTTGTAGTTGACGCATACTCTGATCTTTCCATTTTTCTTCAGTATGATCACTATGGGTGAGATCCAGTCCATGCGCTCAATCTTGTAAATGAATCCTGTTCTCAATAGTTTATCGATTTCTTCTTTGATAGCGTGAGCGTCCTTGGGATTCATAGGATATAGTTGCTACATTGCTTGACCGGAATTACATCAGGCGTCATGGGTATATTGTGAGTCACCACACTTGGATCTACCCCTTTTAGCTCATTGATGGACCAAGCAAAGACGTCTATATACTCCCGTAAGAGAGCAATGAGACTAGCTTCCTCCTCCTTGGTCAAGTCATCAGCTATAAAGATAGGCTGAGGCATCTCCCCTTGCTTAGCTAGATTAACCTCCTTGACTTTGGATGGACCTTCTATTGGTTCACTCGCTTGCCCTTGTCGTTTGGCTCCTAGCAAGATCACTACCCTATCGCCTTTTTAAAACTTTGTGAATCATTTCGGCAAGTCTTGCAATTTTCTTTGCTCCTCAACTTACGGTTCCTTAGGCTATTTCTTTCGTTCTTTCTTCAACCTTGGGCACCTTAGGTGGATTGGTAAGTCTCCTTTGGTGTGTCTCGTCTTAGGTAGCAGTCGAGGTATTTTGAGATCACTGCCTGAGCTTACTTGCGCGACTCAGAATCAAACTCTTCGCCTTGGCTAGAAGAGGGGATCTCTCCCGATGGTCGTAGCTCAGAGGGTGAATTTGTCCTGAATAATGGTGCGACACTTAGTTGGACAGGCTTGCTTACTCATAGTCAATTTCTCCTATATGCTCCAACCACATGTGATCGCAATCCATGTGCATGACTCCTCTATTGATTCTAAAAGTGTTCCTCTTTTGAGATTTGGAGTCCACCCATATTTGCTCAATTACATGTCCCTTAGAGTTGTATTCTATCATATCGATCTCTCTTTTGCTCTTGTCCACTGAAGGAGTAGTAGTCCTCATATTCGTGGTTAGAACTGTCCTCATCTGAGTACTCGTCATCTCCTAAGTCTTGATACGACATTTTCTTTTCATCAATGACTAAGGCCCAATTGTACATTAAGTTCAGGGTCGTGCACCTTAGTCCACCGACACTTGGGTTCATCCAAGAGATCCTTGAGCAGCTTGAGATTGGCTATTGGGTTTCCATCTAGCTTATTCGTCAAATGCTCTAAGATCTCAAGGAGTTCTTGCTTGTTGTTTGGTATGTGGAATATGAAAGGGTTGGGTTGTCTATGCAAGCTCCTAGCCATCATGCAGACTGGTACTGAGGGCATGTCACTAGGCTTACTGATTGCCTTAAGTGGCTTGCTCATACTCCTCATTATCTAAGAATGGTAGATCAATCGTGGCTAGCACGTGCATCCAATCCCACTCATCCTCATGACAAGGAATATACTTGGTGAGTAGCCCGTACAATTTTCTAACTTGCGCATCACCCTTTAGCATGGCTGAGATAGCATCTAAGTCAAGACTAACGTAGTCTTCCAAGTATCCATCTCTACCCTTACCGCTTCTATTTGATTGCCTAGGAAGATCAAACCATTGCTCCAGTCTTGTATGACGTGTGTTGCACATCTAGGGTCAGCCTAACAGGATGTCATAGTCCACGCCTTTCATGACTATGAAGTCTACGGAGAACTAGACTCTCGTGATCTTCAATGGTGAATTATTTAGTACTCCAAATGGCTTTTCTTTCATTCTGTTAGCTTGTGTAACATTAAATCTAGTATTCTCGATAGGCGGATTACCCCAAGCCTGGAGCACTGGATGGCTAAGCACATTGACTCCTGCCCCCGTATCTATGATTCCCTTTCTCATGGTATTGCCTAGAGCTAGGATCGGTAAGATTGCATGCATTTTGGTGTCTTCCCAGAAAGCATTAACGTACAAGGACTTGGGCACTGAGTGTAGTGTCAAACTCGGTAGTTGCGACATAGCATCATGCTCATGCAAGTCAGTAGTAGCAGGTTTCTCTATCGATCCTTCTACCCACTGCTTTAGTTCTTGCCATAGTGTCAGATGTTGCCTAAGCAGGTCTCCTAAGCTTAGAGTCATTGGAGTGGTTACTAGCATTACGAGAAGATTGCTAACTACTTGCTTTTCTCTTGATTCTGCGTTTCTTAGCCAATGGCCTTGGTTGATTTGCTGGCCCATAGCGTTTAAACTCTGTCTAAGTGGCACTTCTTGTGGTGCAGTTATGTCTCTCGATTTTGGTCATGGAGGTGAAACTGGTATGCTTACACTTGAGAGATCATCGATCTCATCCTCCAAGATGAACTCACCGTCCTTTAGGTGTTCCTAGGTTTCTTTTACCCACTCCACTTTTCCTATGGCTTCTAATTGGCGCCTTGGGTTGGGGTGCTCCCCTACCTTAGCACTCCTCTTCTCAGTAATCTTTAGAGAATATGTCTCTACCTCTGTGTCTGTGACCTTCTTTCCAACATGCAGTTTTGTGGCACTCTCAAATTTAAGTGTGATCTTTGCATTGGTTTTCTTTTTTCTTCGCCTACGACTCTTCTTTCTGATTGAGGCTGTGTCTAAGTTGCTAGGCCCTAGCAGTGATATACCGGCATGCTTTGTCTATACTCGGGTCATGACATACAATAGGAGAGTGGCCTCGCCGTCGAGTGTTTCGATATCAAACAACCCCAATGGGACTGATGGCATTATTGCAAAGCTAGCGGATGGCTTCTATGTAGGGTGATTGACAAAGAGATATATGATTCCACACTCAATGCATCTAAGATTAGTCTTGTCTCGATTGCCTTGTTCCCTTTCAGGGCAGCATGAGAACATGTGTCATGGGTGACCACATGTCAAACATGAGATCAACTCTTGGGTCTACCCTCCTAAGCCTCTGCCTCTGCCTCTACCTCTACCTCTGCCTCTGCCTCTGCCTCTGCCTCTGCCTCTGCCTCTGCCTCTGCCTCTGCCTCTGCCTCTTGCCTCTGCCTCTGCCTCTGCCTCTGCCTCTGCCTCTGCCTCTGCCTCTGCCTCTGCCTCTGCCTCTGCCTCTGCCTCTGCCTCTGCCTCTGCCTCTGCCTCTGCCTCTGCCTCTGCCTCTGCCTCTGCCTCTGCCTCTGCCTCTGCCTCTGCCTCTGCCTCTGCCTCTGCCTCTACCTCTACCTAATGCCATCATTGGTACTGATCAATAATCCATGAGGATTGGATTACCCTCTTCGTCGTACGAGACATAAGGGTTCACATAAGGCTCATTGTCATTTGGCTCCTCCACATAATGGACTAGAGTCGATGGATGGGTTATGAAAGGTCCACGTGGCTAGGGTATGCATGTGGGATTTATCTCCATCTTAGGAATGGCTGGTTTAGCGTCATTAGGTGTGGGGAGAGCCAATGGGGCTCCCCTCTTGAAGAAATTTGATGGTCTATTCCCTAGGTAAGGCTGGTTGTAAGGTTGCGAGTTTGGGAGTCTCCTCGACAATCTAAATTGCATGGCATCATGGCCGAACCTACCACAATTGGTGCATGGTTGGGACCTAGGGTCCTGACACTCAACTAGTAGGCAGTTTTTGCCACAATATATGCATTGGACATGTGTGCGCGTAGGTCTTCTCATCATCTCTTGTAGTCTCACTAGCTTCATCTTCATCTCTACTAGCTCCTGATTCTGGTCAGTACTTCTTCCCTTATCTTGGCTACTTGGGACCGATCGTTCACTAGATGTGGTTGCCCTTTCTAAGGTTCTAGAGTTAGCATCATCTCAGTTTGAGCTCCTGGAGCTCCTCTCCTTGAGTTGGTCATCCACTCGGATTGCCTCTTCAAAGACCCTAGTCAGTGCATGTTGCTACAAGCTTAAGTTGCCTGCCAAGGCCTTCTAGAGCTCTTCATTGTGTATTCCATTGATAAAGATGGTGGACACCGCTCTCTCAATCGGTCATTCGTTTGTTGGGATTCTCTTAAAGGGACTCCACACATGGGTAATGTAGTCCCGTATGTCCTCCTTGTCTTTCTACTTTACGTTCATCAGCCACACCATTAGATTGTTCAAGTACCCAGCTCCGAGAATATCTTAATGAAGAGGTTCTTGAGATGGTTGAAATTGTTATGTTAGGCAGCATCTAAGCTAGTGTACCAAGTCCTTCCCTTATTGCCTAAGCATATGCCAAAGGCTTGCAAGCACTAGGTGAGATCGGTAAGGCCGTTGCTCTCATAGACTTGCTCCAACTGCTCTACGAAGCTATAGGGATCATCGTTTGTCTTGTACTTGTCTAACTACTTAACAACAACTGGGATTTTTGACTGGCTCTTGGAGCCTTGATTAACTTCTAATCTTGTGAGCAATGGAGTTGCTAGTGCTGTTGCGCTTTGCTCAGTCGAATAGTCGCTTCATGAGAAGCTCGCTCAACGTAAGGTCTCCCTCTAGTGCTCTCTCTTTCTCTCCGTCAATTCCTACTCGATTTCTATTTGCTAAGGCTAACACTTGCTGGATCTCTCACATTTCTACGTTTTGTAATAAGGTTCTAGTTTGTTGTTCGTGATTGTATGCCATTATGCCTTGCAAACCTTTCTGCGCTAGTTTCCTCTCCTCTTCGAGATCCACTAAGATATCCTTGGATGGCCTATTGCGGTGGTCCATCCGGGTTTGTAAATCGTACTTGGTTACCATTTGTTGGATTTTATCAGGGAAATCCCCCAAACCGAGCTCTTCGTTGCATCTGCGGTTCGAGTTGGTCTCTGCTATGTCTGTTGTCTCTTGTTCCACTAGGTTGTTGATGAGGTTGATCAAGTCAGGTAGATTCACTTTCCCAATGATATCGGTCCTTGATGAGTTTGACTCCTGCGTTGTGTCTTCCTCTTAGTCCTACAACTTGGGGTTCTCGATTACCACCCATCTAAGTCTTAGGGTCTTCTCCTACTGGTGGATTTGTTTGGTTTCTTAAGTCTAAGTGAGTTCCTTGTTATTTATAAACAATCCTCAATTTATCGTCACTCTGAGAGTGTGTGTGTGTGTGTGTGTGTGTGTGTGTGTGTGTGTGTGTGTGTGTGTGTGTGTGTGTGTGTGTGTGTGTGTGTGTGTGTGTGTGTGTGTGTGTGTGTGTGTGTGTGTGTGTGTACTCTTTTCCATATACTATGTGAAATCAAGCTTTTAGCTTTTCTTCAGGTGCACTTCAAGTGTCGAAAAACAATGTGGGGTGCAATGCAAAATGGTAAATGTAGCTTTAGCACTCCTGTCTACGTTTTTGGCCTAATAGGGCTTTAACCTCATCGCTGGCCGCTCTAGCTAGTCTTTAGGGTCTGTGTTGTGTCCTTTCGCTCAGTCAAGGTCTAATTGTGGGTCTATGGCTCAATTTGGCACTCTTGTGGGGTGGATAGCAAGGTCTAATTGTGGGTCTATGGCTCAATTTGGCACTCTTGTGGGGTGGATAGCTAGCAAGTTGGCTAGCGTTGTTGCTAGATTTACAATTCACTGGTTCTCTCATTTCTTGCATCAGAAATATATTTTGTTTGTCTGTATTACCCTCGGGAGTTTATTCGGTTATGGTCCAGGTCAGTCATTCAAGCAAAATCTAAATTTGGCCAGGTTGGTCCGAATTGTAGAGTCTAAGTGTCAGATTCAGCCCGTCTGAGTGGCCTAGGACCGAATGATATTAGGGGCCGAATCTGAGGGGGGATGAGTGTCCGAGGGCCAAAACGTAAGGCCGTCTAAATGCCACGTGGTAAGGTGGGCCGAGGACCCAATCATTCGATTCGGTCGGGCCAAATATGGTAGTCCAAATGGCCAAGGGCTGAGTGAGGTGGGGCCAAATTGGGTGGGCCAAATTTTAGGTAATCGAGTCTAGTTGGGTCGAGTGGGCCGAATGTAAATGGGCCAAGGGTCGATTTTGGGGCTCAGCCTAGAGTGGCTATCCGAGTTTGGGACTCGAATAGGTCAATTGCGACAACATGTGTTGGTAGGGACAATGATTTTGGCTCGAATCAATCAATTCCTATCATCCTAGGTCATAAGCATTTCCAAAATAGATCAATGGACAAAGATCAAGGTTTGCATATACCTGACATGCTCAAAAACCTCTAGAACAAATTGATCAATCCGCTACAAAGGTTCTCTCTCTCTCTCTCTCTCTCTCTCTCTCTCTCTCTCTCTCTCTCTCTCTCTCTCTCTCTCTCTCTCTCTCTCTCTCTCTTAATGCTACTATTGTAAATGAGCTCTCCCTTGACCTCTTGGGTTTTAAACCCTTGCCCAACTATGACCTTCCCGATCACTCCCCTTGCGACATTAACACATCTAATTGCTCTTTTTCTCCATTTCTTCCTTGTTTGTGCCCTATTTGGGCTTGGTTTATAGCAATAACCCTAAAGCTTTTCACTTCAATTTCTCGATCCTACTTTAAATGCAACAAAAATCAAAACCCAAATACTAAAATGATTCCTCCTACTTGCTTAATCATCAAAAAATCAAAATACTTACTTGTTGCGAAGATTAAAACCCCAAAATCTTCTACCTATCTCAAGCTCCGATTTGGGGATGAAACCCTTACTTTGTTGCTCGATTTGAGGCACGCAAATACTTAAGCTTGAATCCATTGGTCCTAGCAACGAAACCAACATGTAGAGGGAGCTTACACTCAACCGCCAAGACCCATGGACTGCTTTCACAAATGGCTATCTCTCACCTAGCCGATGTGCCTTCGATCCTACTAGGGTGTAGTGAGCTTACCTTAATACTCGAATGAGTAGCCTCCTCCTTCAAGCAAGTCTGTAGCTCCACGATTCATGATACAAGCTCAAACATCCTCAAGCCTCCACCTCCAAGCTCCATCCTCAATAGCTGGGTGCAAGAGAAGAAGAAGAAGAAGAAGAGAGGAGATGATGGAGAGCTTCTTCTCCAAAATCCCTCACACACTCACTCCCTCGCACTCTCTCAAGCACACACAAGCAAGCAAGGAGGAGAGAAGAAGGGAAGAATAAGAGTACACTTTAGCCACACACCAAAGAATGAGCTTCTCCTTTACTTTTTGAGTTTATATACAAAACCATTATCCCTTTGGGCACCCATCCCCTTTTTTACATGACTGGCCATTATGGCAAAGTCCTCTTTTCCCATTCCCTTCTAGTTGCCCTTTCTCTTTACTTACGCCCATCTACCCTTTACAATTTGCATAGGAGGGAGCCTTGCGCTCTTTTACAAAAGTTTTAGGATTACCTTGCATTTAAAAATGTGTGTTTGCCTTTGACTTAGCTTTTGAGATTGCCCTTGTGCTTTTGGATGTTTCCTTTCCTACTTCTTCCTTTGGTTTGCATTTGGAGTTTTCTTAGACTTTATTGGACTTCTTTTTCTTCGTCTTGAATTGGGGTTAACAATGTGGTTGGGAAGCTAGTGCCTTTTTGATACATTGATTCCACAGCCTATGAGAGTAGAAAACTCAAGTCTTCTTGGCAAAACTATGACATCGTGATAAAGAATTCTTAACAATAGTTCATGCTTTAGATATTTAGCAGCATTGTCTATGTGTTTAGAATCTCTTGTGAAAAGAAATCAACAAGCTATATTGCATTTTCAAACACAATCTCTTACTCTTAATTGAGACATTAAATGGGCATCTTTTTTCAAAAAAAATAAAAATCTAATGATCCAATATCAACCAGGTCATATCAATGTAGTTGCTAATGCACTTAATCATCATGGACCCATTGACAATGCTTTATTGCATCATTTTATTGGTTTTGATAAAATTAACATGAGTATCCAACCATGTGATCTTCTTCAAACACTTTGGAAGAGAGGTTGGATCAGACACATATTTCACAGTCTTTATATGTGCTACCTCCTCTCTTCACTTTATTTTCCATATGGCTAGCATCTCCTTTGACACAATCCTAGTGCTAGCTCCCTAAGATCTTCAAGCATCTTTGGGGTATTTTGAAGCATTGTGCTACAAAAATGTAGGTTTTTCTCAAGGTCCCAAATTCCATTGACAACTAATTGCAAATACCCCTATTATTGCAACATTGTGTTCATTGCAACACATGCCCAAATTGTAGAAGTTAGATGTACTTGTCTTTATCTCATTCTTAGCCTACACCTCACACATTCTAGTTATACACACATTTTTTCAATTTAATCAGCTTTTTTATGAGTAGTTTCTTTCAAAACCAAAGTGGCCCTATACCTTAGAAACTCATTAAATATATGCACAAATAAACACCCATCTCTCCACTATACATGAATAAACTCTTAATCATAGACATTTTGCACACACAAGAAGTACCAAATCAACACATAAGGTACCTCTTCACCATATAATTTGCACTTTATTTTGAAAAATAATAAACTTATTTCACTATCTATTCATAACAATCTTTATCTTGCCACATGATTCCACTGTATACTCCTATTGCTAATGACCGTTCGTAACTACCTATTTGTATTTCATATCAAATATACTTTTTGAACTATTGTCAAAATTGTATTCTTTGAAAGATTTGCAACAAACATAATGCAACCTATGTTGTTTATGTGCCACTTTGAGAGACTAACAAGCAATAAATATATTTAACTATTTTCAATGATGAGCTTACTGATAACAGGATATTAGGAAGCATTGCATATCTGTCAATGAGGGGAATGCTAATTAAGGTCATCCAATAGGGATCAAAGTTTTTGAAGCTTTTGTTAAAACTATGTCATGCAAGTGCCCTTAAGTAGGAACTTGTTCCTTTAATGTCTTGGTGGCAAGACATGTAGAAGTGGGTCATAAAACATTCATAGCAGGCTTAAAGCGAGGATATGCTTCTATAATCAATCAAGATGATCTCTTGATTCAAGCCACTCAAGAGGAGGATTTATTGTTGACTTATTGGAAGACATGGCTCAAAGTAATTATCTCCAATTTAAACGTGGATAGCACAATAAAAGAGTACATGATGAGTGGGGCTTTATCTTCTCTCAAACCCACCTCCAAGAACCAATCTAGTGTCGGACTTATGGACACCTAGGACATATCTCCTCAGGCTGCCCCAAATGGGAGCGGGCTAATCGAAAAAAGGCCGATTTTAGATTCCTAGAGTGTGGAATCACTCACTTGTTTGCCAAATGCCTTGGACGAAGACTACCCTCCAGTGCTGCAAATGAGCCATCTGTACCATTGGGGATGTTTGAATTTAAGACATTTAATGGAGAGGACACATCCATCCCATTGCATGTCATGACCCACACGCAGACAAAGTAGGCTAGCATATCATTGCCAAAGTCAAGCAACTTAGATGCAACCTCAATCGGAAAGAAAAGCCGTAGATGAAGGAGAAAGAGAGTTGATGCTAAGATCACACTAAAAACCGAGACTTCCGTGATGCTACCTACTGGAAAAAAGGTGACGAACATAGAAGTAGAAACGTTGGCTCCAAAAATGGTCGAGAAGGGAAGCGCAAAGGCCAAGGAATACCCCAACTCGAAGCGCCAACTCGAGGCTATTGAAAAGGTCAAAGAGTGGGTGAAAGAAGCCCAAGGGCACCTAAAGGATGCTGAGCCCATATTGGAAGATGAGATCGATGATCTCTCAAGCGTAAGCACATCAATCTCACCTCCACGACCAAAGTCGAGGAAAGTGGTTGTACCACAAGTAGTGCCACTTAAACAGAGCCTACATGCAACCTCCTCACCATGCTAGTGACCACCCCGGTGACTCTAAGCCTTGGAGATCTACTGAGGTAGCATCTGATGCTATGGCAAGATCTGAAGCAGTGAGTTGAAGGACCAATGGAGCAAGGGGCAGCTGATCTACACAATCATGATGCAGTAACTGAGATACCCAGTCTGACGCTACACTCGGTGCCCAAGTCCTTGAATGTCAATGCTTTTTGAGAAGGCATTGAAAGGCATGCAGTCTTATTGGTCCTACCTCTAGGTGACACCACAAAAAAGGGAATTGTAGGTACGGGAGTAGGAGTTATTACACTGAGCCATGTAGTACTCTAGGACTGGGGCAACCCACTTGTTGAGAATGCGAGGTTCAATGTCACCCTAGCCAATGGAGTGAAAGTGTGGCCATTTGGACTATTAAAGAACTGGCCATTGAAGATTGCAGGTACCCAATTCTCAGTTGACTTTATAGTCATGAAGGAAGTGGACTATGACATCCTATTAGGCCGGCCCTGGATGCACAATGCACGGGTCATAGAAGACTGGGGTAATGGTATGATCTTCTTAGGCAATCGAACAAAAGCAATAAGAGTAGAGATGGATACATGGAAGACCACACCAGTCAACTTGGATGCCATCTCCACCATGCTGAAGGGTGATGAGTAGATTAGAAACTCTTACGGGCCACTCACAAAGTATATCCCTTGCCTAGAGGATGAGCGAGATTGGATGCATGTACTTGCTACAATCGATCTGCCAATCTTAAAAGAGGAAGAGTAGTACAAGAAAGCTGCAGAGAAAGAGAGAGTTCCCAAGAAGGAGCCTACAATGCCACTCTTCATGATGGAGAGAAGCCCTTGCAACTAACCCAAACCTATCACGTCCCATGTCCCTAGCAATAGGCTAGAACTCCAAGAGGTCTTGGAGTACCTAATGGGCAAGTTAGCCGGTAGCCCCACTGCTAACTTCAAACCTCTCAACAATCTCTTAGATGAACTCAAGTGGCGGTGGACTAAGGTGCACAACCTGAACTTAATGTACAATCGGGCCTTAGTCACCAATAAAAAGGAAATGCCACGTCAAGACTTAGGAGATGATGAGCAATCAGATGGGGATAGTTCTCACGATGAATACAAGGACTGCTACTCCTTTAATGTGACGAGAGCGAATGTGAGGACTGCTACTCCTTCAGCACCAAGGATTGCTACCCACTACATGAGCCTCCATTGCTAGAATCCCTTGTCAAGGTAAGAGTGGACACTATCACAGAAATTGAAGATGAAGATGAGGAAGTCGTAGCTCCGGCTTACCTACACTTGACTATCACTGCCAAGCAAACACACACATTTGATGTGTTGATCAATGAGGGCATTGATTTTTATATCTTAACTCACGATCATTGGGTTCAAATTGGCACACCACAGTTATAGCCCACCAACACCAAACTCAACCCATTCGACCACATGCACTTCTGGGAAAGTGCAAGGTTGTAGTCTCTATCGAGTCTGAAAGCATACCCCTAACCGTTTATGTGTTGCTAAATGTGAGGGATGCAAGTACGAAATCGTTGTGTTAGGATGTATGTTCAAAAAGCAAACACTCTGCAACATCGACTATGACTCACAATGCATTCACCTTGCTATCAGCAATGTAGGAATAATCACCACTTTTAGCAAAGGGCAATGCAGCTCCATCCAAGCTCGCATGGCCACCGGTAGAGAAACAAACCACCAAGGCTAAGGAGGGGGGTCGTGACTTGTCACAACCCACCAAACCTCAAAGCCAGCAAACTTCTGAAATCAAAGCCAAGGCCCATGCACCATAGTTCAAGTGGGTACCGAAACATCCAAGACCACTACCTAGGAGCATCCAATCACGACCTCTCAAGGCTAGGAGCTTGTATTCAAAACCTAGGAGGCAGAGAAGGAACTATAGGCATCGACAAACGGTCAAGCAACAATGGGTTTCTAAGATCTTGTTGTGAAAGCGCAACGCTACTATGAGGATAACATATGGATTTGGGTACCTAAAACCAGAATGGCCAAGGATCCTACTCCAACGCCACTCCCAAACTTAACCACACAAAGCCACGTGATAGACAAGGTACCAATGCCACAAACAACTCAAATTGCAAAATCCACGGAGCCTCAAATGCAAAAGCTAGTGAAGAGTAAACAAGTCTATAGACCAAAGTTGCATCCTACTACTCACACACTTCCTCAGCCCAGTCCTACTAGTGCCCCTACAACCTCGCTAGTGTCTAGTAGCACAGCATGCCCCGACTCTAACCAAACCATCACACAAGGAGCCCAACCACACTCTCGGGAACAACCAGAGCCGCAACCATTAGCTATCAAATTATCTAGTCCAGCCAAGCCTTACCCACCAGTAGGTCTTAAACCATCCTACGAACAATGATCAATCCTCATGTTGGCTAAAGACCTAGCTGAAAACATAGAAGACAACTTGGTCACCTGCATCAAGTGCTTAGATGCCACTTTCACTCTACTTGCTAAGAGCTATGAGCGCTTAGACCTAGGTCTACTTGACCCATCCTTAGCATTGGAAGTCTGTGCCATGCCATACACTTGGGAGGAATACAAATTCATGACGGTAAAAACCCCCACAGTCATAGAGGAATTGACCGCCGATGCCGAGATATCTCGAGACCAAGCTCTTAAACAACATGATCACCTCCTATAGCAAGAGCAAAGTTATTGCTACAAGCCAAAAGTTGGATGAACATAATGACTCACCCTTTTTACACAAGTGGTATGCTCTCAGACTCTAGTGGGAACAAGAAGGTTGCCAAATCATGACTAATGCTGAGTAGCGACACGCCATTAAGAACTCCAAATATGATCCCTCTTACGTAGCTCCTACCACTTTTAGGGTATGGCCATCACTCACAATCGATCACTAGAAGGTCATGTCATAAGCCACCCATACTTAGACCAAATTCTGATTGAGGAAGAGTTACACATTGCTAGCAGGATTGACTCTAGTGACTTCCTCACGGATGTTCTCACCCACATCACTCAAGTAAGCATCCGTCCTTTCGACATGGACCGCTATGCTTATCTCGAATATAATCCAACCTTCTATGATTGGCTCAAGTAGAAGTAAACCATCGTAAGCTAGTGGTGAATGCCCTTGACCCCTCAAACCTTAATGCTAGGAAGATTCTGGGGCAAGGTGGAATCAAACATGAGAATATGTAAGGTTAGTGAAATGCATGAATTAAACCTCCAACAGTGACCAAGAGCGGAAGAGAGTGGATAAAAATCAACTTGCAACTGATGAAAAGTCATAAAATCTTTGGAATGAGTGCTGCTTGAAAGATAATTCTCTTTTTGAAGTTAAGCATTTTAGTCTTTCCATGAAAGCACAGTTAATTCCTGCTTACCTTTCTGCAAGAAATTACCTTGAGGACACTAATGATGAACTATGGCATTATGACAGATACCCACTATGGCAAGTCAAGACAAAAGTAACAAAATTTTATTCTCGGAGGAGGAGCAAGAAAAATACGGCCTCTCATTGGAGATGAGGGCTTATCATCAACAAGTATATCCTAAATCTAGAAGACATAATTGGGGAGGAACTAGCCATCCAACAATTGGTGAAGCAATGCAGGTTGCAGAAGTACGTGGAAAAGGTGGGCTAAGCCATAGACTATGAGAAGTGTGCCGAGTTCCTTCAGACCTTCAACGAAAAATCGGGGCACTGTCACAGTGCACTTAGAGAATGAAGCCCGGCAAGTAGAAATTGATATGAGCCCTTAGCTAGTACAGAAAGCACTAGGCTTACCAAACAAACTGGAAAAATGGCCAAAGTGAGATGTGTACGACATGCTGGGGATGGACAAAGTGATAGTCCACACAAATGCTGGCATCAACCTAGTTGACATCCTTGACCTCGAGGTGCAAATCTAGGCTAAAATGGTGCATGCTCTGTTCTCTAGTTAGCGGTATAATGCATTGATGAACAAAATCAATGTACCAATGCTAGAGAGCATTGATGCCTGGTCCTTTGATGAGGTAAACCTCAATGGCTTCACGAGGAAGATGACAGAGACGTTGGCAAAAGCCTTAGCCACCGGCAAAAGACCCACATGGGGAGAATCCTTGGCCTCCAAATCTAGGAAATCGCTGTCCTCAAAGGCCTCCACCATATTGGCTTCGGAGGAATCTTGACATTCATCATAAGAGAAGCACTAGGAAAATCATAAGAAGGCGAGGCAGTTGGGGACAGGTCCCTTCCACACCAAGGACGGGAGCAGTCCAATGAAAGGACCATGAGTGAGGACCAAGTAGGGCAACAAGCACAATCTAGCCAAGGAGGGGCCACAAAGTCAAAGAGAGAGACTCCCAAAAAAAGAAGGCCAAAGAAGAGAGGAAGCAAAAAGAGAAAGTAGACCTACGTGAAGCCCAAGGGGAGCCTTAAGGCACGAAATGACGAAGAAAGAAAGAAGAAATGGACAAGGCAAAGAGAATAAAGGAGGAATCTCGAAGAGCTGAGGAGGCAAAGGCAAAAGATTTGGCGGCCATGAGCCCACCCCGACACGAAAATCTAAGCACCAGCTCCAAGATCCCCAAAAACCTGCCTCCCCCAATGACTAAGGGAAAGGGCAAGGGTTTGATCCACCCTATCCCAACCATCCTACTACCTACCACCTTGGTCACTACACCCACCCAAGACCCCTCTACCACGGTAGATGCTAGCAATCTTGTGGCATGGGTGCAGTTCCTAGTCAATAGGGAGGCAACTCAAGGTGCGAGTGCAGGAACCCCTATGGTGGGAGTAAGAAGACACGTAGCTCTAGAGACATAGAATCCAGATGGGACCTCAAATGATCAAATATTGAAGTGTCTACAACCATTGGTCCCTTTGCACTACCCTTGTCCACAACCTACGATGCCTATGTGTGGGAATTCCTGTCACAGCTAGAATGGGCAAAGGAAGACAAGAAGATCACCATAGATGAGCATCAAGGCTGAAAGGGAGATAATGGTAGGCTGAAAGGGAGATAATGGCAGCCTCTTAGTTGGAAAGAACCCATCAAGTGGCCCTCTATCAAGAAGAGAATAAGGAGCTAAAAGAGAAGCTCGAGGCCAAGGAAGGAGAAGATGAGAGATGGCAAGCAAAACTTGTGGCGGAAGAACATAGCCTTATGAGCCTACAATGCAATTTTGATCAATTGGTGGTGCTATACAAAGGGCTACAAAAAGAAAATGAAGAAATCCGCGATGCCGCATAGCAACTAGCACAGCAATAGGAGAAGAAAGAAGCTGATGGCATCTAAAGCATATATCAAATCTGGAACAAAGGCTAGCCTTGGAGCTTGAAGAACAACAACACTTGGAAAGGGAAATCGAAGAACATGAGAGACAGCTAAGGGCGTTAGCCCTGTAGACACGACAAACGCCTAGAAGATATGAGGGAAAAAGCAGATGACTAGGTGAACAACAATGAAGAAAGAGTAAGAGCCCTAGCGAGCTGCTTGGACCTTGCAGAAGGAAATAGAGTGTTAGCGGAGAGTAGGGCAGAGGCCGCTTAGACAATACTAGAAGCCCAACAACGTGCCTTCCTCGGCACTATAATGGATGTCACAAATTCAAAGGAGGAGGATGCCGTTGAATCCCTAAAGAAGAAGCTAGAGATTGCCCGTAGAGCAATAAGATATGGGCTATGTGCTCAACTGCACGAAGAAGGGACTAGCCTAAGCCACAAAGAGCAAAGGGATTACTTGCTAAGGCTAGGGCTGATGGTCAAAGAGGTGGACCTACTACGCTTCAAGGAAAAAGAACCACAAGGGCCTAGGGGTGAAGCTGCAAGGCAAAGGCCACTTCCTGAAGCCAAGCTGAGGCTGGACTTTGAAGAAGAGCTAGGACCACAACCTCCCTCTCCACAACCAAAGATGCAGCAAGAAGTGGACTCCATTGATGAGCAGAGAGCAAAAATCAAGAGGAAAAGGGTGAGAATGTTGGAGTAGGAAAGGAGAAGATTAAGAGCTCAACCAACCATGGCCACTCAAGCACCCATTCCACCACGAGAGGATTGCTTCCTAGTGGATTGGAATGCGGAACTCATAGTGTGGCAGCAAAAAGAAAATGGCCTTCAACCCTTCGACTTCACCTTAGAAATCCCCTCCACCTTATGCAGAGTCCTATCGACTAAGGTGGTGGAGGAGGTAATAAATGTGGGAGGAAGGCTCGACAGTATGTGGCACCAAGAGAGGGAGAAGAACGCGACACGATGGAAAACGAAGGCACTCAAATATTGGGAAGACAAAGTCATGGAGGTGCCCAGAGAGTCCAAGGCTATGAGTCCCAATCAAAGTGGCAAAGGAGAATCTAGGACGACAATGTAGATGCATGGATATCATTTTGCAACACATTACCCTTCAAGAGAGATGACCCCACATATATCCCATATCCAAGAAGGGTAGGGGTGGATTTCAACCCTGACATCCATGGCATATATGATTTTCTAAAGATATATAATGTAAATGCCACCAGGCCATGACCTTTGCTGACACCACTCTATGGGACTCAATCACCCATTTTCTCAACAAGTTCACTTTTTGTCCTGATCCCGCCTTTATTACTACTTGTAATTATCTAAGATTGCTTAGGATACTACTTAGGCAGGAACCTACACCACAGGAATGCCACCTCCCACCACCCTTTTTTGATCTCAATGCCGGCATAGATAGCTATGCAATGGCTAGGCTAATGAAGTCCATTGCTCTCCTACCTTCTTTTTGTGTAGCCCTATTAGAGGATATGAGCGGCAGTCATTTTACTAGGTGCAACCATCCCTTCCTATCCACCACCCCTCTTAATGCTTGATTAGGCCTAAAAGGATACATCCAAAGTAAATTTCTTAGCAAATCCATTAAGCCTCCAACCCCTCCCTGTCATATCTCTAATGATGAGGATTGAGTCTTTGTCTATTTATTATTTTATTATTATTAAAAAAAAAGAAGAAAGAATAAGAAGAAGACAAGAAAAGAACAATGGAGAGACAATACAAAGAAAAGAGAAAAGTAAAGGAACAAAATAATAGATCACGAAAGGAAATCACAAAAAGAGCAACCAAATGATCTCGCTCCATGTAGGCCACAGACACTGCACCTAGGGGTCCTCAAGTTAGCAACATCTAGTGGCTTTGATCGGTCGGCTTTGTCTCTAACCCCCTAGCCCATTTTGACTCCCCACCTCATGCCGCTTAGGGCACATCAACAAGGGCAAGACATACTGAGGGGGGTCACACTCACCTATGGTTAGATCTGTCTCCCTAATGTCAAGAATCGCGTGGTGGAGGGGATTGCTCAAGATGCTGCGCCGAACACACACAGAATGCACAAGGAGAAGCTCACTCAAGAGACAAGAAGAGAGATGGAGGCCAAAACGTTTTCTTGCTGATTTTTTCTTCTTCTTCCACACACTTTACAATGTACACAAAGTATAGATAAGATACAACATAAAAGGAAAGTGGCCTACTAAGTCAAACAATGCATAACCGACTACACTAGTCGAATGGCGTTATAACTATGCCAGCTGTAAATAGGTGTAACAACCTGAATATAATAAGTAATGAGTCAGTGGCCATGTGAGAGTCATAATGACCACCGACGTGCTAAGTGTAGACGTGTGGACCCATCTAACCAGGCGGTCCATCATCCATGTCCACATGTGTTGAGCTTGCCATCTCAACACTCCCCCTCAAGCTCAACTGCATCTCTGCAACTCCAAGTAAGCTTCGAAACTTTTGAAGCTTCTCTGTACCCAATGCCTTCGTGAAGATATCAGCTATCTGATCCTGTGTGCTGACATACACCAAGTCAATCTCACTTGCTAGTACCTTCTCTCTCACAAAGTGGTAGTGTACCTCAATATGTTTTGTCCTGGCATGGAACACAGGGTTCCTAGCCAACTGTATACTGCTCATGTTGTCACAATAAATGACAACTGGACCTTCCACCTGCACATCCAAATCAGCCAGTAACTTTTGCAGCCATACTACCTCACATGCTGCAACAGCAGCACCTCTATACTCAGCCTCTGTACTCGACAAAGCAACTGTAGATTGCTTTTTGCTGCTCCATGCAACTGCTGCACTACCAAGAGAGAACATGTATCCGCTGGTAGATCTTCTATCAGACATACTACCAGCCCAATCTGCATCTGTGTATCCAAACACATGTACATCTGTACCTGCCTCATAGAAAAGCCCATAATGTAATGTGGACTTCACATATCTCAATATGCGTCTCACTGCATCCAAATGTGGCTTTCTAGGTACTTGCATAAACTGACTCACAAGACCAACAGCATAGCTCAAGTCTGGCCTTGTAATGGTCATGTAGATCAAACTCCCCACTATCCTCCTGAACATAGTAGGGTCTTCTATCTCATCCCCAACATCAGCACTCAGCTTTACATTCTGCTCCAACGGGACTGAAAGTGGTTTGCATGCAGTCATACCATACTTGGACAACATATCCAAGCCATACTGTCTTTGGGACAGCCATATACCATCATCACATCTGATCACCTCAATGCCAAGGAAGTACCTTAGCTCACCTAAATCCTTCATCTCAAACTTCATCTTCAAACAGCCCTTGACTTCAGCAATCCCACTATCACTATCACCTGTAATAATCAAGTCATCCACATAGATGACTATGATGACCAAACCTGTATCTCCCTTTCTCACATAAAGTGAGTGATCAACATCAGAAACATAAAAGCCAATATTGACAAGATACTCTCTGATCTTGTCAGACCATGCTCTAGGTGCTTGCTTGAGTCCATAGAGTGCCTTCTTCAACCTGCACACATACGTGGGATGCTCTAAATCTTCATAACCTGCTGGCTGATCCATATACACTTCTTCCTGCAAATCACCATGCAAGAAGGCATTCTTTACATCCATTTGTTGCAACCTCCAACCTTTGGCTGCTGCCAAAGCAATCACACATCTGACAGTTGCCATCCTAGCAACTGGACTGAAGGTTTCATCATAATCTATGCCATATGTCTGGGCATAGCCTTTTGCAACCAGCCTAGCTTTGTACCTGCTAATAGAACCATCTGCATTGTGCTTAATCTTATAAACCCACTTACATCCAATAGCTTTCTTTCCCTTTGGCAATGATACTAGATCCCAAGTGTTATTGGGCTCTAGTGTAGCCATCTCCTCATCCATTGCTGCATCCCAATGAGCATGACCAACAGCCTCCTCAAAACATGTGGGCTCAACATCCTCAACTAGTTTCACCATATAAGCATAATGGTGAGCTGCATAACCCTCAAAACCAAATCTTTTAACAGGGTATCTCACCCTGCTAGACCTGCGTACCACTGGATCACTCAATGGAGTCTTTGCATTAACACGTGCTCTCTGCACACCTGGAGTCCTCACTGAAGGAATGCCAAGCTCATCATCCAAGCTCTCTGAGCCACTGGAGTCTCCATCAAGAACTGCATCAATGCCTTCTGACACCTTATTCTTTCCTTTGTCTTTACCTGTAGTGCTACTAGATGCACCCGAAGATGTAGAGGTACTCCTTAGTCTCCCAGACCAAGGACTACCAGATGATGTCTCTGGTCCACTAAGAGTCTGTGATTCTTGCTTTTCAGCCTGCACATGAGTATCATGATCATCATCAACATCCAATGCATCACCACTAGATGCATACCAACTGCTCATTTCATCAAAGATGACATCCCTGCTCACTCTGAACTTACATGTGACAGGGTTGTAACAACGATACCCTTTCTGCTCTAAAGAGTATCCAATAAAGATACACTTTTCAGCCTTTGGATCCAGTTTCTTCCGCAACTCATCTGGCACATGAACATACGCAATGCAGCCAAATACTTTCAAGTGTGAAACATCAGGCTTCTTACCTGTAAAACATTCTTCGGGGGTCATACCATGAGCTGCAGCTGTGGGAGTTCTGTTCATAATATAAACAGTAGTATGAACAGCCTCAGACCAAAAATGCTTAGGCATATTCTTTTCAGCCATCAAGGCGTGTGCAACTTCTGCAATATGCCTGTTTTTCCTTTCTGCAACCCCATTTTGCTGTGGGGTATACCTGCATGTGAACTGTCTCTTTATCCCATGAGACCTCAGAAAATCACTGAACTCATTTGAGAGGTACTCTCCCCCTCCATCTGACCTCAGGCACTTTACTTTCAAGCCTGTTTTTCTTTCAACTGCAGCCTTGAAAGTTCTAAAGTGCTCAAAAGCTTCACTCTTTTCCTTCATAAAATATACCCACAGCTTTCTAGAGCAATCATCAATGAATGTGACAAAGTATGAACTGCCTCCAAGAGATACATTTTGTGTAGGCCCCCAAATGTCTGTATGCACAACATCAAGGATATTTCTGCTTACATCTCTGTCATGTGAAAAGGGTTGTCTTGCCTGCTTACCAAACTGACATGCTTCACATACCTTCTGAAATTCTGCAACTTTAAATGTAGGCAAACCTGTAACAAACCCTTTGGACTGCATTAATTTCAGCCTTTGTACATTTGCATGTCCAATGCGTTTGTGCCAAATTTCAATGTCTGCAACAACACCTTTTCCTTTGGCATACATAGCCGCATTCATAGTAGGAATTCCAGCATCTAGAGTGAACATACGTCCAACTCTACTTCCCTTTGCTACCAACCTGCACTTGTCATTGAAGTCTTCTACAAAGCAGCCCTTTGCATTAAATCTGACTTGCAGCCCTTGCTCTACCATTTGACCGACTGACACCAAATTCTTTGTAATAGATGGCACATGTAATACATCTGAAAGACTCTTTGTCTTACCATCATGCAATGACAAGGGAACTTTTCCAATGTGTGAAATTGGGTGGCATGAGTCATCACCCGTCTGCACATAACCTGCATTCTGCAAATCCTGCATCTCTCCAAACCATTCTGCATGGCTGGTCATATGATTGGATGCACCTGAATCAACATACCAAACATCTTCATGTGTTCCCTTTCCTGTAACAGGATTCAGCATATGCTGCATAACGAACAAACGTTCATTTTTGTCTTCATTCTGTCGTGAAGACGATGCATAGTTTCCTTGCTGCAACTTACCACTGCAGATATCATCTCTCTTAGCATAACATTGGGCTGCAATATGACCTGTTTTGCCACAGTAGTGGCACACAATACCAGAGTTGTTAGAACCTCTGTTCTGCCATCCACCTCTTCCTCTAAAGCTCCCCCTGCCTCTAAAGTTACCACGACCTCCTGAAACCTGCATATCGCCAAATTGCTGATTCAATCTGTTTTGCTGGTTATCACTACCACGTCCTGTACCACGGCCTCTTGAAGAGAACCTGCCACGTCCCCTTCCAGAACTGGAGTAGAAAGCTTGGACCTGTTCACCACTTCTTTCAGATGTCTCACTCTGCATGTTGATCTCTTCAGTGATCATAAGAGAGACCAATTCATCGAAATCTGGAAATGGCTTTCTGACATATACGGAAGTTACAAAAGACTTCCAAGCCTTTTCATTGTTAAGTCCACCCAAGGTAGACGATACCAAATCATCATCATCGGGCATTGCATCAATCGCTGCCAATGCATCTGCAATGCTTCTTACCTTCAGTGCATACTCATTGATAGACATCTTCCCTTTCTTTAATGTATTCAACTCTTGCTTGAGTTGAATCTTTCGTGCCTTTGTATTTACAGAAAACATACTTTCAAGTATGGTCCAAGCTGCATATGCATTCTCTGCATTTCTAATGTGTCCCAGTATGTTATTGTCAATTACTGCAGACAACCAATACATGACCTTCTTGTCTTTTGCATTCCATTCCTTTCGTGCCTTTGTCTCTTCTGCAGTTGGAGGATCACTCACCTCCGGCTCCTTTTCTTCACCTGAAACGAACTCGTAGAGGCCTTTTCCAATAAGAAAGTTCGTGACACGGAACTTCCATGAAGGGTAGTTGTTCTTGTCGAGCTTCTCAATGATGGGGCTTCCACTATTCTCTGCCATTATCACAATAATAATACCAAACAGCAAGCAAATCTTCTGCAACCCTCGACCTGTAGTACACAGCAATTCACCAGACAGCCTTTTCCACTGTCTGCTCAACAATACATGCAATCTGCAACCAGTTTGCAGATAAACCTTGTGTTTACTCACTGGTAAACACCTTTGAACTTACAGATCTGAAATCTGTAACCTGCGCACCCACGTTCGGTCAATACAGTCGAAGTCACAGTGTACCCCGAAACTGCTGTCCGCAACCTTGCGGCTCTAAAACGGGCCCTGAAACGGCCTCAAATGCCCAAAATCTCTGCGGGACAGCCCTAAAGGGCTGATCTGCAGAATATACAGCGCTCTTCGCGCACACCAAATCTCACTGCAATCTGAGATTTTTGCTCTGCCCTGCTTTCGGTGCCTCCACAGGCACTATCCAAGAGAAGGAGTGGAAGAATGGGAGAGATTCTTACCCGTAGCTTGCTTGCTCGAACCTTGCTTCTTCTCCTTCACTTCAACCTTCGAAATTAGCCTCTCTCAATGGCGCGGCTCTGATACCATGTCAAGAATCACGTGGTGGAGGGGATTGCTCAAGATGCTGCGCCGAACACACACAGAATGCACAAGGAGAAGCTCACTCAAGAGACAAGAAGAGAGATGGAGGCCAAAACGTTTTCTTGCTGATTTTTTCTTCTTCTTCCACACACTTTAGAATGTACACAAAGTATAGATAAGATACAACATAAAAGGAAAGTGGCCTACTAAGTCAAACAATGCATAACCGACTACACTAGTCGAATGGCGTTATAACTATGCCAGCTGTAAATAGGTGTAACAACCTGAATATAATAAGTAATGAGTCAGTGGCCATGTGAGAGTCATAATGACCACCGACGTGCTAAGTGTAGACGTGTGGACCCATCTAACCAGGCGGTCCATCATCCATGTCCACATGTATTGAGCTTGCCATCTCAACACCTAAGCCACACACTGCACCCCCAATGATGCACGAACTAGATCCTCAAGTGTGGGGAAACATCCAAGCTTTGGTTGTGGTTCTTGACCCAACTTCTAGTTCTAGTAGCACGAGCACAATGCACCACAGTAAAGTAGACACAACCCCACGTAGTGCACCTTCTTTTCTTTTCAAGTACAAACAAAGGTTGCAACCCACCAATGTTGGAGGCCCTATCATCCATGTAATGTGCTCCCGACCTCCACCAACTTAACCAATTGATCCATTTCTTTCCAATACCAATTCCCCTGAGACCCCATCATCATCGACTCACACGTTCACCCTTTCAAATCACCGAACCTTCATCAACTCAAAACCACAAGTGTCCTAGAACTCGCACTCGTCTAGGAGGGGGTAATCTTATACGACATGCCACCATGCAACCGAAACAAAGCAGAGGCATACGAAGGCAGCCCCAATCAAAAAGTGAATGAAGAAGCAACACCATCTTCAATTTCAATGGCCGATCCATCCGACCCCATCCCCCGAGGGCTTGTATACAAACTCAAAAAAGCCATCTAGCTACACCCATCCCACCTTCCAACTACTACCCATCGGTGCCATGGGACTGGCACTAGATTAGGAAGGGGGTAATGTTAACCTCAACACAAGAAGAAAGCAGAAAAAGTGAAAAAGCACAAGTCGAGATGTAGAAGAGGTGGCTCAAAAGGAAATCAAACACAATGGAAGAATCAAGAAGGGAAACGATAGAAAGTTTAAGGGCAACCTCAAAAGCTAAGTCAAAAGGCAAAAGTACATTTTTAAATGCAAGGCACCCCTAAAACTTTTTATAAAAGAGCTCTAGGCTCCTTCCTGTGCAAATTATAAAGGTAGATAGGCTGTAGGAAGGAAGCTAGGAAGATAGGAGGAGAAATGGGAAAGCAGGCCTAGGCCACATCTGGCCATGTAAAAAAGGGGATAAGGGGATGAAACCGCATATTCAAGAATCTAGGAGTTTTCATAAAGTTTGGGAATTCCTAATGTGATTAATATTTGGACACATGGTCAAATCTTATCCCCTTACTTGAAGGTGAATTTTTTCCTAGATAGTATATAAGCAATCCCCCCAAGTCCCACTCTCAAATATGGGGTTAAGATTTAGCCACTTGGTCGAATATTTACTCCTTATTTGAAAGTGGAACTTGGGAGATTTCCAAATTCTCTAATATGGTATTATGACCTCCCAAAAGGGATTCAGAGTTTTGTATATAAAGTTGAAAAGTAAATGAGGAGTTCATTCTTTGGTATGTGGCTAAATTGGTCTCTTCTTCTCTCTTGTCTTTTCTGTCAAGATTGTGGGAGAGAAGGAAGGAGTCTCACTTGTAGCTTTCTTGCTTGCACAATGGGGGAAGACACACAAGGGTGGAGGCTGAAAACAGTTTTCCTCTTCTTAGTTGTGTAAGCCAAAAGAACTCTAGTACAAAGAAATAGAAGAACCCTATATATGGGTCTCAAACCAAACTCAACTAACTAAGGTGGCATACTAACTGAGCCACGAACTAGAATAGATAAGGATAGCTATCATGTAGCTATTATTCATGGGCGGTGTACCAACCGCATCTGCAACTGACACGTCGGTGACATAAATGCACAACGGTCACCCTGGCGTATCACGAGTGGAGCTCGATATCTCAACACTCCCCCTCGAGCTCAATCCCAATTCCTGCACACCAAGCAGGTCTCTGAACTTGCGCAGCTTCTCTGCGCCCAATGCCTTCGTGAATATGTCAGCTAGCTGATCCTCTGTACTGACATAAACTAGATCAATAAGACCTAGTAAAACCCTCTCTCGCACATAGTGATAATGCACCTCAATGTGCTTTGTTCTAGCATGATAGACTGGGTTATTTGCCAAGTGTATACTACTCATGTTGTCACAATAAATGACAACTGGCCCATCTGTAGGCTCATGCATATCATAAAGTAGCTTATGCAACCAAGCTACCTCACATGCAGCCATTGCTGCACCCCTGTACTCGGCCTCTGTGCTCGACAAGGCAACTGTAGGCTGTTTCTTGCTGCTCCAAGTGACTGCAGCACTCCCAAAAGAGAACACATATCCACTGGTAGATCGTCTATCAGAAATGCTACCAGCCCAATCAGCATCAGTGTATCCATGCAACTGTATCTGAACCCCAGTCTCATAAAATAGTCCATACTGCAATGTGGACTTCACATACCTGAGTATGCGTCTAGCCGCATCCAAATGTGGTTTCCTTGGAGCCTGCATAAACTGACTTACCAATCCAACAGCATAGCTCAAATCTGGCCTGGTAATAGTCATATAAATCAAACTTTCTACTATGCATCTGTACATAGTAGGGTCTTCTAGAAGCTCACCTGCATCTGTGCTCAGCTTCACATTCTGCTCCAAAGGAACTGAAATAGGCTTACAGCCTGTCATCCCATATTTGGACAGCATGTCCAATCCATACTGCCTCTGCAAGAGCTGTATCCCACTTGGTGATCTAATCACCTCAATGCCCAAGAAATAACGCAGCTCTCCCAAATCCTTCATCTCAAACTTTTGCTTCAATAGCATTTTCACATGAAGGATATCTTCATCATTGTCACCTGTCATAATCAAATCATCAACATAAATGACAAGTAGCATAATACATTTCTCTGTTTTTCTCACATAAAGTGAGAAATCTGCCTTGGAAATCTGAAAGCCAATAGTGACAAGATACTGTCCTATCTTGTCAGACCATGCTCTAGATGCTTGCTTCAAGCCATACAAAGCTTTCTTCAACCTGCAAACAAACTCAGGATGAACAACATGCACATAACCTGGTGGCTGCTCCATATAGACCTCTTCTTGCAAATCACCATGCAAGAAGGCATTCTTTACATCCATCTGATGTAAAGACCATCCCTTTGATGCAGCCATAGCAATGACTGCTCTTACGGTTGCCATCCTTGCAACCGGACTGAATGTTTCTTCATAGTCAATGCCATATGTTTGTGCATACCCCTTGACTACTAATCTTGCCTTGTATCTATTCACAGAACCATCTGCATTGTGCTTCACCTTATAAACCCACTTACAACCAATTGCATTCTTACCTTTAGGCAAAGGTACCAATTCCCATGTAGCATTTGCTTCCAAGGCATCCACTTCTTCATCCATGGCTTTCTCCCATTTTTCTTTTCCCATGGCTTGCTCAAAAGAAGTGGGTTCTGGTTCCTGTATCACTTTGACCATATATGCATAGTGAATGGCTGTAAATCCATCATATTTCAGCCTATCCACAGGATACCTAGCTCTCGTAGACCTGCGCAAAATAGGTTCACTCCCAGGTGCTCTCAAAACATCCCTGGTCTTCCTTACTCCAGGTGTAACAATAGAAGGAATACCCAACTCATCATCAATGCTCTATTCTGAGCCACTGGATTCACCATCCACATAAGAGTGACCTGCATTCACATCAAACATGGGTTGATCAACCTTCTCTTTTCCTTTTCGTGATATCTGCATACCACTCTCTGCATTACTTTGAGAAGATTCTCCTGATCTCAATCTGCCTATCCATGGCGAAGAATGTGAACCACTGCTAGAGGACGCTCCAGGTCCACTAATATTTTGTGACTGCTGCTGTGAATTCTGTGCAGCATTACCATTTTGTGCATCTACATCATCAATCACATTTACTGGTTTATACCAGCTACTCATCTCATAAAAAACAACATCTCTGCTCACTGTAAACTTACGAGTAGAAGGGTTATAGCATCTATACCCTTTTTGCTGCAGAGAGTAACCAATAAAGATGCACTTCTCAGCTTTTGGATCCAACTTGGATCTCAACTCATCTGGCACATGTACATAGGCAATGCAACCAAAAATTTTCAAATGAGAAATATCTGGTTTCCTACCAGTATACCTCTCCTCTGGAGTCATTCCATGTATTGTTGCAGTGGGAGTCCTGTTCATTATGTAGACTGCTATAGCAACTGCTTCAGCCCAATAAAAATCTGGCAGGTCTTTTTCATTGAGCATGGCACGAGACACCTCTCCAATATGTCTGTTTTTTCTTTCTGCAATTCCATTTTGCTGTGGGGTATGACTGCATGAATATTGCTGCTTTATGCCATGCTCCTGCAGGAACCTTGCAAACTCATTTGAGAGGTACTCTCCCCCTCCATCTGACCTTAGGCATTTTATCTGCAAGCCTATTTCTTTTTCAACCATAGCTTTAAGAGTTTTGAAATGCCCAAAAACTTCACTTTTCTTTTTCATAAAATACACCCAAACTTTTCTGCTATAGTCATCAATAAAAGTGACAAAATAATGACAGCCTCCAAGAGATGCAGCTTTAGTAGTCCACACATTAGAGTGGATTAATTCCAATGGCTTCTCACTCTCTTGAACATGTCTAGGAAATGGTTTCCTTGCCTGTTTTCCAAACTGACAGGCTTCACATACCTTATGCATTTTTGCAACCTTGAATTTAGGCAAACCTGCAACAATATTTTGGGCCTGCATTAATTTAAGTCGCTGTACATTAACATGACCAATGCGTTTATGCCAGATATCAATATCTGCAACTACAGCGGTCCCATGTGCAAACATTGCTGCACTCAATTCAGACATGTCTGCATCCAATGTAAACATTCTGCCCTTCTTATTTCCTTTTGCTATCAAGCGACCTTTATTTTTCATATCCTCAACAAAGCATCCATGAGGATTAAATTTGACCTGCAAACCCTGCTCAACCATTTGACCAACAGAAACCAGATTCTTGGTGATATTCGGGATATGAAATACATCGGACAGGTATTTCTTTTTCCCATCCTGCATAGACAAAGGAATTTTTCCAATCTGCACAATAGGATGTGCAATATCATCACCAGTCTCCACAAATCCTGGTTTTTCCATTTTCCTTGCATCCTCCATCCATTCTGCATGACCTGTCATGTGGTTTGATGCACCTGAGTCAACATACCATACATCGTTGCTTTCTTCTGCACTTGTCACAGAATTGTTCATGTGCTGCACCATAAACAGATGCTCATTTCTGTCATCACCCTGTCTACTAGAGGATGCATAATTTCCTTGTTGCAGTTTTCCATTCATGATGTCATTCTGCTTTTTATAGCAGTCTTTAGCCATATGACCCATTTTACCACAATAGTAGCATTCAACATTACTGTTTGCATTTTGGCCTCTTTGCCATCCACCACGACCTCTTTGGCTCCCCTTGCCTCTAGAGTTACCACGTCCTCCTCCATAGGACTGGTTTTCTTGAGTTTGCTGCATATTCTGATTTCTACCACGGCCTCCATATCGGTCTCCTCTACCTCTGCCTCTACCTCTTCCAGCATTTGAGTAGAAGACAGCTTCTTTTGAAGTTCCTCCTGAAGAAGATGCACCACCATTTCTCTGCTCCTCAGAAATTAGAAGAGCAATCAACTCCTCAAAATCAAGAAATCTTTCACGGACGGAAATGGATGTTCAAAACTATGCATAATCCTTTCCTAGACCATTCAAGGTCACAGAAACTAAATCATCATCTTCCACTGGCGACCCAATGGAAGCAAGTGCATCTGCAATCTTCTTCACCTTCATGTGGTAGTCATTGATGCTCATATTTTCTCTTTGCACATTGTGCAACTCTTGCTTGAGCTGCATTTTCCTGGCTTGCGTATTTGTGCTATACATCTTTGACAGAGTATCCCATGCCTCCTTTGGCGTACTTGCATCCTGAATATGCACAATCATAGAGTCTGAAATGCTGATAGACAGCCAGTACATAACTTTCCTGGCTCTCTCATGCCATGCTTTGAATGCTTGCATTTGCTGTTGATTGGGAACATCAGGAAGAACTGGTTCTTCTTCATTTCTTGCAACAAATTCCCAATATCCTTTTCCCATAAGGAAATTCGTCATTCTAAACTTCCATGCATGGAAGTTGTTCTTGTCAAGCTTTTCAGTGACAATCTGTGAGAGAGAATCAGACGCCATTACAGAACACTGCAAAAAGTTCTGTCACTACAAAGAACACAGCTTCAGCCTCACAAGGGCTAATCTGCAAAACTGGC
Organism: Lygodium microphyllum; assembly: GCF_053477565.2. Lineage (NCBI taxonomy): Eukaryota > Viridiplantae > Streptophyta > Polypodiopsida > Schizaeales > Lygodiaceae > Lygodium > Lygodium microphyllum. Next base: position 60,196,639 of record NC_141163.1, read on the forward strand.
GAAAGTGGTATTTGACCACACAGTCACTTCCTAGTGATGATTTTGCATCAACAGGCAACAAGGATGAATCTGTAACTCCCAATGTCTCTGCACATAAGCATACGATGCAATTTCTACAGCAACTTTTCACCGACCTGTAGAACACTGGTCACACAACATAAAACTGGGCCTTTTCCTGAGTGCGTGCAGAAAACTTCCGCCTCCAAAACAGGCCCCGAAATGGCCTCAAATCAAAAAAACAGGGTCGTCGAGGGGTAAAGCCCTTTCCCGCAGCATATACTGCCCTCTTGTTTCACCGCGAAGGGCGTCTCAACCTAAGACAATGCACTCCTGCAATTTCCGACTGTGCTACCTGCAGAGATCTACTCCCAAAACAGAAAATGAAAGCAACACTGCTCCTCTTACCAGAACACCGCGAGCTTGGCTTGCTTTCTTGAGCTCCTTACCACGAACAAGGCTCTGATACCATGTCAAGATTGTGGGAGAGAAGGAAGGAGTCTCACTTGTAGCTTTCTTGCTTGCACAATGGGGGAAGACACACAAGGGTGGAGGCTGAAAACAGTTTTCCTCTTCTTAGTTGTGTAAGCCAAAAGAACTCTAGTACAAAGAAATAGAAGAACCCTATATATGGGTCTCAAACCAAACTCAACTAACTAAGGTGGCATACTAACTGAGCCACGAACTAGAATAGATAAGGATAGCTATCATGTAGCTATTATTCATGGGCGGTGTACCAACCGCATCTGCAACTTACACGTCGGTGACATAAATGCACAACGGTCACCCTGGCGTATCACGAGTGGAGCTCGATATCTCAACATTTTCTTCTTCTTACTTGCTTGTGCTTGTGCTTGAGAGAGGAGGTGTGAGAGGGTGAGGGAGCAAGTGAGTGAGGGTGAGGGACCGTGGTGGAGAATCTTTCCATCTTCTCCTCTCTTCTTCTCTTCTCTCGTGTCATGCATGTGGCTATGGAGTATGGAGCAAGGTGGAGGATTGAGGATGCTTGAGCTTGCATCTCGAATCGTGGAGCTATTGAAGGGCTTGAGGGAGGAGGATACTCCATCGAGTATCAAGGCAAGATCACTACACTCATAGGATCGAAGGCGCATCGATTAGGTGAGAGATAGCCATTTGAGCTCGCTTGAAACACTTGAAACAATAAGCCATTAGTGGGTATTGGCGGTTGAGCATAAGCTCCCACTACAAAGCCAATAGGAACAAGGAAGACCTTGATCAAAGAATATAATAACTCAACAAGGAGAAATGAGAACTTCAACAAAATATAAGGGACCAAACTACCACTTTGGAAGCCTTGATAAAGTGGCAGAATGGAGGATTAGAACACAAGAAGAAGATGAAACCACTTGAAGCAAAAAGTGAAGAACCCATGCACAAGCTGGCTCGCAGATTGAGAAAGGCAAAGCATGACAAGGAAGTGACATTGGATAGGGGAGAAGTAGTAGAGAGAATAATGAAGATTCAGTAGAGGAGTTTTATGAAGACACTGACTAAAGTCATATAACCCATAGAAGAAGACACAATAGAAGACCTTAAAAGGAAATTGAAGATGGCCAGATAGGTACTATGTCAATTCAAGGTAGGTGGCTTCTTAGATGAGCAATTAATCAAACTAGGCTTTTTGGAGATAAAACAACCACCAGTGTGGCACCTACCCTTCCTTCGTCTTCAACTTGACCTCTTACCCCCACCTCTCATCATTCCACATAGCTTCCATTCGCTTTTATAGGTGCCATGGGATTGGCACCGTAATAGTGAGGAGGGTAATGTTATCCAATTTGGTAAAAGAATGACAAAATAGGGAAAAAGTGGAGCATGTGAGAGGAAACGACCAAGGGCAATAGCAAAAAGCAAGAGGAAATAGAGAAAAGCGGGTGAAAGATTGGAAAAGAGTCAAAGAGAGTGCGGGTAGCGGGAAAAGACAATGGACCGACATTAAACGTGCTGACATTTAATGCTACACCGCCTACAGATAGAAGTTGTAAAATTAAATTTTCTCAAGCGCACCGGGCTCGCTCCTGTGCAACTTGTAAAATCAAAAGTGCAATTAATGAGGTGTGGGTGTGTGAGTCAGCCTCTTGCACAAAATAGATAGCTCAAAGGATTGCAAGACCTTGAAGGTGGGTTTTAAGTGAATGGGCAACGGGCACCAATAGAGAATAGGACCCTACCCAAGCTTCAAAAAAATTAAAACTTCATATATAAGGTGAGAAACCTTATTTGTAACTCATTCCATGACTAATATAACAAAGGCTTATCTACTTCTCTACCACTACTCTGTTTCTTCACCTCTAAGTACTCTGCACATGATGTGAGCTTTTTGAGACAAGGAGAGAGAAGACTTGTGAGAGCTTGTGTGTTGGTCATTGCTCTATATTTGCTCATCTACCCTTTCTCCTCACCTTCTTGGGATTCCTTCCCAAAGCGAGAGGTAGAGAGATTGAGTTGTTTTTTTTTGCGCTTTTCCTTGTGTGCCTTTCTCCCTTATTTAGGACTCCTCCTTGTGCATCTTTGTCTTCCGTTTCTCTTGTAAAGAGCTTAAGGGATTGAAGAGAGAGAGAGAGAGAGAGAGAGAGAGAGAGAGAGAGAGAGAGGAGGGAGAAGGCGAAACCATCTTAGCTTGGACGAATGAGCAAGAGGATATGCTTCATGAATGCGAGGGATGATGGAGTGAGATGTGCAGAGCTCGAGTGCAGACATTAGTGGAGTTGTTGGAGCTTCAGAGCTCACAACACTGATCTAAACTACAACACGGTGATCCTCTTCTTTCAACTATTCTCTTTTGCTATTCTTCTTGCTTGTGGGTAGATATCCATAGCTAGCCGAGTGAGAAAATTTTGATAGAAAGAGAGTTTGCAAGGTGAGAGACTACGAGCAAACTCAATTAGAGAGGGCACATGAGTAATATGTCTTTTCCTCTAGATTCGACAAGTAGGGACTTGAACCTACAGTCAACAATAAGAATAACTATTATTACTAAAGTGATGATAAAATGAAGTTTCATAGACGTAAGTCTGAATACGTGCTTATATTACAACTATATAGTCAGTATCTTTTGATATGTGAATTAAAAACATGATTCATAACAAGCATTGAATTCATGATTTAAATATTTCTTTAAAGTATGAAGTTTCTCAATAATACCCTCAATTTGAAGACGCCCTAGCATGAAAACATTAGAGGATAAAGCATGGATAATATTAACATGACAATGATGATAACAAACTAAAAGTTAATTATTTTCACCTTGCTTGGACTTGGACTTCAATCCTCTCTCTCTCTCATGTGATGGGCCATTGCAAGCTTAGTGGAGATTTGTATCTTTTTAGAAGCATGCTTGCCACTTGTAAAGTCTCGTTTGTATATCCTTTTTTGTAGTTCATTGTGTGTGTAAACTTGGATGGATGTTTATTACTTTGAGCTAATTACTCATGACTAAAACCAATGATAAGATGTGATGTAGAGGTGTTATGTATAACTTATATAGCTTCAATAATTTGTCTAGAAGATATGTTAAGGTTGAAAATGCAAATGAGACAAACTATATCTATACTAAGCTAATTTCAATGTAATGGCCTGTGCCACATTCAAAGTTAGCACAAATCAAATCAACACAATTGTGATAGCATTCTTACAATGTCTCGCTTGAGACATCTAGGGTCACAAACATCTAGAGTGACTTAAACCACATGGATTCCACTATAACTAGTTAGGTGGATTATGATATTCAACTTGTGGTATATTTTCTCAAAATTATTCTTAACAAAGCTATCAAAAATTGGAATTTTACTATACTCTTTGAAAACACCAATGTGAACCCCAAAGTCCTTGTATATTAGATCAAGTGAGTAACTCATTCAAATTAGTCATTTCAAACACATAGAAGTTAAGGGTCTTTACTATAAATATTGATCCTTCCAACTTATTGGGATGTAATGATAGCTAAAATTGAAGTTTTTTCCTAGAGAACTAAAAACTCTATTCCCATCATGAAAATAGATCTTGAGGCAAATCATAAGGTTAGCCATGCATTGGACTTTAGAAACATAAAAAATAGAAGGTCAATAGTGCTATTTTATTATAAGGCCCAATCATGCTAGACCATGTGAATCTCAAAATGAAAGAAACTAACAAAATCCTAGATTATAGCCTCTCCCATTTCATGGGGAGGATTTGGACAAAAGAGGGATGTTTTAACTTGGCTAGATTTAGAAAAGAGGTCGAGATTGCTTTAATGCTCCCTTTTGTCTTATGGGTAGAACATCATATAGGTCTTTAAGTCTAAGCAACACTTTGACAATTATTATTGAGTTAATACTCTTTCATGTCACATGATGACTCATTTTCATCTTTATCTCTTACTTGGTCATCTAAACTATAACTCGATGTGAAATGAAATCAATGTTGATGACCAATGTTATAAGTGTTTCAAGTTGCTGGATTGTGTACTACTATTACATGATTTTTGTGTCTGTAGACACAACATTTACTAAAGTCTTGCCACATTAGTAAACTTTTTGTGACTAACTAACTTGCCTACAATTTTACTTTACTTATGGGTGTTTTTTGTACACACAAATACATGTGTACATATGTACATGTGTGTGTGCACATATAATTTAAAAAGTACAAATGCAACTCTAGAGACCTTCAAATTTACATTGGAGTGAGCCTAGTTTTCACTATTTTACAAATATAATCTAGTAGAATATGGTAAGATCTTAGATGTCCTCCCCTTGGATAATGGATGCCTAAGATAAAGTCAAAACTCCATAAAACTTTTATAATAATTTTCAACACCTCATTAGACGTCCAACTTGCTTCCTTTAGCATCAAGCCTACTTCTTTTGATTAGCTAACTGTCATCAACTCCTTTGACTTCATTAGCTTTGATTTTGTAGCCTTCTCCATTTGGGCTTAGGGGGAATTTCACTTGGCATTGAAACTCTTTTGAAGTTTCTAGCATTTGTCTCCTCTCGGGTTGAGTTCTTGGAGTTTATCTCTTTGAGTTGGTCGTTCACTATAATTGCCTCATCAAAGACCCTAGCTAGCGCGTCTCACTGCAAGCTTGAATTGCCTACAAAGGCCTTGTAGAGTTCCTCACTGTGTATCCCATTGATGAAAATTGTGGAGACTGCTATTTCGATGGGTCGCTCATCAGTTGTTGGGATCCTCTTGAAGAGACTCTGCACGTGGGTGACATAGTCTCTTATGTCCTCCTTGTCTTTCTACTTCATCAGCCACACTAGAAGATTATTAGAGTACCCAGGCTCAGAGAATCTCTTAATGAAGAGACCCTTTAAGGTTGCTAAAGTCAGTTCACTCAGCAGCGTCTAGACTCGTGTACTAGGTCCTACCATTATCTCCTAAGCATAGACCAAAAGCTTGTGAGTGTAGAGTAAGATCGGTGAAGACTTGCTCAAACTAATCTACGAAACTATATGGTTCATCATTTAGCTAGTACTTGTCTAATTGCTTAGCCATGATAGGGATTCTTGATTGGCTCTTAAAGCCCTAGTTAACTCCTAATTCTGCAACAAGCAGCGAGGTTGCCATTGCAACGTTGTCTAGTAGTCGCTTCATAAGAAGCTCTCTCAACATGAGATCTCCTTCCAACACTCTTTTCCTTTCTGTGTCAGGTCCTGTCCTATTTCGGCTTGCTAGGGCTAACACTTGCTTAATCTTGCGCATTTCTATGTTATGTCGCAAGCTTTTGGCTTGTTGTTCCTGATTGTAGGTCACTATGCCTTGCAAAGCATCCCACGGTAGTCTCCTCTCCTCTTCAAGGTCCGCTATGATATCCTCGAACGTCCTACCATGGTGGTCTGCCCAGGTCTATAAGTTGTAATTGGTGACTATCTGTTGGATTTCTGTGTTGGGAAACTGCCTAGGTCAAGCTCTTCGCCATGTCTATGTTGCCTAGTGCTTGACTCTGCCATATTCGCAGTCTCATGCTCCACCAGGTTGTCGACGAGGTTGATCAAGTCGGGTAGATCTACTTGTTAACCCTCAAATGAACAAGGTGGAAAAGCTAGAAAATCTAAAGCAGAAGACAAGGCCAAGGCAAAAGTGAAACAGGAGACGAATGCGTGCCAAGAAGAATTTGGAAACATAATAAGTGCAGAAAATTCCTAAATCAAGGAGAAAGACGCACGAGAAAAAGCGCAAGTCAATACTTTTGTAAAAAAGGTAGAGGGCGCACCATGATTTATTTTAAGAGTGTCAGGCTCTCACCCGTGCAATTTCTAAAGGTAGATGTGCAATAGAAAGATAGGATGACAATAGGAAAAAGGGCCTATGGCCAGCCATGTAAAAAAGGGGATAAGGGGATGACCGCCCAAAAGGGATTTAGGGTTTTGTATATAAAGTTGAAAAGTGAATGATAATCTCATTCTTGTGTGTGGCCAAAAGTGGCTCTCCTCTTCTTCTTCTTCTTCTTCTTCTTATTCTTCTTCTTGCTTTCTTGAGCTTGTGCTTGAGAGAGGGAGTGTGAGAGTGTGAGGGTGAGGGACTAGGGTGGAGAAGCTCTTCGTCTTCTCCTCTCTTTTCTTGCTCGAGGCAATGGAGCTTGGAGTGTGGAGCTTGAGGATGGAGCTTGTTTGAAGCTTGCACTTGGATTGTGGAGCCACGAGAGTGCTCGGGAGAGGAGGTAACTCGATCGGGCATGGAGGTAAGCTCACTACACCCGTAGAGATGGATGGCACGTCGGCTATGTGAGAGGTAGCCATTAGTGCTCGGCTTGGAACGCTTGAAGCAATAAGCGGTCTGTGGGTCTTGGCGGTTGATTGCCTCTACACCACTCCTCCAATGGTGTCGGTCCTTGCAGTGTTTGACTCCCAGGCTTAGTCCTATACGTGGGGTTCTTGATTATCCGACTATGTTTTAGGGTCTTCTCCTACTAGTGGGTTTGTTCTTATTATTAGGTCTAAGTGAGTTCTTTATTATTTACAAACAGTCCTCAATTAAACTCATTGTGTGTGTGTGTGTGTGTGTGTGTGTGTGTGTGTGTGTGTGTGTGTGCGCTCTTTTATATGCACCATGCAAATTCAGGCTTTCAGACTTTCTTAAGTGCACTTCAAGTGTTGAAAAACAATGTGGGTGCGAATACACAATGACAATTGCATCTCTTGCACTCTCATCTCAATTCTTGGCCTAATGGGGCTTTAAACTTGATTCTTGGCCATCTCCTTTGGTCTCTAGGGTCTATGCTGTGTCACTCAGGATTGCTCACGGTCAAATGGGGTCTGGTAGTTAGCCTATGGCTCTAAGTGTGTCAAATATGTTGATATCAGTGTCAGAACTATGCCTAGTCATGTGGTTGTGATTTCTAGGGTTAAATTTGCCTATAAGGCTTTCAGTGAATTCCCTTCTTGTGGGTTGTATTCTCAATCATTCCGGACACACTAATTTTGTCAATTTTGATGTGTCAAAATCTAGTATGATTCTACAGTGTTTTATTTTAGGAATTGGATGTCCGATTTTTGACAGGTATCCAATTCTAACAGGTTTGATTTTCATGTCTAATTCTAGGCCGTCTGATTATGGGAATCAGACAAGGTGTGTCTGATTGGACGGTCTGAGTCAGAGTGGTCCGATTTCGATTGTAGGCATCTGAGCGTCCAGGGCATCCTGGTCCGATTTCATCCGATTAGATGCCTTGGATTCGTTCGATTGGACATCCGATTCTGGGAATCAGATGCCTGCGGATTGCATCCAATTCCATTGATATGTAAACCATGAGAACAAAAATCACTTCGTGCCACCGATTTCTGGTCACACGCGCTAGCAAGATTCACCAGGATTATCAAAGCTTAAATGCACAAAAAGGTTTTTACACACTTAATCCAAGCGATAAACCCTTGTGGCCTTCGATCGATCCACTGGAAACACCAACTCTTGCATAAGCTCTCAAGCTCTCTTTCTCTCTCTCTACTGCAGAACCTGAAATTGAGGTCTCCCCTTGCCTCCCAGGGTCTTACACCCTTGCTGGACTCAACCTTAACCTACTTGATCACTCCCCATGCAATTTTAACACCTCCAAACACTCTTTTTTCCATTCTTCTCCATGCCTTGTTGGGCATGTTCAACAGTAGAAACCCTAAAGCTCTTTCCTTTAATTTCTTGGTCCTAAACTACTCCAAATGCAACAAAAATAAGAAACTGAAAACTGAAATGCTTCCTCCTACTTGCATAATCATCAAAAAACCAAAATACTTACTTGTTTCCAAGATTAAAAACCCAAAACTTTCTACCTATCTCAAGCTCCAGTTCATGGATGAAACCCTTACTTCGTTGCTCGATTTGAGGCATGCAAGTGCTCAAGCTTAAATCCGTTGGTACTGGCCAACGGAACCAAAATGTAGAGGGAGCTCACGCTCAACCGCCAAGACCCATGGACCACTTATTATTTCAAGTGCTTCAACAAGTGAGTACAAATGGCTATTTCTCACCTAGCCGATATGCTTTTGATCCTACAAGTGTAGTGAGCTCACCTTGATGCTCCATGGAGTAGCCTCCTTCCTCAATCCCTCTGATAGTTTCATGATTTGAGATGCAAGCATCCTCAATCCTCCACCTTGCTCCATCCTCCATAGCCACGCACGCGAGAGGAGAGAAGAAAATAAGAGAAGAAGAGAGGAGAAGATGGAGAGCTTCTCCACCATGGTCCCTCACCCTCACTCCCTCACCCTCTCACACTCCCTCTCTCAAGCACAAGCACAAGCAAACAAGAAGAAGAGAAGACAAGAGGAGAAGAAGAGACCACTTTAGCCACACACCAAAGAATGAGCTCCTCATTCACTTTTCAACTTTATATACAAAACCCTAAATCCCTTTTGGGCAGTCATCCCCTTATCCCCTTTTTTGCATGGCCAGTTGTGGCCTAGGCCCTCTTTCCCTTTTGTTCTCCTATCTTCCTAACTTCCTTCCTACAGCCCATCTACCTTTACAATTTGCACAAGAGGGAGCCTGGAGCTCTTTTACAAAAAGTTTTAGGGGTGTCTTGAATTTAAAAATGCACTTTTTCCTTTTGACTTAGCTTTTGAGGCTGCCCTTGCACTTTCGATTGTTTCCCTTCTTGCTTCTTCCATTGTGTCCGATTTCCTTCTGGACCACCTCTTCTAGGTCCCGACTTGCACTTTTTCACTTTTTCCGTTTTCTTCTTGTGTTGAGATTAACAAGCTTCCTCTTATTTCCCTTTCCAACTCCAACATCCTATTCTTCACCTATATAGTTTCTTCTCTATCTTGTTGCAACTTATTGATCTAGTCTTCTTGTTGCTTCACCTTCTCTTCTGGTTGAGCCATGGTGACCATGGCCTCCTTTGTTGAGAATAGCAAATGATGCTTGCCCATAGAGGCTAGATGTATCCCTTGAAGAGGCTAGAAGTTAGAAAAATTATGTATGCTCTAGGAATAAATGTTCAGAATCCCATATGCACAGTGAGGAGAGTGGTACTATCCAAAAAGCTATAAAGGCATGTACTTGGTTGACACTCATTACAAGAGAATGGTACTGTTAGTTTGAGTCATTGTCAATGTCATTGTCCATCTTACACAAGAATGTGTTTATGAGTCCAAGCTTCCATCTTGGAACCTAATTCACTTATGTAACAGTTAGTCTATCTAAGTCTATGTCATCATGAGTTGTGTATTCATCTTCCATCCTCCATAGCTCCTGCCATGCTCTAGATCTGTCTTTGTCAACATGGTATATGAGCTTAGCTGAGCATGGTATAGCTCCATACACTAATTCTCTAGCATCTCTTCACCTTTGATCAACTCATTCTAGCTCAATGTGAGTGTATGACCCCCATTCTTCACTTCTTCTCACTGCCCTGCTTGGCAGCCATAGCCACCCTGCACCTACCATGCCTTAAGCTCTTAGATCTCTTCAACCAGAAAATATCTTAACAATCTTCCTTCTAGAGATCTCTACTGCTACTCCTGGAGCTCCTCTCTATCACCTCAAAGCTCAACATTAGGTCATCTATAGCTCAGCATTGTCGACTTTGTAAACTTCTGTTCTATGTATTCTCCATAGCCAAATAGGACCTGCAGCCATTTGAGCTTCTGGATCTCACAATAGAGGCCATATCTCATTAATATTTCTTCTGAGGAGTTGTTCAACAACTCAAGGCACAACTTTTTACCACTTTACAGATCAACACTGGCCACTCTATGAACCGATATTGACAAAATTCGTGATTGCTATAATTTTTGCATGTGTCTAAATTCGTACAGCTCAATCTCTGCCTGCATGCTGCGATTTCTCCTCTAAGCATAGGGCATGTGAAGGGTGGCTTCTAAGCTTCCTCTCCATCAAATATTTGACTGTATCATCCATTGTAGCCACTATACCATCCAAAAAATCAATTGCATATGCTTCAAAACCCTAATAAACACCATAGCCATTAACATTCAAGCTTCTTTCTTCACTCCATTCTCAAATCCATTTGATAAAGACAAGTACTGTTACTCAGATTTGCTACTAAACTCAAGTCATTTATGAGCAAGGAGGGGACTCAACTTGAAGGACAAGACAAGCATCAAGAATCATCATCAAGCTCAAGTCCAGACATAGTATCTCTTGATACTACACAGTGTGTCTTCACACTACCTTGCACTTGTGTTCTTGACACAAAATCTTTTAACTCTTCTGCTGTAAAATCAAAGATTTGAGGCTAATTTTTAATAATGAGAATGCAGAGCATGAAGGTTTTTCTCATGAAGAGTAGCATTACTCTTGCTGCTCATTTCAACTACATAAAAGACTTCTTTATTCTACTTGCAAGGATGGTTGGATTTATTTGTTTTGAAGAGCAATCAATGGATTTATTTGAAGATTTTTAAGACATTACAGCTATCTTGGACATCATGATACATTTGCTTGAGAGGGACAAGAAGATCAAAGTCAAAGTCAAAGAAGCTACAAGCAAAGTAAAGAGTGACAAAGCAAGCAAAATGAAGGACAAGATGTTGTATGATCTCAGAGAAAATCCAATGTAATGTCAAGCCATGAGTCAAAGCCATATGAAATCCCAAAAGCTATGTATCCCAAGATCTATGTAATAGTTCAACAAGTCATGTCAAGTCACATCAATGTACCCATCTCAAACTCATTGAGAAAGAAGACCAAAAGGAGTCCAAGAAGACCAAAGACACCCATAAGATCGAGAAAAGCAAAGAATGCCAAAGAAGCATGAAGAAGAAAAATAAATTTCCGCTGCTGACAACAAAGAATTTTTCCCATAGTGGATCTCTATTTCTTGTAGTGGATCTTGTTTCCCATTGTGGATCTTGTTTTGCCATAGTGGATCTTTATTTCCTGTAGTGGATCTTGTTTCCCATAGTGGATGTAAAAGCCCTAACCAAATATGTAAAGTTTCAAGGCTTAACTTGACTAGGATGCCAAAGAACTAGTCTCCCGGGCCATGCCATCATGTAGGGGGGGGCAAAAGCCAGCAAGGGTAGAGGCTCATCATTTGGGGGGGTGTTCACAATAGCAAATGATGCTTGCCCATAGAGGCTAGAAGATAGACAAATGATGTATGCTCTAGGAAGAGATGTTCAAAATCCCATATGCACAGTGAGGAGAGTGGTACTATCCAAAAAGCTATAAAGGCATGTACTTGGTTGACACTCATTACAAGAGAATGGTACTATTAGTTTGAGTCATTGTCAGGTACTATTAGTTTGAGTCATTGTCAGGTCAGTGTCATTCCATCTTACACAAGAATGTGTTTATGAGTCCAAGATTCAAAATCCCATATGCACAGTGAGGAGAGTGGTACTATCCAAAAAGCTATAAAGGCATGTACTTGGTTGACACTCATTACAAGAGAAGATAGACAAATGATGTATTCTCTAGGAAGAGATGTTCAAAATCCCATATGCACAGTGAGGAGAGTGGTACTATCCAAAAAGCTATAAAGGCATGTACTTGGTTGACACTCATTACAAGAGAATGGTACTATTAGTTTGAGTCATTGTCAAGTCAGTGTCATTCCATCTTACACAAGAATGTGTTTATGAGTCCAAGCTTCAAAATCCCATATGCACAGTGAGGAGAGTGGTACTATCCAAAAAGCTATAAAGGCATGTACTTGGTTGACACTCATTACAAGAGAATGGTAATGTTAGTTTGAGTCATTGTCAAGTCAGTGTCATTCCATCTTACACAAGAATTTGTTTATGAGTCCAAGCTTCGTGCTTGTTCACTTGTGTAATAGTTAGTCTATCTAAGTCTATGTCATCGTGAGTTGTGTATTCATCTTCTATCCTCCATAGCTCCTGCCATGCTCTAGATCCGTGTTTGTCAACATCCTTATGTTGTGCTTTCCATTATTCCATGCTCTCGTTCTCTTGTGTGTACTATTGCAGTAATCCTTTGTACTTGTTATTGTCTACTCCACTCTTTGCTAGTGAAGTTATCTACATCCTTCGGTTGTAAACGTCCCTTGTGTATTGCCATGCATGGTGACATATGCCTCTTTCTCTTTTTCTATTGCTACCACAACATGTTTCCTCTCCTCTTTCTTGTGTTCCCTTTGCTCTTCTAGGGTCTTTAGTAAATCATCAAAGTCCTGTCCATGCCCTTGTGTGATGAGTGGCATGCAAGATGATGTTTCTTCTAGACCCTTGGGATCTTCTTACCCCTCCTCTCTGATACTGCTTCCTTGATAGATAGTCTCTTTGATCCAGTGACTAATGGTTTTTTTGGTCTGCTTCTAGAGACCCACGAATATATTGCATCCAACCCCACTATGCTATTAGTATACTACCAAAAGCCACCATGGCAACTCTTCCTATAGATTTTGCTCTAATCGATTTTCAACTTCTCCCAATGACTTCCTCAAACTCCATAGCCTCCATAAGTACTTTGGGTGATGCATGTATTGTGTTTCTTGTGTATGCATTTAGGTCGACATCCTTCAAGTGCCTTGTAACCAAGTCTTCAAGCGAATCTTGTTCATTGCAACATTGTGGCAAGCAGTGGAGAAGAACATGTATAAACTTGGCCTATATTTGTAAATTAGGATCGGGGATTGTCTCTAGTTTGATGCCGTCATTACCCATTTTCTTTCATAAGGATTGAAAGGGTGTTGTGGTAGGCTTAGAGCTCAATGCACCAATTCTCCTGAGAGAGGAATTTTCACCTTCTATAGCCCCTCTGTTATTTTCACCATGATAGTCCCTCCTCTTTTGTCTACACCATAATTTGTCAAAAACTCAGTATATCTTGGATGGTTAACTCTAGCCCCAAACTTCTCCATGTACTTAGCCAAGGAGCACACTTGCACTAGTTGTTTGGCTTTCTGCTCTTCATCAACAACTTGTCTGAGGTTCTAGATTTTTATGTACCTTAGATCTCCATTTCTCAGGATGTCCACATTCATGTTATATTTTGCTTGCTCTGCATTTGTAAAAGGAATCAATGGCTTCCAATGCCTCTCATGGACAACTTTCTCATCGACTCTTGCCATTTTTTGATGTGTTTGTAAAAAAGAGAATCTATGATGAGAAAGAAATTTGAAATTACATAAGCTTTCACATTTCATTCATTCAAAATTTAATTACTACTTTATTCCATGCAAAAATTACAGATTATGAAAGAATTTGAATTTGAGCAAATGATTGAGTCCCTTCCCTCCTTGAAAGTTTAGTAATGCTTCCTAGCATGTGGGGGTGGAGTGGCATAGGAGGAAATGGCACATGGGTCAACTATGCTTATTATAAAATGACAGAAAAACTGAAACAAAAAAATCGTAAACAAACTTTTCACAAACTGAAAATTTGCAGATATACATAAGAATGTAGGCTAATGAGATGTTGTAGGATCCTTCTGCAAAAGCCAATCATAAAAATTAGGATTGTATTCCATGGTAGCATAGTAATCCATGTCACTTGGTTTGATGCCCACATGGGTGATATAGCTGAGAACACATGTGAGGAAATCATCTGTGCTTAGGTGGCTGGTAGTGAGTAGTTCCTCCTCACATACTAGTCTATCCAAATACAGATGTAGTAGCACATGGTCCTCGAGGTGAGTTTTCCTTGTGATGACGAGCACTCGAAAGGAAGTGGGTGCAATATAAGTGGGGTCATACACAGTGGTTTTGATGGCTCGACGTTGTTCAACGTTGATCATTATATAACAAGCAAGTCCCTTCCACTACACCCAAAGAGTGAACCACTTTTGAAAAAATGGATATTTTGATTTGGCTAGTTTCTCCAAGTCTACTATTTTTGTTTTTGAGGCCCATACGCAGCTACCCTTGAAATATGTTATTAAGCGGCCGTGTATGGCTTGTTCCTTGCTACCTTACGTAGCAATGAGTTCTTCGACAATAGAGGCATGCTTGGTGAATATGAATTTGTACTCTTTCCAAGAGAAAGGAAGGCCTCTAACTACCATTGCAATGTCTTCATTTAACAGACTTGGATCTAGGCGGTCATAGCTGCAAGTGAACATGGTGAACATATTATCAAGATGGTGGATGCTATCCAGTATATTGTCACCCCTATCTACAGCCATGTTTGCAGCTAGTTCTAATATCAAACGTCTCATGTATGTAGACAACAATTTTGTAGGTGGTTCTAGTTTAACATGACTTATCAATGATATACTTATACATGACCTCACTAAAGGATTTGTTAATTATCATCCAGCTTTACTACATGCCCTGATGAGGTGGTGGTTATCATATTAGTTGAATATCGTCCTGAGGTGTAATTGGACTTGAAGTGGAAATGATGATGTGTTTCTATGAGTTTGAGAAGGTATTTTCTCCAAAACATGATGTGCTTGCTGACTGTTGGGGTAGCTAGAGTTGATGTTGTTGTGAGGGTCATGGGCTTCTAGTGTTTAGGCTTCACTTGCGAGCAGATAGTGGTAGTTGGTGGTTTAGAGATCTTTCAGCACCCTCGATTGCGATGGCATAGAAGCATTCTAGTTGGGTGCTTGATTAGGTGTATGCCTGAATTGCTAATAGCTGCTAGAGGGAAGAATAGTGGTTAGTTTAACATTAGTGTCACTAGTAGTGTGAGAATGAACTAGCTTACCTTTTATGATTTGTGTCAATGTGGTAGTGGTTATTGTGGGATTTTTTGGAAGCCATACCCAACAACTGCATTCGTAAAACCCTGATGTGTGCAATAAGGCCTTGGGGGACCCATTGTAGTTTTGCATGTGTTTGTTTGCTATAGCATTGTAACGTGCCCGCCGCTATCCAAGCACGTTTTAGTGGTCCATTGAGAAACGAGTCCAAGTGTCATTGCGTGGCACTCACATGGAATTTTTCAAGGTTTGTCGCCTAGGGTTTCCCGAGTCCGCCTCGCAACGGAACGTTCATGGCTGAACCCATTACGATCGACTTGAAATCTAGGTTCCTAGGGGTCAAGGTCTCATGACAGCATTCTAGCATTGGGTTTTGGACATCCTACTTTATGGAGAGATATCCAATTCGAAGGAGATCCATGCCACACTTGGTTCAAAGAGAATGGAAAATGAGAGGGATGCACCACTCAACCTCTTTGCCCGTAGGGCATAGTCCCATTCCGGTCCCCTAAGATGGCATGAATCGGGTTCGAACTTAACAGTACCTAAGGCTCGAGATAGTAAAACCTTGTGAGAAGCCTCCCAATTCTCTAGGACCACCCTGCCGTAGGACGGACCCATCGGGGGTTCCACCCACCCGCTTCCCTCAATAGGCATTCTCTAGTTATCTAATTAAGTCATGTCACATTTATGAGTGAAATTTAAAATCAGCTTCATTAATTAAGTCGTTTAGGGAACAAGGTTTGTTCACGTAATTTGTAGCACTGACACGAATACAGATCAAGCAATCCTTTGACAAACAAGTTCAAACAATTTCGTTAACTTATCTTGACGTTAATCTTTGTCTCATGTCCATACAGGAGGATTTATGTATCCCTTCTGTCCACAGAAGTACCCCTTCTGCTTTGCAGAAGTAACTGGTCCAAATCACATGGCACCATAAATTCTATCCAGTATCTAGAATAGGATCTTCCAATCCCCTAGACGTTGGGCTCACGGCAATCTACAACTCTGTCATGGACTTGGCAAGGGGTATCCAGAGCTCCACTGACCCCAAGCGATCTAGCAGTGAGAGACACAATTTCTGTGGATGGCCTTTTCACCACTCGACCTTCGGCCCATGAATCAAGTAGCGCCCTCTCGGGTGGAAACGCAGCCTAACCTTGGATATGATCCACCCACGCAAAATATCCTTCCTTAATCAATCCAATTAAGAAACAAGCACAATCAAGGCAAATAGCCTAATGTCATATTCCAAGAGAACATTCCTTTATTCCCCATAGCAACTTGTCATTTCTGACCCCTGCCATGTATTTACCATCAAACACAAACACTTGGAATAATCATCCAAATCACATCCCAACAATCAGTTTACTGCAAAAGCATTTAGGACATTGTTTGATCAATCAACAAAAACAATGGTATCCTTTTCCAAACATTGCATGAATAGTTGCGATAACCTTTCCATCACATGTTTGCTCTCCCCCTTGGGATCAGGAGCGGTTCTATGTAAAATTTACCTAACAAACCCTTCTTTCAGCTAAGGCATATGTTATGGTTTCAGACTCTGTACAAGACATAAGTTCCATTGATCACTTACATTGATCAATAAGCTAGCCTTCTTCCCAACAAGTACAAAAACATTGGTTTTTTCTTTAACTTAGGGTTTTCTAATCCCTAGAGCTCTCCTCTTACCTTTGAAGCTTGGAATTGTAGTTTGTACCCAGCCCAAATTCTTGAATAGGATTGATAAACATAGTCGCTATTGGATGGATCTCAAGGCATCGTAGTTTTAATCCTAATGATTATCGTTTGTAGTAGCTTTGCATAACTTCAAGATCCCAATGAACTAATAGCTCGTGATATTAGCAAGACTTTAATGCAATATCAATTTGTGTACCATCAATGTATGTTTCATATAATATTTCCCATGCATGCACCATCTATGTGTATAACCCTTAAGTAGTCTTATATGCTCTTTATGCTACATATGATTTTGTCGTGTAGGACTGGGATGCAATGATTGTATTTGGCTACAAGGTTTTGTGCGAACCTCAACGTGCCATATACATAAATCTATGCAAGGTCATCTTTAGTTGCAGAAAGAGTTGCCCCATAATTCCCTATGAGCTCATTAACTATTGAAAAATAATTTTGGGTTACCTATTAAAATGAACTCATGCGCATGCCAAGGAGACATAACCTATGCACCTCAATGAATAGAGGAGATAATAATTAGTATCTGAATATTCGAATATGAATTATCCATACCCAACATTGTATTTGTATTCACATAAATGCCCTGGTCGGTGGCTCCATTGTTGGATGTGGGATTACTGCTGATGTGTGTCTCCCTCCGTTTTGGGGCCATAATTTCGGCCTATAAATCACTCTTTTTCTCTCATCAGAGAGATGGTGTGCTGGGGTGATTCTTCTCGATTATTGTGATGGGGGTTAAACTCACGGGGAGATGAGGATTAGACTCGCAGGGAGATGAGGAGAAGAGCAATGCGTGTGGTCACCAGACTCTCCAAGAACCTTGCCTCTCTCTCTCTCTCTCTCTCTCTCTCTCTCTCTCTCTCTCTCTCTCTCTCTCTCTCTCTCTCTCTCTCTCTCTCTCTCTCTCTCTCTCTCTCTCTCTCTCTCTCTCTCTCTCCCTCTCCCTCTCCCTCTCCCTCTCCCTCTCCCTCTCCCTCTCCCTCTCCCTCTCCCTCTCCCTCTCCCTCTCCCTCTTCTTCTTCTTCTTCTATCTTCTTCTTCTATCTTCTTCTTCTTCTCTTCTTACATCTCTTCTTCCTCTCTCTCTCTCTCTCTCTCTCCCTTCTTCTTCTCCTCCTCCTCCTCTTCTTCTCCCCTCTCATCCATGCCATCTTCTCCCTACTTTCCCGACCACTTGTTCGGTGATGGCAAGGGTGGGGGGAGAATATATATTTTAAAAAATTTCAATTAGTATTAAGGGGGGGTTTTATGGGTTGCACAAGGATGTTACAAGCGCCAATTGTTTTGTTGATCTCTTCAATAGTGGGTTCAAGATTTGGGTGTTTCATGGCCTAAGTTTCGTGGGTCGAAGATCTATTATTGGGAACATACTCGATGTGGGATTTCTAGGAGGTGGCTAGTCTAGTTATCAGTTCCTGCTTGTTCTTTTAAGCTTATTGTAATTCATTTACTATTTGTTTACCCCCCCCCCCCCCCCCCACACTCGAGTTGGTGGCAGATGCAAACATCGGTGGCATCACATGCTGAGTAGGTACCCTTGCTAGAAGCTATTATGATTTCGAGATTTGTTGAGAGCAAGATGGATACATTGGGTCTCGTTGTTAGTATTGCATTGAGTTTGTTTCTTGAAGGTTCAACTCAGCAGTGTTTCCTATCCCACAATTTAGCATTTGGAAGTACATTAAAAATGACGGGGAGGCTTTCAATCTTGACAGTGATCATGACTCTGCACTTTTCTAATAGAAAGTATGGTTTCCCCCTACATGGAATGATTTTGGCCGTGGTAGGGGCTAACTGGGGTTGTTCGATTTTGGTCCAATCATAGTGCATGAGTATATTATTTTGGTCCAATCATAGTGCATGGTAGGGGCTAACTGGGGTTGTTCGATTTTGGTCCAATCATAGTGCATGAGTATATTATTATCAGCCCCCCCCCTTTGTCAATCAATGCATCAAGGACATGATCTTTCTAGCCTGTGATTCAAACAGATCTCCTTATGATTTATCTTATCTTCTTCTACATCTTCCTAGTCATCATCTTAGTTTGAAAAGTATTTCTTACCAATCCATTCCTTATCATTGTATTTTCTTGAAGTTGCTTCTAATCTCCTACTTTGTTGGTAGCACATTTCTTGTGAGTCTTCTTCGTATTCTTTTCCACCATCTCCTACACATCCAAATTCATGAATCTACCTGAATTGCATGAAACTACCTGAGTTGTAGGAATCTACCTAAGCCATAGGAAATTCTATGAATTGCAAGAATTTTCCTGAGTTCATGTCTACCTTGAAATTTTTTGAATCTCTATTTGCTCTAAAATAGCTTGAATGCAAGATATTTTAAAGAAGAGATAACCTAATACCTTCTATTTATAGAAATGAATCATAATGTCTTCCTAGAAAAAAGATCACCTTTCTCTCATCATCTTGAGTTGCCTCTCAACAGATTGCACTCTCTTTTGCTACTTTTATAACTTCTTCTACTGACATTTCAATTTTAAAGAAGAAATCTGAATACTTGAAATTATACAAAAAAGAAAATTCTACATGAAACAACACTTTTACTGCATATGACTTTTTGAATCACTTTATAGACATATTAAACATTTAATTTTTGTGCAACCATTAAATACACATGATAATCATTCTCAGAACACTATTCTATTGAAAAATACAGATCAAATTACTTTCATCACAGTCATTCTTGAATAAATAACTTGACACAAACAACATTAGTTTTCAACACACCAAGATAGAATCGAAGAAACAGACATATGTGACCCAGCATCGATGCTATCTTGAAGATTTTTCTTTACCAAAATCAACCCAAAGGGAATAATCTAAAATACAAAAGTGTCAAAGATTTTTTGCAAAGATGACAAGAATAACCTGAATTGCAGTAGTTTCAGGTATAACTTGAAGTACAAAAGTGTCAGGAGCTGTAGAAATGGTAGGAGTAACCTGAATTGTCAAAGATCTATTAGAGACGACTTGATAAGATAGAAAAATCTAATCAATATAGGATTTTTTAGGCAATACCTACAAAATAGCTTTTCAAGCAACCTGAACTATAGAAATTGCATGAATAACTTGAATATCATAGGCTAAAAACCTACTACTTCATCATTGCAAAAGCTAGGAGGTTGACTGAAAGAAAAGTAGGTCTTTTGCAATCTACAAGCATGTTTTATCATGGGTAAATCTAAGAAGAAGTGAAAGAGATGCAAAGTCTGCTTTGAGCATGGACATACCTCCAAATGATGTCCACATATTTATGAGTCTTGTGAAAGAGGAAAATCCTACAAGTATTTCTACATAGTTGATTTATATGCGTAGTTCAATTGTATCTGTAAGAGGCTTTCTTTAGTAGCAAAGAAATGTGCAGGTTCAAGGATAGATAAAGCATGGGAAAAGTTGGGTTCTTTTGAGGATGTACTTGATGATGCTTATGAGTGGCATGGTGACCATGAAGGCTATAAAGTTAAACCTTGCTCCAGTTTAAAGCATGTTGGGAGGTTGCTTAGAGTAGTTGACAAGATCAAGGAGAAATGTGAAGATGTTCTAGTCACAAATTTGGATTCAAGTTCAAGTGATAATGATGATTGCTAGCCTTTACATGTGGTTTTGCTAAAGATTGAGGCTGAGGGAGTGAGAGAGGATAAGAGCTAAAGCAGCCAAGGATCCTTGAGAACCCCAAACCCAACAAAGGAGCTTACCAACGAGAGAGAGGAGCATCATATACCTTGCATCGATAACTTGAAGGTATTTTCCATATTTTGGTCTCTTGCAAACTATCATAATCAATATCCAATTATTTTTGCTGAAGAAGAAAGAAGTAATGAAGTTATCATCAAGAAGGTTGATCAGTTTGGTGATCAAGAAGATCAATTTTTTGTTCAAGAAGATGATGTTATCATGGATGAAAAGCATGAGGATTATGGTTTTCTTAATGAAGATACTATTATGGATTATTTTCTTGGTCTCTTATTGGATTTGAGAAGGATAATGCAACAAGGAAGTCAAATTTTAGTGAAGAGGCTTTGCAACTACTTGAAATGCCATTACCTATAATGAAAAGTGCATCATTTTTAGATGTAGTTTTTCAAGGTACCTGTATTTCCAATATGCTAAAGTCATTATACTATTTAGCTTGAAGAAATTCAACAAGTTTATACTACTATAAACCTTCAACTTGATTGCATGTATGAGCAATTTTTAGGACAACGAGTTTCAAGATAGCAAATGATTAGTTTTTAGCAATGTTTACGTTTACAACAGCAGCTGGTTAGTCAATTTGGGAAATGGCTTGCTCCCAAAGAAATTTAGTATTGGTCCTTGCATAATTCTTCCTCATTGCTCATGCTTCAACCCACTTCATAAGATAATTGATGGCTGCAATTATGTATTTTTCTTGAGAGTACTGAGCAACATAACTGATGGGTCCAACGAAGTTGATGCCGCATTTTTCAAATGGTTGGCATGCTATTACTGGCATCAACTTTGTTTTGTCCTTTTGTATAGGAACTTTTGTATAATGGCACTCATCACAATGCTTAACAAACTTGATAGCATCATGAAATAGTGTAGGCCACTACAATTGAGACTATAGAACCTTACATGTAGTGGTGTCTCCATTGAAGTGTCCTCTTGCAATTATGCCATGTGCTTTAATGAGCACATTGTGCATCTCATTTTCATAAGTGCATTGTCTCAATAGGTTATCCTTCCCTAATCGGTAAAGCTGACCAACAATCAACTAATAAGGTTGACCTTTTAAAATGAGGTGCCTTAGTCTAGCTTTCTCGATTAGATGATCGAGGCTTCTGCTTTCTAGAATCTGCATTATATAATCTACCCAATAAGACATAAAGTTTGCTTTGTAAAGCTCATTTTCGCTATATGTTTTAAAAAGGTGAGCATTAGGTAGATCATCCATATAACACCTTTCTCAGTAGGTTCTCCAGTGGGTATGCGAGATATATAGTCAGCCATATAATGTTACTTTCCTCTTTGGACTACCACTGAGAAGTCAAATTCCAACAAGAGCAATAACCATCTAGTAATGTGCCTTGTTACGTGAGGTTAATTAACAAGGTAAAGCAATGCTTGATGATCAACAAAGAAGATGAATGGTGTGGCCAAAAGATAAGGCCTAAACTTTTTAACGGCAAACACCATTGTTAACCCTTCTCGCTTTGTTATCGAATAGTTCATCTCTACGTTAGCGAGTTTCCTACTTGCAAAACTCACTGGAAAATCCATGTTATGTTCACCAAGTTGGCACAACATTGCTCCCATGGCAAATTTTGAAGCATCATTGTGCACATAACATGGAAAGTGATGGACCAATCTAGGGCTCTCAAAATAGGTGCTGATGTTGGAGCCTCTTTAAGCTATTCATAATCTTGTTGGCAATCCTCCATCTACTCGAACACAATCAACATTTTGTACAGTGGCCAAGCAATTAATGGTTAACTCAACACAAACCATTGATAATATTTGGTATGACCTAGGAAAACCTAAACTCCCATATAGTTGGTCGAAGGTGGAAGATCAACAATTACCTTGACTTTTGAGAAGTCAGTGGCAATTCCATTCATTGACACAACATGCTCCAATATACAACCGTGTTTCACCCAAAACTAGCACTTCAAGGGGCTCAATGAGAGACCATATTGTCTACACTATTCAAAGACTATACAGAGCTTCCCCATGCGTTCTTCCCAATTGGTGTGAACACTCAAGTCATCAACAAATACTTCCAACCACTTCCCGAGCATGTATTTCAAGATCGCACACATGAGGCATTGAAAGGTAGCTTGGGCATTGGTTAGCCCAAAGGGCATGACTATATAAGCAAACACCCCAAATTTGATAGTGAATGTTGTTTTATGCATGTCATCCGCATGGACTTGCACTTGGTTGTATCCTAAAAACCCATCCAATATGTTATATGCTTCCTTCCCTACCACTCTCTTGAGCATTTGCTCAATGTAAGGCAAAAGATAGTTATCTCTCTTAGTAGTTGCATTGACTTTTTGTAGTTTATGCATATTCGATTATTTCTATTCTTTTTTAGTACAATCACAATGGGTGATACCCAGTCCATGTACTCGATCTCATAAATGAATCTTGTGCCCAAAAGTTTATCAATCTCTTCTTTTACAACATAAGCATGCTTCAAATTCATGGCAAAGCTACCTATAGGAGGCTAGAATGCAACAAGTAGAGTGGGAGCTTTGGAGCTATTGTGTGAGGAGCTTAGGAGAGACAAAGTTAAAGCCATGGTAAGAAGATAGGATATTTAGGAGAGATTGGATGAAACTCACGAAGTGAAATTTCTAGTTGCATATGAAGACTAAGTGTAGGAACTCTAAATTCAAATCAATGAAAAGGACTCAGAGCTTCAAGAAAAAGACATTGATCTCTAAGAGAAAGATGAAGCACTCACGGTCAAGGAGGAAGATGTGGAAAATCTATGCAAGCAGCTACTTGATATGAACTAGAAACTAACAAAGACCTCCCTCAAGTTAGCTCAAGAAAAAGCTAAAACATACTTATATGAAAAGCAAACAAAGGAACATCAACTAGCATAGGGCTAGTGGAAGGCTATATATGTAGGATTATAAGAAGCAATCCATGCTAGCTTTATAGAGGCTATTGGCCAAGTGAGAAGTGAACCACAAAGATTATATGAAACAACCCTAAGGAAGCTACCTAATGACCTAGATACATCACTATACAATGAGAGTTAACATAAGGTGCAGTTGGAAGCTTATGGCTTTGTGATAGCCAAGCAACATGAGCAAAGTAGAGACGTGGTGTTTTTTGTCTACACCCCATATATAGATTGTCTTGAGAAACTCAAGGCTAAGCTAGGGTTGATCTCAAGTACCTTGGAGAGTATGGAGTAGATCAAGGAGATCAATCTAATGAATGCAAAATTAACTAAAGAAGTCCCAATTTTCCACTCGATGAAGAAGGAATATGATGAGTATGAATTGAAGGCTGCAGATCCCATACCATCCAACACACCCTTGTCAACCTCTCCCATCAACCTAGAGCCATCCACAATCATGACACCCCCTGGTGACATGCCAAAGCTACCAAAATTTGATACAAGGGAGTCAAAAGAGCACTCTAGTGTAGAAGAAGAGGAAGACCCAAAATAAAAGGAGGTATACACAACTATGATATAAACCTTGAGAGCTCAATCCATAGAAGGTAATAGAGCATTACATTCCCCTTGAGCTCCTACCACAAGAAGAGAAAGAGAATCCAAAAGAACTTGTGTAGAGATACCAGGAAAAGCAAGACTCTAGCACTACTATAGTGTTTGATTTTAAAGTCAATGGAGAAAGCAGGTTCAAAATATGATTTTCCTCATATACAATACAACTACTCATATGAACGATCGAAAACATCGCAATGAAGTGGCTAGATCTCTTTGATAGCATAGTCTATTGAAAATCCTACAAAGCATAAGGAAGCAGAGGTAGATACCTAAAATTGAGCTCGCATGTCTAATCACCTAACCATCCTACATTAACTTGATAAAAATATGAGAGTACATGCAATTGATGTGTTTCAAAATCTATTAATAGGACTCTATTAGAAAAAGTGCCACTTACTTGAGTCAAGTTTTATTGACCTTGATTGTGGTCATATCTACTTTGACAGAGATTGCTTGTAGGGTGTGGGGTTTTTTTAAAAAATAAAATAAGTACATAAAAAATAAAAATATATCTGATCTACACACAATCATTGAAAACATTCAATTTATGCACATGTTTACAACTATGAATTCATGTCACTTCAAGTCAATTGTAGAACTAGGATTGTACTCTAGTGCAGCACAAGCATCAAGGAGTTGTAGGAACTTTACTAGGAAGAATAAGTGTTGTGCAACCTCAAGTAGTAATGTTCCTTGTCCTCGTCTACTAGGAATATGCAATTCCTCTTGCATTAGAATTTTGTCAAGCATGAGATAGTCTAGGATAGGTGAGATAGTCTAGGATAGGTCCTGTTAAGGCCATACCATGGACAATAGCTAGTATGTGGTGAACGGAAGTAGGGACTACATAGGTCGAGTCTCTTTGAGACTACCATGTGCCTCATCATTCCTCCAAGATAGTCATTAGCTAGCCTCTAAGTAATCTCAAATGCATCATGCTCACAAATGTCTTCATTAAATGTAACTGCTAAGTGATGTTCTTCGACTTCCTTATCTAAGGTGTGCCATTGAAGATTGTCTAGAAGCCCATCATAGTGCTCCCCAATGTGTTCTTGCTCCTCCCATGTCAACAAATTTCCTACATATTCCTCATATTCTTTAGGCAACATGTCCATGCCGATGTGGACATAGATGCATGCAAAAAACTTCAACCTAGCATCCAATTCTATGAGATATTCAGTGGTATTCCTATTTTTTAGGTGAGCTTACTCTACTACCATTTGGTGCGTCGGTTCCTAGGGGGATTTGGAATCTCATGATTGCTATCTTAGCTTATCTCAAAATCGGTGTTGAATTCGCAACCTTCACTAGAAGAGAGAGTCTCACCAGGCAGTTGGAGCTCGGTTTGCTGTTCCAATTTCATATGATGTTGTGGATGCAGGTTGGGTCAATCCTACTTACTCCTAATCAACCACATCAAGATGCTCCAACCAAGTCCAATCACAATTCACCTCGATGACCCCCTTTTCTATCCTAAAAGCATTAATGTCCTTGGACTTAGAGTCCATCATTATCTATTCTATTGTCCGTGCGTCAGTGTCATAATCAATGGTTTTCACTTCTTCATCACTTTCCTCACTTCTTGAGTCACAATCCACATATTCATCATCAAAATCCTCTTGTTTAGAAAGATCGTCCTCTACCAGTTCATCATCTTGCACATTTTTCATCGCCCTTAAGTAGATCCTAACTATATAAGAGATTTAGGTCATGCACTCTAGTCCATTTCCATTTTGTCCCTTCCAAGAGATCTCTACGGCCACACACTAATTTCCTCATAAGATACTCAAGGATCCTATATAGTTCCAATTTATTTGTTGGAATGTGGTATGTCATATTTAATAGTTTGTTACTTGATCTTTGTGCCATCATGCACAGAGGCACCATAGGTAAGATATCACTCTTGGGGGTGCAAAGGCCTTAGCCTCTTTGTTAAAAGCACTTGCCTTTTCCATAGCCCTCTTGTAATCATCCTCGTCATTTGAGAACAATAAGTCAATAGTTGCTAGCATAATCATCCAATCATGCTCATCCTCAAAACAAGGAATGTATTTGTTTAATGGACTGTAGTTGGGCTTGCTCTATGATTCTCCTTTGAGCATGGCAAAAATGGCTTTGAGGTTGATTGGTGATGTCTTCCAAGTGTCCATCTACACTCGAACCGCCTCCTTTCTATTTCCAAACAACATTAGTCCATTACCCCAATCCTTTATCACATGGGCACTTCGCATTCAGGGACTTCCTAATAAGATGTCATAATCCATACCTTTCATCACAATGAAATTCATCACTAAAAACTCAACTCCTACCATCCTAACTAGCCAATTCTTTAATACTACAAACGGGTGAACCTTTGTACCATTATCGAGGATTACATTGAATCTAATAGTTCGATAGGTGGACTTCCCCATGCTTGTAACACTGTGTGGCTAAGAATGCTCACTCTTGCATGTATGTTTACAACACCTATTTGCATCACATCTCCCAATGCCATAATGGGTAACACTGCATGCATCTCAGTCCCTTCCTAGAATGCATTGATATGTAGTGACCTTGTCACATGAGAGGGTGTTACACTTGGAATGTGAGTGTCATTATTTGCTTTCCTTGTTGTTTCCATTCTCTCTTGCCTCTCAACCTATGGAGAGAGCTCACACTCAACCGCTAAGACCCACGGACCACTTATTGTTTCAAGTGTTTCAAGCAAGCTCTAGTGGCTATCTCTCACCTAGCCAACGTGCCTTCAAACCTACGAGTGTAGTGAGCTTACCTTGATGTCGAAATGAGTTGTCTCCTCCCTCTCACACACCGGTAGCTCCACGATCCTAGATGCTAGCTCAAGCATCCTCAAGCCTCATCCATTGAGCTCTATCCACCATACCTGCGCGAGTGTGAGAAAAGAGAATATAAGAGAAGAGAAGAAGAGAAGAAGAGAAGAAGAGAAGAGGAGATGGTGAATAGCTTCACCCTCTTAATCCCTCACTCCCACACACTCACTCCCTCACACTCTCACACTCCCTCTCTCAAGAGCACACACACAAGCAAGGTGAAGAGAAAAAGAGAAGAAGAGAGGACTCTTGTTAGCCACACATGAAAGAATGAGCTTCCATTCACTTTTTGAACTTTATATACAAGCTCTAAAACCCATAAGCCTACACCCATCTATTCTTGTACAAATGGCACAGGAGGGAGCCTCGCACTCTTTTACAAGAGTTTTTTGAGGCGCCTTCCATTTAAAATTGCACCTTTTGCCTTAGCTTAGCTTTAGGGGCCACCTCTGTGCCTTAGCTCTTTATCTGTCCTTTTTCCGCTCTTTGCTTCATATTTACGCCATCTCGAATTGAGGTTCATATTTTTGCCATCTCGAATTGAGGTTAACATCACCCCCCTCCAAGACGCGTGCCAATCCCATGGCACTTCGAGCTCTTTGTTGTGGAAGGGTGGGCTCTGGGCAAGTGGCTAGTGAGGTGATGATAGGGCCACATGTGGACTCCACTGATTGGGAATCTTTGGTAATGATTTGGATGGAGAACCCAACGTATGTCGAGTGGATGATGAGAGCCTCCAAAGTTGGTGGTTTGCAACATCTTGTTGTACTTGAAAGGTGAAGGTGCTCTGCCTAAGGGGAGTGTCTACCTCATCATGTAGTGCTCTACGCTCGTGCTGGTGGAACGGGGATCTAGGTCTAGCCACAGGAAAGACTGGATGATTTTCCCCAATTGAGGACCCCATTTGTGTGAAGGGAGGTGCAGTTGTAGCTTAGGGTGACAAGTCTAACCATAGGTGAGTGTTACCTCCCTAGGTATGTCCTTCCCTTGAGGTGCCCTAAGCGTGAAGTGGAGAGTCAAAAAGGGGTAGGGTTTTAGAAATGGAGCCAGCCGACCGTGGATGTGCCTAGCTTGACGACCCCTAGATGCAGTGAATGTAAGCTATGTGCCGCGAATTGTGTTTGGACGTGCCGTGTGCTCCTTTCATTGTTATTTGTTTGCTGTCTTTGTGTTTGGCCTTCTCTTTTCTTTTTTTTCCTTTTTATTTTCTTTATGCTTGCTAAGTTACATGACTTGGGCAGTAGCTAATTGCTAGTTATCATCATCAAAATGTGGTGGGGAAGGGGATTTAATGGAGTGACTCAAAAATTTATAGCTCTACATGTAACCCTTAAGGTTCAAGCAGACATGGAAAGAGGTGGTGGAGAGAAATGGGTGGTTACAGCGGGTAAATTGGCTATCACTCATATCCTTGAGAATAGCTATGCAGAAGGAAGGTAGAAGGCTGGTAGAAGGCTGTGGCTTGCATCATTGGGTGGGTCATTGCGCAACTATCTATGGTGTTAGGATCAAAAAAGAGTGGGGGGAGACCACGTTCTACCAGGGTGGGATCCTGCTTAAGTAAGATTTTTAATAGCCTAAGGTAGTTGCATGTGGTAATGAAGGTGGGATCACGACAAGAGGAGAAGTCAGCAATGAAGTAGGTCATGGTAGCATCTAGGCTGTCTGAGGTGAAAGTGAGGGCTTATGCTAGGGTAGTAGTACATGGGTTATATATGATCGGGAAGTCATAGCGACCATGGATGTTTGTATCAAAATCTACTCCTACCCTACAAGCATACACCATGAAGGTGGGGTTGTTTCTCTCAGAGGGGAGGGTATTACAAAAAGCCATCCAGGAGGACACATTGTTGTCTCAAATGCATCTCCGCCACATTGGTTGGCACTCATATCCGCTGAGGCACTTCAAAAACCTTATTTTTCCAATAATATGCATCCTCGATGCCCCAGAGGGTGGGATTCTTCTCTCTTTCTTCCAGTCATTGTTGGCCTACTAGTAGCTGGCTTCCAACACCAATCACCTCTTCCACTACTTCAAGGGGAAGGACTCTGTGCAGACCATTGGGGAGGAGGAAGCTGAAGTTAAAAGACTGTTTCTCTTTTTCTTGTCTCTCCCAGACTACAAGTTCTGCATGGAAGCTAGTCGGCAGGACACCTGGGCATGGTGGAAAAGGTACGGACAGCTATGCCATAGGTTTGGCCCTCAATCTATGTCTGGCTTCTTCCACCATTTTATTTCTCTTTTCCCTCAGGGCGATTTTTGTTTCCGTGGATGTGTCTATTGACTGTTGTTGTTCTTCAAAGTGGAGTGAAGGGGGTTGTAGGATCACTTCTTCTTCGAATCTGCCCATATCAAATTGCAGTTTAGCTTCACGCATTTGGCAATCTTCTTGCCGTACCTTCTCTACAAACCCCAATGCATCAATCTTCTAGGGGGTTAGGTCTAACAACAGGTTCTTGCATTGTTTCATCAAGGCTCAACCCAACTGCAACGGGTTGTGGTGGCAAGTGTAACCCTGCTTGCAGAGCTCTGTGTGCTATACTTAGCTTTGTCTTTACCACCTCAAGGGACTCCCCTTCCTCCGTGTGAATGGCATCCATCAGAGTATTCAGGAAAGCTCATTATTGAGTATTGAAGCCCACTTGGGCTACCTCTACTCTACTTTTTGCTAGGACTTTCTCTTTTTCCACGTGAGCCAGGCGACGCGCCAAGGTCTTCACTCTTCATTCATTTTCACATGCCAACTCTTCGACTCTCTTTTTCATCTCCTCCATACTTTCTCCTTGTCTTTGTACTAGGCCCATGAGTCTCTACTCCTTGTCTTCAAATTCCCTGCTCATTCTCTCTGCTCTTTTCTTTCAAGGCTCAACTTTTCAGTCATGGTTTCCATCTCTCTGTGGTGTTGCTCCTCTTCTTGCTTCCTTTCTTCTTCCCTTATAGCAAACACTTCCATGCCTCGTTCGATCCAATCTATTTTTGCTGTCAAATCCTCATGTTGCATGATTAAAAGTTTATATTCTCTTTGCATTTTCACTAGCTCTTGATTTTTATCTTCGAGCTACTGCCGCCAGCTTTCCTCCTTGTCATCTTTGGCCTTTAGTTCCTATTTTAGATCAAAGATCTCCTTTTGTTGCATAGCTATTTGCCTCGTCTTTTCAAGTTGGAAGATTTCCATCAACTCCTTTTTCGCTTCCAACTCAGCCACCACCATCTTTATTTCCTCCTTTGCCTTCTCTAGCTGAGAAAGCAGTTCAGCAACATATTCATCATAGTTTGCTGGTGGTGTCATAGTAGTAGGGATTGGAGTGGTCGAAACTTCCACCTTTTGGTGTTTTGGATCCTGTCTAGACTCGGCATCTATGGCCGGTCTTTTTTCCCCAGTGGCCATAGTCTCCACACTCTTTTCTTGGGCCAATTCCTTATTAATGAAGTACTGCATCTAGGCCACAAAATTGTTTACATTGGCACTGGCCAAGATGCTTGGAGTGAGAGTGATTGCTTTGTTGGTGGGCACCAAGAGGGGCGGGATGGGATGGATGGGAGCCTTACCCTTGCCTTCGATGACCACGGGTGGTATGACTTCGAGTACATGAGTGCTTGAGCCAAGTCCCTCATCCCTAGGTGGACTTAAAGCCCCTAGGTCATCGAGTAACTTTGTTGTTCTATGGACCCGGCAAGTTGCTTCGGCCATGTCTTCCTCGTCCTTTCTCCTCAACTTCGCCTCCTTTTCTGCAACTCTTGTCTCTCTCTCTTCCTCTATTTTCCTTGATTCTTCTGCCAGTTTTTCAGCTTCTTCCTTCTCTTTTTTCTTCCTCTCTTCAGCTTCTTTTTCCGACTCCTTCTTGGCTTTTCTGGCTTCCTCTTTCAACTCCTCTGCCTCTTGCTTTTTCTTCTTCTCCCTCTCTTCAATCTCTCTTAGGGATTCCCTTTTGGCTCTCTTTAGATCTTCTTTTTCCTTCTTCCTACCCTCATCCTATTTCTTCTTCTGAGTGTCGGGGGTAAAGGCGCCTCTGCCTAGCTGCCCGTGTATTACTACAATGACTGTCACCGCCACTGCACACTGCAAGTGACGGGCGCCTGTCACCGTCACTTTATTCTTTATTTTTTTAGTGACACTTTGAATAAAGGAAGGCCCGGTCACACATTGTGACTATTGGAGTTCCCATTTCTAGTCTCTCCCTCTCTTGCTCTTGCTCTCCCGCCATAGCTCTCGAGTCCAACCTTCGATCCATCGCTCCCTTTCAATTGGTATCAGAGCTTTGCTTTCCAACTCTTGAGCTTGGTTCATGGCATTCTCAGCATCCCATCGACTCACTACTTGCATTGGGTCTCCTTCTCGGCAGCCATATCTGACTCCTTCGAGCTCTCGTCACTCCCCGACTTCCCGAGCACCTTCTCGGCATTGTTGGGCACCTTCAGGGCATTACATCAGAGGTATTTGATCATTTTCTTCATGGTTTACTTCAGTTCTCAGGTCTCACAGGTTGTGAACAAGATTGGGGCAGCCACCATTGAAGCTCCCTTGCTTCATATCTCACTTGCCTTTGAACAAGACTTGCTGGAGCTTGTTTGAGGCCTTTCTTGGCTTTAATGGGACCCCTTCGAAGCTTGGCCACCATTTTTTGCAGCCCTAGGACCAGCATTTATAGTTGGCAAAATCACACAGCCCTCCCATATGTGTGTCTTCAGCATTGACAGTCACAACAACAACTCTCCCCCTCCATTGGCACTTGGAAAGGCTCCATTTCGGACATATGAACATGCTTTGATGCTTGATTTTGATGGTTGATGTGTTGGCATAGCATTTGGACTGATTTAACACTATTTTGGGACTATCATAACAGTCCACATGCAATTTATGACAGTGTTACACTGACATTTGATGCTACAGCTTGTTTGGCATTGTCATTTGATGCCCGGTTGGTCCCGTTTGATGCCCGGATGTTAGGGAAATGTATGCATGTTGTTTGGCAACCATTTGGAGCTGATTTTGGTGCTGAAATTCTTAGTTTTGAATAGTAAATCAATGCTGTACACAGTTGGGCTGAAGTCATTTTACTCATGTATACTTATGCCTATGCTTTTCGGGCTATGTTTCCGACATATATGGTAATGTATTGACACTTGGGGCCCGATATAGAGCTTGATTTTTGTTAACCCTCAAACGAACAAAGGTGGAACATCTGGAAAAGCTAAAGCAGAAGACATAGACAAAGGCCAAGGAAAACTTTTGTAAAAGAGTGCAAGCATGGTTTAATTCAAGGAGCGTCGGGCTCTTGCCCGTGCAATTTGTAAATGTAGATGGGAGGTGGAAAGGAAGCTAGGAAGATAGAAGGACAATGGGAAAAAAAGGCCTAGGCTATGGCCGGCCATGTAAAAAAGAGAAAAAGGGGATGACCGCCCAAAAGGGATTTAGGGTTTTGTATATAAAGTTGAAAAGTGAATGAGAAGCTCATTCTTGTGTGTGGCCAAAAGTAGCTCTCCTCTTCTTCTTCTTCTTCTTGTTCTTGCTTGCTTGAGCTTGTGCTTGAGAGAGGGAGTGTGAGAGTGTGAGGGAGTGAGTGTGTGAGGGTGAGGGACCGAGGAGGAGAAGCTCTCCGTCTTCTCTTCTCTTCTCTTCTCTTCTCTTCTCTTCTCTTCTCTTCTCTTGCTCGCGGCAATGGAGCTTGGAGCATGGAGCTTGAGGATGGAGCTTGCTTGAAGCTTGCACTTGGATCATGGAGCTACGGGCGTGCGCGGGAGAGGAGGTAACTCGAACGGCATGAAGGTAAGCTCACTACAACCGTAGATATGGATGGCACGTCGGCTATGTGAGAGGTAGCCATTAGTGCTCGGCTTGGAACGCTTGAAACAATAAGCGGTCCGTGGGTCATGGCGGTTGAGCGAAAGCTCCCACATTTTGGTTCCATTGCCGGAACTAATGGATTCAAGCCTTGAGCGCTTGGCGCTTCGAATTGAGCATCAAAGTAAGGGTTTCCCCGAATCGGTGCTTGAGATAGGTAGGAAGTGAGGGGGTTGAAGATGGTATTTGATCTCCTTGGTAAGTAGGTTTTTTGTTTTGTTTGAGGTTTATGTTGTGAGATGGAGTAGTGTAGGTATTTACTTTGTGATTTGGATGCATTAGAGTAGGAGAAAATAAACAAAAACAAAGAAAATCAGCATTAGGATTTTTGTTGTCAAAATAGGGAAAGAGAGATTGATTTGCTTGCCGATTTGCATTTTGGAGTTTATTGGCTATTCCAGGTATATACAACTCTTCCCCTCCATCCATAGCTTTGATCTGGAGATATGTATGACAGGCCGTGACCTGAATCGTGTGATTCGGGCGATTTATCATCGCGCCGGCAAAAAACGTGCCGTACTTGGCATGTCTGAGTGACGGCGATTCTGGGCCGAGTCGCTCGGACCACTTGACTCGGCCCACCTGATTCGTCCCTCGGCCTGCCTCGGCCCGGCCGACTCGGCCCAAAAATTCATTCGGCCCGTCCGAGCAACCCACTCGGCCAAGACAACTCGGCCCTCGGACATCTAGACTCGGACTTTCCGAATTTGACATTCGGACCAGTCACATTCGGCCCTTCCTACTCGGCCCACGGACGGTCCGAATCGGGCATTCAGCCCCTGTAATTCGGACCTGTTGGGCCGAATTTAGATTTTCTCAAATTTTAACCTAAAGACAGTGAAATTAACCGAGAAACCATACAGAGCCGAAACCATATCATAGATCGATCATTGGGCTGAAACTTAGAGCAAGTAGTTTAAAATTTGGCTATAAACGGTCCTCCAAATTGCGCATAGTGTTTATCGTAACGGCCCTGCGGGCCGGGGGGGACTGCCCCCTCCCCAGACCCCCGCAGAGGGGGCTCTCTCCGCACCTCCCCCAAGTAGGTTGGAGAGAAAATGCGCGCCGTGACAGGTCCTCCAAATCGGACCCTAGTGTAGTAATGGCTCTACACGAGCATGGATTCTCACTTGCAAAAGAGCAAAAAGCCCATACCCAAACAGAGAGAAACAGAGACCCTAGAACATCAATGGGCCAATCTAGCCATCAAGGGCAAAAAGGCCACACCACAAGAACACAAAGACATTGTGTTGATACCATGTCTAGTCAGAGCGAAATGCAACATCGGCAAGCTACAAATGCCAAGATGACTAGACATGACACTCTTGACGAGAGATGTACCTTGAGCAACACTACACAGACAACCCAAGACATTGGTGGAGAATCCACGTCTGGTCATGCAAGTGGGGACTCAAGGGCATCTGTCAGAAGGCTTAAATTTACAAGCTAGGACCCAGAAGATGAAGACATAGTACCACCTGCTTATCTTAGGGTCAAACTCACCGCGAAAAGAGAGCATACTATTGATGCTCTGATTGATGAAGGAGTAGATTTTAACATCTTGACCTATGAATCATGGACCTTACTAGGACAATCAGAGCTCACATCGACTAGTGCAACTCTTAGCCCTTACGGGGGACACCCACAAGCACTCATAGGAAAGTGCAAAATCCTTATGACAATTGAAACTGAAAGCTTGCCTGTCCTATTTCATGTTTCTCCAAATAGTTCTATTTATGGGAAGGAAACCCTCCTAGAAAGACCCTTCAAAAGGGCGACCAAGTGTGAGGCCGACTATGTAGCACAGAGGATACACCTGACACTACCGAGTGTGAGGATAGTCATAACCTTTAGCAAGGGTGACCTCATCAAACCTCGAGGGAAAGGCAAGGAAGGTGCTGATGTAATAGTCAAGCCTACTAACGAGAGCAAGGACTTGTTGGAAAAACTGATACAAGCACAGGTCGAGCACCGAGAACCAGTGAGTGAGGCCATGCTTGAAACAAGAAGGTCAAGAGACAATGCCAAGGACAGGCTTTGGACTTACAAATATCGTAGAAGACCCCAAAAGAAGCCCAAGCCTTATAGACGAAGGCATCGACGAAGAGTCAATACAACGCCGCGATGGATATCCAAAGCGTTGCTACTGGCTCAAGGATATTATGCAGGTAACCGATGGATTTGGGTACCAAAACCCCCTGTTAAATCCCCTTTGTCGACTGAAGGCCAGACCGTATCAAGAGCAAAGAAGCATAGGAGGAGATCTAAACGAAGAACCAAGTCTCAAGTCAAAAACAGTGGAGTGACTGAGCCCCTCATGGTCGAAATCAAGAAACCCAACGAGACTAATTGGAGGGTAGATCCTCAGCCTAGCATGCTTGACAAGCAGACATCAGATGTAATCGTTGAGGATACACAAAAGCCACTAGTGCCCAAGGAACCTTTGATTCCCCAAGAGGATAGCAGGCATCATAGGCACAACATTGCTCATGGCAAGGTTAAATGCTCAACAAAGCAAATAGCAAAATCATATAACAGCCATGAGCAAATCTCCAAGCCAGTGTCAAAGCCACTTAGGAGTCCCAAGTCTCCTACACCCTCTTCCCCTAAACGGACATAGGAAGCACAACACTCGTCAAGTGCGGCTACTCAATCCCAATCTTGACCTACATCAAAGCTTCCAAATGTCCAAGAGGCATGACACGACACCACCCTTAGCTCTCAACCTAAGGATGTGCCTGTGTAATCCACCATGGCTAGATCAGTGCATACTCGATCTACGCAAGTGAATGCTCTAAGGGAAACAAAAGACACGACCACTTCCAATTGCTCTAAGGAATTGACACCGCAATTCACCAATAATAGCAAGTCCATTGAACTAGCTGCTACTACTTCAAATCAGGGATCACAGCAGTCACAGCCCTTGGCCGTGACAAGACCCCTTGCGGAACGTGTCCTTAATAGTTTACCTGTGGAGGAGGTGTCACAACCAACTTCATTAACAACTCCAGCCCTTCCTAAGCACCTAAAGCCTAGGCTTGAGGAGAAACCTCTCAAAGATGTGGTCAAGGAGGTGGCATATCAAACCACTCAACCTGACAAGGCTATTCTGCAGGCCACGACTAGGTCCCATGAGGACACACTAGAGAAGGGAAATGCTGAGGCCCAACCAAGCACATCAGCGGTCGACTTAGCCCAAGGTCCTGAGCCGTTAGAAGCACCTGCGCTAACCAAGAAAAAGAGGAGAAAATAGTGAAAACAACAACAATTGCAAGTGGTTGTGGACCCCAAGAACGTTGAGACCAAGAGCGCTGGAGAGCTGGGGAATAAAGCATCAAGTCCATCCACCATTGAGTCCATTTATGTCTCTCCTAATAGCGGTGAAATCTCAGACACATCTGTGTGCTCTGAAAAATCAAAGCAGCTGTTGCCATCAACAGTTGCTTTCAACACTCAATCCACTAACAATAGAACTCACATCGACCAATCAAGAGTGGATACAACATTGTCACGACGGGATGACGAATTCACACTAGTCATACCCAAGGAGAACCATAACGCAATAACGAAGCCTCAAGAGAAACATGGAAACCCCAAGAGCATGAGCAATCCTAGCGTTGACCAATCTTGCTCAATTAGGCCTGAACCCCCAGCTATGCTAAAGCCTAGACAAACTCCTAGAACCTTGCATGAGATGGCAACCGAGCAAGCCCTTGTTAAACATAGAAGTATCGTAGAATGCTTAGCTGAGTTGCATGCTAAGCTCAAGGTGTTCACACGAGTCTACGTCCTTGCGGACGTGGGCACAATCCCTAAGGAGCAGCTTGGAGATTACTTGCCCTTTCCTTTATCCTGGGAATAGCAAGAACATCTTAACAAGCACTACGGCAGGCTCCTGCATGAACGCATGTGACTCATCTCTGACGAGGAAGCCGACGAACTGCGCTTAACTGTCACGTTCAATGATGTGCATTGCCAACCAAATCTCTTAGAGATAGAGCAACTAAAGCGACTAACAGAGGGCTAAAGTCAATTTGAACAGCGTTGGTGTGAGAACCACGTTGTAATGGCCGAACTAGGGGCTCAAATCATGACAGTCTCTGAGGAGCGATTGGCCAAATGGCGATCTCAAAGAGACCTAACCTATGTGGCACCAACTTCCCTTCGAGTGCTGACTGCCATTCGGGGTACGGACTTGGCTGAACCTAGCCAAGAAAACTCTCTGTTTGATAAGGTTCTCACTGAGGAGGAGTTACATGTTGCCAGTAGACTCGGACAAGGGTCCATGCTGCTCAATGTCGCAAAATATCTATCGGTACTAAGTAAGCTGCCACGAGTGCTGGATGCGTGTGCCACGCTCCAGTACAACCCCGAGTTCTATAATTGGTTCTTATCCTCGTGAAGTGACATGGATTCATAAGTATGTATATAAATAAACACTGATTTTTGTGTCACCGTGTATAAACAATATCCACACAGAAGCAATGATAGTCAAGCACAGGGAGAAGACTTGGATATGACAGGCTAAGCTTCTCAAGTCCTCCTCTCATCACGCATTTAAAAGCCGTGTGACCATCCCCACCTCCAAGTGAAGGGCATGCAACCCACATTACCGCCATAGGAAGCCTTGACCAACAACTCTGATGGTGTAGACAGGGTGTAGTCCCTTTCTATACACCTTCTTCCCTTTCCGGTCTATCCTTCCGAGGAGGAGCCCTGCCTAAATCCATGACCGCCAGCCGATGTAACTCGGCATGAACCAAGATCTGCTAATGGCAGGAGGCTAAATATACATCATGGGGGCCATCCCTCTACAACAAGCACTACATGCCCCACCCCTCCCCTTCTCGTCCTATTCGCTTGATAACCTGCACTATAATCCCTTACATATGAATGGTCTTATCATGTGACAAATCTTAATCCTTGATTCGCATCTTACAGGCCCCCCACGAGGAAAACATGGAGAACCAAGGACAGCTAGCTTGCAAGGACGCTCTCCACAACAGCCGATGGGAACATGCAGCACACGCCCCTCTGCCGGTGCGCTACGTGTCCACTCTTAAAAGGTATGCCAAGAAACGCGGCCCTAAGTGACACAACCCCGGACAAAGGCCGAAGAATCCGCGGGCCAGGGGAGCGAACGCTCAAGGAGGCGCACACAATGTGGCAACACCAGTGGCACAAACCCCCAATGTACGCTCGGGCACCAGATGCTCAAGGGCAGAAAAGGCAACCTGGGACAGGGAAGAATTTAATGAACTGTTTAAAGACATTTTGGAAATGGTCGTGACCCGGGACTACACCATTCATGTCCCGGCCGACATGTTTCCTGCCCAACCTCACAAGAGCCCCGCACTAGCATCGGCCCGGTCGCCTAGCCAACCAGACTCACCCCGCCTAGTACCTATCGACTAAGCCCCTATGCTGTACAGGTATCTTGGCAAGTCATCATGCCATAACTTTTTGTTTTTGATGAGTAAAGGGGCAAGATCCCCACTTGTACACACTTCCTTCACCTACTGTTAATGTATGTGACCTTAAGAAGTAATGGGATAGGCATCATAGCATTCTGAAAAATTATGTCTTAACATGATTGCATTGGTCCGATGTACTTAACGCAAGCGAGCATGTACTCTCACGAAGTGACAAGTTGATGCAGAATGACACAGGTCAATGTCTAGAAGCGTTTAATATCCAAGTCACCGCAAGACCACCAACCCCACAAAGAACCATTATGGAGGAAGTGACAGGAATACCAAGAAACAAAAGCCATGACGGAAACGCCACTGGATGAGAACCCAAGGACACCTCTGCAGAAAAAGCACATATTGCAACTGAGCATGGCCAAAGCATAATCATCGATTACCTCCTCCTTCTTGGCCAAACTCTATGTTCGGGCACAAGCCACGCTCTCAACAAGGGCAAACACCTCTTCATCATCCAGGATTCAATTCACAATATGCTTTGCCCTTGTCCATGCGCAGCTCACTCCAAGTACTACCTCAATTGTTCGATGTCTCACATGTTATGAAGAGGTTTGCAAAATCTCAAGTGTGTCTCTTCATCTCAACAACAGTTCCTCTAGCATCAAGGCTAGTGACATAATCATCTCTGTAATATCAATTCTTCATAGCCTTTGAATCCCAACATTTCTCAATCCAAATGAAAGGCTAACAGCCTCAATGTATCGCATTGATTGTATTCATTTTTCCCACAAAAAAAAGAGAAAAAGAAAGAAAGAAAAAAAGGAAGAAAGAAAGAAAGAAAGAAAGAAAAAAAAAACACACACGATCACAACACCACACCTAGGGGTCCTCAAATTAGGTACGTCCAATGACCTTGGTCGGCTGGCTCCATCCCTAATCCCCTAGCCCTTTGCACATCCCCCACAATTGTTCAGGGCACATTAAGGGCAGGACATACCTAGGGAGCTCGCCTCGCCTATGGGTTAGACTTGTCACCCTGAACCACTTGCACAATTCTTTTGCACTCTATCTCAATGCCATTACAATCAACAGTGGTAAGCAAGGCATGAAAGACAATGGAAAAGTACACCATACTTTTCAAGCACTACAAGTAGCCACTAGCTACCAAAAGCTAAGACATCAAGGAGCTCAGTTACGCTACATTGCCTTGACACCACCATAATAATGTCTCAACCAATCTTCCAGTGTACTCTCCGTCTTCATCGACAAATTTCAAGAGCTTGTGTTGAAAGATGTCAGATATGTGCCTGGCATTAAAAAGAGTTTACTATCTGTTAGCCAGCTTGACTTGCATGGTTACACCACACTGTTTGGTGGTGGTTTGTGGAAAGTATAAAAGAGTTCCATGCTAATTGCAAAAGGAACCAAAAAGGGCACATTGTATTGTTTGCATTGTAAAGCCTTGAATGGCAAGTTTCTTGCAATTGCTGAAATTTGCAGCCACTTGGAGTTATGGCATAAGAGATTAGGCCATATGAGCCAAAAAGGACTTGATGTTCTTACCTCTCTGAAGAGGGTTGATGGAAAAGGCTCTAAACTTGATTTTTGTAATGAGTGTTAGTTTGGAAAGCAAATAAAAAATTCATTTTACTCTGGTGTCTCTCATAAGTCCAATGTCTTGGACTTGGTGCATTCTGACACTGACCCATTGCTATACAAGGAACCAGGCCGACAGTCTTCTAACTAAGTAATATCTAAGTATGCACAAGCACTCACATAATATCTGCACTGAAGTATATACACAGTTTGGGTCCTCAAGTGCAAGACAATACTCTCAGCTTGCTTAGAGTTCAAGAGACCACATGAGAGGTTTTCAATTGCAGGAGTTGAAGACTCCAATGAAAGTGTCGTTCGCTCTTCATCAACACCCAACTCTGAATGCTTATCCCTTACCATCCGACAAGCCCGCAAAGAATCGTCATGTGCAAAATCCCAAACAAACCAACACTTGTGCTGGCCATCAATGCAATCCCCAACACAGAATAGCCCTACCACCAACTCCAACAACCTTCCACCAGCCACCTTGGCCACCAACAGGCCCTCAGGACCTTCTGCCACACCACCACCACCACTCCTCCACGGAAACCATAGGTTTCCTTGTCACCCACGTCTTCGGTGCATGCTATAGCCTGCTGCCTACGACGGTGAGTGCCATGGGACTAGCACTCATCTAGGAGGGGGGTAATGTTAACCCTCAAACGAACGAAGGTGGAAAATCCGGAAAAGCTAAAGCAGAAGACAAAGACAAAGGCCAAGGAAAAGAGAAACGGAAGACAAAGACACACAAGGAGAAGAGTCCTAAATAAGGGAGAAAGGCGCACAAGGAAAAGCGCAAGTCAAAACTTTTGTAAAAGAGCGCAAGCATGGTTTAATTCAAGGAGCGCCGGGCTCTCACCCATGCAATTTGTAAATGTAGACGGGCGGTGGAAAGGAAGCTAAGAAGATAGAAGGACAATGGGAAAAAGGGCCTAGGCTATGGCCGGCCATGTAAAAAAGGAAAAAGGGGATGACCACCCAAAAGGAATTTAGGGTTTTGTATATAAAGTTGAAAAATGAATGAGAATCTCATTCTTGTGTGTGGCCAAAAGTAGCTCTCCTCTTCTTCTTCTTCTTCTTGCTTGCTTGAGCTTGTGCTTGAGAGAGGGAGTGTGAGAGTGTGAGGGAGTGAGTGTGAGGGACCGAGGAGGAGAAGCTCTCCATCTTCTCCTCTCTTCTTCTCTTCTCTTCTCTTCTCTTCTCTTGCTCGCGGCAATGGAGCTTGGAGCGTGGAGCTTAAGAATGGAGCTTGCTTGAAGCTTGCACTTGGATCGTGGAGCTACGGGAGTGCGCGGGAGAGGAGGTAACTCGAACGGCATGAAGGTAAGCTCACTACACCCGTAGATATGGATGGCACGTCGGCTATGTGAGAGATAGCCATTAGTGCTCGGCTTGGAACGCTTGAAACAATAAGCGGTCCGTGGGTCTTGGCAGTTGAGCGAAAGCTCCCATAGTTTTGATTCAGGATCATTGGTTGAGCTTGAGCTCACTTTGCAAAGCATTTGGATGCTCCGTCTTGGATGTACTTATGGCATATATGTTGCTTATGTCTGACCGGTCTTGACATGCTTAGCCTATGCCATTACTACATGCTAGTTACATTGTTTGGAGCCTATTGCTACTGGAGCTCGGTCTTGGCTTGACCTTGGATTCTCAGAGCTTACTTGAGCTATTTATTGGCTTGCCAAAGTTGTATCTTGGGATGTACTTGATGTCTTACATGCTTATGGATGCTACATACGGATGCTCTACTGCCTACATGTTCGAGATGTACTATTGATGTATTGTCTTGGACTTATATCATTGGCACTATGTCTTGCCTTGGCTTGAGCTCTTGAGCTCGTACATACGGCTTTTGTGCCAGTGGGATCATTCTTGAATGCTTATCGGACATTGAGCAAGTGGTACTTTTATGCATTTAGCAGTTACAGACACTTGAGACTTTGGGACTTCTTACCTTTTGGGATGAAACATCATATGTCTTGGTTCACTGTATGCTTATGAGCTAAGTCTCAGTTTTGGATCCGTATCTTTTTGAACTGACACCTACTTGTGTCAAGTTTTGGTAGTGGCAGGAACACTTTGCCCCATTGCCTGGGGGTGTGCCTACTCATTGGCAGATGTTTGTATGACATACTTGGGTGTTGGATTCATGCTTATCGACCGTCATATGCTTATGCTATGCCCGCATGATGCCGGTTTTGGTCTTGGCAGTATCTGGTTGCCTTGGGATCCGATTTTGGCACTATTAGCTCTCTTTTACTGAAATCTGAAATTTATTACAGCAAGCATATATGTATGGACTGACATGGATTTTTCATGCTGAAACACTCTGAAATGATGTACTTTCACTAGTACTTGGTGGACAGCAGCTTTGGTTCCACTTTCTTCGCCATTTTTCCTCGATTTTGGTGATTTTTTTGTCATTTTCTGCAGTAAACAGCAAGTAGTTTTGAACTGTCTACAGTCTACCAGCCTGTATTATGGCGAGTTTGTCCACTGATCATGCTATTTTCAGCATCACTAACCTTGATGGTACGAATTACTCTTATTGGAAGAGCCAGATTTGGCAGGTGTTGGTGCAAAAATCACAGATCAAACCTTTGAGGTTAAGCGGGCATCCGCCTGCAACTATGCCAGATGAGGAATGGCTTGAGCTTGATGAGTTATGCAAGTCCACTATTGTATTGTCTCTCACAGAACAGGTTCACTATAATGTCTTTGAGGAAGAATAGAGTGCATGGCAGTTGCGGGAAAAGATCAAAAATCTCTATGACAAGAAAAGTTCAGTGAGTCAGATGTATTGGCTGAAGCAGCTTATGGATATGCGCATGAAGGAGAATGTGACTATGTCTGCTCACTTGAGCCAGTTCCATGCTATACTCAAGAACTTGACTTTGCAGGACATCACTTTTGTAGAGGATGTCACTCCTCTTTTCTTGCTTGGTACTCTTAATGAGTCATGGAAAATACTCCGCACTGCATTATGTGCCTCTACTGCTACCTTGAAATTATCTGATGTTGAGAGTGCTCTTCTGCAAGAAGAGATTAACCGTAAGAATTTGGATGCCTCTCATGTGTCTCATGCTATGATAGTCAGAGGCAGGAATGATGGATATGGAAAGCATGGCAGTGGTAGTGGCCGTGGACGGGATTCTCAGAAATCTCGATCCAAGTCTCGTGGGAAGTCACGTAGCAAA
This sequence comes from Lygodium microphyllum, assembly GCF_053477565.2. NCBI lineage: Eukaryota > Viridiplantae > Streptophyta > Polypodiopsida > Schizaeales > Lygodiaceae > Lygodium > Lygodium microphyllum. Next base: position 60,239,559 of record NC_141163.1, read on the forward strand.
TTCCGTGGCAGGAATGCAAATGTTACTTGTCACCATTGTGGGAAAAAGGGCCATATTAGGCCACAATGCCATGAATTGCGCAATGAAAGGCGCAAAGATAAGGGGAAAGACAAAGTGCAGGATAAGTCTTCTGATCGCAGCATAGTACCTGCAAAGTCCAGTGTTAAAATTGAAGAGATCAATGTTATGCAACCTGAGAATGTTGATGATGATGATTATATCCTAGCAACTTCTTCTAGTGCTTCGCAGATGACAGAGATACACTCTATGTATGCATAGTGTTGGCTCTTGGACTCAGGTCATCCTTTCATGTGACACCTTGCCAAGAGTGGTTTCATTCATACCGTACTGTTTCGGGTTCTGTGCGCTTGGGTGATGACAACTCTCTTGATATTGTGGACATTAGTGATGTTAGGCTGTAGTTTCCTTCTGGCAGCAGTTTTGTTATGCAGGATGTATGTCATGTACCTGCTTTGACACACAGTCTCATGTCAGCTGGATAGCTTGATGATGCAGGATATCATGTATGTTTTGGAGACTTTGCATGGAAGATCACTTGTGGCAGACTTGATGATGCAGGATATCATGTATGTTTTGGAGACTTTGCATGGAAGATCATTTGTGGTAGACTTGTGATTGTGAGAGGTGCCAAGGCTGGCAGTCTCTACCCCTTGACTGTATCAGCTTCTTCCCTTGATCATGTTTTGTCTGTGGGTTCTATCCCACATGTCTCTTTGGCATGCCCGTTTGGGCCATATGTCTTTGAAGAGAATGAAGATGCTTTCTGGTTTGCAGTACTTACCGCCCCTTGATTATGCATGTTTTGATTCATGTGAGCATTGTCTTTATGGCAGGTAAAAAGTGTGGTAGGCCACGCATGAGTGAGTCCTTGGCATTGGTACATTCAGATGTCTGTGGGCCCATGCCTTGTCAGTCTGTGGGTGATGCAAAGTATTTTGTTACGTTCATAGATGATTTTTCACGAAAATTTTGGGCTTATCCCATTAAGCTGAAATCCGATGTCTTGGCTGTGTTTCAGAGATGGCTGGCATTGGTTGAGAACCAGTCTGGGTATAGGCTAAAATGCCTAAGGATAGATAATGGGGGTGAGTATGTCTCACGTGCTTTTGAGAAGTTATGTGATGAGAGGGGTATTAAGCGTCAGTTGACCGCCTCCTACACCCCCCCCAGAATGGTTTGACTGAGTGGATGAATAGAACTATCCAGGAGCTTGTACGCAGTATGCTTAGCCATGCAAGCCTACCACATAGCTTTTGGACTGAGGTAGTTAGTACAGCTGTGCATGTCATAAACAGATCACCCTCTAGTGGTTTGGATTTCCAGGTTGCAGAGGAGGTATGGACTGAAAAACCTCCCTCTTATGCGCATCTCCGTGTCTTTGGATGTGAGGCATTTTGCCATGTGCTCAGGGATAAGAGAAGTAAGCTGGATCCCAAGAGTGTCAAATGCATTTTCTGTGGTTATGGGGATGTAGGCGAGATGGATTATCATCTCTGGGATCCGCAGGCATTTTGCCATGTGCTCAGGGATAAGAGAAGCTGGATCCCAAGAGTGTCAAATGCATTTTCTGTGGTTATGGGGATGTAGGTGAGATGGATTATCATCTCTGGGATCCGCAGGCGCGGAAAGTCATTCGCAGTCATGATGTAGTCTTCCATGAAGAAAAAATGTATAGGCAGCTTGAGAGAGTTAAGATCCGCAGGGTCATATTTTAGGAGGAGCCGAGAGTTCCCGCACAGCCACTTGGACAGCCTACAGCTGCAGCAGATGCTCATGGTCAGGGTGTTGGACAGGCAGTTGGGCAGGCAGCAAAGCGTGCCATGAGACGGTCTACTAGAGACAGACGTCCACCTGATAGATTTCAGCCCTCGATGCATTATGTCTTGGTTACAGATGCAGGAGAGCCTTTCACCTATGATGAGGCTATGCGCAGGGGCGACGGTCACTCTTGGGAGAGGGCTATGCGCTTTGAGGGCTATGCAGTCTGAGATAGACTCCCTGCATAAGAATGACACTTGGGATTTGGTTTCCTTGCCTACGGGCAAGAAGGATTTGCCATGCAAGTGGGTGTACAAGCTAAAAAGTGCCCTTGGACACCCCAAGCCAGCATACAAGGCTAGATTGGTAGCAAAGGGTTTTAAGCAGGAGCATGGTGTGGACTTTAGCGAGGTCTTTTCTCCTATGGTTCAGATGACCACCCTATGCTTAGTCTTGGCTTTGGTTGCTCAGCTTAACTTAGATTTATACCAGATGGATGTCAAGACGGCTTTCTTACATGGGGACTTGCATGATGAGATTTATATGGAGCAGCCTAAGGGCTTTGTAGAACCTGGCAGGCAACACCAAGTGTGCAAATTGAAGAAAAGTCTTTATGGCTTGAAACAGGCACCTAGGGAGTGGTATCATAAGTTTGATGCCTTTATGCAGTCACAGGGCTATAGACGGAGTGCTATGGATCCGTGTCTTTACGGAAGAAAGCCCGTGATGGTTCTTTATTGATTTTGGTACTCTATGTGGATGATATGCTGATAGCAGGGAAAGCTCATGATGAGCTAGATGCTCTTAAGGCTCAGCTCAAGAAGAGCTTTGAGATGAAAGATATGGGACAGGCCGCTCACATACTTGGAATGCGCATTAGACGCAACAGGCATCAGGGACTCCTCTACTTGTCATAGAGGGAGTACATTCATAAAGTCCTTGAGCACTTCCGCATGCAGGATGTAAAGCCTATTGGCTGTCCATTGCCTTCTTATGTGAAGGTATCACAAGCTGATTGTCCGCAGACAGATGAGCAGAGAGCCAAGATGGCCAAGATTCCCTATGCATCCGCAGTGGGCAGTCTTATGTATGCCATGATAGCCACTCATCCAGATATTGCCTTTGCAGTTGGTGTTGTGGCACGCTATATGGCTACACCTGGCAAGAAGCATTGGGATGCCGTAAAGGGTATCATGAGGTACCTGAAGGACACTGCAGATATGTGCATATGTTATGGCAACCAAGATACAGGAGTTGTGAGGTACACTGACTCTGATTATACAGGACATGCAGATAGTAGGAAGTCCACTTCCGACTATGTATTCACCTATGCTGAAGGTGCTGTTTCTTGGATATCCAGGGTGCAAAAATGCACGGCCCTTTCTACTATAGAGGCTGAGTATGTTGCAGCCACACTGAGGCTTGCAAGGAGGCCATTTGGTTGGGTCGTTTAGTTGGCTGACCTTGGTATTGATGCTATCCCTACACTGCCTTCGGATTCTATGAGTGCTATTCAGTTAGCCAAGAATCCGGTCTTCCATGCGAAGAGGAAACACATTGAGGTGAGGTATCACTTCATACATGGAGTTGTTGAGGACAAGTTTGTTGTTCTTATCAAGATCTTGACTGACCAGAATCCTGCAGATCTGCTCACGAAAAGCCTCTCTACAGAGCGCTTTACCTTCTTCAAGAGGTTGATGGGCATGGGATGAGATGACGTCTTTCCTCATCCTGTTGTACATGTGTACATGTTGTACTGTCTTTTTTCTTTTTCTTTTCACTCCTCACTAGGGCAGCTTCACCTTTAAGTGGGAGGTTGTTGGGGGTAAAGGCGCCTCTGCCTAGCCACCCGTGTATTACTACACTAACAGTCACCGCCACTGCACACTGCACGTGGTGGGCGCTCGTCACTGTCACTTTATTCTTATATCTTTAATAAAGGAAGGCCCGGTCACACATTGTGCCTGTTGGAGTTCCCATTTCTAGTCTCTCCCTTTCTTGCTCTTGCTCTCCCGCCATAGCTCTCAAGTCCAACCTTCGATCCGTCACTCCCTTTCACTGAGCTATCTTTTTAGTAGGCTTCTTTGCTTTTTTCCTGCTAGATTGAGCCTCCTGATCCTCCTTCTCTGTGTCTCAGTTTCTGTCATGTTGCTTGATGGCTCTTTCTCCTAGCGGATCGGTGACCTATCTGGAGTCTCATCCTCTTCTTCTTCTCCTTGCTGAGCTTCTTTTATAGCCTCCTGGATGATGGAAGAGCACATCAAAGGACACCCTTACCTTGATCGCCTCTTGATCTAGAAAGAGTTATATATTGCTAGCCGTATGGATGTCCTTACTTACATCACACACATAGATAGCCGACCCTTTGATTTGGACCATGAAGCTTAGTTGGAGTACAATCTAGACTTCTATGCTTGGCTCATGCGAAGGTAAACACTTGACCCATATGATGCTGAATGCCCTTGGCCCACTAACCTTCAATCCTAGGAAGGATTCTTCTCAAATCTGGAAGGGGAGGGGGTAAGGTGAGTCAAATCAGAACCAATCAAAATCAAGCAAACACATAAACACATAAGAAAAAAAACACCGCTGTGAAAACCTCAAAAGGAAATAAACATGTTAACTTGCAATTGAGGAAAAATGTCACAAAAATTTTGAAATAAAATGTGAAAAGTTTAAAAGGAAAGTTTATTTTAGAGCTTAAATATTTTCATTCAATAAACACAAAGTCATTCTTTTTAGCAAATAATTGTTTTGAAAGCACTAATGGGAATCATGGTTCATGACAGGAACGAAAGATGTCAGAGCAAGTTTGTGCTCATCGACTCCCTTTCACAGAGAAGGAGAGGATGCAGTATGGCATCAACTTAGAAAACCGTGCTTATAATTGGCTAAAATTCTGCAGTATCCACAACCTCGAGGAGGTGATAGCCAAGGAGGAGACTGCAAGGAGAGTGGTGGAATAGTGTAACCTCTTGAAGTACCTAGAGAAGTTTGACACCCTATACAAGGTTGGAGCGACATAAGTTGGGTCATACTCCGATGTATTGATTGCGCATCGTTGCTCAATGTTGGTCATTATTTTGCATCCTTCGAGTTCCCATTACAATCGAAGAGCATACCAGTTCAATAAGAATGGGGATTCGATTTCAGCAAGCTATTTTAACTCCTCGATTTCTTGGTCAGTGATAGCAAAAGTAGCTCACTTATCGTATGACGTAATGAGATGTTGTTTAATGGCTTGCTCTCTAGATATCTCAGTGCTGAGCAACTTTGCAGAGCTGAGTGGGGTGCTTTGACGAATGTGAATTTGAATGTGTCCCATGAACAAGGCATCGTACAAACTTTGATTGCTAAGGGCTCTTGCAACAAGTCCAAGTCCAAGCAGTCATAGCTCAGATCCAGTGACATGAATGTGGCATCTAAGTGTCTATGGCAAGCAATCACGTCATCCCCTATGTCTTCGGCTAGATATGCAGCCAGTGTCAAGAATGATTTCCGCTCATAGGAGGGTCTAAGGCCTGTGGGGGTGGTTGGGGTTTGACAGAACTAGAGAGTTTGGCAACAGATGGTTGCGAATTCAATTGTTCTCGAGATTGCAGTTCCTTGCACAACGGGACTCCTAATGGGGCACTGCTACTTGTAGATGTGGCTTCCTGAGTCTTGGTAGAGTTACATGGTATTGGTTTGGAAGTAGCAGGCTGAGATTTGGGCCGATAGACTTGATCGATCTTCATGGGCATATCAGTTGTGAGTCTATGGGCTTGGTGTCTCGAGGCTTATGTGGCTTTAGGTCTTGACATGTATGGCTAGGTACGGTTAAGCATGAGGGTGGCATTTGATCAGTGCCTTTGGCTGTTTTAGCCTTAGGGATCCATATCCAAGCATTATCCTCATAATATCCTTGCACTTGCAATAAGGTCTTAGGAACCCATCGTGGCTTGACCGTACGTCACTGTCTATAGCTTTGTCTTGGCCTCCTAGGTTTTGAGGTTGCGTTCTTAGCCTTGCGAAGGCATGGCTTATTGCTCCTTGGTGGTAAGCTTTGATGTTTAGGTACCAATCTGAATTGGGGTTCATGGGCATTGGCTTTGGCCTTAGCGGGTTGCTGGAATAGAGGCTTGGCGAGTTGTAACAAGTCACAACTCCCCTCCTTAGACTTGGCTGCAGGTGTTTCTACCAATGGCTTTGCAGATCTCGTAGGAGTTGCACAGCCCTTGCTGAAGGCTACTACTATGCAGACATTGCCAATGGCTAGGTGGATACACTACGACTCATAATCGACATTGTAGTGAGCTTGCTTTTTAAAGGTTACTCCGTGCCTGCATCTTTAGTGTTTGGCAACACATGAAAGATCATTGGTAAGCTCTCAGACTCAATAGAAATTGCGGTCCTGCACTTCCCTAGGAGTGTGTATGATCATCCCCCATATGGGCTTAGTTTGGCAATAGTGGGCTGTAATTGTGGTTTGCCAGTGTGGATCCAATGATCATGGGTTAAGACATTGAAGTTTGCTCCCTCATCGATCAAGGCATTGAAAGTGCATGTCTGCTTGGCATGACTATGATGTGGAGGTAAGCAGGTTCTACGGCTTCCTCATTTTCATCGTCAATCTCCGTGATTATGGCTACTCATACCTTGACAGGGGGTTCTAACATTAGTGCTTCATGTAGAGGGTGCATGAAAGGGTAGTACTCCTTGATGCGACTACCATTGAAGAAGCCTATGCCCTCGCCTTCTAGAGTCTCGAGTTTGACATTACCAGTTCGACTGATGGCATGAGCCTTGAAAGGCCCTAGACCTTTAAACTTCATTTTCTGTTTATGCCCCTTAACGAAGTACAAGAGTACTAGGTCTCCCTGTTCAAAGTTGCACTGCTGGACATGCTTATCAAACCAGCTTTTGCGTCGTGCTTTCTGACATATGAGCGCATGGATAGCTAGAAGTCGAGTTTCCGAGAGGTGTTCAAGTTCAACTAGACATTCTGTCCATGCCTCCTTCCCTTCCCATTGTTCATGAAGTGCGATCCTCAGGCTAGGAAAAAAGAACTCTATAGGCATAATCTCTTCAGTTCCATAGGTCAACCTAAAAGGTGTCTGGCCTACAGCCGTTTTATAGGCTGTGTAGTAAGGCCACAAGGCTGCCATCAACTTGTTATCCCAATCACTGCGCGAAGCAGAGACTACCTTGGAGGACATTTACTAGAATTTTATTTGTGGATTCCACCTGACCGTTTGCCTGAGGGTAGTATGGTGAGGATTTCTGATGGATAATTAGAAAGGTGGATAGAATATGCGCAATCACTTCACTAATGAAGTGTGTGTGATGGGACCTGAAATGGGCCAGCACTGGCTATGGCACTAGCCGGACCTCATGCTCATGAGACAGACAAATACACCCTCACGGCCTCGCGAACCAAGAGCGTCTATCTAATGCTAAAGGACAAACTGCCCTAAAGCCTAATCTATGCGTTTATAATTTCATCATTTTGTAGTCCAACGTTTCCCTTTCTATAGACTCCTTAGAGGGAGAACCCATACACATTGGCAATGCCACGATAACATACATGGAGTCAACCTCTCGGTAGAAACACCGCGGCCCCACTGCAGCTCTCCTACATCGCAGGGATTAGCCCTTTATGCGCTGCTAAACATATAACACAATCGAACACAAACTCCTCTCTTTTATATTTCTCGTATTTCCAGGAGATATACCATGTTTCCTCACCAAACAGTCCCTTAGGAAACCGACCCTCTATCCTACGGCAAGGTATCACCTTACACTCTCAACCATGAGTCAAAGTCCTAAGAAAACAATTGCTATGCAGTCTAGGAGATTTTCCTTTGATACCATGAACCATGCATAGTGCATAATGTGAATGGTTTAGTGCACAAGCAGAAGAAAATCAGCATTGTGTATCGTGCGAAACCAATCTTTTCATGATTTCCATGCTAATGTTTATGTACTGCAACGAGGAGAGACACCGAGCCTTACGCTCATGCTGTCTTTCCCTTTATTTTAAAACGTCCTATAAGCATGATGCAACACATAAATCAGATTTTAGTTTATATTTTGACACTCAAACTCCCCTCTCACCCTACCGTTTAATGTTTTGCATTCATTGATAGGTGAAAATGTCATTTTATGTGTATTTCTTTACAGAGAAAGCAATAAACACAGACGAAACAAAGAAACAAGGGTAAACTGAGGCTAACCTCGTGCTCTACCTTCATCATACATTGCACAAACATGCATGTAATTTTTTGGAATTTTTATTTTACCGTTTCCTAATTTTTCCCCATTTAAAACCCATTTTTCACCATTTTTGGTATTTTTCCTCTATTTTCTTCAATAAAAAATGGCTAAAAATTAAGATTGATTGTGGGCTATGGCCCTTAGGTTCCTTGATAGCAAAATTTTAGATTTTGTTGATATTATGTCTCATATTTCCCATTTATTTTGCAAAAAACCCCATTTTACCGCTTAAACGCGTATCTTACGGGTTTTATAACATTAATTTCAGCCATATCACTTATGATTTTCTTATTTTCAGAGCAAAAATTGATAAAACTCATAGAAACCAACATTATAATGCATTATCAGCCCATGGGAACAATGTTTCATCAAACAAATAGCATAAAAACTCATTTTTCATTCATAAAAATTGAATTACCGCTTAGACTTCGTGGTTTGGGATCTCGGTTTTGGTACGAGACTGTGGGTCAACCCTCATTCAATGTGCAGCATCTTCAAAATCAGCAATCTTCATGTCTACATCGATCCGGAAGCAATCCGGTCTCATCCGGGCAAGCTTTCCTTCACCATTCTTCATTTTCCTCTTGCACACAAGAACAACCCCTTAAGGGAGAGAGAGGGAGGAGAGAGAAATACTAGAATTGGCTCTCTTCATTCAGGCCACCATTGGACGGGCAAAGACAGGTGATAAGATCAGCAGTCGGGGGTAATGTCGATGGCAGGGGTTGCTTTGAGGCTGGCATCATGATCTCCATCCATGGAGCGCAAAAATCGGCCACCTGCTGCCCACATTTTCTCCATGTCTACATCCACGTTTTTTTCCCCAAAGTTTCATGTTACATCAAATTTTTGGGCTTCCAAAGGTCACTAGCCACTTGGGCCAAATTTTGTCCACCTCTTGATATCTTGATCGGTTTCTTGGCCATTTCCCCGTCTGGGCTCCGATTCGAGCTCTGAAAAATCCTAGGTGTCCGACTTGACATCCCGCATTGGCTGGCAACTCCTGACAACCTGCACATCAATCGAAAAAATTATCAAAAATCAACAAGTGTCGCTCGGGCGCCTTTTAAAAGTCGTATTTCACTTGGTGCTTAAAATCGTCCTAGTTGGAGCCGCCGCCTTCGATGTTAAATATTTTTCCCCTAAATTCTAGATTTTTTGGTAAATTTTAGGCACATCCCAAGCTCAAAACTCCTCTCTCATTGGCGACCATGGGATAGGGCGACTCAGCCCGTCAAATCCCACAACAGATCTGCACAAAACAACCAAAGGAAGCATCAAGTTGATACAAAAAAGATACATATTTAAGCACATCACAATGCTCACCCTACCTCCTAACAAAAACCAAGGCATGACATCCACAAGGAGTAGGCCTAGCATAATCTGAGAGAAGGTCCGAAGCTAGTCACTAATCGACTGCTCCAACACGGCCAAACTAAAAAGAACTATCAAAGAAGTCGCCCTAAGTGGTGGTCTGAACTACCTACCTAACTAAGGACAACACAACCAGCAGCTCCTACTAGGCGAGGACTCCTATAGCCTGATCAAGAAGTATTTTCTTTTAACACATTTCTTCTTTTAGGGTTTTATTTTCCATACTCGGGCATGTAAAAGGAGGGAGCTGAGCGTAGTGACCCAAGGAGAATAGGGCATCGGCCACAGGTCCTGTCTCGGTACCCAAGAACCTACCAAGCCCTCGCAAGGTGACACTTAATCCTTTTCTGCCACTCACTTTTATTTTCGCTCGAACCTTCCTTAATTTCTTCTTTTCCAGCAAGACGCCACCCCTAGGAAGACAAGGCATCGGCCCCGGGTCTAACTCGTCCCTAGGAACCTACCAGGCCTTCGCAAGGCGATGATCAACTGCTTTTTTTTTTCTTTTCTTTTCTATTTTTATAGGGGGTTAGAATCCCTTTTTACACACCTTCTTATATCTTTATTGTTTGTTTAGATATTCAGGGTTTCTCTTCCTCGATCATCATTATTTTCCTTTTAGCAGGCTTCTCGAACTGCCTCACAACTAACAAGAACTCCTAGAACTGCTTTCGAAAACAGGTCTTTTGATGCCTGGCAATGTCGTTACATGGGCCAATGACTACTCAGACCGCCCTCAAACATACCGAACCTAAACCTAGGACTTCATGCCTTGCTCTCCATCTATACCTTCGTCTATAAGGCTTGGGCTTCTTTTGTAGTCTTCTACGATATTTGTAAGTCCAAAGACTATCCTTGGCATTGTCACCTGACCTTCTTGGTTCGTCCCCAACAAGAAAAGAAAATCCCCTACAAGTACACAGACACATGTAGCATAAAAACACGGCACTTATAAAGGAGAGATATCACCTGGATAGGGCCACAAGAAGCTTCCGCGCAACAAAAGGCTCCTTTCAAGCTCTTCTTCAAACCTGTCTAGCACAGAACTAAAACAAGAAGCCATTAAACGCACCTATACTAAATAGACAAGTGGCCCTCGTGGCCTAACGAAATAAAATATTTCACTACAAAACTGATTGGCCCTCTTGGCCTAATGAAATAAAACACTTAAAACCTCGTAAAACTGGCCCTCTTGGCCTAACGAGATCAAACAGAATAGCACCTACACATCCCTCCCTGAAATAGTACAGATATACGATAATACGCTCCTTCCAAGGAGAAAAAATAGGACTCACAGCCCTAAACTAAATGGATAAGGTTATGACCCATCCCTCTTGCATATATAGCAAGAGGCATACGCATAACATGTTGTCTAATCAACCTATGGGTCCAGGATAATAATGGTAGATTGGTCTCGGCTACTCTTTGCATCACCCATATCAACCATCGTCTGCCATATATTGCATGCTCTGATAACATTCCCCACAAGTGACCGAGTCCCGTTTCATCATTGATAACAATATCCAAACTAGGACCACAATTGAAGAAAAGGTCTTCTTCATAGGCAAGATTTACCACAGTGAATCCACAAACTGATTCCAGTAACGTGGAATTAGCTGAAAAGACACTCTTTTAAACTCCTCAAGTAGGGTCATAGCAGTTCGATGATACATAAAAGAATGGGATTCCGCTCTATGTATGTCCCATCTAGCTGATTCATGATCAACTGGGAATCCCCTTTTACTAACAACCGCTAAATACCACCTTGTTTGGCAATATGCAGTCCCATAACCAAGGCTTTATACTCTGCCATATTGTTAGTGAATCCTAATACATAATGGCAAGCTTCCTCTACCTCTTCTCCTCTTGTCTCCCTCTCCTCCCATCTCCCACTCTCTCTCATGTTCTAATATGGTGTCCAGTACCTATATTCTCTCTTGTGAAGTTGTGTCTTGGTTCTTTTGATTCTCTTTGAGAAAAGGGATGTTCTAGCCCATCCTCCCTTTGGCTAGGTGGTGCCCCTCTTTAGTTCTCTTAGTGAGGATTGGAGGTTGGATGGGTAAGAGGCAACCCATTCATCGTTTTAGCCCTCACTTATCTAGTGGAGTAAAGGAAACAAGGTGATTGAGCAAGAGGATAGATCATTTGTTTGGGAAATAATTTTTTTCTATCATCACTGAATATGAATCTTGATAAGCATCCCTGTTATATTCAATGAAGAGGGTGTGATGGAGCCTTCAGTACATCCTCTGAACATGCTAAAGTTTAACTACCTTAACTACGAGTAGAGTTGACAATGGCTGAGCTAACTTCATCGTAACTCTACGTCGGGGATCTCGGATTACTACTCCAACACTCCCTTTTTTATTAGGGCCCTTGGACGCTCCATCAAAATATAATGTGTACGTCCACAATGGGTTTACACAACCTACCATTACGAACTCCTCTATTCATAATTATGATAGTCAAAATTTAACATGTTTAGAGGGTGAACTGACGGCTCCATCCCACCTTCTTCATTGAACTCCACAGGGATACTTGTCAATAGTCGTAAGCAATGATGGCAGAAGACTTTGATCTCCCACACAAAGGTTCCGTCCTCTAGCTCAATCACTTTGTATCCTTTGCTCCACCAGATAAGTTTCCCCTGATAGTATCTCTGCTCCAGATATGGGTGCTCCAAATAAGGAATTAACCGCCCCATCAACCGGCTTTAAGCTCTTTTGCAGGTCTCAAATCATCCCCAACATGGACTTGCAATGCATTTTTTCTGTATTAGCATACTTAGAAATAATAAGGTTTAATATTATTAAGATTAATCTTATTTTTAAATTCTACTCCTTGCAGATCAGCTAGTAGAACCGTAGACCTATTTTTCCCTATCCTAACAATCTTGTAGGGGCCATCCCATTTAGGTTTCATCTTCCTTGGAAACAACTCCCTATGCGCATCATAATACAGAACTGATTGCCCTTTTTTAAAGGTATACTTCTTCGCTTTAAGGTCGTGCAACCGCTTCATCCGACGTTTAGCTACCTCCTGGTTTAATAAGCTCTACAATTTCAGCTCATCTAGGTGGGCTATAGTCGTGAAACGTTCAAAGAGTGACTCCTCATCTCCCAAAGAGTGGTTAATTGCAAACTGTATGGTTGGCAACTCGATTTCAAGAGGTAACACACACTCTTTCCCATAAACTAACTTAAATGGAGTATGGCCGGTAGCTCGCTTGAACGTTGTATTATACGCCCATACTGCCACATACAACTTCCTGTCCCAGTCTCGTTTCGTCTCCGATCCTATCTTAGACAAGATACCCACAAGCTGCTTATTAGTACTTTCGACTTGTCTATTTGCTTGAGGATTATAAGGGGTCGTTTTATTGTGCTTGATTTGCCAAGCTTCAGTCAAGCTTTTGATTACCTTATTCAAAAAATGGGTTCCACGGTCCAGCACTAATTCCTTCGATGGACCAAAACGACAAATAATCTACTCTAAAAGGAAACTTACAGTCTCTTTTGCATTGTCTGGCCTCGTCACCCACGCTTCTGACCATTTTGTAAAATAATCAGTTGCTACTATGATGTATCTCTTCTGGGTAGTAGACGACGGGGTGATAGGACCCACAAAGTCAATGCCCCACTTCTCAAATGGAAGGATGGCCATAATAGGCATAAGTGGGCATTTTCTATTCTCTCTATTGTCTTTGACAAGTATCACATCTCTTAACATACTCAAAGGAATCTTGGAAGATGGACAGCCACCAATATCCAGCTCTTAAAGCTTTTTGCGCCGTCAATCGTCCGCGAAGTGCCCTCCACATGCAAAGTCATGGCACTCTTTCAAGATGAAAGGAACCTCGTCAGGCATCACACATCGGCAGTAGATATCATCAACACCCTGTCGATATAGTGTTCCTGCGATCAAGGAAAACTTCAAAGCCTGTTGTCTGATTTTCCTCTTTTCAGATTTTGATAAACCAGCTCCAGTCTCTCCTATTGATAGATAATGCGTGATAGCATCATACGAAGATGGAATAGAAGCTGTATCAATTTTAAACATTGCATCAATATCACTTCCTTCAGCCAAAGTCTCCTTCGGCTCCCCGAAATCCACAAGGCATTCCACAATACCCTGCAACCTCGGTGGCTTACTCTTAATCTCATAATCGAACTCCTGCAAAGTGATTAACCACTTTGCCAAACGATCAGGCGGTTGCAGCTTGTTCATAAGCAACCTAAGCCCTTCTGCCTTCGTATAGAAAACTACCTTCTCATAGAGGATGTAGTGCCTGTATTTTTTAGTCGCAAAGACCATCGCAAGACACGACTTCTCCATATAGGTGTAGTTAATTTCTGATATACCCAATTTTCGACTACCAAAAGCTATCGAATGATATCACTTTTCCTCCCAGATTTGGCTAAACAGCAAGCTGATACTATGCATGGTGGTGCTGAAAATATATAAAATACCTCGCCTCTTTTAGGTGCTTTTAAAACGGGTGCTTTTACTAGCTCTTGTTTCACATCCTCGAAAGCTACCTTACAAGGGTCACTCCATTCAAATAGACAGCTAAAGGATAATAAGTTCGTAAATGGCAACGTCCTTTTTGCCAAGGCATTTATAAACCTCCGATAGTACCCTATCGACGACAGAAAGCTATGTACCTCTTTCGGAGTGCGTGGTGGGCTCATAGCAACTATAACCTTGATCTTTTCAAGGTCAATTTGCGATTCCTACTGAACTGACCATGTGGGAGCTTTCACTCAACCGCCAAGACCCACGGACCACTTATTGTTTCAAGCGTTCCAAGCCGAGCACTAATGGCTACCTCTCACATAACCGACGCGCCATCCATATCTACGGGTGTAGTGAGCTTACCTTCGTGCCATTCGAGTTACCTCCTCTCCCGCGCACTCCGGTAGCTCCACGATCCGAGTACAAGCTTCAAGTAAGCTCGATCCTCAAGCTCCACGCTCCAAGCTCCATTGCCGCGAGCAAGACAAGAGAAGAGAAGAGAAGAGAAGAAGAGAGGAGAAGATGGAGAGCTTCTCCTCCTCGGTCCCTCACCCTCACACACTCACTCCCTCACACTCTCACACTCCCTCTCTCAAGCACAAGCTCAAGCAAGCAAGAACAAGAAGAAGAAGAAGAGGAGAGCTACTTTGGGCCACACACAAGAATGAGCTTCTCATTCACTTTTCAACTTTATATACAAAACCCTAAATTCCTTTTGGGTGGTAATCCCCTTTTCCCCTTTTTACATGGCCGGCCGTAGCCTAGGCCCTTTTTTCCATTGTCCTTCTATCTTCCTAGCTTCCTTTCCACCGCGCGTCTACATTTACAAATTGCATGAGTGAGAGCCCGACACTCTTTTGCAAGATTTCAGGGTGCGCCTTTTTATTAAAAAATGCGCCTTTCCCCTTTTGCATTTGCCTTGGACTTTTAAGGTTGCCCTTGCACTTTTGGCCTTTTCTCCTATTCTTTCTTTAGTCGAACTACCTTTTTTCCACCTTTGCCTTGCGTCTTTTTTATTTCCTTTTGCTTTCTTCATGTTGGGGTTAACATTACCCCCCTCCTAGACGAGTGCCAGTCCCATGGCACTCATCGTCGTAGGTAGCAGGCTGTAGCATGCACCAAAGATGTGGGTGACAAGGACGCCTGTGGTTTCCGTGGAGGAGTGTTGGTGGTGGTGTGGCAGAAGGTCCTGGGGGCCTGTCGGTGGCCAAGGTGGCTGGTGGAAGGTTGTTGGAGTTGGTGGTAGGGCTATTCTGTGTTGGGGATTGCATTGATGGCCAGCAGAAGTGTTGGTTTGTTGGGGATTCTGCACATGACGATTCTTTGCGGCTTGTCGGATGGTAAGGGATAAGCATTCAGAGTTGAGTGTTGATGAAGAGCGAACAACACCTTCTATCTGCAATTGGAAAACCTCGCATGTGGTCTCTCCTTAAGGGGTAGTGCTAGTCTTCTTATCGTGCACAAGACATATTTTGATTAGTTTTGGAGACAGGTCGAACTCTAAGCAAGCCTAGAGTACTGTCCTGCACTTGAGGACCCAAACTGTGGATATACTTCGGTGCAGATATTATGTGAGTGCTCATGCATACTTAGATATTACGTAGTTAGAAGACCGTGGGCTAGTTTCTCATAACAATGCGTGGATGAAGCAAAGTTGTCCATGTGGAGAAGAGGTACACGTGAAGGTATATGAGACATCCTTTGCATTGTGACTGCACGACGTAGCATAATTGAATACAAGGACACCGCACTTTCAATAGCTGGAAACTATTGGACTTGCTTGATGAGTATGGTGTACTTTTCATGGCCAATCGTGCGGTGCTTATCACCACTAATTGCAATGGTACTAAGGCAGAGTGCAAGAGAGAATTGTGTAAGTGGGTTAGGGTGACAGGTCTAACTATAGGCGAGACAAGCTCCCCAGGTATGTCCTACCCTTGATGTGCCCTGAACAATTGTGGGTGATGGTAAAGGGCTAGGGGACTAGGGACGAAGCCAGTCGACCAAGGTCACTAGACGTACCTAATTTGATGACCCCTAGGTGTTGTGCTGTGATCATGGGTGCTTCTTATCTTTTCATTCGTTTCTTTTTCTTTTCTTTTTTTTTTCTCTTTTTTTTTCCTTTTTTTCTTTATTTCTTTATTTTTCTTATGCTTTTTTTTTTCTGAACTTGCCTGAGTACAACTATTACAATATGTTGAGGCTATCAACCTTTCAATGGGTTGGAAAATGTCAAGCTTCGAAGGCTCAGGAAATGGATAGTACAATGATGATTGTGCCCTAGCCTCATTGTTAGAGAAGTAGTTGTTGAGATGGGGAGACACACTTGAGATATTGCAAACCTCCTTGTGACACACGCGATGTTGGTACGATTGAGGTAACGACTACCGTGAGCCAACTATAGAGCTTGACCCAGAAGGGGAGCATGGCCCATGAATGTGCTTTGGGCCATGCGATGTGGGCGATCGGCAAGGGTGATTCGTGCTTTCTAAAGCGTGGCTTTGCCGCGGCTCCTTGTGGGGTCGATGGTCTTGCGGTGATCGGGCATTGAACACTGTCGCACAAAGACCTGTATCATCCTGCATCCACTTGTCACTTCGTGAGAGTATATGCTCGCTTGTGTTAAGTGCATCGAACAAATGCAATCATGATAAGACATAATTTTTCAAAATTCTATGATGTCTATTGGGATGCTTATTTCATTGCTTGTTAAGGTCGCATACATTAACGAGAAGTAACGGGAATGTGTACAAGTGGGGATCTTGCCCCTTTACTCATCAAAAAACAAAATGTTCTGGCATGCTAACTTGTCGAGCTACTTGCACATCATAGGGATTTAGTCGATAGGTACGAGGCGGGGTGAGTCCGATTGGCTAGGCGACCGGGGCAGTGCTAGTGCGGGGCTCTCGTGAGGCTGGGCAGGGAACATATCGGCCGGGACATGAATGGTGTAGTCCTGGGCCGCTACCGTTTCCAGAATGTCTTTAAACAATTCATTAAATTCTTCTCTTTCCCAAGCTGCCCTTTCTGCCCTTGAGCATCTCGGGCCCGAGTGTGAGCTGGGGGTTTGTGCCACTAGTGCTGCCACCTGTTGCGCGTTTTGAGTCTCGACTTTCTTGACTCGAGGATTCTTCGGCCTTCACCCTGGACAGTGTCGCTTAGGGCCTCGCTTCTTGGCATACCTCTTGATGGTGGGCACATAGCGCTCAGGTGGGGGGGCACGTGCCACATGCTCCCGTCGTGTGCGAAGAGCGTCTTTGCATGCCAGATCTCCATGATTCTCCATGCGTTCCGTCAAAAAAGGAAGTCTGCAAGATGCAATCCAAGGGTTAGACCTGGATATAGGATACACTGTTTGCATGGAAGGGATTTTAGTGTAGTTTATGAAGTGCATAAGACAAGAAGGGGAGGGGTGAGGCATGCGGTGTTTGTTGTAGGGGAATGGCCCCCATGCTGATGTTCGCATTGCCTCCAGTCATTAGCGGATATTAGTTTATGCTAAGTTCGCGTGGACTGGTTGTCGTGGAGTGGGACAGGGCACATCCTCGAAAGGATAGTCCAAAAAGGGAAGCAGGTGTATTGGAAGGGACCACACCTTGTCTACACCATCAGAGTTGTTGGTCAAGGCTTCCTATGGCGGCAATGTGGGTTGCCTGCCCTTCACTTGGAGGTGGGGCTGGTCACACGGCTTTTAAATGTGTGATGAGAGGAGGACTTTAGGAGCTTAGTTTATCTAACCCCACTCTTCTCCCTGTGCATGACTATCATTGCTTGTGTGTGTTGACGTTGTTTATACATGGTGACACTAAAAGCAGTGTTTATTTATATACATATTTATGAATCCATGTCACTTCACGAGGATAAGAACCAAGTGTAGAACTCATGGTTGTACCGGAGCGTGGCACACGCATCTAGTATTCGTGGCAGCTTACTTAATACCGATAGATATTTTGCCACATCGAGTAGCATGGAACCTTGTCTGAGTCTACTGGCTATATGTAACTCCTCCTCAATGAGAACCTTATCAAACAGAGCGTTCTCTTGGCTAGTTCCAACTAAGTCCATACCTCGAATGGCAGTCAGCACTCGAAGGGAAGTTGGTGCCACATAGGTTGGGTCTCTTTGAGACCGCCATTTGTCCAATCGCTCTTCTGAGACCGTCATGATCTGAGCCCCTAGTTCGGCCATTACAACACGGCTTTCGCACCAACGCTGCTCAAATTGACTCTGGCCTTCTGACAGTCGCTTTAGTTGCTCTATGTCTACGAGATCCGGTCAGCAGAGCATTTCATTGAACGTGATGGTTAAGTGCAGTTCGTCAGCCTCCTTGTCAGGGATGAGTCGCATGCGTTCATGCAGGAGCCTGTTGTAGTGCCCGTTAAGATGTTCTTGTTCTTCCCATATTAGAGGAAAGGTCAAATAATCTCCGAGCTGCTCTTTGGGGATTATGCCCATGTCTGCAAGGACGTAGACACATGCGACCACTTTGAGCTTAGCATCCAACTCAGTTAAGCATTCTGTGACACTCCTATGTTCAACGAGGGCTTGCTCGGTTGCTATCTCATGCAAAGTTCTAGGAGTTTCCTTAGGCTTTAGCATAGCTGGAGGCTCAGGCCTAGATGAGCAAGATTGGTCAATGCTAGGATTTCTTATGCTCTTGGGGTTCTCATGTTTCTCCTAAGGTTTTGTTGCTATTTTGTCATGGTTCTTCTCGGATGTGACTGGTATGGATTTGTCACCCTGTTGTGATGACATTGTATCCACTCTTGATTGGTCAATGTGAGTTCTATTGTCAGTGGATAGAGTGTTGCAAGCAACTGTTGATGGTAACAGCTGCTTTGATTTTTCAAAACACACGGATGTGTCTGAGGTTTCATCGCTATTAGGAGAGGCATTAATGGGTTCATTGGTGGATGAACTCGATGCGTTATTCACCAGCTCTCCGGCGCTCTTCCTCTCAATGTTCTTGGGGTCCACAACCACCTGTGATTATTGTTGTTTTCTCTGCTTTCTCATGTTTTTCTTGGTCAATGAAGGTGCCTCTCTCAACGACTCAGGACCTTGGACTAGGTCAACCATTGGCGTGCTTGGTTGGGCCTCAGTATTCTCTCTCTCTAGTGTGTCCTTATGGGACATAGTCGTGGCCTGATGAATAGCCTTGCCAGGTTGAGTGGTTCGATGCGTGACCTCCCTGACCACAGCTTTGAGAGGTTTCTCCTCAAGCCTAGGCTTTAGGTACTTTGAGAGTGCTGGAGTTGTCGAGGGATTTGGTTGCGACACCTCCTCCACAGGTAAACTACTAAGGACACGTTCCACAAGGGGCATTGTCACAGCCAAGGGCTGTGACTGCTGTGGTCCCTGATTGGAAGTAGTAGTAGCTAGTTTAGTGGGCTGGCTACCCTTGGTGGATTGCGGTGTCAAGTCCCTAGGGCGATCAGAAGTGGTTGTGTCTTTTGTTGGCCTTTGAGCACTCATCTGTGTAGATCGAGCATGAGTTGATTTAGTCACATTAGGCTGCTCATGCATATCCTTGGGTCGAGAGCTACAAATGGTGTCATGTCCCACCTCTTGGACATTTGGAAACTTAGATGGAGATAGAGATTGGAATTGAGCCGTTTCCCTTGACAACCGCTGTTGTGCTTCCTGTGTCCTTTTGGAAAAAGAGGATGTAGGAGATCTAAGCCTCTTAGGTGGACTTGGCACTGGTGAATGATTTGCTCGAGGCTATTAGACGATTGTGCCATTTGCTTTGTTGAGCGATCAGCCTTGCCTTGAGCAATGTTGTGCCTATGATGCTTGCTCTCCCCTTGGGAAATCAAAGGCTCCTTGGACACTAATGATTTTTGTGCATGCTCAATGGCTACATCTGATGTCCGCTTGTCAAGCACACTAGACTGAGGATCTACTTTTGATAGGCCATGTTTGGTTTCTTGATTTCAGTAGTGAGGGGCTCGATCATTCCAATATTTTTGGTTCGAAACTTGGCCTTTCGTTTAGTTTTCCTCCTATGCCTCTTTGCTTTGGACATAATTTGGGCTTCTGATAGAGGTGGCTTAGCAGGGAGTTTGGGTACCCAAATCCAATGATTGCCTGCATAATACCCTTGAGCACGAAGCAACGCCTTGGATATCCATCGTGGCGTTGTGCTAGCTCTCCATCGATGCCTTTGCCTATAAGGCTTGGGCTTCTTTCGTGGTCTTCTACGATATTTTTGAGTCCAAACCCTATCCTTGGCCTTGTCTCCTAACCTTTTTGTCTCAAGTATGGCCTCACTCACTGGTTCTCTCCGTTCAACTTGCACTTGTATCAACTCTTTCAACAACTCCTTGCTCTCATTACTAGGCTTGCTTGGTATGTCAGAATGCTCCTTTCCCTTCCTTTGAGGTTTGGTGAGGTCACCCTTGCTAAACATTGTGATTATCCTCACATCTGGTAGTGTTAGGTGTATCCTCTGTGCTATATAGTCGGCTTCACACTTCGTTGCCTTTTTGAAGGGCCTTCCTAGGAGGATTTCCTTTCCACAATTCTCGCTATTTGGAGGAACATAGAACAGGACTAGCAAGCTTTCTGTTTCAATAGTTACAAGGATTCTGCACTTCCCTAGAAGTGCTTGTGGGTGTTCCCCATAAGGGTTAAGAGTTGCATCAGTCGGTTTGAGCTCTGGTTGACCTAGTAGCGTCCATGCTTCGTAAGTCAAGATATTGAAATCTGCTCCTTCATCAATGAGAGCATCAACACTATGCTCTCCTTCTGCAGTGAGTTTGACCCTAAGATAAGCAGGTGGTACTATGTCTTCATCTTCCGGGTCCTGGCTTGTAAATTTAAGCCTTCTGACCGATGCCCTTGAGTCCCCACTTGCGTGGCCAGACATGGATTCTCCACCAATGTCTTGGGTCGTTTGTGCAGTGTTGCTCAAGGTACATCTCTCGTCAAGAGTGTCATGTCTAGTCATCTTGGCATTTGTAGCTTGCTGATGTCGCATTTTGCTTTGACTAGACATGGTCTGAACACAATGTCTTTGTGTTTCGTGGTGTGGCCTTTTTTCCCTTAATGGCTAGATGGGCCCATTGGGGTTCTAGGGTCTCTGTTTGTCTCTATTCGGTATGGGCTTTTGGTTGCTCTTTTGCAAGTGAGAATCCATGCCCATGTAGGGCCATTACTTCACTAAGGTCCAATTTGGAGGACCTATCATGGCGCGCGTTTTCTGTCCAACCTACTCGGGGAGGTGCGGAGGGGGCAGAACCCCCTCTGCGGGGGTCCGGGGGGAGGGGGGGTAGTCCCCCCGGCCCGCAGGGCCGTTACGGTAAAAGCCATGCACAATTTGGAGGACCGTTTATAGCCAAATTTTGAACTACTTGCTCTAAGTTTCAGCCCAGTGATCGATCTATGATATGGTTTCGGCTCTGTATGGTTTTCTCGGTCAATTTCCCTATCTTCAAGCTAAAATTTGAGAAAATCTAAATTCAGCCCCACAGGTCCGAATTGCAGGGTCCGAGTGGGTCACTCGAAAGGGCCGAGGGCAGAGTTGGAAGGGCCAAATATGATTGGTCCGAATGTCAAATTCAGCCAGTCCGAATCTGGATGTCCGAAGTCTGAGTCGGTCGGGCCGAGTAGGTCGCTCGGATAGGCCGAATGAGTTTTTGGGCCGAGTCGGCCGGGCCGAGGCGGGCCGAGGGCCGAATCAAGTGGGACATGGCCCGAATTTGAGTCTCGGACGCGTGTTTCCTAGGACGGTTCGAGGCCGACTAGGGTTGGTCGAGTGGACCAGGTGGTCCGAGGGCCGAGTTTGGGCCTCGGACCAGAGTCGACGTGACTCGGACGTGCCGAACGCCGCGCGCGTTTTTGCCGCCGCTCGCTAAATTCGACGTGCAGGGCGCTGGGGGTCTTCCCCCTTGTCGTGCAACTCCAGATTGGTCCCACTACTGTAGAGGGAGGTGTAGAATTACCTGGGCTAGCCGAAGATCTCCCTGATGTCAAGATTGAAGCGCATTTCCTCTCCAAGCTTCCTCTTCTCTCCTGCTCTCCTGAAACCCTGCAATATACACTGTGGCCTTTCTTGCCACTTCTAGCCCTTATACCCTCTTCCGGGTATGGTATTGGCACCTCCAGTAACTCACTTACCGACCTTAGGCATCACAAGTAAGTCTTTTACCACTTTTGCACGATTCTTGCCCTGTTTCTGCCCTGTTTTACAACAATAACCCTAATGCTTATTTTCTTTTTTCTTTTTTTTTTCCTCCTACTCTAATGCATCCAAATCACAAAGTAAATACCTACACTACTCCATCTCACAACATAAATCTCAAGAAAAACAACAAACCTACTTGCCAAGGAGATCGAATACCATCTTCAACCCCCTCGCTTCCTACCTATCTCAAGCACCGGTTCGGGGAAACCCTTACTTTGATGCCCGATTTGAAGCACGCAAGCGCTCAAGGCTTAAATCCGTAGGTCCCGGCAACGGAACCAAAATGTGGGAGCTTTCACTCAATCGCCAAGACCCACGGACTACTTATTGTTTCAAGCGTTCCAAGCCGAGCACTAATGGCTACCTCTCACATAACTGACGCGCCATCCATATCTACGGGTGTAGTGAGCTTACCTCCGTGCCGTTCGAGTTACCTCCTCTCCCGCGCACTTCGGTAGCTCCACGATCCAAGTGCAAGCTTCAAGCAAGCTCGTTCCTCAAGCTCCATGCTCCAAGCTCCATTGCCGCAAGCAAGACAAGACAAGAGAAGAGAAGAGAAGAAGAGAGGAGAAGATGGAGAGCTTCTCCTCCTCGGTCCCTCACCCTCACACACTCACTCCCTCACACTCTCACACTCCCTCTCTCAAGC
Source organism: Lygodium microphyllum (assembly GCF_053477565.2). Classification (NCBI taxonomy): domain Eukaryota; kingdom Viridiplantae; phylum Streptophyta; class Polypodiopsida; order Schizaeales; family Lygodiaceae; genus Lygodium; species Lygodium microphyllum. The sequence continues at coordinate 60,262,319 of NC_141163.1, forward strand.
ACAAGCTCAAGCAAGCAAGAACAAGAAGAAGAAGAAGAAGAGGAGAGCTACTTTGGGCCACACACAAGAATGAGCTTCTCATTCACTTTTCAACTTTATATACAAAACCCTAAATCCCTTTTGGGTGGTCATCCCCTTTCCCCCTTTTTACATGGCTGGCCGTAGCCTAGGCCCTTTTTCCCATTGTCCTTCTATCTTCCTAGCTTCCTCTCCACCGTGCATCTACATTTACAAATTGCACGGGTGAGAGCCCGGCGCTCTTGTACAAGATTTTAGGGTGCGCCTTTTTCTTTAAAAATGCGCCTTTTCCCTTTTGCATTTGCCTTGGACTTTTAAGGTTGCCCTTGAGCTTTTGGCCTTTTCTCATATTCTTTCTTTAGTCGAACTACCTTTTTTCCACCTTTGCCCTACATCTTTTTTATTTCCTTTTGCTTTCTTCATGTTGGGGTTAACAGACCACATGACCGAGCAATAGCTCATAAAGCACTCCAAAAACATACTTCTGTGGGTTAAGAGTGATACAAAATTGCCTGCAGCGCTCAAAACACTTTCTCAAAATAATCAACATCCTTTCCCTTACAGTGGTTGCCCCCAGGTCATCGATAAACACTTTCAACTCATCTGGGAAAATGTCAGCAAAGGTTTTATTTGATGTTGGTTGCCATGATCCAGGTGCATTGCACAAACCAAAGACCATCACATGGTACACAAAAGTACCAAAGACAGTAATGAAAGTCGTTTTCAACTTGTCCTCTTCTGCAATTGCCATCTGGTTGTATCCTGCAAAGCAATCCATAAACGAATATATTTCCCTACCCGCTAATTGATCCAAAATCTAGTCAATAAATGGCAACGGGTAGTAATCCTTAACCGTCTACTTATTCAACTCTCTAAAATCTACACATAATCGGATCTGGTTGTTTTTCTTCTTCCCAATAACAACTAGTAAACACCAATCTATGTGCTGCAGAGGGAAGATTAAACCAGCTTTCCTTAACTTTTGTAACTCTTCAAACAGCCCGTCCCTCAATTCAAAAGGCATACGCCTTACCTTCTGACACACAGGACGATTGCCTTTTTTTATAGGAATAGTATGAACAGCCAGGCTAGGAGGAATGCCTCTCAGCTCATCATAACTCCAAGCAAAGATGCCGCGGAATTCTTGAATCAAGGACACATAGTCCTCCCTTTCTACTGAACTGAGCATGGAACCTAATTTAATTGGCCGCGAATCACTCGGTGTGCCAAGGTCCAACTCAATCACATCCGCGTCTCTTATCCTATCTTGCGGCTCTATCGGCTCATTTAGAGTTATCTGATAAATATCCTCTATAGTGGACCCCTCTCTAGATTCATCACTGGACGATGTCTCACAACCAAATGGATCATCTGTTGTTTCTAATCCAATAGAGAATAAAGGAGCTCTCTCACTCTGAGGAGACTCAGGGTAAGCATCGACTATTACTCGATTAGCACCTCTACTTAGAACCACTCGACCGGCAGGTATATCGACTTGGCAGTCTATTCGTAAGATCCAAGGCCTACCTAGCAAGACTCGATAGCTAGGACGTCTTGCAAACCTTTCACCCTAAAGTCCAAGAAGCACTCTACACTTGCAACTGTAACATGGACTCTAGTAACGCAACCTTCTGGTTATCTTAGACTATCATCAGCCATTCTAAGAAGAGTGGAGCTATCTTTTTGGATGCCTAGACCCAACCTCTCCATCAACTCTGAACTCATGATATTGACGGAGGACCCAGTGTCTACGATAGCATGCTCCACTAATATTCCATCCACATATGCTGGAACCCTAGGGCAATTCTTTTCAGCATGATCAAACCAATCTTCCCCTACTCATGCTATGCCCAAAGGTTTTACAATATACCCAATATGTAGGATCTTCTTGAATTCCTTGCGTACTCCTGGAGATAATTTAATCAACTATAAGAGGTTTACATCTGGTTTGACTTCGCAAAGAGAACTTGCTAAATCAAAATCATGATAGGTAGCCAAAGCTCTCTTTTCTCGCCATACCATTCTTTCTTTTGGTCTCGGGACCCACTTTGGTGCTTCTTTTTTTAGCTCTTGCCTTCTTTCTTGGCACTTCCTCATCCTTCTTAGGATCGGCTTTTTTGTCAACAGGCCTTAGAGGTCCACCTTCCACGCTAGGATTCTGGACCTGCATCCCCTTATCCCCTTGTTTAGGGTTTCCCTCAACCGGTTTTGCATTATCTTTGTCAACCTCTTTGGCATTTTGGCCTCTTGTCACGACTCTTAGGTTAGAGGTTTCAACGTCATTGACTCGTACAGCCTTAATAAGGCTGACTCCATTACCTTCTGGCAACTCTTCTATAGTGGTCTTTCCCCTTTGTAGTATTTGTCTTGGTACATCATTTTGCTGCAGGTTATTACCTTGCGCTCTATGATTAACTAGACCTGGCTGTTTACTCCCTTGTTGGAGAGAACTAATCTTACTCCAACAAGTAGCAGCTAAGTGGCCTGACTTCCCACAAATATCACATTTAACATTTGAACAGTTTCTAGGGAAATGTTGTCCACCACACCACTTACAGCTAAATCTTAAGGGACCACCCTCTTTGGGGCATCGACTCCCTATCAGATTCTGCTGCTTCTTCAGGAAATTGACATCAACAGCTATTTGCCGATATTGTTTGGAAATCATGTCGGTGTAATGCTTCATCATATCCTTAACTTCGCCAAGGACATTAGATGCACTCGACTCATAGCCTCGATCGTCTACCCGTTGTTCCATTGGCCTAACAATTTGATTGGGCATTGGTTGTTGACTCACAGGAACCACATTAGGATTCGAAACTTGGCCTCCAACATTTGGTGGAGCCAATTGACTAGCCATAGGCATAGTCACACTGAGAGGAGCTAACAGCAAATGTACATTTTGAACCATGCTTCCTCTCCCATTAGGGTTATTCATAGGCATCCCTTGACTTCCATTCATCAATGGTAAATTCCCTTCAGTACTAAACCCGTATTAAGATTTATTCGAGAGGAGTAGGCCGTTTGTAATCGTGCTTCTACTCCTTCTACCCGCGCGATGGCGGTGTCTATATCAGCCAAAGCCACACTGCTCAATTGCACCTGAATATTGAAATCCAATCCATGCAAGAAAAATTGCAATTGGGCAGCTAGCGGAATAGGAATGTAAGTTTATAACTTACGAAACACTTCCTTAAGCTTCTTGGCATAGGCTTTCACATTCTCATGGGGGTCTTGGCGTGTTACATTCAAGACACGCAACCAGTATTGGCCACCTCTTTCAGGGGCATATTTTGCTCGGAAAGCTGCATAAAATTGGTCAATCGTGGTTATGGTTCCAGACTCTATGCTATGATACCATACCATAGCCCTTCCTTTTAAGGTCATGTTAAAGAACATCATAAGATGTCCCTCATCTTGGATGCGATAATTAAACATTAATCTTTGGAATTCACAAATGTGAAACTCCGCGTCTTCTTCAGCCAACCCATTAAAAATGGGCAGAGGAACTCCTAAAGCTGGCAAATCCGACGTCCCTGCAAGAATTGCAATGGGTTGTACCATAATGACAATCGGATTCACAATAGGAGCTTGAATTGATGGATTCATACCCCCACTTGAAGTGGGTTGACTTGGTGGAAGAGAGGAAGAACTTGCGCTTCCTCCTGCACCTAACGGACTATGTGCAGCAGCTGGGTTACTAAGACCACTACCTCTTATGCGTATCAGGCTACTCCTTTGAGGAGAATAGCGACTTACGATCTCTAACCGCCGTCTAGCCCTCTCAGCACGTTCGGCTTTTTGTATTTCGGCTTAACGGTCCTTGTCAGAGGGCATAAACCAACTTTCTCTTGGTCCCTAGAAACCCTAGATTTGAGAACCACCACTTATTGGTAGCTCCCAGCAGACGCACCACTGATGGGACCTGAAATGGGCCGGCACTGGCTATGGCACTAGCCAGACCTCATGCCCATGACAGACAAATACACCCTCATGGCCTCGTGGACCAGGAGTGTCTATCTAATGCTAAAGGACAAACTGCCCTAAAGCCTAATCTATGCGTTTATAATTTCATCGTTTTGTGGTCCAATGTTTCCCTTTCTATAAACTCCTCAGAGGGAGAACCCATACACATTGGCAATGCCACGATAACATACATGGAGGCAACCTCTTGGTAGAAACACCGCGGTCCCACTGCAGCTCTCCTACATCGCAGGGATTAGCCCTTTGATGCGCTGCTAAACATATAACACAATCGAACACAAACTCCTCTCTTTTATATTTCTCGTATTTCCAGGAGATATACCATGTTTCCTCACCAAACAGTCCCTTAAGAAACCGACCCTCTATCCTACGGCAAGGTATCACCTTACACTCTCAACCGTGGGTCAAAGTCCTAAGAAAACAATTGCTATGCAGTCTAGGAGATTTTCCTCTACCATGAACCATGCATAGTGCATAATGTGAATGGTTTAGTGCACAAGCAGAAGAAAATCAACATTGTGTATCGTGTGAAACCAATCTTTTCATGATTTCCATGCTAACATTTATGTACTGCAACGAGGAGAGACACTGAGCCTTACGCTCATGCTGTCTTTCCCTTTATTTTAAAACAATATCCTATAAGCATGATGCAACACATAAATCAAATTTTAGTTTATATTTTGACGATCAAACTCCCCTCTCACCCTACCGTTTAATGTTTTGCATTCGTTGATAGATGAAAAGGTCATTTTATGTGTATCTCTTTACAGAGAAAGCAATAAACACGGACGAAACAAAGACACAAGGGTAAACCGAGGCTAACCTCGTGCTCTACCTTCATTATACATTGTACAAACATGCATGTAATTTTTTGGAATTTTTCTTTTACCGTTTCCTAATTTTTTCTTATTTAAAACCCATTTTCACCATTTTTTGTATTTTTCCTCTATTTTCTTCAATTAAAAAAACTAAAAATTAAGATTGATTGTGGGCTATGGCCCTTAGGTTCCTTGACAGTAAAATTTCAGATTTTGTTGATATTAGGTCTCATATTTCCCATTTATTTTGCAAAAAACCCCATTTTACCCCTTAAACGAGTGTTTTACGGGTTTTATAACATTAATTTCAGCCATATCACTTATGATTTTCTGATTTTTAGAGCACAAATTGATAAAACTCATAGAAACCAACATCATAATGCCCATGGGAACAATGTTTCATCAAACAAATAGCATAAAAACTCATTTTTCGTTCATAAAAATTGAATTACCGCTTGTCTACATCGATCCGGAAGCAATCCGGTCTCATCCGGGCAAGCTTTCCTTCACCATTGTTCATTTTCCACTTGCACACAAGAACAACCCCTTAAAGGAGAGAGAGGGAGGAGAGAGAAAGCCTAGAATTGGCTCTCTTCATTCAGGCCACCATTGGATGGGGCGAAGACAAGCGATAAGATTAGCAGACAGGGGGAAGATCGGGGGTAATGTCGATGGCAAGGGTTGCTTTGAGGCTAGCATCATTATCTCCATCCATGGAGCGCAAAAATCGGTCGCCTGCTGCCCATGTTTTCTCCATGCCTACATCCACGTTTTTTTCCCCAAAGTCCCATGTTACATCAAATTTTTGGGCTCCCAAAGGTCACTAGCCACTTGGCCCAAATTTTGTCCACCTCTTGATATCTTGATCGGTTTCTTGGCCATTTCCCTGTCCGGGCTCCGATTTGAGCTCTGAAAAATCCTGGGTGTCCGGCTTGACATCCCGCATTGGCTGGCAACTCCTGACAACCTATACAGCAATCGAAAAAATTATCAAAAATCAACAAGTGTCGCTCGGGCGCCTTTTAAAAGTCGTATTTCACTTCGTGCTTAAAATCATCCTAACTGGAGCCGCCACCTTCGATGTTAAATATTTTTCCCCTAAATTTTAGATTTTTTGGCAAATTTTAGGCACATCCCGAGCTCAAAACTCCGCTCTCAGTGTGCCCTGGTCGCTAACCAATTTGATGGGACAACCGAATCGTGAGATTACCTACTCCCATATGAACGTGGCAGTCGTTCTAGAGTCATTCTTTCTCGTAGCTCTTGCTTCTACCCATTTCGTTAGATAGTCAGTGGCTACAATGATGTACTTGGCTTGTGAGTATTGTGCCACAGGACTAATGGGTCCTATGAAGTCAATTCTCCATTTTTCGAAGGGTCCACCCTTATGGCATCATCAAATACATTTGCCAATATGTCTCTCTACATGCTTGAGTTACTAGCTAGGGCTTTGTACAACTCCTCGTTTTTAATCCCATTAATAAATATAGTTGACATAGCCCTAGGTAGGTCTCTTAGGTTCTAGAAACCTCTTGTAGAGACTTCTTGCATGGGTGACATAGTCTCGAATTTTCTCCTTGTCCTTCTGGTTCACATTCTTGAGCTTGATGATTAGTTTATCAAAGTACCCAACTTTTGAGAGGCATTTGATGAAAAAGTTCTTGAGAGTGTTGAATTTGTTCCTTTCAGTGTTATCAAGGCTTGTAAATTGTGTTCGACCTTTTTCCCCTAGACACAACCCAAAAGCTTGTGCTCCCTTATCATCCATGAGGTTGTTTGCCTCACAGACTTGTTCAAATTGTTTAACAAAGCTATAAGGTAATATCCTACCCTATACATGTCGACTTCCTTTGTGATGATTGGTATTTTCGCTTAGCTTCTAGCCCCTAGTTGTGCTACTCCTAGTTTGGTTAAGAGAGTGGTAGCTACTACAACACTTCCCTTCTCCATGGGCGTCCTATCCAATAACCACTTGAGAAGGAGTTCAAAGGGACTGAGGTTGGCATTGGATGTCTTTGCCTCCCCTGCCTCCTTTCCAGTCAATGTCCCTCCAACTAGATCTACAATGCATTATATTTGACCCAACTCTCTCATTTATTTGCTTCTCTAACCTTTGATTTCACATAAACCTTGCAACTTGCTTAATGAATTTCCTACCCAGCTTCCTCGAGCTTCTACATTAGCCATGATCTCTTCCACATCCCTTCCTCTATGTTTGACCCACATATGTTGGTTGTAGAGTGATATTAGCTGTTGGACATCCATAGGGGAACTCCATAACATCCAAATCTAGACTATTTGTGCTAGAGCTCGATCCCTGTCATGATCTCTAATTAACCTTGGTGGCTGACAAGCTCCTCGATGAAACTAATGATTTTTGGAAATGTCAAGAATGTACCTATTTGTTAACCCTCAAATGAACAAAGGTGGAAAATCGGGAAAATCTAAAGCAAAAGACAAGGCCAAGGCAAAAGCAAAACGGAAGGTGAAGGCATGCAAGAAGAATTTGGAAACACAAGAAGTGCAGAAAAGTCCTAAATCAAGGAAAAATGTGCACAAGAGAAGTGCAAGTTAATACTCATGTAAAAGAGTGCAAGGCGCACCAGGATTTATTTTAAAGAGCGCCAGACTCTCACCCATGCAAATTGTAAAGGTAGATGAGTGGTAGGAAGGAAGCTAGGAAGATAGGAGGACAATAGGAAAAAGGACCTAGGCCACGGCCGACCATGTAAAAAAGGAAATAAGGGGATGACTGCCCAAAAGGGATTTAGGGTTTTGTATAAAGTTGAAAAGTGAATGAGAAGCTCATTCTTGTGTGTGGCCAAAAGTGGCTCTCTTCTTCTTCTTCTTCTTCTTCTTCTTCTTCTTCTTCTTCTTCTTCTTTGCTTGAGCTGGTGCTTGAGAGAGGCAGTGTGAGAGTGTGAGGGAGTGAGTGTGTGAGGGTGAGAGACCAGGGAGGAGAAGCTCTCCATCTTCTCCTCTCCTCTTCTCTTCTCTTCTCTTCTCTTCTCTTCTCTTCTCTTGCTCGCGGCAATGGATCTTGGAGCAGGGAGCTTGAGGATGGGGCTCGCTTGAAGCTTGCACTTGGATCATGGAGCTACCAAAGTGCTCGGGAAAGGAGGTAACTCAATCGAGCATGGAGGTAAGCTCACTACACTTGTAGAGATGGATGGCACGTCGGCTATGTGAGAGGTAGCCATTAGTGCTCAGCTTGGAACACTTGAAGCAATAAGCGGTCCGTGGGTCTTGGCGGCTGAGCGAGAGCTCCCACATTTTGGTTTCATTGCCGGGACCAACGGATTCAAGCCTTGAGTGCTTGCACACTTTGAATCGAGCATCGAAGTAGGGTTTTCCCTGAACCGGTGCTTAAGATAGATAGGTAGGAAGCGAGGGAGTTTGAAGAGGTATTCGATCTCCTTAGCAAGTAGGTTTTTGGTTTTGGGACTTGGAAAAGCATGTTGGAGTAGTGTAGGTATTTCCCTTGTGATTTTTTCTTGCATTTAGATAAGATAGGAGCAAAACATTAGAGCATGTAGCAGGGTTTTCTATTGCTATATAACAGGCTGAAACAGGGAAAAGAAGAGTAAAAAATGAAATTTTGGGTTAAATATTGGTGAGGGGACCAAGACTAAGGTGAGTACAAGCCTGGGCAGTGTGATAAGGGGCCAAGAGTGGCAAGGAAGACCACATTTTGTATTGCAGGGTTTCAGGAGAGCTGGAGAGGGGGAGAGAGAGCTTCATTGCATGGACCTACCTCGATCTGGCCATCAAGAAGGCCCCGATCGCTCGGCGCAACAAATTCTGTGAAGTCCGACGAAAAACGTGTCATGCTCAGCCCGTCCGAGTGACAACAATTCTAGGCCAAGTCCCAGAATTGGCCCTCGGCCCACCTCTTGTATTCGGCCCTTAAACCACTCGGACGAACTTAATATTCAGCCCAACTTGGCATTCGACCCTCAGCCTGCCTGACTTGGACCACTTGACTTGAACACCCACCGTTTGGCTCGACCGAATCAACCATTCGGACCACCTGATTCGGCCCTCGATCCTGCCGGCTCGGCCACCCAACCCCACTCGGACAAGCTAACATTCGGCCAGGCCGAATTTGACATTCATACTAGTTGTGTTCGGCCCTTGGCCATTCGACGGGCCGAATCGAACATTCGGCCCCTGTAATTCGGACCACATGTAATTTGGATTTTTTCAAAATTCTAACATGTAGATTCTGAAACCAACCAGAGACCACATAGAGCCAAAAGCACATCATAGATCTATTACTAGACTAAAATCTAGAGCAAGTAGTTCAAAACTTGGCTATGAACGGTCCTTCAAATCGCACGTGGCATTTACCATAACAACCCTACGGGCTGCGGGGGACTACCCCCTCGGACCCCCCCAGAGGGGGCTCTGGCCCCTTTGCACCTCCCCCAAGTAGGTTGGAGAGAAAATGGACGCCGTGGCAGGTCCTCCAAATTAGATCCTATTGTAGTAATGGCTCTACACAAGCATGGATTCTCACTTGCAAAAGAGCAACCAAAATCCTATAGCCGAATAAAGATAAACAGAGGCCCTAGAACCTCAATGGGCCAATCTAGCCAACAAGGGCAAAAAGGCCATACCACAAAAACATGTCTAGATTGCTTCTAGACTGCATCTAGTCAAAGCAGAATGCAACAACCTCAAGCTACAACTGCCAAGATGACTAGACATGACAGTCCTGAAGATAGATGCACCTTGAATGGCACTGCACAGACGACCCAAGATATTAGTAGAGAAACCAAATCTAGCTGTGTAGTTAGGGACTCAAGGACATGCATCAGGAGGCTTAAATTTACAAGCCAAGACCCCAAGATGAAGAGATAGTGCCGCCTGCTTATCTTAGGGTCAAACTCACCGCAAAAAGAGAGCATAGTGTCGATGCTCTCAAGGATGAAGGGGCAAATTTTAATATCTTGACCTATGAACCATGGACTCTACTAGGCCAACTAGAGCTCACACCAACTAATGCAACTATTAGTCCATACAGGGGACACCCACAAGCACTCATAGGAAAGTGCAAAATCCTTGTAACTATTGAAACTGAAAGCTTTGCTAGCCTATTCCATGTTCCTCCAAATAGTGCTAGTTGTGGAAATAAAACCCTCCTTGGACGACCCTTCAAAAGGGCGACCAAGTGCACAGAGGATACACTTGACACTACCGGGTGTGAGGATAGTCACAACCTTTAGCAAGGGTGACCTCATCGAACCTCGAGGGAAAGGCAAGGAAGGTGCTGACATAATAGGCAAGCCTAGTAACGAGAGCAAGGACCTGTTGAAAGAGTTGATACAAGCATAGGTTGAACAACAAGAACCAGTTACTGAGGCCATGCTTGAAACAAGAAGGTCAGGAGACAATGCCAAGGATAGGCTTTGGACTTACACATATTGTAGAAGACCCCAAAAGAAGCCCAAGCCTTATAGACGAAGGTATCGATGGAGAGCCACCACAACGCCGAGATGGATATCCAAAGCTTGCTTCATGCTCAAGGGTATTATGTAGGTAATCGATGGATTTGGATACCAAAACCCCCTATTAAACCTCCTCTATTAGCCGAAGGCCAGATTGCATCAAAAGCAAAGAAGTGCAAGAGGAAATCTAAACAAAAATCCAAGTCTCGAGGCAAGAAACCAAGCATGACTATTCGAAAGGTAGATCCTCAGCCCAGTGTGCTTAATAAGCGGAAATCAGATATAACCATTGAGTGTGCACAAAAACCATTAGTTCCCAAGGAGCCTTTGAATTTCCAAGAGGATAATGAGCATCACAAGCACAACATTGCTCATGATAAGTCTGATTTCTCAACAAAGCAAATGACAAAATTGCCTAATAGCCGCAAGGAAATCTTCAGGCCAATGCCAGGACCACCTAGGAGTCCCAAGTCTCCTATACCCTCTTTCCCTAAATGCACACAAGAAGCACAACAACAATCGTCAAGTGCAGCTCCTCAATCCCAATCTCTGGCACCATCTAAGCTTCCAAATGTCCAACAGGTGGGACATGACACCACCCTTAGCTCTCAACCTAAGGATATGCCTGTGCAATCCATTGCGACTAGCTCTATCTACACAAGTGAATACATAAAGGGCAACAAAAGACATGACCACTTTTGATCTACCTACGGACTTGGCACCGCAATCCACCAATAGCAGCCAGTCCATTGAACTAGCCGCTACTACTTCCAATCAGGAATCACAATAGTCACAGCCTTTGACCGTGCCGACACCTCTTGCGGAACGTGTCCTTAGCAATTCACTTGTGGAAGAGTTGTCACATCTAACATCCTTGGCACCCCTAGCATTGTCGAAGCATCTAAAGCCTAGGCTTGAGGAGAAACCTCTCGAAGATGTGGCCAAGGAGATGGCACATCTGGCCAATCAACCTAGCAAGGTTATTCAGCAAGTCGCAGCTAAGTTCCATGAGAGCACATCAGAGAAAGAGAGTGGTAAGGCCCAACCAAGCACATCAACAGCTGACCTAGTTCAGGGTCGTGAGTCTTTGAGAAAGACACCTTCATTGCCCACGAACAAGAGGAGAACATAACAAACACAACAGCAATTACAAGTGGTTGTGGACGCCAAGAACATTGAGACCAAGAGCATGGAACAACTTGGGAATAAAACATTGGATCCATCCACTAAGGAACCCATTGCCATCTCCCCTAACAACGTTGAAACCTCAGAAACATCCATGTGTTCTGCTAAGTCAAAGCGACCATCACCATCAGTGGTTTCTTGCAACACTCAATCCATAGACAACAGAACTCGCATTGACCAATCAAGAGTGGATACAACACTGTCACAGCATGATGAGACAAGGCTATACCGGTCACATCCAAGGAGAACCATGATACAATAAAGCCTAGGGAAACTCCTAGAACCTTGCATGAGATAGCAACCGAGCAAGCCCTCATTGAACATGGAAGTGTCGCAGAATGCTTAACTGAGTTGGATGCTAAGCTCAAAGTATTTGCACATGTCTACGTCTTTGCAAATGTAGGTGCATTCCTTAAGGAGTAGCTTGAGGAATACTTGCCATTTCCTCTATCTTGGGAAGAGTGAGAATATCTTGATGAGCACTATGACAAGCTCCTACATAACTGCATGCAACTCATCTCTAACGAGGAAGCCGACGAACTACGCTTAACTGTGACATTCAATGATGTGCTCTGCCAACCAAATCTCTTGGAGATAGAGCAACTAAAGCGACAATTAGAGGGTCGAAGTCAATTTGAAAAATGTTGGTTTGAAAATCGCATTACAATGGCCGCACTGGAAGCCTAGACTATGATAGTCTCAAAGGAGTGATTGGCCAATTGGCAGTCTCAAAGAGACCCAATCTATGTGGCACCAACTTCCTTTCGAGTACTGACTGCCATTTGGGGTGTGGACTTAGCCAGAACTAGCCAAGAGAACTCTCTGGCTAATAAGGTTCTCAGTGATGAGGAGGGGTTACATGTTGCAACTAGACTCAGACAAGGTACCATGCTACTCAATGTTGCAAAGTATCTGTTGTTATTGAGTAGGCTGCCACAAGTACTAGATGCGTATGCCACACTCCAGTACAATCCTGAGTTCTACAATTGGTTTTTATCCTCACGAAGGCACATGGATTTATAGGCGTGTATATAAATAAACAATGTGTTTTGTGACCATGTATAGATAATACCAAAAAAAAAAAGCAAATCCAGCTCACACACAAGCAATGATAGTCAAGCGTAGAGAGAAAAGTTTGGGTTTGGTAGGCTGAGCTCCTAGGGTCCTCCTCTCACCACATGTCTAGAAGTTGTGTGACCATTCATGCCTCCAGGTGGAGGGCATGCAAGCCTCATTACCGCCATAGGAAGCCCTAACCAACATCTTTGATGGCGTAGATGGGGCACCATCCCCTTCTATACACCTTTCTCCTTTTCGGTCTATCCTTCCAGGGACGAGCCCTACTCCACTTCATCACAACTAGTCAACGCAACTTAGCATAAGCCAAGATCTGCTAATGGCTGGAATACGCCCCGTAGTAAAAGCAAGACAAATATCATCACGGGGGTTGTTCCTCTACAACTAACACTGCATGCCTCACCTCACCCCTCCTCCTCATATGCGCTTGATAATCCACTATTTAATCCCTTTCGTGCAAATAATTCTATCCTACCTCAAAGCCTAACCTTGGTTCACATTTTTCAGATTTCCCCACAGTAGCCGTCATGGAGCACGTAATGCAACTAGCATGCAAGGAAGCTCTCCTCTGTAGAAGGGAGCACAAGGCACAAGCGCCTCCACCAGAGCGATATGTGCCTACCCTTAAGAGGTACGCACCAAAAAGAGGCCCTAAGCGACATCGCCCAGGACGCAGGCCAAAAACTTCCTAGGCTAGGAAAACAAAGGCTCAAGGAAATGTCCATGTCCAGGGGGTGGCAACCTCGGCCGTGCAAGCCCCCACCAGACGCTCAGGCAGCAGGTGCTCGAAAGAGGAGAAGGCAACTAGAAACAAGAGGGAATTTGACGAATTATTTAAAAGCATTCTTAAAGCAGCTACGGCCAGGGACTACACCATAAGGGTCCCGGCCACGATATCTTCCCTGCTCGGCCTGATGGGAGTCCCGCACCGGCACATCCCCAGTTGCTCGACCACCCAAATTCACCCTGCTTCATACAAATAGAATAGGCCCTATGTTGTATAAGCTGCTTGCCAAATGCCATTTTGTCATAACTTTTTGTCCTTAAGTGGTTAAAGGGGCAAGCTCCCCAACTGTACAAACCTCCCTTACCGACTACTAATACATGTCACGTCTTTAACAAGCATTGATGATATGCATCACAGTCAACACCATAGGATTTAGATAAACTAATATCTTCTTGTGTTTCATTTGTTCATTATAATTGACGCATGTGACTTGCATATACTCTCATGAAGTGTCAAGTGGATGCAGGACAACACAGGTCTTTGTACGAAAGTGTTCAATGCCCAAGTCACCGCAAGATCACCAACCTCACAAAGAGCCATGACGGAAAACTCACTGCTGAAAGCGAAAATCACCCCTATTGATTGCCCACATCGCATGGCCCAAAGCATGATCAGTGGTGGCCACTCTCTCTTTCTGGGTCAAACTCTACACCTGGCACTCACGGCAGTTGTTACCTCAATTGTACCAACATCGCATATTACAAAGAGGTCTTGCAAAATCTCGAGTGTATCTCCCCATCTCAACAATTGTTCCTCTAGCAACGAGGCTAGGACGCAATCATCGTTGTAATATCCATTTTCACAGCCTTTGAATCTCGACAATTTCCAATCCAATTGAAAGGTTGATAGCCTCAACGTATTGCAATGGTTGTACTCATGTTATTATTATTTTTTAAAGGAAAAGAAGAAAAAGAGAAAGAAAAAGAAAAAGGAAAAAAAAGCACTCACAATCACAACACAACACCTAGGGGTCCTCAAATTAGGTACGCCCAGTGACCTTGGTCGGCTGGCTCCGTCCCTAGTTCCCTAGCCCTCTACACATCCCCCACAATTGTTCAGGGCACATCAAGGGCAGGACATCCCTAGGGAGCTTGTCTTCCCTATGGTTAGACATGTCACCCTAATCCAATTGCACGATTTCTTTTTGCATCCGCCTTAGTACCATTGTAATCGATCGTGGTAAGCACTGCACGAATGGCCATGAAAAGTACATCGTACTCATCGAGCAAGCCCAATAGCTACCAGCTACCAAAAGTTCAGTGTCAAGGTGTTCAATTATGCTACATCGTGATGTCACAATGCAAAGGATGTCTCAAACACCTTCATGTATACTTCTCCTCAACATGGACAACTTTGCTTCATCCACACATTGTTACGAGGAACCAGTCCGCGGTCTTCTAGCTACATAATATCTAAGTATGCACAAGCACTCACATAATATTTGCACCAAAATATATACACAGTTTGGGTCCTCAAGTGCAAGACAATACTCTCAGCTTCCTTAGAGTTCAACTTGTCTCCCAAACTAATTGAACTACGTCTTGTGCACGATAAAGAAGACTAGCACTACCCCAAGGGAGAGACCACATATGAGATGTCTTCAATTGCAAGTATTGAAGACTCCCACAAAAGTGTCGTTTGCCCTTCATCAACACTCAACTCTGAATTCTTATCCTTTATCATCATGCAAGCCCACCAAGAATCATCAGCCGTAGAATCCCCAAAACATCAACACCTGTGCCAACCCATGAGTACAACTCCCAACCCTATCACAAACAACATGCCCCCAACGACCTTCATCCGCACCACCACCAAAACTCCTCCATGGCAAACCACAGATGTCCCTTTCACCCACGTCTTTGATGCATGCTAAAAAGCCTACTACCTATGATGGTGAGTGCCATGGGACTGGCACTCGTCTAGGAGGGGATAATGTTAACCCTCAAACCAACAAAGGTGGAAAATCCATAAAATCTAAAGCAGAAGACAAGGCCAAGACAAAAGCGAAACGGAAGGTGAAGGCACGCTAAGAAGAATCTGGAAACACAAGAAGTGCAGAAAAGTCCTAAATCAAGGAGAAAGGTGCATAAGAGAAGTGCAAGTTAATACTCATGTAAAAGAGCGCAAGGCGCACCAGGATTTGTTTTAAAGAGCGCCGGCTCTCACCCATGCAAATTGTAAAGGTAGATGAGTGGTATGAGGGAAGCTAGGAAGATAGGAGGACAATGGGAAAAAGGTTATAGGCCATAGCCGACCATGTAAAAAGGGGGTTAAGGGGATGACCGCCCAAAAGGGATTTAGGGTTTTGTATATAAAGTTAAAAAGTGAATGAGAAGCTCATTCTTGTGTGTGGCCAAAAGTGGCTCTCCTCTTCTTCTTCTTCTTCTTCTTCTTCTTCTACTTGCTTGCTTGAGCTAGTGCTTGAGAGAGATAGTGTGAGAGTGTGAGGGAGTGAGTGTGTGAGGGTGAGAGACTAGGGAGAAGAAGCTCTCCATCTTCTCATCTCTTCTTCTCTTCTCTTCTCTTCTCTTCTCTTCTCTTCTCTTCTCTTGCTCGCCGCAATGGAGCTTAGAGCGGGGAGCTTGAGGATGGAGCCCACTTGAAGCTTGCACTTGGATCGTGGAGCTACCGGAGTGCTCGAGAGAGGAGGTAACTCGATCGAGAATGGAGGTAAGCTCACTACACCCGTAGAGATGGATGGTGCATCGGCTATGTGAGAGGTAACCATTAGTGCTCGGGTTGGAACACTTGAAGCAATAAGTGGTCCATGGGTCTTGGCAGTTGATGAGCGAGAGCTCCCACATTATTGCTCCAAGACCTTAATGTATGGTCAATATGCCTTAGCAAGCGTTATCTATAAACTCATGACAAGGCCATGCCTAAAATGGTGGGATTCAACCCAAAGTCCTAGCACAGTTGAGTTGATACTAGCATGAAATCGTATGCCTTTCATTTTTGGAAGAGTAGATTCTATGATGGTAATGGTGGAGGTGGATTCATCTCTTTGTCGAGGGAAGAGGGTAGTGTCTCCGCTAGGACAAGAAGGTATTCTTGACTAGATCCAAAGGATTGTCTCTAGTAGAGACACATGAGGTAGTACTTTGTGTCCATGTCAAGCTCAGGTTGCGATAGTTGCATGGTGCCTTATAAGATCATAAGCAAGATCATGTGGGTTTTCATCCAAGGTGTAATCAACGTTGGTTCAAAGCACTCTAACTCTCCTCAAGGACATGAATCTCAAAAGGTGAACAAGGCAAGTGCTAACCTTTAAGAAGAGCCTTGTGGTGATGCTTGGTGAGTACTTGCAATGGATAAAGAGTCATGCCTCAAGTTGACACATAGAGACATTGGGCTGCTACAAGTGTCCACCTCATACTCAAGCCAAATGGGAGATCCCTTCTCCTACAAAGTTTAGGAGAGCTTAAAGCACTATCTAAGATGCAATTGATTCTTCTCATAAGGTCGTGAAACTACTAAGTGATTTATTAACATGTCTTAGTAGTCTACAGAGTGTCATAGCTCAAGGTTGCAATAGCCCTGGATTCTGCAAGGTCACAAGCTACCCCCTTCAGCTTTGGACCGAAATCCATATGAATGACTTAGTGACCTTCAACATAAAGAGGTAGATCACTAAGCCAAACGCAAGTCATCCCTTCGAGACTCGAAAAGGCAAACTTGTCACTAGACCATGTCTTGTTGCCCGCTTCCTAGATGCCAATCAACTCACAATGGGTAGGTGTGAAGGTCATGGTTGGTGCAAAACCTGTGATTTAGAACAAAAAACCTACAATTCTTCATAAGTCAAGAGTTCACTGACCTAGAAGGATTAATCAACCCAAACTATATCTGCCACTTGGAGCCTCAAACTAGCTTTTTGAGCCCCCCCAGCACCCTTGATTTTGAGTGGCTCAACCCTTCTTCTTTGTTGTAAATATCAGTGAAATTTCTGGTATGGAAGTGGAACTTAAGGCAACTTATACATCAGTCCTTATCTCCTCAAATGATATACTCTTTTATCATTGTAAAAAAGAGCTAGTCAATCCTACAGAGGACTTTCTCGACGAGTCATGCAACCCTTACAATACTTGTGGTTAGTACTCAACAAACCTCAAAGAATTTATAGGTTTCTAGCCTACTTTGGCTGATCACATTAAGAGTTTAAACATTCCCAACAGTTTTAGCACACTCATGACTAGTCATTCTAGCTAGTAGTGATGTCATGGCAGCTATTTTGTATATTTGTTCACCCCAACTGGTTTTAATGCCTAATGATTTTATGTTTAGCCCAATATCATAATTTTTAAATTAAAAAACATAGTAAATTATAGCAAATGCAATCCTAAATGTGTCATCAATAAAACACCCACAAACAGCCTACCAGACAATTATCATTGACTAGTTAGTCATCGTCTGACTAGCTTCAAAGCAAGCTTTTGATCGCACCCAATGAATATTCAAAAATTTCAAAAACTTCACATATATTTTACAGTGAAACTTCAACAAGCTCAATTCCAAAACAAGTCTACACAATAGTCCCAAACTACCTCTCGTAAATCATAACTATATTCACTTATAGTATATACTTGGTATCTGTCTTGTGCAAGTCTAGCCAGCTATCATAAGATCACCAATATTCAATGTAAGTTTAGGTCAAAAACTAAATTTTAGGCTATATTACTTATGCTAAATGACCAGGATTCTTCTTTCCCTTCATGCACTTATATTCTAGCCTTTGGAGGCTACTCGTGGAAACTGTGACTAGTTAGTTGTCAACCAATTTGCCACTATCCTTTGCCTATTTTTTCCAAGCATCAATTCTCATTAAAAATTATGCACAAATCTCAGAAAACTCATTAAATATTTAGCATCACCCACATTACTTTACCCTTTACAAATATGCTCCAAAACACACAGCTAGCAATAATGTATCTAATTGTTACAAGTACCTCTCTGCACCTAATGCAACAACTCCATCTCTCTACCTCTCAATCTAGGAAGGAATCCCAAGAAGGTGAGAAGAAAGGGTAGAGGAGCAAATACAAAGCAAGAACCAACACACAAGCCCTCATAGGACTTCTCTCTCCCCGTCTCAGAAAGCTCACATGCACAAAGTATTTAGAGGTGAAGAAAGAGAGTAGTGGTAGAGAAGCAAATAAGCCTTTGTTGCATTGGTCATGGAATGAGTTACAAATAAGGTTTCTCACCTTACATATGAAGTTTTAATTCTTTGAAGCTTGGGAGGGCCCTATTCTCTATTGATGCCCGTTGCCCATTCAATTAAAACCCACCCTCAAGGTCCTACAACCCTTCGAGCTATCTATTTTGTGCAAGAGTCTAACTCATATACCCACGCATCATTAATTGCACTTTTGATTTTACAAGTTGCATGGGAGTGCTCGAGAAAAATTCATTTTACTTCTACTTGTAGGCGACATGGCATTGAGTGTCGGCACATTTAATGTCAGTCCATTATCTTTTCCCACTGCAGGCACTCTCTTTTACTCTTTTCCCAACTTTCACTTGCTTTTCTCTTTTTCCTGCTACTTTTTCCTATTGCCCTTTTGGTTGTTTTCTCTCTCATGCTCCAGTTTTGCCCCATTTTGTCATTTTTCTACCAAACTGATTAACATTAACATTTTAAACATTATTGAGAGATTAATCGTGCTTGGCCTAAACCCTTGAGGTTCTAGCAAGAAGAGTTTATAGAAGAAAAAGCAAGAGAATGTAGAAGAAAAAGACAAAAATCAATTGAAATAACTGGAACATAGGGAATAAACTATAGTCTATATTTATCATATTTGAGCTTTGGCTCAAATTCAGTACACCATATACAATTCCTTTAGACAATTAATTGGAGATGATAGCCTAGAGGATCCGATTTGATTTAGCTCAAAAGATCCATAATCAAGTATACATCAATCCAAGCTCAAAACAATGCAATTTTGACCTAGATTAAGGCTTCAGACATGCATAAATTAGACCAGAACCAAAGCAACCCGCATCCTTAAAAATACCTTGTTCTTTCCTTCAATATATCCATGTTCTCAACCTAAAATGTCTACTTTCAATTTCCTACAATGGTGAGTAAGATAAATTCTCTGATCTCTCCACCCCAAACCCCTCAATCAAGAGTAAACACGCAAAAGAATCACCTCGAATCACATTAGATCCTATTGAACAAGTAGTGAACAGTAGTGAATAGCTTTATATCTCTGAATAGAGTAGTCCACAACAATCCAAAGACTCTCATTTCACTCCTTCCATATGCATCCAACAACCACAATTAGTCTTCTATTCGTGAGCATCAATTGTGCCATGTATTCTTCTAGTTATGTCCCATAAGCTCACATGTGAAATCAAGTCACTAACAATCATCTTGTAAGGTTTCAATTTGTAGACATAGAAGCACATGACATCCACCCCCTCTAAACATGCACATCCTCTAGAATATGCTACATATCTTACTCTTTAGCAAGTTTGAGGTCATCTTCTTCATCCACAATATCATCTTCTTCAATGCTATCCGGTATATATTTGCTAGCTATGGATATTTTCAATGTAATCCCATCCAACTCAGAAAGTGAGGATGTGGTATTATCATTAGCATGCAACACAATATATATTCCAAACCACATGTTGGAGACTTTCCTAATAGTATTGTGTTGATTATCTAGGCTATTATCATACACAAGTACCTAGCCTCCCTCCTCTATAACCCTCAGTCTAAGCATGTGTCTTTTGTCAAACATGTATTTATTTTGCAATCTAGCTCTTTTCAATCTCTTTACTACAAGTTCTATTTCTTTTGGCCTTCTTTCTAATTGACACAAATCCTAAGAGCTAGCTATTCATCCCTTCGTCACATGGCAAGACACTCCATATAGTAGCCATTTCTTCGGTTGGCACAATTGCTTTTTGCCCATATATCAATGCTATTGGCATATACCCTATCATAGCACTATGAGTAGTGTAATCAACCCATAATGCATACAAAAGCAATCATGGACACTCTCAAAATTTACCCATGATTGCCTTTGCTAAGGCCTTGAAAATTAAAGGATGCCCTCTTTCACTTTTACAATTCCCCTTTGGATTATATGCTAAAGTTAGTGCAAGTTTGATCCCCAATCTGGAGAAGAAGTCTCTAGCCTCATTAGTATCAAGCTCTCCTTTGTCTACATAGTAACCTCACCCACACATCCATAACAACAAAACACATATTCCAAAAGAACTTGCATATAGTAGTCGTGGCTTTAGTCCTCAAAGCCCAGCCTTTAACCTAATTTGTAATGTCCTCATGAGCAAGAACAATGTATCTCATCTATCAAAGCCCCATAGACATGGTTACTAGATCAACAACCCATATAATGCATCAAATGAGGATAGGTAGGTTATAAACCATCGTTGTGGCTCACAGAAGAATACATCTGACATGTGCTACATGTCTCTAAAAACTATGAAACATCCATATACACAACTTTCCACCAATATTTCTCTTTGATTTTCTCTAAAGTAGCCCAAATACTCCTATGATCAACTCAGAATGTCTCATGAAAATATCACATAATTAGCAATTGAGTTTCCATGTGGGAACCTTTTTTGTCCTTCATGTGTTTCCAAAGAAAACCATTGTAGCCATATGCTTTTCTCTCTATTCTCTTGAATTCATCATTAGTCCATTCATCCTTCTTGGTCAAAGTACTTCAATGCTATCCAATTTGCAGCCACTCTCCATCATGACGCTACTTTGAAGAAGTTTTCATTGAAGAAGCATGACAATCATGAAGAAGTGCAATAGCTACAATTTTAGCTCCATTATCCTCAGCCATCATCATATCTCACTCTAGATAACATGTCTGCCACTGGGTTATCTTTTCATGCAACGTGCCAGAATTCAAGATTCATGGACTTTATGTATGCAATCCATCTTAATATAGAAATATCTAAAGTAGAATAACTCATAATCATGCCAAAGCAAAAGAAAAACACTAGTCTCCACACTCATTAGAGCTCCAATATAGTATTCTTTATCACATTTAAGAGTTGTAACAACTCCCCATATTTCCTATTTATCTATGGATATCTTATCTATCTCTCAAACAACACTTTTGCTTCAAACTTGACTACATATCTATTTTCCTCATCATCATCTTGATCAATAGCCCAACCAATGCTAATAGGGCTTGTATCCACAATGATAACGATCGATCTTCCACCTATGTAATATGCTTTTTTCAAAGTAGATGCCATCATACTCCCGCTTTAGAATGACAATAATTGAAAACCTAGCTCTTTAAAAATCATTGGCAATGGATAATGTCTCAATCTATCTCAATTATTGGCATGGTTAACACAAACAATCACAAATTGAATAGCCCTTTTACCATCTCTCTTCATGATTTATACATAGACTGATCCATCATCTAAGACTTTCATCTCCATATGTACAATAATGATGTACATCTATCCAAGCATAATGGGATTAAAAGAGGAGTCTTGCATTAAAAAGTGCTTCTCATCCTAGATATCACCTATAGCAACCTTGATATTCTAGCAAGTAGCATACAATTTCCATGGAAATTTGTTAGCTACTCTCATCTCTCCATCCATGATCAACACCTATTGGCCATCAACCATTCTCATATAAGCTAAGAAGTATGACATTAAATTCTAAACCATGATCAATGAGTAAAGTACAAGGAGTTACAAGATCCCCAACCTTAACAGTTGTCTTTTCCTTTGTATATTGCTGCAAATTATTGCTTTTTTAGCCATACGAACTAGCTTTTCATGATCAACAATGACATTTTTTGGTTTCATCCAATTCAATTACAACACCTAGATCATCTTCATAAACTTCTTAAATACCTTGTAAACCAAGCTCTTCATCACCCTACACCATACCATATGTAGACTCGTCAAAAAATTGTTGCTTTCTCTTGATAATATAAAAAAATATCCTCATGAAACTCTCGCTTGCCAAGAGTCTCGTAGAGAGGGAATTCAACTTTGCTATTTAGGATGTGCTCATTAAGCACCTTTTTCATATCCATTATAGTTTCAACATGTGATTACAATTTGTATCTTGGTTGTTTTCCCTTAGATTTTGCATCTAATTTTTCTCCTTTGCAACATCTTCCATGGTTTGTTTAGGCACGGGCCTAGCAAAAGGTGTAAGACGTCACCGATCTGAATCAAACACAATTCTCCCTCTAGTAACCCTTTTAGATGTACCAGGATTGCCATCATCCCTCTTTCTTTTCTCTCCACAATCACATCAATATTCTCTGATCTAGCAAGATATGCATAAACAAAAAAAGAGTCTACCAATGCATCCGAACGTGTCATCTCACAGATACTCTTCCCCACATAATTGCATTTAGCCTTAGGGGTCTTACCCTTTTTTGCAACATGCATTGCATGAGTGACATAACCATGATTTTTTTCAAATTGAAGACTAAAAGTAGCAACTTTCTCTTCTACATGTGCATTTCATATAGCGATCTCATTTACTAACTTTTGCATCCACCCTTTCCAAAGTTTGGAGTCTTGGCATCTTTTTAGAAAATCGAGTTCTCTTCCAGTTGATCCATGTAATTTTCACAATCCCTATTCTCATGTTCTGTATTGTCACACCAAATACATATCCATACAAATCCTAGCGGGCTTTTGGTGAAATAGACCAACACTTCTCTTCCATCTTTGCAATTTTCAACTATAGATCATGCATGCCCTTAACTATTTCGTCCATAACATCCTCTTTAACTAGAGTAGTTGTAGAAACATGCTACTTTCCTACATGCTCTGTATCCTTATTGATGGCTATAGGCATATGCCTATCACTCCAAATCATGGTAGATCCTATGGAGCAAGTAGTAATGACTGTGAATAACCTCATATCTCAGTCCAAAAGACTCTCAAATCAATCCTTTCACATGGATCCAGCAATCACGACCAATCTTCTATTTGTGAACATCATTTATGCCATGTATTCTTCTAGTCTATGGCTAGCAAAAAAGCATACAATCCCTGTCCAAACACACACAACAATAGGCACCATGTTTGAACCTAAAAGTTGCAAGATGCCTCATGGGCACTTCATGCGGAATAAAACTCTCCTATCACTTGTTTAGGGTCACTTAAATGACAACTTACTTGTCACTTGGTAAATAACATCTAGGTGTAAATTGACTTCAAATAATTTGACATCTAACCACAACCAAAGTGAATTTCATCATAAACATTGACTAACAATCATCCTGTAATGTTTCAATCTGTAGATATAAAACCATTGACAACATGAAGGTGGCTTTTTGTGTTTCCTCAAAGAACTTTGTAATAACTCGCACATTGCATGTAGACAATGCCAATACATATAATAGATGAGTACATCGATGAGAGGGAAGATGGAAGAGAGATGTCCATTTAAAGATGAAAATTAAAAGAACTCAATACGTGCATCTTTGATATTGAAGCTATCGAAGACCAAGAGAGGGTATGAGGCATGAATTAATTACAATAACCACTCAATCCAATAATTTAAGCATATGAAGAAGTAGATAAAAAAGGAGCAACATAATGCATAGAAATAGAGTCAATCAACTTTTATGTAGACCATTGAATGCACTAGGCTTTATATTCGTACCTTGTACATCTAGTTGGCTTTGAAGTAATAAAGACAAACCATAATTATTGTTCATCAATAAAATGTTTGTCTCTAATAGCAAAGCCTTATAGCTATGCTTAAGTGCCGATAGACAATAAATAAATTTCGAGCTTTTATTATCGTAGAGGAAGACATGGCACCATCACTTGGTCCACTCTTCATTTTGTTGTGATAGCGAAGCAACCTCTAGGACATCCTAATGTATTCACAACAATGAAGCAGAAAAAAGATGATGATTCATGATGATTGATGGAGCCCCTCTCTCTTCTTGTCATAAAAAAATATAGCATAAGATTGTTATCCGTGTCGCATAAATAGAAGACGTGCAATGGCTACTTAGTGGCACCAAGAAATTGGTATCTCTCACTTCACTCACCTCCTAATTGTGACATCCTCATGTACTAATATGCATCAAGATATTGGCATCTCTCACTTCATTCACCTCCTAATTTTGACATCCTCATGTAGTAAAATGCATCCTGCATCAAATCCGCAAGAATAGCACACATTGCATGATGATTACATTCATTCTCTTGTGGATTTGTAGGAGCATGATGCATGTGCTAATTCAATGACTCTTCATCGAGTATCCTAGCAGGTGTGACCAGTGATTAGTACTTCAAAATAGGTATGATCAACTCTACTTGATATGTTTGAATAACAATTTGTCATGCAAGCTATTAGGATAGTTTAGCCTCAATCGGTTAGGTTGCTTGTGAGCAGTATCCCACTACCTATACATATGATTGCGATTGCTAGCTTCCAAGCTAGGGGCACCAAGATTGTGCCAACAGCTACCATAACTTCCTTAAGTAAAGGCCAACACACAATAGTGAAGGCCTCCACTTCCATCTAAACCAAGCATTCTTGTTGGAGCAAGCACTGAAAGTTAGCCATCGGTCTCCATGGTACCACATGAACAAGTCATCAATTCAAAAAAAAAGAGGCATCTTTGCAAGAGGTTGTCATGAAGCATTGTCGATTTGAGCATTGCTTCATAAAAGCCAGTGTTCCCACAAAAATTTCCTTCACACAGTCACCCAATAACATTGAGTCTAGCCATTGGTAGATCCAGGAAAGCATTGAGATCCTGCCTGATCGATGATGTTAAAGAACCCCCCACATGTAGAAAATAAAAAGATGCTAGAACATAATATTGTGTTACTATATAATCTTTATGTTTAGAAAGTTATACATGTAAAAATAAAAGGTTGGCATGTTGTGAGAAGAGAGAGAATTAGCTATTAGCCATATTAATGCACCCATCATTGGCTAGAGTGTGCAAATAAACTTTTTAGTGATCTTTTAGAGCTTTCAAAGATTCTCAATGGGTGCCATGTAGGCTCGACTCCAATTTGGTGCTTTAGTGTATAGGCTTGGTTTTCTTCTTAAAGTATAAAATATTTATATACCTTTTTGTGTATTGATAAGAAGTATATCAATGGACCTTGAGTGCACACCTCCGCATTTAATGGTGATTGAAGTCACTTAGTTTAATATAATTATATCAAGGGCATAAGTAATGCTCTTTAGTAATTGCCCTACCTTATTGAGATTTATGAGGTATTGGTTTAAGTAGTTCTTAATCGTGCTTGCCTATTTATCTTTTCTACTTCAATGATTATACAAGTTCTATGTAATGTTCCGCCCCCCCCCCCCCCCCCCCCCCCCCTCTATTTAGGATAGTGCAATTTTTTAAAAAAATTATCCCCCCTAGCCTGCCGTCGAATAGATGGCAGCGGGAAGGACGACGATGTTGATACCGAGGCAAGAGGAAGGGAAACTGGCGATGATGACAATGATGACAATAGGAGCCACAATAATCGAGTCGATGTGGAGGGGGAGGCCACGGGCCTACCACCCCTCCCTAGGCCCTCGATGAGTCCACCTGACTGCCATGCGGTGCAACAGGTGTGGTGGGTGGTAAACGCCACCACTCCAACCGCATTATTTGTTCCCCCCCTCCCCCCCCCCCCCCCCGCCCCCCCCCCCCCCCCACCCAACCCAATTGTAGAAAAAGAGAGGAGATATGGAGCCTTAGAGGAGGGACCTAGGACGTTGCGGAAAGAGAGAGGAGAAGAAGAGAGAGGGAGAGAGAGAGAAGAAGAAGAGGAAAAGAAGAAGAAGAGAAGAAGAGAGGGAGAGGGAGAGGAGAAGAAGAAGAAGAGAGGGAGAGAGAGGGAAGAAGAAGAGAGAGGGAGAGAGAGAGGAGAAAAAGAAGAGGGAGGGAAGGAGGGAGAAGAAGAAGAGGAGAAGAAGAGGAAGAAGAGGGAGAGAGGGAGAGAGAAGAAGAAGATGAGGAGAAGAAGAAGAAGAAGAAGAGGAAGAGGGAGAGAGAGGAAGAGAGTGAAAGACTCTCTGAAGGAACCCATTCCTCTTCCCCTCCTTAGAGGGTGACCACACATGTTGCTCTTCTCCCCGTCTTTCTACGAGTTAACACTCATCTCCCCACCAGTTTAACCCCATCGCAAATCGAAAGGAGTCACCTCGGTACACCATTTCTCCAACGAGAGAAAAGAGAGAGAGATTCATAAGCTGAAAGTATGGCCCCAAAACGGTGGGAGACACGCATCAATAGTAATCCCGCATCCAGCAATGGAGCCACCAGCCAGGGCATTTCTGTGAATACGAATATAATGTCGGATATGGATAATTCATATCCGAATGTCTAGGTACTGATTGCTATCTCTACTATTCATTGAGACAAAGGGTATATCGCTTTGGCATGCGCGTGAGTTCATTTCAACAAGTAGCTTGAATTTATTTTTTGATAGTTAACTAACTCATAAGGGATCATAGGTAAATTCCTTCCACAACCATAGATGACCTTGCATAGATTTATGTTTATGGTGCATTGAGGTTCGCACAAACCCATGTACTCAAATACTTTGCATCCCCGTGCTACGCGACAAAGTCATATGTGGCATAAAAGAACATATAAGGTTACTTAAGAGTTATGCACATGGACGGTGCATGCATGGGGAAGATACTATGAAACATGCATCGATGGTACACAAATTGATCTTGCATTAAGTCTTACTAATATCTTAAACTATAAGTTCATTGGGATCTTGAAGTCATGCGTAGCTAGCACAAACAACAGACATTGGGATTAAGACTATGATGCCTCAAGATTCGTCAATAATGACTATGCTTATCAATCCTATTCGGAGTTGGGCTAGATGCAACAACAACCCTAGGGTAAGCGAAGAGCTCAAGGATTAGGAAACCCTAAGTCAAAGGAAAGACTGATGCTTTTGTACTTGTTAGGAAGAAGGTTCGGTTATCAATCAAAGTAAGGGATTATTAGAACTCATGTCTCGAGCAATGTCTTGTTGAATGGAGGAAGTGTTAAGTAATTTTTGCATGGAATCACTTAGATCCCAAGGGGGAGAGCAAACATGCAATGGAAGGTTATTGCGATTATTCCTACAATGTTTGGAAAAGGATACCATTGTTTTGTGGATTGATTAAATAACATCCTAAATACTTTTGCATTAAACTGATTGTGGGATATGAATTGGATGATTATTCCAAGTGCTTGTATTTGATGGTAAATGCATGGTAGGGGTCTGTTCTTCTTGGAAGATGATATTAGGCTAATTGCCTTGATTGCGCTTGGTTCTTAATTAGATTAATTAAGGAAGGATATTTTGCGCTAGTGGATCATCTCCAAGGTCATGTCGCGTTTCAACTCGAGAGGGCACTGCTCGATTCACAAGCCGAAGGTTGAGTGGTGAAAAGGCCAACCACAGAAAGTGTGTCTCACTCCTAGGTCGCTTGGGGTCAGTGGAGCTTTGGACACCCCTTGCTGAGTTCAGAATGGAGTTGTGGACTACCGTGATCCCAATGTCTAAGGCGTTGGAAGATCCTATTCTAGATATTGGATGGAAATTATGGTGCCATGTGATTTGGACTGGGAATTTTGTTGGACATAAGGGATATATAATTCTCTTGTATAGGCAGGAGACAATGATTAACTGGAAAATAAGTTAAGGAACTTGTTTGTCAAAAGGACTGCTTGTTTTGCTTGCTTGTTGGTGCTGTAAATTACGCGAACGAACCCTGTTCCCTAAAAGGCCTAATTAAGGAAGCTGATTTTGAATGTCACACATAAATGTGATAGGACCTAATTAAAAAACTAAAGCTATCAAGGGAAGTGGGTGGGCAGAACCCCAATGGGTCTATCCTATGGCAAGGTGGTCCTAGAGAATTGGGAGGCTTCTCACAAGGTTTTACCGACGTTTGACCTTTAGGTATTGTTAGGTTAGAACCCGGTTTGTACCATTTTAGGGGACCGAAATAGGACTATGCCTTAAGGACAGAGAGGTTGAGCGGCGCATCCCTCTAATTTCCCATTCTCCTTGAACCAAGTGCGGCATTGTCTGATTTGGCTTGGGTGTCTTTGCGTAATGTAGGATGTCCAAAACCCAATGCTAGAATGCTATCAAGAGACCTTGACCCCTATGAACCCAGATTTTAGGTCAATCCTAGTGGGTTTGGCTACGAACGCTCCGTTGCGAGACGGACTCGGGAAACCCTAGGCGACAAACCTCGAAACATTCCATGGGAGTGCCGGGCGGCAACGCTTAGACTCGTTTCTTGATGGACCGCTAAAACGTGCTTGGATAGCCGATAGGCAGGCACATTACATTCTATATGATGAAATAATATAAGTAGTTCAATACAAATTTGAAAGAGTTTCCACTTTATAACCTCCCCAATTTAGTGTCATGTAAGCATTGTTTAGAGTGATTAATTAAAACAACTATGAACATCTTTGAATGTTTTGATTGGGCTTCATCCATATTGAAGGGTTAAGCATTATAGAGTTACTCAAGTGTGGGTTCGAGCTAGTCTTCCTCCACTACTCATGCATCCGTCTTACAAATTAAGCTATTGTGCATTGATTAATAATTTAAAAGCTAAAGGTATAGAAGGATTTGTTCGCAATGTACACTCACGAAGAACCTTTGGCCAAACAATGTGGCAGTGAGACAATGCTCGTTAAAGACAAATTTAGTAGAGCAAATGCAAAAATCATCAGCTCAAAATTTTGGAGGGATTTTTTGTTGAATCAATTTCTTTATACTTGCTATTTTTATAACTTGAAATTCTCCAATGTTTGAAGGTTTGCAATAGAGTTGGGACTTGTCCAGGTCAATAGACTTGGGTGAGTCCACGAAGTTAAAGAAAACATAGGTGTGGAAGTGGAACTTCAACTTCTAGACACTTTGGGCCCACTAATATGCGAAGAACTTGACACTCGGCCAAGTCAATGTAGTCCCTCTAAAATAGAGGGACTACATTAACTTGTTTAATCAAAGTAGTCGTGATGATGTACTGTTGGAGGAGTTGATCGTTGAGGACTTTCTCTCTCCTCTTGTAAACTTCTATTTTGTTATCTTTTCTTTTCTCACTTTCATCGATCCTTACAACTTTGCATGACCTTGCAACTAGATTGCGCATGCCACATTTGGTCAAGTCAATTGGGGTATGGCTCATACTCTCTTTAAATTTTAAAAGTGCATTTGAAAAAGATTTTACCGATTTTATGTTAAATTCTATACTTATATAACTAAAAGTTTTGCAAAGTTCAAAGTTTTAAAATGTTTTTTCTTATTGGAGGAGCTGGTCAGCGAGACGAGGACTTTCTCTCTCCTCTCACAACCTTCTATTTTGTTCTCTTTTCTTTTCTCATTGCCATAAATCGTTACAACTCTGGCATAACCTTGTGAGACTGGACTATGCATGCCACGTCTTCTCAAGTCAATTAGGGCGTGGCTCACACTCTCTTTAAATTTTAAAAGCGCTTTTGAAAAAGATTTTGTTGATTCTATGTCAAGTACTATATTTATATAACTAGAAGTTTTGCAAAGTTCAAAGTTTTAGAGTGTTTTCTTTTATTAGAGGAGTCGAGTGACGAGGACTTTCTCTCTCCTTTCACAACCTTTTGATTCATTCTCTTTTCTTTTCTCACTATCATTGATCCTTACCACTTCGGCATGACCTTGTGAGACCAGACTGCACTTACCACATCTGCTCAGGTTAGTCAAAGCATGGATCATACTCTCTTTGAATGTTAAAAGTGCTTTTGAAAATTTTTTTGTTGGTTCTATGTCAAGTACTGTATTTATATAACTAAAAGTTTTGCTAAAGGTTTTGCAAAGTGTTAAGGTGTGTTTCCTTTAACTTTCAAAAGTTTATTTTTTGGAAAATTTCAAATTTCATTTTACGTTAATCCTAATGCATTTTAGACTAGTCCTTGGAAAATTTCCAATTCATTTTACAGCAATCCTAGACTTTTGGTGAACACCGACAGAGGGCTAGTTTTATTTGAAAAGAATTGTTGGGTTCCAAACGCAAAAGACGAACTTCTGTGTTTTTAATCGGTGTGCGCAGAGAGATACAGAGAGACAGAGAGAGAGAACATCTGAAACCCTAGGCTTTCACTGGTTCTTTGCCGTCATGGGACAGCCCATTCTGGACTCTGTCCTCGACGTCCCTTCCGGCGCAGAGGCTTACCCCTGGCAGCCATTAGAAGGCCAGCACGCCTCTGATGGTGCCCCTGATCCCGCGGCTTCCTTCCCCCACGATCAAACAGCTGAGCAGCAGCAACAGCAGCAGCCTGCCTTCATGTCCATGCCTTACCATGTGCAAGATGAGGCCCCAGTGGCTTTGCCTGTAGATGCATTCAACGTTGCCATCGATGAGCGTGCGGCTGCTCTCGAAAGGCAGGTTCTTGAATCGCAGGTCGCGGCCTTTGATGGTGCCCCCCACTCACTGCCCTTC
Organism: Lygodium microphyllum; assembly: GCF_053477565.2. Lineage (NCBI taxonomy): Eukaryota > Viridiplantae > Streptophyta > Polypodiopsida > Schizaeales > Lygodiaceae > Lygodium > Lygodium microphyllum. The sequence continues at coordinate 60,293,096 of NC_141163.1, forward strand.
CGTGGATCTGTGGAGTCCCGCCAGGCTGCGGTGGAAGATGCCATGGCGCAGGGTCAGGGTCAATTGTACGCATCAAATTTGCAGATGAACTTTCCCGATGGCTCATCAGAGAGGCAGCCTCCTGAGGATGGATCAGGGGAACATGTCAGTTACCACATGGTGCTTGATGGCGCTCATGCTCTGTCTGGACCTCAAGAGGCGAGAGAAGGAGCTGGAATGGCAGCAGCAACAGATGCCTTTGTTCATGCGCCTGCCAGTGAGCAGGATGGAATTGGGGGTTGGATCTCCAATGAAGGACATCCTGAATATCATCAACCCGTGGTAGAGGAAGAGAACAACGAGAGAACAGGAGTTGGTGGCTGGATAAGTGATGTTCAGGAGGATGGTGCTAGGGATGGTGTGCGGTATGAGGAAGTAGGGAGCAGCTTCAACGATACAGGTGGTAATCTCAGCAGCATGACAAAAGTAACGGGGAATTATGTGAAGGATCAGTTTCAGACCCCTACCCCGCGAGAAGACAACCGTAAAGAAGGTTCAAGCCAGGTGGACAGTCAGCCCTCTGGCTCAGCAGGAGAAGCAAGCACTGGAAGAAAGAGACGCAGCAGGTGGGAACCTCAAACAGATGGTGAGGGTGAGACTCAAGATAGTGCAGAATCAGGAGTTAAGAAGAGGAGGTCACGATGGGCAGCAGAGGAGCCCAAGCCCTTTGGGCAGATTCAGTTACCAGATTTTGTCAAGGAGCTGACAGGAGGTGTCGAACTTGATCCAGAGATTCAGGCTCTCAACATCAAACTTTTAGACATAAGCAGAAGGCTTCAAACTGGCCAAGTTCTTGATGATGTTCTTGATGGAAACAGGTCCCCATCACCAGAACCTATTTATGACAACATGGGCATAAGAGTTAATACACGAGAGTTTAGGGCCAGAGAGAAACTTACTCGTGAGAGGCAGGAGCTCATACAAGAGCTCATTAGAAGAAATCCAGCTTTCAAGCCCCCAGCAGACTACAGACCTCCTAAGTTGTACAAAAAGCTGTTCATACCAGTTAAAGATTACCCAGGGTACAATTTTATTGGATTGATTATTGGACCTCGGGGGAACACACAGAAAAGGATGGAGAGGGAGACGGGGGCAAAAATTGTAATTAGAGGCAAGGGATCTATTAAAGAAGGGCGGCTACAGCAGAAGCGGGATTACAAGCCTGATCCTGGTGAAAATGAGGACCTGCATGTTCTTGTTGAAGCAGACAACCAGGAGTCTTTGGAAAAGGCAGCAGGCATGATAGAAAAGCTTCTTGTACCAGTTGATGAGGGTGTGAATGAGCATAAAAGGGCACAACTACGTGAGCTAGCTGCACTTAATGGCACCATCCGTGATGATGAGTTTTGTCGTCTTTGTGGTGAACCTGGCCATCGCCAATACTTGTGTCCTGCACGTAACTCTAATACATTCAAGAGTGATGTGGCATGTAAAATATGTGGGGATGGGGGTCATCCAACTATTGACTGTCCCATGAAAGGTTCAGCTCCACACAAAATGGATGATGAGTATGCTAGTTTCCTTGCTGAACTTGGTGGTTCACAGGAATCGGGGGGTAGTAGGTCTGCAGGTGTTGGGTCAACTTTGGCTCTTCCAGGCCCTCAAGGCAGTAATTCGCCATGGTCTCAATCAGTTACAGGTCCTGGGGCAGCTGGTGAGATGGCTAATCGAAATTCAGGGGGTTTGTCAGGGGGTCCAACTTCAGGGGCTGGTCAGCAGCAGCCCCCGTTCTCAACCTTTGGAAAGGAGTCTGATGATTCCAATCTCTATGTGGGGTACTTGCCTCATTCGGTGGACGACGAGGGTCTTATGAGGCTGTTCTCACCTTTTGGTATGATAGAGAATGTTAAGCTGATTAAAGATCGCATGACTGGTCTGAGTAAGGGTTATGGTTTTGTGAAATTTTCTGATCCTGCTAGTGCAGCACAGGCTGTTGCACATGTGAATGGTTATAGATTGGATGGAAAAGTCTTGGCTGTAAGGGTTGCAGGCAAACCTCCTCCACCAGCTGGTCCCTTTTTTCAAAATGGTCCACGCCCTTTTGTAACAAACTTTGGTGGTGCACTGCAACAGCCACAGCAGCCACCGCTGCAACAGCCACATCAGCAGCCACCTCAGCAACAGCCGCAGCAGCAGCCACAGGCACAGCAGCATTGGCCCCAGCAACCTCTTAGTTCAGCTCCACCTGGAGCCAGTTATCCCCCATGGGGCCCCCCTCAGAGGCCTCCTCAGAATCCATACGGGCCACCTCCTAACTCATATGGAGGTCCTCCCAGAGTGGCAGGCCCTATGCATGGGGTTCCTCCTCCAGGGCCAGTGCCCTATGGAGGTCCTTTTCAGGGTTTACCGGGTGCACCTGTCCAGGGCCCACCCACTGGGCCATCTGGAGGTCCTCCAGGCATGCCATGTGCACCAGGGATGTCTGGTGGTCCTCCTCTAGCTCCACCAGGAGCAACTGGTCCATCTTCTGGTGGAACGATGCAAGGTGGTCCACCTATTCATCAGTATTCTCAGTATCCTGGCTACTATGGAGCGCCTGCTCCAGCCAGCTCTGCACCAATCCCTTCAGCACCTGGAGCACCACCTCCGTGGGTTGGAGCAACCAATCCCTCTTCTACAACTATACAGATGCAACAGGGTGATGCTGTGGAGTCTGAATACGAGAAGTTCATGTCAGAGATGGGACGCTGACAGGTAATGGCTTATTGGGTCTTCTCTGTCTTGTGAAGAGAGGCTATCTGCATTTTTGAACGACAGAGCAAATGCAATCTTCGTTCTTGCTTTTCCCTTTCTGAAGTTTAGTTCATCATGCAGGCTATCTTGATGTTGGGTCCTCATTAGGTTTATCTGGATATTGTTAAAAGCTAAGCTGGAATGTATGTATGGCAGGTGAAAGACAAATGCAACTCACTGCTGACTCATTCATCTAATCCTGACTAGCTGTTCTCTTAACTGTCCTGTTTGGAAGTGCGGTTGCAGTGGAGAAGAACTCAATCTGCAGTTCTGTAACATGCATGGTGTATTCACAGGATATTCTGCAATTGGATGAATCTCGTGTTCTTATCTAGGCTTAGGATATCGTTTTTATTACAATTTCAGTAGAGCAGTGGAGTTTATACTGACAAGTGTGCTGACACTATGAAAGGCTAAACTTTTTGGGAGCTTGTGTTTTCTAACTCGTCAAGTTCTTTGTTTCTTCAAATATATTAATGGTTTTGTTGGTGGCATTTGATAGTGACAGCAATGGGCAATTTGATGCCTCGTAGATTGGCGATACAAGTGCAAGCTTTTGTAGTTTCTGATAATAGGTTTTGGTTTTTCCAATTGTGAGATTTGACCTGTAGTTTTGCAATTTATGCTAGCTTTCTTTTTGTTTTGATTTGACCTATAAATTTGCAATTTATGCTAGTTGTCTGAGTGCTTTCACAGTTTATTTTATTTTGAGCTAATCATAACCTGGGAACTTGTTTTCTGCCATGAAAAATGTTTTTTAATGTTTCTGATAGCTGTCCTTTCAGCAAGCATAAGGGCGAAAATGAGGCAGATGAGGTATGAATCAGGAGTAGTAGTAGTATATAAATGGTCAAGCTGGCTGACTGAGTAGGGAAAGTTTGTTCCAATCAATTAGTCATCCCTGCTTGAAGTAGCACAGTACTCGTTCACTCCAGGGATCAAATGCTGCTGTTCTTAGTTGGTTAAAACTTTACTATTATACTTGTGGAGTTCTATGAGAAAATCTGTGGTTGCATCCTCCTGGTTTTCTTGCATTGTTCCTTTTTCTTTTCCCACACCTCAAAGTGGGTTTAAGATAATCCAGGTTGCAACTGGACTTGGGTGCAGTGAACTGTAGTTCAACCATGCCTGATAACTGAAATCCAGAAAGGCAGCAACCATGCCTGATAACTGACATCCAGAAAGGCAGCTAAACAATCGCTTTACAGTGGAAGCCAAAGCTAAATCTACAGCTCATCATCAGATACCACTGCTATTTTCTAACATAATGAGGAAGAAGTGCTGCTCCTTGCAAGGGGGAGCTAAACTTGCGGGGAAGGCAATCCTTCTGATGCAAATGTTGTTTATGTTTGCTTTTAAACAAAACTTCATGATAGCAGGATATGCAAGAGCCCTTTCTTATTATGTTGATACATTCAACTTAGCTTAGTATTGCAATCTGAGATCCACCAGATCCAAAGCCCACTGACTATGGATTTTAGAATTTTGAGAAAGCCTATGATAGTGTGTTCTTTCGTTACAAAAATAGGTCTATCATTTCAAAGGCTGGAACTTTTATGCTGTTAGAATGTGTAAGAATCAGTCGATACAAAAATACCAAAGCTTATAGGTTTAATGGCTAAATCTCACAGTTATGTATGAGGTCACTTTGCTTACATGTTCTGACATTGTCTTCCATATTCTACACCTAGGCTAAGTGAACTGTCTGATTATGTTGAGCCTGTGCTTTCGTCTCTGCTCCAACAAGTGCAGTATATGTAGTTAGTATGAGGTTTCAGGTGTTGCAATACATACAAAGTTGATTACCTGAATCCAACTGCAAGCCTTATTCCAGCTACATGTCCAAATCTATCAAGTGAAATAGGAGAGGACCTTGTTTCTCGTGTCAGAAAATGTTGGATATGGTTGCTGTCTTGGCCTTTCAGGGAATTCAAATTTCAGGAAAATATTTTCATGCCCTTACTAAAATCCTAGCTTTGTAACGGATCTGTTTTTGAAGTAGCGTCATAGTGAACCTGTCTCTGAAAATGACAATTGAGAATTGACAGTGCATAGAGGTTTAAACCTTGGGGCTGTCAGTGAGCAGATGTGTACCTCCGGGTCCTATGTATGTCTTCATTGTGGATACTTGTTGACAGGATGTAGCAGCACATCTTGATAAGAAACAGACTGCTCTTTTGAGGACTTCACTTGCACTTAGAAGCTTTTTAAAGTATGAGGTTTGTCATGGTCAAAGTTCACCTATGAGCTTTCTACAGTAGCAGGTAAACTCATTCACACTGTAAGGCTTTCATTTTTATTTTGAATCAGGAGCTGAATTTTTTGGCTGTTAACAAGTTGGCTGTAAACACAAACTCCAGAAAATATTAATTGGCTATTGAATCTTCCTTTGTGGTACTGAAACTCATAGCTTATGAGTGAGAAATTCTTCTATAATGGATTAGCTGCACTGTTGCCTTTGTATCTCATACACTGTTGCCTTTGCATCTCATACTTGGTAGGTAGGGAGACTAATCTAAAAATTGTTGTATGGCTAGAAATTTATTTAAAACCATTGACGCAATGAGTTGTGCTGTTCAATGAATTGCAAAAGTTGTTTGTTGATGTAGCATGTTTTTGGAAATATGCACCTGTATTTTTGTCGAAGTAGTCTTTTAGTATCATAACTTTATTCTCTCTAAGAATCATTAGTGAGAAACTTCTAGAGCTTGTATATGTGATCTGTTCCTCACCCATTGTGTTTGGAATATGATACCCCATACTTGTAAAATCGATCAATTTCCAATCCACATGTTTGCAATATTGATCAAGTTTTCTATCATATTGATTTCGCCACAAATATAGCTAGTTATCTGCCGAATAGGGCATTTATAATATGCCTCAAGTATTGCATCCAAAACTTCCATGGGTGGTTGGCCAATTGAATAGGTGTTCTCAGGGCAACAAGGGTGATGCATGTCAAGATACTCTTAGCTGCCTCTACATCATTTTTGACAATGGAGTTGGCAAAAGATCCTTTGTTATTTCTTCCACTCTAGTGAATTGATGAGTTTGCTGAAATACATCAATGCCTAGATGCTTGATAGCTAGCGGGAGAGAAATTAGTATATGTTGCAAGCACGCAAACTTGGACCTCCACTATGGATGGATGACATCAATGCGTTTTGAAAGAGATGGCAGGTAGTAACACAATCATGTAACCACTAGAAATTGGAATTGCACCCTTGTGGGTAAATGTTGGCTGCCTTGCCCAAGAGAAGGCAAGTCAAATGGGGCATATAGATTAGCTTCATTTCTTGCCATGCCAATCTCCTTGGGTTGGATTCGTCTCTTGCACCTTGAAACTTTTCGTGGGCAAGGGTCGTGAATTGAGTGATTGAACATATCGCATGTTGAAGAGGTAGTAAATTACAATGGAAAATTGGTTAGAGTTGGTTTGGTTGGTTGAGATTCATGTTGCAATTGTTGATGTGGGAAAATTGTAGCTTTGAAAGTCATTACATACATGGTTGAGATTTGTGGCTTTTGTAAGTATTGTAGTTGAAGAATGGGCATTGCTTGCCCTGCTTTTAAAGAGCACGCACAAGAAGTAAGACATGCATTGCCTTCATTATTTCATTTTTGGTGATGTTGGATGGCTGTAGTACGCAATTGGCTTTAGTGAAGCTCCCTTACTACTTAAGCTTGTGGCATAGTTTTCCCCTTAGATTGTTTGAAGGTGGTATAAGAATGCAAGTTTAGTAGATTGATGTAGCATCGGATGTACTTAAACTAGCATTGGATGGACTTAAACTAAATGTTTTTGTTTGTTGGCCCTCTCTTTGGGAGCTCATTGATAGCATTTATTGGAAGGGAATTCCTTTCCTATATATTTAGATCTACAAGTGTTGTGTTTGGTGTATTCCTTCATGCCTTGAAGGTGGTTTGGAATCATGTGGATTTGTGGATGTTTGTTTAGCCCTTGAAGCAAGTGATTTTAAGGGAGGATCAAGTATCTCTTTTTCTTTGCATGCTCAATCAACAATATTTACTAGAAATTGAAGGCATGCCCAATAGCACTTAGGTAATACAAAAGAGTTGTTGGAGGGATAGAATTGAAACACTTGGGATTTGATTTTGTTAAGACATTAATATGTTGCCTATTGTGTAGTTGTACAACCGAATGGGTGGGGGAAAATCAGATGCACGGATGACCAAGGTTTACATTTTCGAGTGAATTTGTTATTTGCTTTGTATTGAACCTTGTGCAAGTGTTTCGGTGCAAGTGTTTTGGAGAAAATTACAGGTTTCCAAAATACACCCCTCTTTAGTAGATGACCTTGAAAGAAAAAATATTGTTTGATCTTTAATGTTCTTATACCTTGGCTCTTCTAAATCTGTAATTTACCTCAAGCTTAAACACATGTAGTTGAAACCCTTCAACCCTAACAAAATACCTAATCTCATACGAATCACCCCTCCCCAACTCCTAACTTTCTATCTTTATAATTCTAACCGTAGCTCCTTAGAGTTGTAGCCTTTCTATGCTGTCCTCTAGATTATTATCAAATCATTAGAGAGAGAGAGAGAGAGAGAGAGAGAGAGAGAGAGAGAGAGAGAGAGAGTGTGTGTGTGTGTGTGTGTGTGTGTGCGTGCGTGCGTGCGTGGTCGCACGTGTGTGCATGCGAGTGCATGAGCATGTGTGCGCATCTAGACACCTTTATTTGAGTAAGAATCTTTGAGTGAGTCAGTGAGTGTGTGTGTGTTACCCTCTCTAAATTTTAAACCTTAGCATGTGCTATAAAAGGAAAACCTATAATAGTTATATCCTTATCTAAAATCTTACATTGTGTGCTCTCACCAAAACTTTGGGGGGGAGAAACAATGTGTGAAAAGTGCAAAGAAAATAAATGGGGGACTTTACTTTTTTATCCTAAAGAAATGAAAAATTTTTCCTTCAAAGAAGTTATAATCCTTGCTTAAAGTATCCCAATCCATTATATGCTTTTAAAAATCTTATCCAAGATATCCTTGTCTAAGACTTAAAAGGGAGAGATTATAGAAAGATTATCGTGTGTGATGTGCAAGTACGGGGAGGGGAGATTGTACTAACTCCTTTAAGGGGAGATTGTACTCTTAATTCGTTTGACTTGAATAGAGAAAAGCAAAACACATGCATTCACATATGCATCTATGCACTTGGAGAGGAAATTGTCCTCTTTTTTCTCATTGTGAAATCTTAGATCAATGCATGCTTATTTCAAAATCAAACGTGAAATGTCCTCACCCTTCACCCCTTGGGGCTTGTAGACCTAGGTTCTTCCCCTTCAAGTTGGAGCTTGCTTCAATGAAGCCTTACATGAATTTCTCCTACTTGTTTTAATCCCAAGGTCCCTTGCAAGTCCTCACGTGTGTTAGAAATCTTAACCCCCTTTTTTTCCTTTTGCAAACTCGTGGTCCCTTATGGCTTTAGTCTTGGGTTTTTCCCCTTTGAGTCAGACCTTCCTTTAGTGAAGCCTTAAGTTGATGCCTCCTCCTCTTTTGAGTCCTAAGGTTCTTATAACCTCTTATGTGTTTCCTTATGAAATGATGGCTCAAGGTACACCTCTCCTAATCAAACTTGAATATTCATGTACATCCTGGTCCCTTTTGGCTTGTAGCCTTGGGGTTTTTCTCCTTTTAAGTTAGACTTTGCTTCAATGAAGCCTTTACTTAGTTTCTCCTACTTTATTTAATCCCAAGGCTTCTCACAAGTTCTTACATGTGCCAAAAACCTTAACCCCACCTCTATCACAAAAATTCTCCCCCTCTAAATGAAAAGAAACATGGGTAATTTTCGTTTCACTAAGCTTTTCTAAAAATCCAAAATCTTATCTAAATTATGAGTACTAGACAGGGGTACTTTTTGTTCCCTCATAGTTTGGATAGGATGTGCTCAATTCTAACTCACTACTACATATTGCTCTTCCATTCATTCTTTGGGCTCTTTATTTGTCATGATCACTTGGCCTTGATTCCTTACATCCAATTTAGGATATGATGATATGCTAAGATTGGAATATGTCCATGGAATAAGAGTATAATGACAATATCTACTTGCCATATGGCCCTTGATTCTCTCCCTCCAAGCTCTCAAAAAATGCATCCCATCTAAAATTGGATGTGAATGCATCCAGCTCTACATGATATAGGATGAACATAAAACAAACGCTTGGTATACATCTAGGTTTATGTGTACATTGCCACATGGCCTTATATTCTCTCCCTCTTTCCTTCTAAAAAAAAACATGTCCTCATAGTCGTGGATGTGCGTGCATGCATTTCAACATGATAGAATTGCACATAGAAGCTACACTTCACACATATCCAAATGCAATTGTTCTGCCTTTAGGAAAAGCCTTAATATTTGCCACCACCGTACATCATTTAGGCTTGTTTGAGACCATTAGACTAACCCCCCACATTAGACTTCCATCTTCCGTTCAACTTACATTAGTTGAAGCCCATTTTTGCATTGACACAATGTCCTTATTAGATTATAGAATCCAAACCATAATGTGTGTGTAAACCCTCTTTCCCCCCCCCCCCCCCCCCCCCCCCCCCTCTCTCTCTCTCTCTCTCTCTCTCTCTCTCACAGGCTACTTTTGCATCTTGATGTATTAAGTACTTTGATAGTGTTAGGAGTTGGTCTTCTTTTTTATGCTAATGGTACCTTGTTGTGGATTCTTTTTGTGCCAATAGCTCCATGAACTGGATTGTAACTAAAAATTTTGATTTGTATCTTTGTCTTAAAATACATATAAGGTGCCTAAAAGGTGTTTGTACAACTTTCTTCCTTTCTTTCTCAAATGTGCATGCACACACATCACTATTCCTATGCTCTTTTTACATTCTTTGCTCTTTTATCTGTAGTTCTTATCTTCATGTACTTGTCCTCATGCACCTTTTCTCAGATATGTCCTTACCATGCCATTTGCTTGGTTGTAGAACATCTTATTCGGCACCTATATACACAAGCATAAATACGGGGTGGCGATAGAACTAACTAGTGAGCTCATGGTTGATGTACTATATTTTGCCTATGATTTATGCGTGCCATATACCTTATGATAAAAATTGAGTCTAATATACTGATGGTAGGGGATTTAAAGTGCAAAATTAATAGGCCCCCATAACCCATGCTAGGTCTCTCTTTGCATCATGTAGTCCACATAAATGAGATTAAGGTATAAACTCATCTGCATACTACACTCGAATTTCACCATTTCCTTGAACTGTTAGATAATTAATCACCCTTGCACTACTAAATTGCATCAAAGTAAGCCATATTCAAGTTGGAAATGATTGGCCCACCCTCTTCTCCTAATGATGTGTATCACTTTGGGTTAGATGCATACAAGAAACTTTCCCACTTTTTAAAATTATTATGTTAGCAAGTACTCTAATGGTTCATTGGACACTTGTTGTTGTTCATGATTATAATAAAGATAATTTGAAGCCAATCAAGCTATTTGGTTTGAGAAATTTAACACAAAGCTCTTTAAATGTAATCTTTCAATATTTCTTATTGGTAACACTCGTGTGAAAGTGCTATGTCTAGCTCTTTCCTATAATTTCTCCTATGCCAACTCATTCATACTATAATTGTCACCCATTATATGGCACTCAAACCTAGTAACAAATGTACTAGGAGCCACTAGTTCCACTATCTATTTTTATCCAAGGACTTCTTTCTTGTATAAATTTTGTAGAGCTTTGCTATGACATAATAGAGTGGGACAATTGTATCATTCAAAGCAATCTTGACTTGAAGAATCTTCTCCTCCAATCAAATATCTCAAGCTTGTTAGAACTCTATCACATTGTCCTAACCCTAAGAGTGCCATCTCCAAGCTTTAGAGCCCTAGTTGGTAACTTGAACACCTTGATTAAGGAAGATGAATAGAACCTTATTCAATAGCTAGACTCATCCAAGGGTTATACAAGATGAAACCCAAAAGGACAATCAATGTTGCTACCCCATCTCTTGAAAGTGCCATCAAAAGAAAGGCTTACCATCAAAATTCTTTGAAGCTAAAGAAAGGGTCTACTATCATCAAAATTCTTGAAAGCTAATCTAGAGTTCTTGAACATCACTTGGGAAACTTCCAAATGAATGAAAAGGCAAGAACATAGGTTGCATTTGATGCCATTATCCCCCCTTGACTATTAGAAATATATCTTATGGCTTGTGGATATCAAGCTTGGCCTTTTGGTGTTTTTAACTTGGTTGATCCAACATTAATTGAAATATTGTTGCTGTTACTTAAGAAGGAGCATGTAGCTAGTGCTAAAAAAGAGTTTTCTATATTAGCACATGAAGGAACAACATCCCTATCAAGAACAACTCTCTCTTGGATAGTACAAGCTTGTTTGAGCCAAACAAGTGCATCTCTTTGTATGGAAATTGGTTATCCACAAAGTCAACTAGGTTAGATGACAATCAAACATGATAATAAGCCCCTCTATGGTTTCTTTAATTGACCTAATTAGACACAAAACTGAGTATAAAGAATCCAATACTTGGTTTGATTGCACATTGTGATATGTCATGCACTTCGCTACAAAAATGCTAAGAGGATCAATGCTCTTATTTAGATAGTAAGAAAATAAGATAATGCTACGAAAGCCTCTCTTTTCTACTTGGCAATGTTGAAGGAGATGATGTCAATTTATCAGTGTCTACAAAGCCATTGACACCACAAGAAATACAATGTCATAATGTGGTTCCCGAAACTCCTCTAAAAGTAGAGGGGACCATGAGGGTGTTATTGTGCAAAAAATTTGAGTCCAAAATGATTTTTATCTCAATAAAAAGTGTCTTACAAAAGTGAAAATTTGTTTTCTAGATAATGGTGCAAGTTCGTGTAGTATAGACACATGGTCAAAGTTTAATTATTTTGAAGAAGACAACAACGAGGGTAATATGCATTACTTACTATAATGGTTTGAATTAGGTCAAAGCTAACAAAAGTTTCTTCTTTCTGATGAACCAACCTCTACCCCACATATAATTGAAGAATTTATTTCTAGACGGAAGTTCCTACCTTCTTTAAATCCCTTATTATAAAAGCGACGTGAATTTTTTGCTAGTATCCCTATTACATGTAACTACAACATGTATGACAAGAAATATTACTTTAGAAACTCCCAGCATGTGGGAACTGCTAGTGTGCAGATTGTTTCTATTGAAAAATTGATGTCTTCTTAGTAAAGGGCATATCCCCTCACAGTCCTTTATATTATTGAGGAAAAAATGCACTCATGGAGGAATTTTTGAGTTTTTAAACTTATTTTAGGTTGCATTAGAGATAAGTTTGAATGCTAGATCTCAAACGATGGAAATGAATCGTATCAGACCTCAATTACAATCCAGAGAAGGACTTGTCTTTAAGCTAGTAGATTACTTTTATATTTGTGGCAAGAAAATCCCCCCAAAGTTGACCTTCATTCATTTGCAAACAACTTTTTATGTCTCTTACTAGAGAAAGATTCAATGGGAAAGATTGTGAACACAACCATAGACTCATAATTATTATACAATTCCATCTAGAAAAGGGTAGCAAATCTTCAATTTCCTTGCCTAGCCATGAACGATAAATCACTCTTTTTAATGGGAACATTCAAGGCCCAAAAGGATGGATTTAGATGGCTCACTAATGGTGTAAACTATATGTATTACTAATATACTTCTATCTTAAGGGGATTTCTCACATCATGCAAAGAGGTATCAAAGAAAATTTAAGGGGATTGCTACACCTTTGTCCACTAGTTGGGTTAAAGGAAGCACATAAGAGTTATCATTAGTTTATTAGCAAAAGTAATACCTTTTGGCATCAAGAATAATATTCCACACTCTTTCCTTTTGGGAGTTCCAAGAATGTATCGTATACAGGTAATCTAATAGAATTTTGTGGTTTATTTGATGATTTCTATTCTTTCTTTATGGTTCAACGTGTGCGATGTTGTTGGAGATCGTGTGGATAATGTTTTAGGTCTTCAGGCATGGTCTTTTTTTTCTATTTTTTAAGTGTGTTAAAGTACACAAAAACACTTGGCGATCTTGCAAGTTTCTCATGATTTAATCATGGGATTAATAATGAATTGTGAAATCTGTAAATAAGGAAGAAGATCGATTTTCTCTTCAACATGAAGGAGGTTATGGCAGGGTTAAAGCAAGCACATAAGAGTTGCCATTAGTTTAGTAGCAAAAGTAATACCTTTTGGTGTCAAGAACAACATTCCACTCTCTTTCCTTTTGGGAGTTCCAAGAATGTATATCGTGTGGGAAATCTAATAGAAATTTGTGGGTTATTTGATGATTTCTATTTTTGTTTATGGTTCAACATGTGCGATGTTGTTGGAGATCGTGCGGATAATGTTTTAGGTCTTTACATGCTATCTTTTTTGTCTATTTTTTAGTGTGTTAAAGTATGAAAAAACACTTGGCGATCCTACATGTTTTTGATGATTTAATCATGGGATTAAGAATGGAATGTGAAATTCTATAAATAAGCAAGAAGATCAATTTTCTCTTCAGCATGAAGGAGGTTATGGCAAGGAAATCACTGGAGGAATATTAATTTGTATGAATGTATATCAGCAAGGAACCTATTTTTCATAGCAGTTTTGAGTAGAGTAAGAGCAAGGCAATTACAAGACTTAGAGGAAGAGGTACATAGGAACTAGGTCCCTTCAGATATTAGGAGCAACAAAGAATTTTAGGATGTGGATGAATATATAAGTGCTAATTTGAAGGAATAAGAAATAATACTCAAAACTTTTTGAACTACTTGAAGAAGTTGCTAGACTTAGATAAACCTTCTTTGGAAATGACCATTGCTTATTGAATGAGAGAATCGAGAGTGCTATTGTCAATATAGAAATTGATCCCAAGAATGATGATTTTGATGGTTTAGTGCAAGCTACAGTAAGGGTGGAGAAAAGACTTGTGTAAGCTGATCAAGGAACAAATGTAAGGAAGAGGGATAGAATTTGAGGAGGGACCAAATTCAATAATAGAGGAAGAAGAGGAGGACTTGAGCTTTGAATTAGAATTGGAGGAGGAGTCACATGATTTAGAAGACGAGGATAGTAGGAAGAAAAAGTGAAGTAAGAAGAATAAAAGCAAGAAAGACACATGATCATCTAAAAACAAAAAGGCAAGTAAAGTTTTGTCTAAGAAATTTGAAACCAAATTGGAAAAGAAGATTAAAGAGAAACATGGAGCCCATACGAGTAAATCAGGTGATTCTTGATGGTAGACAATAGGTTGGATTTCAAGGACCAAAGAGGTTTCCCCTTCGACAACCTTGGAATAGAACGTAGGAACAATAGGATACATAAGGAGCACCATGTCACTGTTGTGGGATTCAAGGCTATTATATTGGACCAAGTTGTGAATTATGGATAAATCATAGAGTAGAGAGAAATGCTAGGAGTATGAAGTCAAAATTATAGAAGAACAATGGTGTTGGTGGAATTACATTCTGCGCTGAGTAGTGGAGAAGATCACATGATAGCAAATTGTGCAAAATTGCATACTGTAGTCCCTAATAATGTGTTAGGAAATGGAGATAAGAAATTCAAGGATGCCATGTATGATAGATGTGATTGTTCAGATTGCATGGTAGTGGATGAATGAAAGGAGGATGTGATACCATGACAATTACTAGATCCAAAGCAAAAGCCGATATAAATTGGGAAAAGCAAGAGTGAGCAAGAAATGAAGCTCTCAAATGGGTTGCAAAAAAGCAAAGGAAGGAGCAAAATTAGGAATTCAGTTCCAGAGAAAGGAGAGATAATGAGGATGAATAGGATGGTCTAATAGAAGCAGCTAAAGGTGACACACAACAATTAGGAGTTTAGGAAAGTAGTGGATCATAGGAGTTGTTTCAACTATTAGCCAGGTTATTAGTATAAATAAAAGACCCTAGTTCAAATTGGTAAAGTTGAAATAGGATTGGGGAGTTGATGTAGTCACCTTTCCTCGTGGATAAAAGGAAATCTAATTGTGGATTAGGAATAAAATCCTTTTAGATTAGACTCATGTAGACTTGTGATTGCACAAGCTATTAATTTAGTGGAGGAAGTAGAAGATGATGAGGAGGAAGAGTTCTTGAAGGCTAACCCTACAATTGTTCCCATCTTTGAGTTTAATATGGAAGGTATAATGCAAGGATACACCATTCGCGCACATGAGAAATAGATTTACAAGAGTAAAAAATTCAAGAATGCAGGTTTGTGAAATAGAAATCTAAAGGCTTCTAGCAAAAAAAGAATGATGGATTACAAGTCCTTGGTAAAGTCCTCAAGAATGCAAGAAATCAAGATATGTAGGAAAATGCAAAGTAGCCATGAATTCAACAAAGTAGGACAATAATAAAGGATTAGTTGGACTATGAAGGACTATAAGAGGAGATGAGCCAACAAGCCATTATTCATGCTAAGTAGAGGTATGAACACACTATGATGCATTCATAAAGTGTGTTTGAAGATGAAGTTCAAGAGGCTAATTTGAATACAAAGGATAACCCAAAGCATATAAAGTTTAGTGTACATGTGAATGAGACATTTAAGTAGAAGTTGGTGGGATTATGTAAATATTTTTGAACATTTTTGCCTAGCAATTCATAGACATGAAGGGATTTGACCCAATTGTGTATTAGTGGTAGATAAACCTAAAGAAGGATGCTAAGACAATCATTCAGAGGATGTACCGAATGGGTCAACTATGCCAAGTATATAAAGGAGGAATTTGACAAGTTGCTAAGATTTCATTTTATCAAACCAGCTAATGAGGTTACCTAGCTATCACCAATTGTTGTGGTTTCCAAAAAGAATGGAAAAATTAGGGTGTTTGTGGGATAAATTAGGTGGCATGGAAGCTTCTCATGGATGAATGATCAAACTAAAGCTTTTAATGTGCTCATAAAGATGCTAGTTGTTGCTCCAATATTACAACCACCATAGTGGGGCTTTCCATTTCATGTCTTTGTTGATGCATTAGATGTTGTTGTAGGAGGTCTCCTAATGAAGGAGAAAGTACTTGGTAAGATTAGACCAATGTGTTATCAACAATGGAAAATAATTATACTATAACTAAAAGAGAGGCTTTAGGCATGATGTATACTTTACAAAATTCATGCATTAGCTATTGGAGAATCAAGTGGTGTCTCACATGGATCATCAAGGTGCAGTTTATTTGGTAAATAAGCCATAGCTTACAAGAAGATTGGCTCATTAGATGATACTTCTGATTTGACTATACAGTGATACACACATTGTGCAGAACATGGTATAACTAATTTCTTCTAGTAGATTCAAAGGAGAGGAATCCAAGGAACTAATAAATGAGCAAGCATTAGATGCTAAATTTTTTGAAGTCCAAATTATTGATGTGGATTGGTACTATGGTTAGATGTCATAGTTCTTGACTGAGGTTACTATGCCTAGTCATGTTACAAGAGATCAACAAAGGAAGCTATCATTGCGTAGTAGATATTTCCATGTCATATATGGTGTTTTGTATAGAAAAGGAATAGATCACATACCTAGGAGGTGCATACCTGAATTTGAAAAGTCTACAATACTTCAAGAAGTGCATGCAAGAGTTATAAGGGGCCATGGAGAGATAATAGATAGGAAAATATTTTATGGTGGCCGATAATATTGAAGGATGCACATGAATATGACAAATAGTATATTACATGTCTCAAGGAAGGATAAGCATAGATAAAGTGATAATGATGGGTCCCCACCACTTGCAGTGTACATGTGTGTAGATACAATGGGTGAGATGAATATAGGGTGACTATGTCAAAAAAGTTTTTACCCCTAATAACATCCCGCTAAAAGATGAATGTGCCTCGAGTGATGAGTGAAAGAAAAAAGAGAAAAGTACAACATGTACATAGAGTACAAAAAGATGAGGAAAGATGTCATCTCATCTTATGCCCATAAAGGCAAAATGTTTTACTAAGAGACTTTTAGTGACCAGATTTGCAAGATTCTCATTAGTCGAGATCTTAATAAGCTCAACAGACTTGTCCTCTACTACCTCCCTGATAAAGTTAGAATGCACCTCAATGTGCTTTGTCTTCGCATGGAAGACCAAATTCTTGTGGCCAATTGAATAGCACTCATGGAATCCAAATGCAGTGTAAGAGATCCTAGAGACCGAAAATATTTGAGAAAAAGAATTATTTTGCGGTTTTTCTAAAAGTTTTTGATAAAGAAACATATCTAAAATTGTTTACCTTCTCTTCATAAAAGTGAATGTGAATACTCAATTCAATTTCTTTTTGACTTTTGATTACATTCCTCCATTCTCATTGTCTTCTTTTTTTCTTATGCTTACTAGTTTCTTTCTCATTCTTCTTCTTCTCTAAATCAGATAGTTTTTTCTCATTCTTCTTCTTCTTCTTCTCTAAATCAGATAGTTTTTCCCATAATAATATTTAGATCACATTCTTGGCTATGGATGAATCATCCAATTATATTTATAGTGCTAGTAAAAGATATCTTTATCATCTTCACATTGAGCTAGAGAGTGAGTAAGAACTACTTAGAAAATGACCAAATCCAACACTATTTCAGAGTCCATGAAACATGTACTCAGATTTGAAGGAAAAAAGAATCTTAATCTTTGATTGGATGGAAGGTTACCCCAAAGATTCAAAAGAAAATAGCACATCTTCTTTCTACGACAACTTCTCATTGATGAGGTTTATTAGTGATGGTTACAATGGACTTTTAAGTTATACATTTGATCTTATTGTAGAGAAGGATGTTCTTAGATTGGAGAAACACTTATTAACAAAGCAAAGATATGAGTTGTTTGCAGAAATTGTAGGAATATTAACAAAAGATACATTCATTGGAGAAACATATCAAAGTATACCCAATGAAAGCAAACTATTTTAGGCATTTGTAATTGACAAAGATCTTTGAAAAATATTAGGAATCTCAAAAGAGGAGGAGGTGACTGCACTAAAAGAACCCAAGCAACAAGTTATATTTTTCTACTTGATAAATGTTATTAAATATGACTTTGTTTGTAATCTTCTTTGACACTCGTAATATTGATCTTGTTCAAGGTCTCTTCTTTAACCAATTACAAGTGAGAGAGATGCTTCAGAGGCATCTCAGCTTTATTGTCACCTTTTGCCCTCAATAATCCCAAAGGATATTCTTGAGAGGAAGAAATTCAAAAAATCAAAGAGACAGTTCTTGGATTCTTTTGTTAAGCATCATTCTTTGGATATATAAGACTTTAGATAGTATCAATAGTAGTCAGGATGCATATATACAAAATTATCAGGTAATGTAATCAAATATAAAACAAGGTCAGGTATGAATTTTTTTACTTCCAAGGGCATTTGTTGTGTAAGGCTATCAGACAAAGACTTAATGGTAAAGTGATTGAAGTTTTGGGTGAGCCTTTCCATACCAAGGCTAGCTTCAAGGGAAAAAAGAGGTTCGTTTCAATGAATTTAATAATATTTTTCCTTACTTTCCTACTCTCTAATGTTTGATAATCACATTCTATGATTTCTCTCTATAATTGGCATAAGGAGTTGTCAAGTTTATGATTAAGCTCGATGAAAGTGAGATTTTGAAGTGTACTAAACTAGAAAGGGTCTCTATTACCTTGACAAATAGAGCACTTTTATCAAGCCTATATAGTGATTCAATGTCATTTAGTGTTCAATATAAACACAATATCTAATACTTAGGAGTTTTTGAAGTAGATACAAAGGATTTTGATGTACTATATTGACAAGAATAGAGAAGGATACGCAATGGAAGGACCAATGGCAAAAGATATGGAGACTCAAGATTTTTTCTTCTTCTTCATCTTCATTCTTCTTCTTCCTTCATTCTCCCATTGATACACCACAAGTATCCTCTAAAGTGATATACCTTTTGATCTTTTACAACTCTTCACACACATTCTCTACTTTATAAACACATATATAGAATATGAGCTATCCTATGCTTTATTTCTCAACACTCCCCCTCAAGCTTAGAATGAGCTTGCAAATACAATACTCCAAGTGCACTCCTAAAGTAATCAAACTTATCCTTACCTAATGCTTTGGTAAAGATATCTGTGACTTGGTCATTGGTTTTATACCAATTCTATCTCTCCATCCATAACCTTCTCTCTAGTAAAGTGGTATGTACTTTGATATGCTTTGTCCGTGCATGGTAGACTGGGTCCTTTACCAACATAATGTTGCTTATGTTATCACAATACATGTTAGCTCCACCATCTATCTCTATCCCCATAATCTCATAGTAACAATCTCAACCATGTTTTCTCGCATGCTGTGTTTTCATACTCACCCTCATTTCTCACTCTCTTTGAATTAAGTGCAATAAGAGTCGGCTTCGGTGTTCAAGCAATCTAGCACAAGTAGTTGCTCAAAGATTGATGCTAGTTAACTCCAAATAGGAGACTTTAACTTATATAGAAATTGAAATTTAAGTCGATTATCATGGGAACGGCCAAGACGTTTTGTTGTGAAGTGGACTCAAAACGGTCTAGATAGTAAACCTCGTGTTATTTAAAAGAGTACCAAGTTGCGATGCCTAAGAAAAATTATCTCAAAGGACCACTAAATTATACTACCAAGGATGCCTCAAGAAAGCGCGTCCCACATGGTATCAGAGTGAAATAAAACTGATGTATTGGAAGATTTGTTTGTAACCTTGTTATAGAAACATTCGATGTCAGAATGGCTCGCCTCTAACAAATTGGTGGAATCTCTTTGAGAATAATGAAGATTGGTAAATATTTTTGTTATTTCTGAGCAATGTCTACCTTGACGATGCATTCCATTGACTTTGATTGGCATGATCGATTCATAAGAATCTTGGAGTGTATATAAAATCCTTCGCCACTGTATCGGGAGTGTTGATGGATACAAAACGGGGTCTATTGCTTCATCAATGTTGATCGACTTACCTATCTTCAAAACAACCTTAAGAGAATCAAGTGGATGGAGGACCTTAAATTGGTCAAACTATTCATCTTTGAAGAATCATGACTAAATTCCATCCTCAACATACGCACTAAACAAGTTTGCCAAAAACGTTATCTCTATGATCAAGTGCTCCAAATTCTCCTGACCGAGCATGTTGCCATTTCAGGATGCTCGTGCTACTACAATTATTGTGAAGATGGTTTTCCAAATATTTTGCAAAATCACAACATCTTAAAAATATTTCATGAATCCATTACAAAACCATTGATGTATCTGAATTTTACAATTAGAATTATTGTAATTCAAAAAGTTTCTAGCTTGATTCCAACTATCTACTTAATGTAATAAAAAGACTTGGTTAATCCTGTTGCGCAAACCATGAATAATAAAAGGGTCTCAACTTTTTGCAAGATTTTGTACTTCATACTAACCGTATGTTATACATTTAAGATTTGTGGGTTTAAGTTTTGAAAACGACCTTAAAGAGAGGTGAGTATTGTAAGCACTCGACACATGCAAGTAATCTTGCAAATGTCAACAAAAACTAGGGTATTGCACCTTTTATGTCTATGCTTACCCTAGTTTTTGTTGACATTTGCAAGATTACTTGCATGTGTCATTCGGTAAGCATAGTTGCACCTTTTATGTCTATGCTTACCCTATGACACATGCAAGTAATCTTGCAAATGTCAACAAAAACTAGGGTATTGCACCTTTTATGTCTATGCTTACCCTAATCGAAGCACAAGAGAAGAAATTCCTTCACAAGAAAATCAAACTGCCTGACTTTGATGGAAGCAATGGTGCAAAGACCAAGGGGTTGCAGAATTGACCATTACTTGGGACAAGCTGAAGAAGTTATACACATGCGGCGATACCTCCCACCAACTTATCGTCAACTAAAAATGATGAATTCTTTAGCTTGAAGCAATATGGATTAACCTTGGAGGCTTATTATTCCAAATTTGTGTTCCTTATAAAGTATGCCCCACCCATGGACATATCACATTCTAAAAATATGTCTTTCAATGCTTGAAAATGTCCTTATAGGAGGTAGACAACTACTTGAACCTCCCCTAGATATACCTAACCTAACCCTGGGACATCATGCCTTGATTGCCACAAGTGTCAAAGCTTTATTACGGGCTAAACCCTCTATTGGATGCTCGCCTTGAAGTAATGCACCCATTTGACTTACCAGATGCATTAATTCAAGCAAGGCCCATTATACAGGAACTTCAATCAACATCCAATAGTGGCAAATATTGGGGACAAAGTTCTCCATACAAAGGACCACGAGGATATGTCAAGAAGATCCAAGGATAATACCAGATTGGGCAAAAGAAGAAGATGAAGATAAGTGTGATTGGAAACTTTGCACATACACTCGGCAACAAGGAGTTACCAATGATATTTCCATTGCAATGATCCTAGCCACTTTAGAAGACATTGCCCAAAGTTAGAGCAACCAATTTTCCAAGGGTGATTTCATGGACAAAATCGGGCAATTTCAACCACCAAAGGAAAATTTCCCATGATAAACTTCAAGGCAAGGAACAAAGGGATAAAAGAGGCAGAAGATCCCACCATAGAAGCAAATATGGAAAGAGCAATGGTAGATGTTGCTCTCAACAAGAAGGGCCCCAACCGTTAGTTCTTAGTAGACTAGATGCATGTACAAAGCGATGGAAAGAGCAACCTACCAAGGTAAAATATTTAAGATTTTAATTGCTTGTGGAAGCACTCACTCATTTATCTCATCGAAGTATGCAAATAAAATAGGAGTAAAGACTAAACCTACATCTAAGTTATTAATTGAATTAGGAAATGGGAAAGAAGCAATTTCTGTTCAATAGACTAGAAGAGTGGATTTTAACGTAGGAGGCAATATTTCCAACATGGGGTTCAAAGTTATGAATTTAGGAGCTTACATGTGCTTGTTAGGAATGGATTGGCTAATCCCCAATGATGCTCACATTCATTGTGGTAAATGTCAAATCATGTTTTTGGATCAAAAGGGAGAGTTAGTAACCACTCAAGGTGAAGGTGGAAACCTTGGAATTCAACTAGCAAAAGCTTCTCGAATCATGAAGGGATTGAGAAAAGGGCTGTCTATCTACCTAATTAAACTTAATAAGATTTAGCAAGGAAAGGAAGCCGATGAAGAATAATCCTGGCTAGAGGAATATATAGATGTATTTCTTGAAGAGTTGACAGAATTTCCTTCACCAAGAGAAGTTGATCATGAGATCAAGCCAACAATGAGAGTTGCACCAATAGCAAAGTGACCCTATTTGGTCCATTCTAGAAGCCATTGAGTTGAAAGAACAACTCAAGTAACTTTTGGATGAAGGATACATCAGGCCTAGCAATTCACCATGGGAAGCATTGGTGCTATTCAAAAGAAGAAGGATGGAACCCTCTGTCTTTGCATCGACTATCGTGGGCTAAACCAAGTAATGATCAAGAACAAATATCTAATTCTAAGGATAAATGAATAACTTGATTGTCTTTAAGGTGCAATGATTTTTTCAACGATCAATCTATGATTAGGCTATTATCAGATAAGGATAAAAAAAGACAACATTCCAAAAGTGCATTCAATACAAGGTATGGCCATTATGAATTCATTGTAATGTCATTTGGATTAACCAATGCACCCACAACTTTTAACAAACTGATGCAAGACATTTTTTGGCCCTATCTTGATGACATTGTTCTTGTCTTCCTCGACGACATGCTAATCTACTCAAACAAGGATGAAGACCATAAGTTGCAACTCCAAGTTATCCTTGAAACAATGAGGACATACAAGCTTTATGCCAAGAAGAAGAAATGTGCCTTCTATAGGAGGCATATAAAATACCTTGGGTTTATAGTCTCTGACGACAAAGGGATTGCTGTAGACCCTACCACGGTTAAAGATGTACAAGAATAGGCACCCCCAACAATAGTTAAGAAAGTAAAAAGTTTTTTGGGCTTGATAGGATGATACAGGATCTTTATGAAGGATTATGCCTTGATTGTCACACCCTTAATTGATTTACTCAAGAATCAAATTGCCATTGTATGGACTCCCATTGAGTAGTCTAGCTTTGAGAAGCATAAATAGAGTTTGACCATATCTCCTATCCTAAAACTACTCGACTTGAACCAAGAATTTGAGGTTATCATTGATGCAATATCTCTTGCATTAGGTTGCGTACTCATGCAAGAAGGCCATCCAATATCCTACTCTTCTAGGAAGTTGAAGATTCATGAGAAGAACTATGCTACCCATGATCTGGAGCTACTTGCTATAATTCATGCCCTTAGACTATAGAGACAATATATGCTTAGTAGCAAGTTTATCTTAGTCTCAATGACCATAAAAGTATCAAATGGATCTTTACTTAGCCCAATCTAAACATAAGGCAACAATGGTGGATTGAAGTCTTGCTTGCATGAATATGACTTTGAGATTAAGTATAGGCCATGTAAGGAGAATGCCATTGTAGACACCCTAAGCTGCAAAGCATTTCTAAATGTCCTTATTTCAAAAGAACCCTCCAAGGCAAGGTCTCTAATAACAATGGTGCCGATGCTGCCTAGTAACCCAATCATAGAAATGGCTAAGAAAGAACCAAGTAAGGACCCAAGATGCCAACAAATGATAAAAGGTCATATCCAAAGAGACAGACCCTAAGCTCAAGTTCAAGTATTTGAAGGAGGACTTATCTACTTCAAAACAAGATTGTGCATCCCAGGAAGTCAAGACCTCAAGAATAAGATGCTTTGGGAAGCCCATGATTATTCTTTCTCAGAGGAGATCGGGGATATGCAAACTCAACACGATAAAAAGAAGCTTTCATTGGGAAAATCTCAAAGGAGATATGCTTAAATATGTCACTCAATGTTTGAGTTGCCAATGGGTCAAGGCTAAGCACGCCAAAATGCTAGGGAAGTTCCAACCACTTGACATCGTACAAATGAAGTGGAAATTTATTAGCATGGATTTTGTAGTTGGATTACCTTGTGTCCAAGGAGGATACAATTCAATGCTAGTGATTGTAGATATGCTAGCTAAGATTGCTCACCTTATGTTAGTTAAATCAACTACAAGGCTTTAGATATTGCAAGGATCTTTGTGAAGGAAATCTTTAGGCTACATGAACTACCTAAAAGTATCATCAGCGGTCATGATTCTCTCTTCACTTATCACTTTTGAAAAAGTTTGTTTGAAGCCATTGGTACCCAACTTTGTTTCAACAACATCTATCACCCTCAAACTAATGGGCAAACTAAACGAGTCAACCAAGTCATTGAAGACATACTTACAACTTACTGCTATAGGGAGCCTAAGTGATGAATACAATACCTACCTTTGGTGGAGTTTTCTTAAGGGTAGAAGCTTCCAAGAAGATGTTGGAAGAAATGGATGAGCAAGTTAAGGCTACCAAACAAGATATCTAGGCTATCAAGGATTAATAGAAAGCACATGCCAATCTAGGAAGACAAAAACATATCTTTAAGGAAGGAGACATGGTTTTCATTTTTGTTTGTCTTAAGAAGAGATCTTTCTCCTTAGGGAAATACAAGAAGCTAAGCCCAAGATATTGTGCACCTTATAAAATTCTCAAGCGTCTAGGACTCAATGCTTATAAGCTACAACTTCCTGAACACTCGTAAGTTCATAATGTATTTCATGTCAGCCTTCTAAAAGGTTATATACCCAATCCTAATCATATTCTTGATGATCAACAAGTTGTAATACCAAGCCAATGAGTCCTTGAGCTTCAATCTGATAGTATACTTGATATAAGAGGATGCATCCTTAGAAACAAGACCATTAGGGAATATCTTGTCCAATGGAAAGACTATCTTTAAGGAGGATGCCACTTGGATGGACGAGGATATCCTATGTAAACAACATCCACAATTTCTTTCATAATAAAGGACTAGGGATAATTAGAAATTTGAAAAAGATATTCCTTAGATGTAATAAAACTTATACTTGAAACAATAGCTATTCTACCTTGTCCTTATAATCTTGGATTTCAATGTACCATGAAAACATTAAGAGTCATATTCTACAATCTTGCAATCCAACCTATCCCCTAACTTCGAGATGAGGACATCTCAATTTCCCTAAGGGAGAGAGGATGTAATAACCCGATTACCCCACCATGAAGAGGGGGCTAAGGGGGGTTTTAAGGCCTTTAGAGAAAATTTCTAAAACAAAAAAATGAAGTAAATTAGTCGCCCCCATGTTGTCGCCATCTATTGCTAGCCCTCCATGAACGGCCACCAGCTCAAATAGTGTGATTGTTGAAATCCTTGCCATTGCTGCTCTCCTTTTGAACTCATCGCCAATTCCATTCCACCCAAGTGTGCCATCGACAGTGGCCTTGATTTCATTATCAAAGATAAGGAGAGAAGGGGCCAAAATCGATTAGACAACTGAGAGCCTTAATAAGGCTATATAAGCTAACCTTAGCTTAAAGCTAAGGCAAAATATTCTAGGCATTAATTGCACACAGAGAGAGAGAGAGAGAGAGAGAGAGAGAGAGAGAGAGAGAGAGAGAGAGAGAGAGAGAGAGAGAGAGAGAGAGAGAGAGAGAGAGAGAGAGAGAGAGAGAGAGAGAGAGAGAGAGAGAGAGAGAGAGAGAGAGAGTGTGTGTGTGTGTGTGTGTGAGTGAGTGAGTGAGTGAGTGAGTGAGTGAGTGAGTGAGTGAGTGAAGAAGGAGAGAAGAGAAGAAGAGAGGAGGAGAAGAGGAGGTGAAGAAGAAGAGAGGAGAAGAAGAGAGGAGGAGAGAAGAAGATGTGAAGAAGAGGAGAGGAGGAGAGAAGAAGAGGTGAAGAAGAGAAGAGGAGAAGGGACTAGATAAGGGAAGAATAGAAGAGGTGAAGGATAAGAGAAGAGAAGAAAAAGAAGAGAATAATAGAGAGGAAGAGAGTGAAGAAAGAGAGGAAGTGAGATGGAGGAGCATGAAGAGATAGTCTTCGTTCACAAAGAGGAGCACCACTTCGACCCACAGAAAGTCTCGTTTACCTTTTTGTCCTTTGTACTTTGATACGAAATCCTAGCAAAGTCGCAATCCCGCAAAGAGCCATCAAACCGTCTTGTGGATGTGTCCTTGTAATGGCCCCGTGAAGAGGAAATATTCTAGAAGAGCGAGGAGCACGGGAGCTACCAATGCATCTCTCGAGGAAAAAGTCAAAAGAGGAACTATTCATGCTCCAATCAACAACCAAGGTGTCGACCTATATACTAGAACTTCTATCTCATCTCAAAATATTTCATATAATCCTTCTAAAGTCATATGCCTCCAACTGTGATTATTCTTGAGATGGTAAGCCCAACACGTGTGGATATTAATGATGGACCACCTAGCTAGATGGATCTTCATATCTCCACTTAGCACTTTAGTGGTCATTATGATCTTCTCACATGGCACTCACTTACCACTTATTATATTTAGTAGTTACACCTACTTACAGTTGGTATAGTTATAGCACAAGTTGTTTAGTATAGTCTATTATGTGCTATTCGCCTTCGTAGATCATTTTTCTTTATATTGTACCTTATGTATTTTTTGTGTACATTGCATTGTATTTGTGAAAAAGAAGTTATCAGGAGAACATTTTGGCATCCATCTTTTTTCTTATGTTCTTGAGTGAGCTTCCTCTTGAGTATATTATATATGTTCAACATAGTAGCTCAAGAAAGTTTGTGATGTGGTATCAGAGTGGCGCCATTGAGAGAGGCTACTTTTGAAGGTTGAAGTGAACAAAAAAGGAGCAAGGTTTCAAGGAAGTAAGCAGTCAGTAAGAAGCTTTCTCATTCTCTCTCTTTCCCTTGGATAGTACTTCTATAGGCATCAGAAGCAGAGCAGAGCAAAAATGTCAAATTACTGTGAGATTCACTGTGCAAGAAAATTGGTATTTTTTGCCATCTAAGGTCATTTTAGGCCCTGTTTTAGCTCCACAAGATTGTGGTCCACAAGATTGTGGACATTAGTTTTAGGGCATACTGTAATTTTAATTGTGTTAGCCATTCTTTAGCGCATAGGTTATATATTTTAAATTAGTAAGTTTTAAGGTATTTTTCAAGAAGCAAACACAAGGTTTATCTCTAAATTAGTTACACATTATATGTATTACTGAGCAATTAGTAAAAAGATTCTATGGCTTATTACTATGCACATTTTGTGAAAGGTTACAGAAGGCTTACTTACTGCCTAGTATATAGCATTGTCATAATGAGTTGAGAATAGTGGAAATCCTATCATGGAGAAGCTAGACAAGAAAAATTATCCATCTTGGAGATTCCGTGTGCCAAACTTCCTTATTAGAAAAGGCCTCTTCAAGTTTGTTTCAGGTGAATTAAAGGCATGGAAAGAATGAAATGCAAAACATAAAAAGGTAATGTATTGGCTATGTGTAGGCATTGATAATACAATGCTACGATATATAAAAAATGTATAAATTTTACATGTAACTTGGACAATCTTTAATAAAATATTTTCAGTAAATACAAAGGCACAGAAGATTCAACTCAAGCAAGAGTTGAATACTTTGAAGAAAGGAAAGACATCTGTAAATGAGTATGTTTTGAAGTTGAGAAGCATTGCATATACCCTAGCAACTATTGATACAATGCTTGATGATGATGATTTTGGTTTCATCTACTTTGGGTGGCCTTAATAATGAGAAGGCCTAGAAATCTTTTGTTACTTCTATGCATGTATGGAAGCCATTTTTATATTTTGACGAATTGGTCTTTCATGATCATTGAAGTGATCAATATATAGGGTGAATCATTTGAAAGAAGTGGTGAATAGGTCTAAGATTTTTACTCAAGTTCAAGAAGGTGACGTGGTAGATCCTCTTCAAGAGGTGGTGGTATGGGTCATGTTGGTGGTTAACTAGCAAAACATGTTAAATCAACAATTTGGCGATATATATATTTTGGAAGGCCATGGTAATTTTAGAGGCAGGGGGATCTTAAGAGGAAGAGGTGAATGGTAGAATTGAGGTTCTAGCAATTTTAGCATTGTCTACCATCACTATGGAAAAACAAGTCATATTGCAGTCCATTATTTTGATAAGAAGGATGATATTTACAGCAAAAAGTTGCAATAAGGAAATTATGTATCATCTTCAAGTCGAAATTATGATAAAAAAGAGCATTCATTCATCATGCATCATATGATGAATGCTACTATAGGAAAAGAGACATGTGATGATGTATGGTATGTTAATTTGGGTGCATCTAATCATATAACTAGCCATGTTGAATGGCTTGGAGAGATGCAAGATTGACAAAGTTTAGGTATGTAGAGATAGGTGATGATTCATGTCATTCGATTTCACATATTAAAAAAGTTCATTTATCCTTGCATGATAGTCAAACCAAGTATTTGTCAAATGTTTTATATGTGACATCTATCACAAAGAATTTGATATGTGTTGGTCAAAATGGTAGAGAAAGGATTGTATGTTAGATTTAACGTGAATCTCGATCCACTTTTCTATGGTGAGTAATTCTTTATGCTAGATGGTACAAGTCTATTGGAATTCAATGTTCAGAAATCCTCTTAAGTGTTGGTCCTATGTGTCCATTTAGATATCCATGCCATTTGGCTACTATCCAAATAATTAATGTATCATATCATCCATATAGCTCACAAGATGTTGAGTCAAAAAACATCTCAAGTTTTAATTGAAAGTGTCTATTCAAATTTGCATGCCATTTGACTACCATCCTTGCAACAATTACTATGTCATACCCACATATTCATGCCATGCATTGAGTCAAATTAGACTATGCATTATAATGAATTTTCTTTCTACAAAATTATCTAAGTATTTTTGTATTTTTTTTCATCCTTTTTGTGTAAATAGTATTATCATTTGATGCTTTGAAATCGAATCTACAATTTGTGTCGAGATACATATTCATATGTATTTTAATATCAATGTTTGTATCTAAAGTCAAAAGTTCGAACATCTCTTGATGCCATAGTTGATTCATACATCATATTTGTGATTATTGGTCATGGACTTAAAATGCTTATTGTTGAGGGCTTAACATATACTTATTTACGTATATTGCCTAGGCTATAATAATTGAGATGAGAATGACCGTTCTCTTAATAGAAGTACATAATAGGAAAGATGAGGAAGGACATTGGATCACTCATACATATCATTGCTCATCTTGGGTGTATACACATCCAAGTATAAAGGGAGTCTTTAGGCTGAAAGCATTTGCAATTACTGATGTATCAAGGCACTAAAATGGCAAAATTTTAGCTCTTAGACAAAGGAAGGATGATTCTCACCTTATAATAGAGACTTTGGTGAAACATATATTCATGTACAAACAAATACATGTCACATCCACAATAATCATTCAATGAAATATTACAAATAGTAAGTCTTTGCAGCACATTGAGAATAAGAAATTGATGCTATCCACGTGACTAGTTGTCTTGTATTTTCAAAAGTATATCCTTCATATCACTGTGGTAAAATATCAAGATTTTTATAGGTTCTTTTAAGTGTTACACATCAAAATTGGTCTATTGCTTTTTGAGAGGCCTACATCCAGGCAGCTCACATAAGATCTCGTTTTTTAAAATGAATCCAAGTACATGATGCCTAAGGTGGATCAAGAATATGGTGTAATGAATGAGATGAGAGGAGAGAGTGCCAAAGAAGTGCCCAAGGGTGGCTAGGAGCTCTAGTGAGCAGCAATATGTCAAAGCAGAATGAGGGCTAGGGAAAGCAAGAGCACCCAACACAAAATGCATCGAAAATCATGGACTGCTCCTTGGTGGCTACTACTGGCATCACCTAGCCAATCGGGTGCTCTATGGGTTGCTGGAGATGCCCAGAGTCAAGTGGGAATGGTGGCTGAAGTCCTGGAGGTAGTTGAGAAGAGAACTTGGGGGTTCTTATGGCTGGTAGCCATGGCGACTTACAAGAGAAGAGAGAGAAGGGGGCTGAGACAAAAAAGTAACTGAGATTTTTGCCCTCTTCTAACTTTTGAGTCTCCAACTTTGGTTCTAGAAGCCCTAAAAATTTCATGAAAATGAGTGACGACCTGTTAAGTTAGCCATTTTACCTCCAAATATGTGTGAGTCTCTAGTCATAGCTCTAGCTTGCTCCAAAACGTTGAAATTAAATGTGGTTCTTCTTGCTATACATGTACTTGTGACTTGAGTTACTATGGTTCAAGATTCAAAAAGGGGGACTAGATGGAGAAAGAGGAAAGAAGAAAAGGACCAAAGCCTAATGCTCTGATATCGTTTCTAATGAATGAAGCTGAGAGGAGAGAGGAGAATGAGCTAAAGAGAGAGAAAGAGAGAAGGAAGAATAAGAAGAAGGGCTAGAAGAGGAAAGAGAAAGATAGGAAAGAGGGGGAAAAGAAGAAGGCGGAAGCCATGAAAGGTGAAGATGAAGGTGAAGAGTATGTTCTTGATAAAAATCGGATGCCCTAAACTAGGTCTCTTACACCTTATATACCCCAGTCAGTGTGCTTGGGTGTCTAATCCCTAGTTCCCATGTATTCTGCTCATTATTACTAAGACCTAATATACTGCCTCTCAGGTGGCCACCCAGTTTGTGGAGTATGTCTTCAAGTTGCATGGATTACCATAAGTCATAGTGCATGATTGAGATGCCAAGTCTATGAGCAACTTTTGATAGATTAGTTTTTACATCTATGGGTACCAAGCTTTCTCCATCCACTACATACCACCCGCAGATAGATGGCTAGACCGAAAAGATAAATAAATGGCTTGAGACGTACTTATGGTACTTTTGCCATGATGTACAACAGAGTTGGGATACGTGTCTCCACTTGGCTAAATTTGCATATAACAACTCCACCCACTCTAGCATTGGGATTTTCCCTTTTGAGGCATTATACGGGTATAAAGCCCCCCTTCCTATCGTCTTATTCAATGATGAGATCAACCCTCAAAGTAAAGCTGAGTTGGATTGCATGCAAGCCCTACTTCAGTAATGCAAAGTGAATCTTCAAAAGCCACAAACCCACATGAAGCTCTAAGAGGGGGAGCTGGTCCTCTTGAAAATTCCTATCATGTTACTCCACTCTCAAAAGAAGGCAACATTAACAAGCTGGCCCACCGTTCCTATGGCCCCTACCAGATCCTCAAGAGAGTTGGTGACTTGGCCTACCGATTAGAGCTTCCCCCCACCACCAAGATTCATAATGTGTTTCATGTCAACTAGTTGAAGCCCTTCATTGGCACCTTAGTGGACTATGAGGAAGAGCTTCCCCCCCATAGATGAAGAAGGTATCATTTAGTACATTCTTGAGGTAATTATTGGGCAATGAGATAAACACTTAAGATCTCGATCCATCAAGGAATACCTCATCAAATGGCAAGGCCTACCCCTAGAAGAAGCCTCCTTGCACCCAGCTACTATTGTCAATGAATTTCCTCACCTTTAAGAGATGCCCAATGGGCTGAAGACTAGTAAGTTATGTCCCTTTTTTACCACAACCTGCATGCAGAGACTGCACACTATTTTAGAATAGTTTTGTACCTGCCCAAATCATAGCCATGTGCTTCCTACCTAAGCTGAAAGTACACTTCATAAACTCTATTTCAACATGCGGCATGCCCTATTTGGAGCATCCTAGCAAAGGTTATGGCACATTTGCCTCAGCAGGTCTATAGTGGACAACATGCTATCCATAGTCTTCACCCACCTATTTTCATTGTAATGTAAACAAAGTAGTACTCTACGCCCCACTCCTTAGCCCCTCTATCAAGCCCCTCCAATCATCTTTTGTTTTTGAGGGAAAAAACCTTCAGGGTGGGGATGGATTGTAATAATGAGTGGGATACATGGGAACTAGGGGTTAGACACCCAGTCACACTAACCAAGGTATATAAGGTGTAAGAGACCCAGTTTAGGGCACCCAATTATTATCAAGAATATACTCTTCATCTTCATCTTTAGCTTCCATGGCTTCCTCCTTATTTTTTCCCTCTTTTCTATCTTTCTCTCTCGTCTTCTGGTCCTTCTTCTTCTTCTTCCTTCTCTCTTTCTCTCTCTTCAGCTCATTCATCTCTCTTCTCTCAGCTTCATTCATTACATATGGAACCCTGAAATTTATGCATGTACCAAATCTCAATAGCATAGAATGGCCATTGTGCAGCAATGATATTTTGCACATGTGTAGCACAAAAATTTCAATAGATATATTGAACACTATAAAGCTAAGCTTTGGCTCAAACAAGTACACCTAAGTTGGTTTGTACCAATTGCAATTTTTGTATTCATATTCAAGGAATGCGAGGGTTTGAGATGTACTAAAAGCACACACATTTTAAATAGTGCGTCAAAGAATCATATAATAAGAAATCTAGGAAAATCTTGGATATAAAAAATCACTCACAATCCTGATACAATAGACTATCAAGTCACAACAAGGGACATGGCTTTCAAGTAAAATATTTCTCTATTTTAATTGATTACATTCTCATTTTAGCTTTCCTTTCCAATTGTAGGTACCTTGTTACACTATAGATGATGGATCCTAGAACGGGCCGGCACTGGCTCGTGCACTAGCCGGACCTCTATCTCACGCGCTCAACAAACCCACGGCCTCGCGGCCAGGAGCGTTGATGACACATACATTGCCTTCCTAGATATCTTGCGTTTGTATTACGTCGTTTGTAGTCCACTCTTCTCTCACCCACTACTTCTCAGAGGGAGTCCCTTACACATTGCCTAATAGACATAGGGGGTCCTCCAACAGCTGAGTGCCGCCACCCCTCTGCGACTCTCCTACACCTTGGGGATTGGCCCCTCGGTGCGTCGCTCAACATATAAACATTTCGCACAAAATCCACTCAAGGTACCATTTAATCGTATACAGGAATGTACCATTGTCCTTACTTCTCTTTCCCTTAGACCCCACGACTAGCCCATGGCTTAGGGTGTCCTGTCTCTCACTCAACGTGGGTCAAGGTCCTAATGAAAACAATTGCTGTGCATCCAGGATTTTTGATACCTTTAAATATCTCCATGATTTATGCATAGTGTGGATGCTAAGTGCTCAAACAATTATAAAATCAATATGGTGCACATGTGGAAAACATCCTTTCAATGATTTCCAACTACCGTTCTTATGCGGCGTTGCACGAACCTAGCACCAAGGAAACCCTCGTGCTACTAGGCTCTTATTTTATAATTATTCACCAACCTATATGGCATGCAAACAAAAGGCAGCAATCTTTTCATCATTTCTCCACATTTAGACACATTTTAACTACTCTACCCTCCCATCGATCAAATGTTGCATTGTTGTATAGATTTATAGGGCATTTTGCCATCATTTTATGTGTAAAGAGCGGGAGAAACACACTAGAACAAGAAGGTGGGGTTGAACTGAGGCAAATCCTCATGCTTCAGTCCTCACAAACATTCACAAACATTGTTCTTAATTTTCATTAATTTTCCGCACCCAAAATGCATTTTTCCCCTATTTTTTGTGGTTTTTCTCTATTTTCCTTGTATTTTTCCTTATTTTTTGCATTATTTAATTACTGAAAATTCAAAGTAGGTTATGGGCTGTGGCCCTTAGTTTCTTCTTGCAACAAAAATAAAAATTTAGTTGGTGTTCCTATTTATTCTTCCATTTTTATGCCCAAAAATATCATTTTCCCTTGATTTTCCATATTTTACGTGTTTTAGTGTATTATTTTGACCCACAAGATGCATGTTTTTCTGATTTTCTGATTATGATCAACAAGTACTCATGGAAAACAGCAACATAAACAATTTTTAGCCCACATGAACAACATTTTATCAATCAAAAGCCATGAAATCTCAAATTTCCTTTGAAAAAATTGAATTACTGCTTATTTGCGTGTTTCGGGTTTCATGTCCATGGCTGCAAATCTGAAAATCAACAGCACTTCATGCTCAGCACGATCACAAATCACCATTTCCAGCCCGTGGAGCAATCCAATCAATGCCGGACAAGCCTCCATCATTCTTTCTTCTTCCTTCCTCTTCCCACATGAACTTGCCTTTAGAAGAGAGAGAGGGAGGAGAGAGAAAGACTAGATTTCTATCTCAGCATTCAGGCTATCAATTGAGGAGCGAAGGACGGCGATAGAGTCAGCATTCAGGAGGGAAGCAAGGGCCAATGTCGATTGGATAGGTTGTGTGCAGGCTGGAGATGGCATCATCAAGATCCAAGCGAAAAAATCGGCGCCTGCTGTCCACATTTCTTCATCCTCTCTCTCTCCACGATTTGTTGCTATCTTTTATGTTGCATAAAATTTCTTGGGCTCCCAAAGGTCATGCCCACTTTGGCCACTCCAATGTCCACCTCTTCAAATCTTGCCCAACTTCTTGGCCATTTCCCCGTCCGGACTCGGAATTGAGCTCTGAAAAATCCTGGGCATCCGGCTTAGCATCCCGCATTGGCCAGTAGCTCGTGTCAACCCGCACGACTGTCTGAAAAATTATGAAAAATCAACAAGTGTCGCTCGGGCACCTTTAAAGCACTTTGGTGCTTAAAATCGTCCTAGATTGAGCCGCCGCCTTTGACATTGGATATTTTTCCCTTGACATTCATAATTTTTAGCTATTTTAAAGCAATTCCCGGAACCTAAATTCCGCTCTCATTGGCGACCATGGGATAGGGCGACTCAGCCCGTCGAATCCACGAACATATCTGCACATAAACAACCAAAGAAGCATCAAGCTGATACAAAACAAACATATAATAGAAGTCAGCACAATGCTCCCCCTACCCCTGACAGAACCAAGGCATGACATCCACAAGGAGTAGGCCTAGCATCATCTAATAGAAGATCCGAAGCGAGTCACTGACCAACTGCTCCAACACAGCCAAACTAAAAACCTTATCAAAGAGGTTGCCCTAGTGGTAGTCTGAACTACTTACCAACTAAAGACAACACAACTAGGAGCTCCTACAAGGCGAGGACTCCTATAGCCTGATCAAGGAGTATTTTCTTTCAGTACATTTCTTCTTTTAGGGTTTTTATTTTATCAACATACTTGGGCATGTAAAAAGGAGGGAGCTGAGCGTAGTGACCCAAGGAGAACAGGGCA
This sequence comes from Lygodium microphyllum, assembly GCF_053477565.2. Taxonomy (NCBI): domain Eukaryota; kingdom Viridiplantae; phylum Streptophyta; class Polypodiopsida; order Schizaeales; family Lygodiaceae; genus Lygodium; species Lygodium microphyllum. The sequence continues at coordinate 60,327,991 of NC_141163.1, forward strand.
TCGGCCTCAGGACCTGTCTCAGCACCCAAGAACCGACCAAGCCCTCGCAAGGCGACACTTAATCCTTTTCTAATGCTCACTTTTATTTTCGCTCCAACCTTTCTTGTTTTGTCATTCATTTTCCAGCAAGAAGCCACCCCTAGGAAGACAAGGTATCGGCCCCGGGTCTGACTCGTCCCCAGGAACCTACCAAGCCTTCGCAAGGCAATGATCAACTGCTTATATATTGTCATTTCTTTTCTTTTCTTTGATAGGGGTTAGAACCCCTTTTTACACACCTTCGTATTTATATTCATCTTTTAGGATGTCCAGGGTTTCTTGGCATCATCATTATTATCTTCTGGCAGGCTTCTCTAACTGCCTCACTACGAACAAGAACTCCTAGAACGGCTGCCTAGCAGGCTAGCAGAACAGGGCTACTAGAACTTCCTTCTGAAGCAGGTCTTTCGATGCCTGACAATGTCTTTACAGGAGGCAATGACTACTCCGACCTCCCTCAAACATACTTAGCCTAAACCTGGGACTTCATGCCTTGGTTGCCGGTCCCCAAAAAAAAAATATCCCCTCGACAAGTACAAAGACACATATAACAGGAAAGAAAGGTACTCGTAAAGGAGAGATATCACCTGGATTGGTCACAAGAAGCTTCCATCGCAGCAAAGGCTCCTCCAGGCTCCACTAACATTCACGAACACGAAACCTGTCCAGCACAACACTTAAAACAAAAACCCAATTAAACGCACCCGCACTAGACAGGGAAATGGCCCTCTTGGCCTAATAAAATCAAACAATACTACTCATAACATCCTCCTGGAAACAACTATGATAGACATCAAAGCATACCATTCCCAGGGGAACAGAGGCTCGTAGCCCTAAACTAGGTGCATTAAATTATGACCCATCCCTCCTGCGTATATTGCAAGAGGTGTTCGCATCACATGTCGTCTAATCAGTCTATGAGTCCAAGATAATAAGGGCAGATGAGTCTCGCTTACCCTCTGCATCACCCAGATCAACCATCGTCTGAACGACCAGGTCCTGTCTCATCGTCAATAGATATATCGGGACAAGGGCCACAATTAAAGAAGAGGTCTTTTTCATACGCAAAATTAGCCAATGAATCGGCAAACTGATTCCAATTCCGTGGAATCAGCTGAAAAGACACTCTATCAAATTCGTCTAGCAGGGCTATGGCAGTATGATGGTACATGCAAAGGATGGGGTTTCGTACCATATACGTCCCATTGAGTTAATTTAAAACCAACTGAGAGTCCCCTTTCACCAATAACTGGCGGATACCACCCTTCTTTGCAATATTCAAACCCATAATCAGGGCTCTGTATTCAGCCATGTTATTGGTAAAATTCACCCCGAGATAAGCAGCTAAATTCATAACAATGCATCATCGGGGGTATCGGATGACGACTCCTACACTTCCTTTTTTGCATGCACCCCTGGACGCCCCATCAAAGTACAAGGTGTACGTCCATAAAGGGTTTACATGTCCCGCCATCCTGAACTCTACTCGTAATTATGGTAATCGAAATTCAGCATATTCAACGGGTGGACTGTAGGCTCCATCCCTCCATCATCATTGAATTCAATAGGGATGCTCGTCAAAATTTGTAGGCAGTGATGGGCAGAAGACCTTGATCTCCCAAATAAATGTCCCGCCTTCTTGCTCAATCACCTTATATCCTTTGCTCCACCAAATGAGATTTCCCTGATAATACCTCTGTTCTAAATATGGGTGTTCTAAATAAGGGATCAGATGACCCATCAACCTCTATCACAATGTCCTTGCATATATTTGATCGATCTCTCCTAGACTGCAAGGCAGTCATAGTATTAGTGCAATCAGAAATAATAAGGTTTAATCTTATTAAGATTAACCTTATTTTTAAATTCTATCCCCTCAAGGTCAGCTAACAAGACTGTGGACTTATTCTTTCCTATTCTAACGATCCTATAGGGCCCATCCCATTTGGGCTCTAGCTTGCCTGGAAATAATTCACGTCATGCGTCATAATATAGAACAAGCTGTCCTTTCTTGAAGGTGTATTTCTTGGCTTTGAGGTCGTGTAGCTGCTTCATTCGGCGCTTCGCCACTTCTTGGTGCAATAAGCTCTGCAGCTTAAGCTCATCTAAATGTGCCAGTGTCGTCAAGCGCTCAAAAAGTGCGTCTTCATCACTCAAAGAATGATTGATGGCAAACCGAATAGTCGGCAGCTCAATCTCTAAAGGCAAGACACACTCCTCCCCATATACTAACTTGAACGTGGTATGGCTAGTGGCTCGTTTGAAAGTCGTATTATAGGCCCACACTGCCACGTATAACTTTTTATCCCAATCCCGTTTCTTTTCCGACACAATTTTGGACAGGATGCCCACAAGCTACTTGTTGGTGCTTTCAACTTGCCCATTGGCTTGCAGGTTATATGGGGTTGTCTTGTTATGCTTGATTTGCCAATTCTCTGTCAAACCTTTGATCACCTTATTCAGGAAATGGGTTCCGCGGTCCGACACTAATTCTTTCGGCAGACCAAAACGGCATATTATCTGCTCTAAAAGGAAACTAGCAGTTTCTTTAGCATCATCTTTCCTTGTTGCATGTGCTTCTGACCACTTTGTGAAGTAGTCAGTTGCTACAATGATATACCTCTTTTGTGCAGTCGACGACGGAGTAATAGGACCCACAAAGTCTATTCCCCACTTCTCAAATGGAAGTATCGTCATAATAGGGGTGAGTGGTCGTTTCCTATTCTCTCGACTATCATGTCGTTGATAAATATCGCATCTCTTAACATACGCAAACGCATCCTGGAAGATGGTAGGCCACCAATAATCTGCTCTTAAAGCCTTTTGTGCTGTAAGCCGTCCAGCAAAATGGCCTCCGCAAGCAGAATCATGGCACTCTTCCAAAATGAATGGCACCTCATCAGGCATCACACACCGGCGATAGATGTCATCAACCCCTTGCCGATATAATGTACCTGCGATCAAGGCAAACTTTAACGCTTGCTGCTTAATTTTCCTTCTCTCAGCTTTAGATAATTCGGATCCCGCCTCTCTCGTCGATAAATAATGTGTTATTGCAGCATACCAGGAGGGAATATATGCCGTATCTATTTTAAATAACAATTCCATGTCACTACCTTCAACCACAGATTCTTTCGGCTCCCCAAAGTCCACAAGACATTCCACGATGCTTTGCAACCTTGGTGGCTTACTCCTGATTTCATAATCAAATTCTTGCAAAGTGATCAACCACTTTGCTAAACGATCAGGCGGCTATAGCTTATTCATCAATAATCGAAGTCCCTCCGCCTTCGTATAAAGCACGACTTTCTCATAGAGAATATAATGCCTGAATTTCTTGGTTCCAAAGACCATCGCTAGACACAACTTCTCCATGTAGGTATAATTGATTTCGGATACCCCCAGCTTCCAGCTAGCAAAAGCAATCGGGTGGTACCACTTCTCTTCCCAAATTTGGGCTAAACAGCAGCTGATACTATACATGGTGGCTGCTGAGAATATATAGAACACCTCACCTCTTTTAGGTGCTTTTAAAATGGGAGCTCTTACTAGCTCCTGTTTCACATCCTCGAATGCTACCTTACAAGGGTCGCCCCATACAAACGAACAGCTAAAGGATAATAAATTTGTAAGCGGCAACGTTATTTCTGCTAAGGTGTTTATGAATCTACGGTAATAACCAACCGAAGACAGAAAGCTATGAACTTCTTTCGGAGTGCGTGGTGGACCCATGGCAACTATAACTTTGAACTTCTCGGGGTCTGTCGCAATTCCTACCGAACTGACCACATGACCCAGCAATAGCCCATAAGGTACTCCAAAAACACACTTCTGTGGGTTTAGAGCGATGCAGAATTGTCTACAGCGCTCAAAACATTTTCTTAAAATGATCAACTGCCTTCCTCTCACGGTGGCAGCCCCTAAGTCATCAATAAACACCTTCAACTCTTCAGGGGATATGTCACCGAATGTCTTATCTGCTGTTCGTTGCCACGAACCAAGCGCATTGCATAAACCAAAGGCTATCACATGGTACGCAAAAGTACCAAATACAGTGATAAAAGTTGTTTTCAACTTGTCCTCTTCTGCAATTGCCATTTGGTTGTATCTTGCAAAGCAATCCATAAACGAATATATCTCCCTACCCGCTAATTGATCTAAAATCTGGTCAATAAATGGCAACGGGTAGTAGTCCTTAACTGTCTGCTTATTCAGCTCTCTAAAGTCTATACGTAATCGGATTTGATTATTATTCTTCTTTCTGATCACAACTGGCGAACACCATTCTGTGTGTTGCACAGGAAAAATCAAACCTGCTTTCCGAAGCTTCTGTAACTCTTCAAACAGCCCGTCCCTCAGTTCGAAAGGCATACGCCTTACTTTTTGTCGTACAGGACGACTGCCCTCTTTCAACGGAATTGTATGAACAGCAAGACTAGGAGGAATGCCCCTCAACTCATCATAACTCCAGGCAAAGATATCACATAATTCCTGAATCAAGGCCACATAATCCTCCCTTTCTGCTGTGCTGAGCATAGAACCTAATTTGATTGGCCGCGAATCATCAGGCGTACCAAGGTCTAGCTCGATAACATCTGCATCTCTTATACGATCTTGGCCCTCTATCGGCTCGTTCAAAGTAATCTGATAGATATCTTCCGTGGTGGATCCCTCTTTGGACTCATCACTCGATGATGTCTCACTGGCAGATAAATCTTCTAATGTCTCCAATTCTGTAGAAGATAGAGGAGCTCTCTCACTCTGCGGGGACTTAGGATAAGCATCAACCACCACACGCTGGGCACCTCTACCGAATATTAGTCAACCGGCGGGTATATCTACTTGGCAGTCCGCTTGCAAGATCCAAGGTCGTCCGAGTAATACTTGGTAACTTGGGCGCCCTGCAAAACGAATCACCCTAAAGTCCAACAGGCATTCTACATTTGCAACAGTGACATGGACCTTAGTAATACAGCCTTCCGGCTATCTCAAACTATCATCTGCCATTCTGAGAATTGTGGAGGTATCTTTCTGGATCGCAAGACCCAACCTTTCCATCAGTTCAGAACTCATAATGTTAACAGATGATCCCATGTCGACAATGGCATAATCTACTAATATCCCATCGACATAGGCTGCAACCCCTGGGCAATGCTTCTCAGCATGATCAAACCAGTCATCACCAACTCGCGCAATACCCAAAGGTTCTACGATATACCCGGTACGTAGGATCTTTCTAAATTCCTTGCGTACTCCTGGGGAAAGCTTAATAAACTGTAAAAGATTCACATCCGGCTTGACTTCGCAAAGAGAGCTCGCCAAATCGAATTCATGATAGTTCGATAGAGCTCGCTTTTCACGCCAAACCATCCGCTCTTTAGGTCGTTGAACCGGCTTTATTGCCTTTTTTTAACTTTCACCTTCTTCTTTGGTGGTTCCTTATTGGCTTTACTTTCTATGGGCTTCAAAGGTCCCCCTTCCATGGCAGGATCCAAAACTTGCATTCCTTTGTCACCTTGTTTAGGGTTTCCATCGACAGGCTTATCCTTGTCGGCCTCTCTACCCTTTTGACCTCTTGTAAGAACAACTCGCAAATTAGAGGTTTCAGCATCATTAATGCGTACAGCCTCAATCAAACTAACCCCACTACCACTAGGTAGCTCCTCCACTGTAATCTTTGGTCGTTGGAGTATTTGTTTAGGCCCATCTTCTTGCTGGGAATCATTTCCTTGCGCACAATGATTAACAGGCCCTGGTTGCCGACTTCCTCGCTGGAGGGAACTAATCTTACTCCAGCAAGTAGCTGCTAAATGGCCGGATTTTCCACAAATGTCGCACTTAACATTTGGGCAATTTCTTGGATAGTGCTGCCCACCACACCATTTGCAACTAAACCTCGAAGGTGCACCCTCATCTGGGTATCTACTTCCTATCAAATTTTGTTATTTTTTAAGGAAGTTGACATCAACGGCTATTTGCCGATACTGCTCCGTAATCATGTCGGTATAATGCTTCATCATGTCCTTAACCTCGCCAAGAACATTGGAAGCACTCAACTCATAGCCTTGGTCATTACCATGTCGTTCCATCGGCCTAACAATTCGATTAAGCACTGGTTGTTGAGCCACAGGCATGGTATTAGAATTGACTGCCTGGCCTCCACCATTTGGAGCCATTTGACTGCCCGTAGGCATCGACATGCTAGGGGGAGCTGGTAATAAAGGGACATTCTGCATCATGTTCCCTCTCCCATTAGGGTTAGCCATCGCTATCCCTTGGCCACTACTGCCATTGGCCATCGCCATATTGTTTCCCAATACTAAACCCATATTCAAATTGCCTCGAGAAGCATAGGCTGCTTGTAGTCGGAATTCCACCTCTTGTGCTCGTGTAATGGCAGTATCTATATCCCCAAAGGGGACACTACTCAATTGCAGTTGGATATTAAAGTCGAAACCATGTAGGAAATATTGCAATTGGGCAACTGCGGGGATAGGAATAGAGGTGTCCAACTTACGGAAAACCTCTTTTATTTTCTTCGCATAAGCACGAATATCCTTGTGTCGCCATGACGAGTATTGGATTTGCACTAGGAATAGGGGACGGTGGGGTTACACCTCCCGCACTTGATGTAGATTGGCTTATGGAAGAAAGGGGAGCACTAGAGCTTCCACCTTCTCCTAACTTACTGCTTGTGGCCCCAAGACCACTAGCTCCACTCCCTCGTAAGGGTTCAGCACCGCTACGCTTAGGGGAATATCTCCTAAAAATTTCAGCACGTCGCCTAGCTCTTTCGTCTCTCTCTTGCTTTTGGATTTCTGCTAGACGATGCTTATCGATAAATAACGGATCAATCACAGTATCCTTTGGCATAAACTGCTAGTTGGTCCCTAGACAACCAGGATCCGAGGACCGCCACTTTTAAGCGGCTCCCGGCAGACGCACCACTGATGGAACCTAGAACGGGCCGGCACTGGCTCGTGCACTAGCCGGACCTCTATCTCACGCGCTCAACAACCCCACGGCCTCGTGGCCAGGAGCGTTGATGACACATACATTGCCTTCCTAGACATCTTGCGTTTGTATTACGTCGTTTGTAGTCCACTCTTCTCTCACCCACTACTCCTCAGAGGGAGTCCCTTACACATTGCCTAATGGCACAAAGCACAGACATAGGGGGTCCTCCAACGACTGAGTGCCGCCACCCCTCTGCGACTCTCCTACACCTTGGGGATTGGCCCCTCGGTGCGTCGCTCAATATATAAACATTTCGCACAAAATCCACTCAAGGTACCATTTAATCGTATACAAGAATGTACCATTGTCCTTACTTCTCTTTCCCCTAGACCCCACGACTAGCCTATGGCTTAGGGTGTCCTGTCTCTCACTCAACGTGGGTGAAGGTCCTAATGAAAACAATTGCTGTGCATCCATGATTTCTGATACCTTTAAATATCTCCATGATTTATGCATAGTGTGGATGCTAAGTGCTCAAACAATTATAAAATCAATATGGTGCACATGTGGAAAACATCCTTTCAATGATTTCCAACTACCGTTCTTATGCGGCGTTGCACGAACCTAGCACCAAGGAAACCCTCGTGCTACTAGGCTCTTATTTTATAATTATTCACCAACCTATATGGCATGCAAACAAAAGCCAACAATCTTTTCATCATTTCTCCACATTTAGACACATTTTAACTACTCTACCCTCCCATCGATCAAATGTTGCATTGTTGTATAGATTTATAGGGCATTTTGCCATCATTTTATGTGTAAAGAGCGGGAGAAACACACTAGAACAAGAAGGTGGGGTTGAACTGAGGAAAATACTCATGCTTCAGTCCCCACAAACATTCACAAACATTGTTCTTAATTTTCATTAATTTTCCGCACCCAAAATGCATTTTTCCCCTATTTTTTGTGGTTTTCCTCTATTTTCCTTGTATTTTTTCTTATTTTCTGCATTATTTAATTACTGAAAATTCAAAATAGGTTATGGGCTGTGGCCCTTAGTTCCTTCTTGCAACAAAAATGAAAATTTAGTTGGTGTTCCTATTTATTCTTCCATTTTTATGCCCAAAAACATCATTTTCCCTTGATTTTCCATATTTTACGTGTTTTAGTGTATTATTTTGACCCACAAGATGCATGTTTTTCTGATTTTTTGATTATGATCAACAAGTACTCATGGAAAACAGCAACATAAACAATTTTTAGCCCACATGAACAACATTTTATCAATCAAAAGCCATGAAATCTCAAATTTCCTTTGAAAAAATTGAATTACCGCTTATTTGCGTGTTTCGGGTTTCATGTCCATGGCTGCAAATCTGAAAATCAGCAGCACTTCATGCTCAGCACGATCACAAATCACCATTTCCAGCCCGTGGAGCAATCCGATCAATGCCGGACAAGCCTCCATCATTCTTTCTTCTTCCTTCCTCTTCCCACATGAACTTGCCTTTAGAAGAGAGAGAGGGAGGAGAGAGAAAGACTAGATTTCTATCTCAGCATTCAGGCCATCAATTGAGGAGCGAGAGACGGTGATAGAGTCAGCATTCAGGAGGGAAGCAAGGGCCAATGTCGATTGGATAGGTTGTGTGCAGGCTGGAGATGGCATCATCAAGATCCAAGCGAAAAAATCGGCGCCTGCTGTCCACGTTTCTTCATCCTCTCTCTCTCCACGATTTGTTGCTATCTTTTATGTTGCATAAAATTTCTTGGGCTCCCAAAGGTCATGCCCACTTTGGCCACTCCAATGTCCACCTCTTCAAATCTTGCCCAACTTCTTGGCCATTTCCCCGTCCGGACTCGGAATTGAGCTCTGAAAAATCTTGGGCATCCGGCTTAGCATCCCGCATTGGCCAGTAGCTCGTGTCAACCCGCACGACTGTCTGAAAAATTATGAAAAATCAACAAGTGTCGCTCGGGCACCTTTAAAGCACTTTGGTGCTTAAAATTGTCCTAGATCGAGCCGCCGCCTTTGACATTGGATATTTTTCCCTTGATATTCATAATTTTTAGCTATCTTTAAGCAATTCTCGGCACCTAAATTCCGCTCTCAATAGACTTTATGCTTGGTATTTAAGTATCGCAGATGGAGAGTGCTCAAGGATGAATGGTTGTGCCTCGATCAAGGTACACGTGATAATCATTTGCGATAGCCTGAGCCACAAGTATTAAAGAAGGAGGATGATTTGCCCTTGAGTATAATGCATTAGGAAATCACAATGTTAATGGAGAATCTACCTGCTAACTTTTATTTCAAATTAGGTGGGATTCAAAGTCAAGCTGAGAATATCATTACCAATGGAAAGTGTGTGGCTCCACATGTCTTAGAAATTCTAGAGTTTTCTTAATATTCTAACTCCACAAATTGTAATATGCAACATTTGTAATTCTTGAATTTTTTTGGCTAATAGAATGCAACTACTTTGCAATATCTTACACTCGCAATATTTTAATTTTTGGTTATTTTTTAACTTTCATATATTCATACAATTATAATTGAAACTATTTGAATATTATACATAGATTTTAAATTTCGAGATAAGACACACATCCAACCTTCACACTAGGGAGAGAAGCATCTCCCCTAATTCTAATTTTTAAAAGTATGTATATATACATTTTTGTATTGTGATCATAAGATGCATACACACAAACATCCACACAAAAAGGGGGGAAGGGGCATCCCTCCAACGTTAATTGATAGATTATGTGTGTATCATTGCAATTTACCATTAACATTTTGGACATTTATATACATCCTTTTTTAGAGATACACACATATGCATGCCTATATCCCGAGAGAGAGAGAGAGAGAGAGAGAGAGAGAGAGAGAGAGAGAGAGAGAGAGAGAGAGAGAGAGAGAGAGAGAGAGAGAGAGAGAGAGAGAGAGAGAGAGAGAGAGAGAGAGAGAGAGAGAGAGAGAGAGAGAGAGAGAGAGAGAGAGAGAGAGAGATCCCTCCAAATATTAGCCATCGATACAATGGGCAAGTGCCACACTGGCATATGTATACATGCATGTCAATTTTACAAAGTGATTAGCTAAAAACATAAGTAAATATCATGTGTGAACAATCCTCTAATGGCTTTAAAGTTAGGGTTTTCAAGATAGAACTAGTTTAGTTTTTGTTGTTTCATTTCACACACATTCTCTATTCATCTCTTCACATCCACCACATCTCTTGTACATGTTGCAATAGATGCTCACATGCACTTTGACAAGTGGATCCATGACACTCACTTTACCAGCTACTAGGGTAATGTGATGTTTGAGTTTTTTTCAAAGGTATTCAACCTAGAATATTTACTCTCACCACCACATCTCCCTTCTAGCTCTTGAAAGACTTTGTAAACATTGTCACCACTTGTACATACTCCATCGAGGGATCCAAAATGACTTGTGTACCTTTGGAATCGCTCATGGAATTTCAATATTAGAAGAACCACCAAAAAGTGGTGATGAGGTGCTTGGCCCACATGGATTCTTCACATAGAGTGCAATGTCCCCATGGAGAGTACACCACTAGATACAACCTTTGGAGCTCATAGAGCATGCTTGTGCATTAGCTATCTACTTCTTTGTGTTGGATACACCCATACAGGAGCAAAGTAGCAAAGATACAACTCCAATGGTTGGTTTTATCACGTACAAGGGAGAAGAGACTTAAGAGCCAATAAATGTTAAAGAGGAACATTTAGTAGTATTGGAGCAAGGGTTGGCTCTCATAGTGCCATCCTCTTCAAAAGAGCATGTACTCTAGGGGAAGCACCTCATGTCCTAGAGGAGGCTCCACCTTGTGGTATAGGTTGAATCATTCACCTTGGGAAATGATAAGAAGTTTGCTTGATGCACACTATGCAAGCTTAAGGAGGATGGGATGGAGGAGAGATAGAAGTTGGGGATATGAGATTGGAGGAAAGAATGAGATTAAGATGTGAAAATAAGATGAACATTGAACTTTCACTCATTAAAACCCTATACTGGATAAATGCATTTTCATATGCATAGTTTATTGTGTAAGCATATTGGAATGCAATGAAACTTAACAATGCACCCATAGGTGGTCAAGAGCGTAATAAGATTTTTACATGTAAAAAAAAGCTAGAAAAGTGGCCCCAAATTCCAAGGCATTCCTAGCTCTTTTTTCACACAAAGAAAAAATGTATGCTCTTGGTCACCTAATGTATATGCATGTTAAATTTTGACACATTTCGATACAGTTAGATAATTTTATATGTTAGATGTTTATGAAAGTATTTAAAAAAAATTATGAATGGATTGATAATCAAGAAATTAATAGTGTAGTTATCCTTAGAATTTTGTGCCATGTAGATTATACAAAGGTATCAATAGTAAAGCATGTAACAAGGTATGGCAATTTTCACATGGTCTTTCTTGTTGAAATTGACAATTGTAACAAATAATATAATTAAGTAGCAAAAGACACAACAAGAAGGATCATACTAAAGTTGAGAGTGAAGTCTAAAAGCACAAACTTCATTTATTTAAGATGGTACAACAATAAAGTCATGCATTCTATGCACGTGAAGGACACTTATTCTCAAAAAAGATAATAGTACAAATAATATTAATTCTATTGGAATGAATGCATCCTTCACTGCTTGAAGATTCCTTACAAGTTGAAAGTCATTTGGGGGGGTTACAGTAATGCATTTTTCATGTATTGCACAACGTTAAACATCACTAATTCTGCCAAAAAACCCTTTGTAACACACATCAAAGCCCAAAGACATTCTTTTGGGAAGTGATTAGGTCTATTGTGATCATGTGGCAAAAACCACCTCCTACTTTCTGTTTGGTACAAGTCTTGTAGAATCTCACAAACAAGTCTCAAGAGGCTAGCCTTTGGAATGAAGAGATCAAAAGAGCATTAGTACTTCCTAATTTCTATTAGGGGCCATTGTACATGGCCTTCACCTATGTTTCTTGTGGGGATGCTGAGGAGGACCCCTCTGAGGGTGGCTTGTAGAAGTTGGGGATTGAGGAGGGGGGGTTTCGCTATCAAGCTAAGAAGTGTGTTGGATCCAATAGATGCTTCTTTGGGATGAATATGATATGGAGATTTGAGGGAAAGCTTCTTTGCAATCGCCTTAGATCTAAACATCTTTCCTACATAGCAAGTGATTTGAAAATAAGTAAAGCCTAACATATAGTGCTTAAACTTTAAGACTCATTCACACAAACTCTCTCAAATAATAAATTTGTTCACACTGAATGTATTTTTCACTTAATATCTTAGTTCTTTTTGAAACCGTTTGCTACCTATTGTTGTACCATATTACATAGAAACTTCAACTGGATAGAAGTTTTGACCTATTTGTTTGAGGGAAAGCTTCTTTATGACTACCTTAGGTTCTAACCATCTTTCCTATATAGAAAATGATTTGAAAACTTGATTCATCAAAGTGACACTAAGTCTTTCGAGCTTTACTCCTTAGACGACCTCACTTTTAGCCAATTTTGTGGTGAACTACAATTTACTACCACATTCTTCTACAGTCATGTTGTAATGCATCACCATTGTTGACTACACCCCGCATAGATCCAACTAATGAATTATTGAGCTTTGTGAACCCAATCTCATAGACATTTTTGTTCTCGCCTTCAATGTTTCCACACCTATAACATGCATAGGAGCTCTTATCAATTCCAAAACCTTTGTTGTTGAGTAGCTCTTGGGCCTTTATTAACTTTGAAGGTTTAGGAAGATGTATAATTCTACAATTCAGCATACGACCAAATCCAACCTTAACAAACATGAATCTTTTTGAGTAAGTCCCTGTGCTAATGTCAGCCCTATCACAAATAGATAGTGCACCCATGGTAAAAAACTCATTGGAGACATCTTTTAATGTGGATTCGATTACCTTGTCCTTCATAGCCTAAAACTTTAGGTTACTCAAAGCATCTTCCAATGTACTTGCCTTTAGTAATCTATGCATGGATTATCCAAGCTCACCCTCTCCTAGGTTTTCATTTTGAGCAACCTTACAGGCCTTGATATGACTGGAAAGTCTCACCCACTCACTATTTTGATGCTCTTTCCTACACTAGATAAATCCACTTGATGCACTTTGCCCTTATTTGCAGTATGTAAAGCAAAAGTCCATAGCTCTAACTTACATTTAGGTTTCTTCTCAATCTAAACACCATAAGCTAAAGCATCTCTTGTGGCTACATAAGATGTCCGAATAGACCTATCCTTAAAAAAATTTCTCATTCCACCCTTACCAAAGTTGAAAGCAATAGGCTTACCTATCATGGATGCACAAATCTTTCCATCTTGCTAGTAAACCAAATTCATTAATCTTCTTCAAATCATCCAATTATGCCTTTAAATCATTATATATGATATTGATGTCATGAATACTTGCATGCATTGTGATAATCTTTTTTTTTTTGAACTATTAGAAAAGTGGGACGCATGCAAGAAAATGGTGCAAATCACCAAGGATTGCCCTTAAGAATGATAGACAAGGATTCAAATTCACAAGGAGGTGTTGAGCTAAAATTGCATTAGCTTCTTTAAAACAACACCAAAATGTGCTGAATTTTTCCAAACATGAAAAGAAATGTAGTCCTAGAGAGTTTCTATGTCTCACATGCAAATCCTAATTTGGGAGAGCCTTTTGCAATTTGCAAATGTTGAAGCTTTGCTATCCACACCCCGTTTGTAGAGGATATCTAAATGAGAGCTGTCCTTGATTGTTATCCACATACGGTCACATGTTGCTCAGTCTTTCATTGTTGTTTTGGAGCCTAGACAACCTGCTGGCAATTGTTGCTCACACCTTGGTGACTACTATTATAGCCGTGTGACTATTGTTACAACATGGTGACTACTATTACAGCCTCATGGCTACTGTTCCACCTCCATTTACCTTGTTTTGCATGTCTTAGAGTTGCCAAATAGACTTAAATGTTGGCACCTTGATCTGCCCATGCCTGCTGCAATTGCTTTCTAGTACTACATTAATCTAGCCATAAATGCAATGCTACATTATTGCATTTTGAGTTTCTGCTACTGCATGGACTATTAGCATGTCGTAACATTTGTGTTTGCAGTTTGTTGCTTTGTCTCTGTCCCAACTCCACTATGCTGTGTTTGTTGCTTGGTCTCTGCTTGTCTGGGCCTCGCTATATTGTGTTTCTTGTTGCCAAAGACCTTCAAAGGCTACCTTGCTAGGTTTTAGGATCCGTCTGAGTATGACACACACTCTAGCACATACTCTCTATCTCGATCCGTGAGACATGAGAGTTCAGGGGTTAGTATTCATTCATTGCATAGTGCATTTGTTGCATTGAGCATCGTATTCTATTCAAATTTATTCATTGTCTCTGAGTTACCCTAACCCTAGTTGTATTGTATTTCCATTTTGTGACATTGTCACATGATTGTATTTCAATTTCTCTATTAGGGCATTTATTTACATGATATCGGAGCTAGGTACTCTCTAAAGAAACTTATTCAATCCCATAAGAAGCCTATGCCGACAACTACCAAAGAATGTCATCCATTGCCAACTCCACAAGGTTCCAACATGACTGCAAATTCTTCTAACTATGTTGGAGATACACATCACTATTCCATCATAAATGAGGAGCTGTTGTAGAGCCGATATTGACTAACAAAGCTAGGAAAATTGAAGAGCTTCATCGACAAGCCTTTAAACAAAAGTTGTGGGAAGAAGGTACACTCAATTCTTTCTCATCAAATATAGTGTATAAGTTTGACTATGTTGAGAGCCATCGAGATCTCCATTAGGGATGCACCCCCTCTTAGAGAGAGATTCAGAATACGTTCCCTATTTTTAGCCTATCTCTCCTACTTTTCTGCAAGGTACGCAAATTTCTACTTTTGTCCCTTCGTCTATTTTTCATGGTGGTGCTCATGCACCTTTAGGGGAGGCTCAGCCTCCATTGTATGCACCTTTGGGTTACACCCATCATGGGGTCCCTAACTTGTTTACTTAGGTATCAACCAATTGGTACAATGGTTTGCCTCCATGGCTTTATGTGGTGGACCTACTGGTCATTTTGTTGTGCCCCAACTAACAGCCAAGGCTTCCATGTTTTAGTGTCTCCACCTCCATTGGCACCTTATGGAAACATTCATGTTTCAATGCCTCCACCATCAGTACCATATGGATACTCATAGCCTATTTCTACTTACCCACCTCCTATTCCTTCTTATCCCCCTTCCTCCTACCCACCTTATTCTTTTTACCCATCTTATCCAACACCTCATGGTTCATCGTCCTCATTGGACAAGCACACTTTTCCTAACAAGACTCATTGCAATGAGTCTAACCACACCACTTGGTCAAATCTGATGAGGCATATTCTTGCCACTCATAGAAGGCTAGGAATGCCCCCGCTATAGTCGAGTTGATGCAAGGTCTTCTCCTTGAGTTTCACTCCCAGTTATAGTACTTTGACCTAGCATCTGAGCAATGGGCACACTTGACTAACCACTATGTGGCTTGAGGGATAGGACCCATCATATCACACTTGGTCATGAATTTCAAAATTTCATAATCACTTAACTGAGATAACCTTAAGGTCAAGTTGGCTGAGTATCGGTGACTTCTCATCATTGAGTTTTCTACACGGGGGCTTCTAAGTCCTCGAATGGCCAATTCATTTTATTTCTAAACAAGTTAATGAGGAAATACTTTTATTTTGTACAACATGTGATCCCACAACCTATCATGTCCACTTTCTATGAATTTAAGTGTTAGCTATACTATGTCACGCTTTGCTGTTCGATCTATTTTATAGTCATTTATCTTTAGAGGGAACCCTCTATATCTTCTCAAAAGAGAGGCAGCAAAGGGAAGGGCAAAGAAAACCAAAACCAAAATCAAAATCGAAACCAAAATCAAGCTAGTGAGTCATAAGGAATCTCCTAGCCTTCTCTCAAACTCGGGTGGCAGAATGTACCTTAGAAGAATAGGTATTGTCAACATTGTCAAAAGATTGCCATTATGACCATGAGTGTTGATCAAAGGCAAGAAGCACACAGCCAAAACCAAAGTCTCAATTCCTCACCCCCCAATCGAGCAACCCCAACAGGAGAGGTAGGTTGATGGCAACCAAAATCAAGGACACTAGCATGGTCAAATCCACACTGCCATTGGTTAGCTATCACAATCGACTTCATTGTGATAGCCAGTGTCCTTGATTTTGATGGCAACCAAAATCAAGGACACTAGCATGGTCAGACCCACATTGCCATTGGTTAGCTATAACAATTGACTTTATTCTTAACATTGGAGGACTTGTCTAACTAGTCTACAAAGGCTCACCTCGTCTCTTCAGAGACATCCGATGATGGGAGCCTCATGCATATCTGCAAGTTATCTCCCAATGAGGTGATGTTGAGCCTCACTCTTTACAAGCTCGCACTTCTCTTGTTTAGATTATGGATAGTAGAGCCACACATCATGTGACCCCCATCTAGGACATTTTTCTTACCCAAGCCCCTACAACTAGGCGTGTGTGAGTTAGGACTAACTCCTCGCTCAAGATTCAAGCTCGGGTCATGTGACAGTTTTGTCATTGAGACCAAGGTCTAAATCTCATATGTTGGATGATGTCTATTATATCCCCTAGCTTGGGGTGAACTTGTTACCCCTTTAACAACTTTGCTTATTAGGGCAAGCAGTCTTCTTTACAGTGACCACAATCTTGACCTTCATCTATTGCAACAATCAAAGTGTGATTGCACTCACTGGTAACCCTATCATTGCCCTTCTAATGAGACGAGGTGAAGCACACTTCCACTTTACCAAAGAGTAGGTTGGGCTAGGCACTCTGCCTAGAGTTTGTATCATCATGTGACAACTTTGTAGATGTTTTGACCAAGGAAGTCAATTGGCTAGTTCAGTACCTACTATCTAGGATCAGCTTAGGTACACCCTCCTTTATTGCTTCAAACTGACAGGGAGAGGGTGACCCCTTCCAGCTTTCCCTTCGACTTCGGGAGGGGGCAGTTTTTTTTCTCTTGATGGCAACATGGTGTTGTTTACAATTTGATTCAACCATGATGTATTTATTTTGTACTTTGTATCATCATCTGCATTATCATGATAACCATGATTGTAAAAGGCCTCTAGGGCAAGTGAACAATTCTCTTGCGAGGGCATTATCCAAGTGGCAAAGCTGCATAGCATTTTGCATAAGCCTGATGATCTACATTGCCTCTTGCCTAACTCCAATGCATTAGCATTCTATTCTTATAAACATGCATCTATGCACATTTATTCATTCTTAAATTTATCAAACTTTATTAAAAGAAACGACGTCCTAAAGAGTTTGTGTCCCACATACAAACCCTAATTTGGGAGGCCCAAAACTTTCTATAAATAGACTGGTTGCCCTCTATTCAACTCAATCTCATTTTGGAGTTTGCACGTGCTATCTTCGTTGTCTACACCCCATTCTCGAAGGATATCTCAACTGGAGTTGTCTAGACTATTGTCCACCTACTGGCACATGTTGCTTAGCCTTCCATTGCTGTTTTGGAGTCCACACAGCCTAGCAACTACTAATCCCCTGGTGATTGTTGTTATAACTTGATAATTGTTGTTCCACCTATGACTGGTTCACACATCCCAAAGCTCCCAAACATCCTTAACTGTTGCCACGCCAATCTGCCCACACCTGCAACTGTTTCATTTTCAATCTTACATTGCTCTCTTGCCATAAACACAACCCTACAATGCTATGTTTTAGTTTATGCTACCACATCATCAATATTTGCGTTTGCAGTTTGCTACTCTATATTTGCTTGTCTCTATTGACTCCACTTTGCTAGGTTTGCTACTACCAAACACCTTTTGAAGATTGCCTTACTACATCTCGAGATTTATCATAGTACGACACCTTCCAACTCATACTCTCTGCCCCCGTCTTTGAACTACAAGCTCAAGGGTCAGTATTCATTCATTGCATAGTATATTTAAGCTTCTACGCTTCAATTACAACCCTCAATAGAATTGACTCATCTTCCTTGGACCTTGACGTTGTACTTGTGCAATAGATGGCCACATGCTCATGTAGTTTGTTGGATGGATGTATACCAAGAACTTGATTCAATATTAATTCCATCAAGAAGTGTCATGCACTAATGCTATAGTGTAGCCAAACATACCTTTTGGCCTAAGAGAAAGATCAATGTTGAAAAGCACTTAAGGAAGCACACATAGAATATGGCTCAAAGACTTCCAAGTTTGAGATCCTTTGAAGATGACTCTTCTCTTCAATGTGGGTGTGCTCTTAGGACAGCCTTGGCCCTATGATCTCATGGGCTTCGATGATCATTGTTCACACCATGTTTATGTGGGATGGGATATGGGTATGTGGTGTAGAGTTTGGACCTTGAATGACATTGCTAGGCCCTTGAGAACTCACATCTGATGTGGTGGTTACTTCACCTTTGTATGGAATGGCTGCATGCTCTAATTGTTTATTTGTAGTCTCCACCGAGTTCTTTGACGTCACCTTCTTGTGCTCCTTGTTCTCCAACTTGTACATCTGCAAGCACTTCACCATCTTCTGCATCACCTCTTTGCCCAGCCCCCCCTTGTCATTGGTCATGGTGATCTTGTTCTTCTATCCCATTGTCTTTCACAGAGACATTGAGAATGTTGAGAATGCAATCGGCACGAATGTCTAAGCAGACTGATCTGGCAACTCACAAGGGACAGAGGGATGCCAGACAGATTGAATTTCCCGAGCAGATTGTTGTCCTTCGTCCTCAACCTCTGTCCCCCTCATACATTTGCATCAGGATTGCTTGACATTCACAAGACAGCATTTCAAGCATCTGTGAGATACTAGAGATTCTGGTGCTTTTTCTTAGCTTTGTGATGTTCATATGCTTTTTACAAACTTGTGGCACAGATGCTGCAACCTCTTCCAGGGAAGTCTGGTACTGTGTTCCTTGGTGGTCTCTTCGATTTCAATGTCTCAAGAGGAGCCATTTGTGGTCAAATGGCAAGTGCATCAATCAACTTTAAACTAATGGGGGAGAATGTAATGGACCAGGTGCTGCCCTAAACCGGTTATCCATCAGGCAGGACCAACGGAAAAGACGAGTGATCTCCCACTAGGCCAAGTGCACAACTAGCTGCCACACGGCAGCCAACTGGACTAGTTAGGCCGGCCAGGGCACTGCAATGAAAGGCCATTCTTCCTTCCATTGGATATTGCTGAGGTTCTGGTTCATAACTTGAGACTTAGGAGGTTCACTGTTAGGTACCAGTTGAGGCTGACAAGACAGGGCAGCAGGCATATTCTAAGGGTTGTAAAGTGCACAAGTCTGCATGATTGCATACAGCTTGCAGTGCACTGAGGATTTACTGTTAAGCAGTGTCTCCCTTGAATAGATCACCATTACTGCTGCAGTGTATTGTGTAGGTACCAGGAGGATCAGTTCTGGCTTTAGAATCTTCTCTCTTCTGGGTTCAGCATTTTTTGAAGCTTAGTGTCTTCCAGTATTAGCTAAGTTAAACTGAAGTATCAATTCTTGTTTCAGAGATACTAGGGCCTAGATTCTACCCCAATGTATGTTTGAGCCTAGGCATCTATTCCATTTCTATTGACCTCCTGATCCACAGATGAACAGGACTTCTGAATTTAGTCAGCATATTTTGGGGTTCAAAGTTAACCTTACAGCTTCAGTGTCAGCAAGTGCAAACAGCAACTGCTCAGCTTGTTTGGCCATGACCTTCACATGATATTCCAAATGCAAATTATTGGGTCAATTGGTCCTGCTTTGACCACTCTGTTATCCTGTCATCAGGCTAAATGCATCAATAGCAGCCTGCAGCCTGTAAGTACAGATCAATAGTGGCTACCAACAAGCATAGAGTACTAACACTTAACCTAAAGCCATCAAAATCCTACACATGGAAAAAGATTCAAACCTCTTGTGACTACACCCTTATGGTGGGTGGGTGACTAGGTCACTCGAGACTCCTCAACTTTGAAGCTCTTGATCACAACCCCCAAAACGCACAAAAAAAAAAACCAAACCCCCCTCATGGCTAAATTTTTGTGAAAAATCTATCTACTGAAATCATCATATACAACAGATAACTTCCAGATACTATGTGCAAGTTGTGTAAATAGGAAAATAATTGCTTAATGTGGAAATATCAAAGTATGTTCCAATTTAGTTCCAGCATATAGGACAAACTTGACTAGCAAACTTGAAGGGGCCTCTCAAAACCCACCAAAAGCATTTAACAAGCTACAGTTGAGAACTGCAAAACCCCTTTTGCCACTGTTTGTGTTTCATGTGCATGTACTTTTCCTAGGTCGCATGAGAAATGCACTGTGTAGATAAGGAGTAATTGCTCTAACGAGTATAAATTGTTGTATGTTCAAGTTAAATGCCCTGCATATAGGACAAAATCCAATGGTAGAACTGGAGGGGGCTCATGAGCCCATCAAAAACCTGATACAAATGAGACATGCAACATTTCTTCTCTTCCAAGATGCAAAGCCAAATCATTGACAGTTCACCTGTGACCTGAGTGAGATAGGTTACAAAAAATACCCTCGCTATTCTTCCCAGTCAGCAGTGATGTAGCACTTGTCAGTCCTCATCCATGTTTGTATACAACTATGGGACACTCCATGATCCTCATCCATGTCCATCTGCAACTATGGCAAAAGGTGAACTTACGCTGTAAGCGATAGTTACTTCTTTCATACTGGCCTGTGACAGATTGAGAAGGCCAAAGGACTATATCCTCTCCGTACCAGCAGTTTATGCATAACAAATAACTTCTCCATTTCGTTTGTTGCTATGAGGGCCAATTAATCAAAAACAAGATAGTAGCTCTACACAGGCATAAGTAACGCATATAATGTCTTCTGAGACTACAGTAACCCTTATATTGCCTTCTTGCAAAGTTTCAGCATTCTACATTTTTTATGTGTTTCCGGGCTATCCAATCCTTTTTCCTGCTATCATCTCTTCTGCGTTTCCCAAGTGGTTGACATTTGACCTCCTCCTGCATTACATGCCTAGGCATAAAGTCCTTTCCAACTTCAGTCTTGCAATGTGACTTTCCCTGAGGTGAACTAATGTGGTCCCACTGAGCTTCCTCAGTTTGATGCCTGTCTATTTGACCCAGTATCCCTGCATCCTCAGACCTGTAATTCTCTAGCTGTTCACCTGCACTCTTTCCCCAAAGGATGCACTTTGTCACATCTATCTCAGACAGTTCTGGCAGCTCTTTGTATAGGAAATGTGAGACCTTGGGGACATAACCTGTAAATTTCCATAGCTGCCTGGAGAAAACTGGGGACACACCAATGAAGAAGCTAGGGTCTCCACCAGGAATACCCTGAATGTGGGACTTCTCCTCTCTTAGCAATTCAGTGCGAAGTGAACCATAATCAGCTTTTTCTGCTGTCATCTTTTGCACATCAGGTGATGGTGTGCTGTCAGGGAGTTTCACCAGCAGTTGGGCAACCTCCATCTCCTCCAAGTCCTTCCTCTCTTTCTTTTGTGATTTACATTTATCACATACATATGATGTATGGCCTTTGACGAATTGGCAGCAGCTTGTATGGACCCATACACCGCACTCATCACAGTTTACCATCTCCTCACCATCATCAAAGTCGACGCCACAAGGGCAATCCACTGTCCACGACTCCTCCGAAACAGGACTTGAGGCAGGCCTTGCAGCACTCATCATGGGCAAATAAGGACTACCCCACCGCTTGCTTGGAGAAGCGGCTTATTGCTGAGTTTGCAGAAAGTTCAGCAGGGAATGTAAGCAAGCATAAGAGCCACTGTTCATGATTTTTTCGAGTTCCGGCTAAACAAAGAAAGAAATGCTCACAATAAGCATCATCTAGATTCCAATCATGAAGAAAACTTACAAATTCTGATTAGTATGAAAGAATCACGCAAATGCAAACAGAACCTTGAAGAAATGTTCACAATCAGTATAATCTAGGTCCCCATTACGAAGAAAACATACAAATTTTGATTACTTACAAATGTTGATTTTTCCAAAAGAACCACGCAAATGCAAACAGAGCAAAGTTCTGGTGCAAATTTCAACAGTCTGATGCAGACCCCAACAAAGAAAGAGTTACTGATGCAAACTTCAAAATAAAAACTCAGATTTTTGCTTCACATAAAAGAAATGAAGACAGAGCAAAGCTCTGCTACAATTAAAGCTTGAACAAAAAGCAGAGTTCTGATGCAAATTCCAACACAGTCTGATGCTCAAGATTTCAAAAACCCTAACGGGAAACTGTACCGTGGAGAGGACGTTCATCTTGTTAACTGCAGGTTAAACAAACAATGATGGAAATGGATGCTCTGGTCCCGCGCTGCTTCTTTTACTTAAGTGCCCACTGCCCATATTCTTCTAGATGTTCAACCTTTTAACTATTGTAGAGGATATAGCAATTCGTTTACATCAAGTTGGCCATACTCTATTTGTTTACATCAAGTTGGCCATACTCTATTCTATATACTAGCTGGCCCATCTGGCGTTGCCGGCCAGGCCCGCTACTGAGCTTCATGCAACATGCATCATGGCCATACTCTATTCTATATACTAGCTGGCCCATTTGGCGTTGCCGGCCGGCCAGGCCCGCTACTGAGCTTCATGCAACATGCATCATTGCAAAGCTTGCAAAGCTGTATCTCGCTCACTCCAATTTTTTTTTTCGATATGATAATTTTTTGAATGTGTGTTGCACGCACAAAGACATGAATCTTAAGCTTTAATATTTCCAAAGAAAAGCAGGGCCAGGAACCTATCCTGCAACCCAACTCAAAGGCTTCTTTCAGTTAGTAGTTTGCCTACTCAATACATTGCAGAGGTTCTTACAAAACACATTGCACCCAGTAGTTGACTGCATCATAGCTTATGAAGGAAGGCAAATAGTACACAAAAAACTATGAAACCATTAAAAATAGTTTTCTTTCCACAAATGGGCATTGTTAGTGAGCATTTGAGCATCCGTGACATTGTGTAGCATGATGCTCCCATGTTTCTTCCACACGAATGGTTGCTCGACAATCACATTCGCGCTGAACTTCCTTTTACCTAAAATGAACATGTTAATCGCTCGTCAATGGAGACTTGTATCAAAGAAGAATCGAAATGCAAAATCAAAATGTAGTTTCAATTACCTGATTTAGAAGAGGTGCATGAATCTCAACTCCATCAGACAAAATAGTGCCAAGGTGCAATTGATGCACCCTAACCAAGCATGAAAGATCTATGCATTCATAATGCTCCCAACATCGTGGGATACACAAAGAATGCTTTTGATAGAGCAAAACATACAAACATTGGATATAAGTCCTATATTGAAACTCCACAAATGCTAGATTGGAAAAATCCATGTATGGGAGAGTTGGCAAGCATCCAATAATGCGAGCAAGGCTTCTGCGCATAATGGGATCTGACAATACAAATGTGTATTGTTCCTAGAGGTGCAACTGAGTTTTTAATGTAAGGTGATATGTGTAGATGGAGGTAGACATCTAAAGATGCCATTGGAAAAAGTAAAGGGAGTGAACCTTGAAGTGGAAGCACGAAACAGAAGCAAGAGCTATGCTGGAAGGAGCAAAAGAGAGAGAGAGAGAGAGAGAGAGAGAGAGAGGGAGGGAGAGAGAGAGAGAGAGAGAGAGAGAGAGAAGATGTGGGAACTCCAATAGTTACAATGTGTAACCGGCCTTCCCTTTATTCAAATGTCACTGAAATAATAAAGAATAAAGTGATAGTGATGGGCACTCGCCACCTACAATGTACAGGTGTGCAGGTAACTAATACATAGTGTGGGTACTATCAGTGTAACTAATATACAAGCAGCTAGCATAGGTGCCTTTACCCCCCCAACAACCTCCCAGCTAAAGGTGAATGTGTCCCTAGTGAGGAGAGAACAAGAAAAAAAAAGTGACAAAGTATAGATGTACATAAGTACAACAAGATGAGGAAAGACATCATCTCATTTAACCCCTATCAACTTCCTAAGGAAGGCAAAACGCTCCGCTGAGAGACTTTTAGTTAGTGAATTTGTAGGACTTTGGTCACTTGAGATCTTGACAAGCCCAATGGACTTGTCCTCAACGGCCTCTCGAATAAAGCGGTAACGAACCTCAATGTGCTTTGTCTTCGTATGGAAGACCATATTCTTGGCCAACTGAATTGCACTCATAGAATCTGAATGTAGTGTAGGGACCACATTAGTAATGCCAAGGTCTATTGACCAAAGAGCCTCCTTGCAAGCCTCAGTGTAGCTACAACATACTCTGTCTTGATAGTAGATAGGAACGTGCATTTCTATATCTTGGATATCCAAGAAATAGCATCCCCAGCAAAGGTGAAGATATAGCCAGAGGTGGAGTTTCTACTGTCTCCATGTCTTGCATAATCAAAGTTATTGTATCTTACAACTCATGTATCCTGGCCACCATAACAGATGCACATAGCTATTGTGCCCTTTAGATACGACATGATATCTTTGATAGTATTTCAATGCCAGCGGCCAGGTGTAGCCATATAGCATGCCACAACTCCCACTGCAAATACTATGTTAGGACAACTAGCTATCATGACATATATCAAACTATCCATTGTGGATACATAAGGGATCCTGGCCACCTCGGCCTTCTGATCATCATATGTGGACAATCAACCTAACTAACCTTCATATGAGAACGTAAAGGACAACCAATAGGCTTCATATCCTATAAATGAAACCACTCAAGGACCTTCTGAATGTACTCTTTTCATGACAAGTAAAGGAGCTCATTAGAGCAATCGCGTCTAATACATATCCTAAGAATATGTGAGACCTGTCCCTTGTCCTTCATTTCAAAGCTCTTCTTGAGCTGAACTTTCAAGGCATCCAATTTATTATGAGTACTTCCAACAATCAGCATATCATCCACATAAAGGATCAAAATCATATGGCTGCCATCACAAGCCTTGTTTGTGTATAAATTGTGAGAATATCCCTATTAGCGCATAAAAGCATCAAACTTGTGGTACCATTCCCTAGGTGCCTACTTAAGTCCATAAAAAAGCTCTTCCTCAATCTGCACACTAGGTGGTTCCTACTAGGTTTAGCAAAGCCCTTGGGCTGCTCCATGTAAATCTCATCATGCAAGTCCCCATGAAAAAAATTCATCTTGATATCCATCTGATAAAGATCCAAATCAAACGTGTGATACTATATCCTAGATGCCTGCTTAAAGCCATAGAGGCTCTTCCTCAATGTGTACATTAGGTGATCCTTGCCAGGTTTTGCAAAGCCCTTAGACTGCTCCATGTAAATCTCATCATGCAAGTCCCCATAAAGAAAAGTCATATTGATATCCATTTGATAAAGATCCAAGTTAAGTTGAGCAACCAAAGCCAATACCAAACGTAAGGTAGTCATCTTCACACAATAAGAGAAAATACTTCATCAAAGTCCACACCATGCTCATGCTTGAAATCCTTAGCAACCAATCTGGCCTTGTATGCCGGCTTGGGGCATCCAAGGGTACTTTTCAACTTGTATACCCACTTGTATGGCAAAGCATGCTTTCCACTAGGCAAAGGAACCAAATCCCACCTATAAATTTTATGCAGTGAGTCATACTCTGATTGCATGGCCCTCTCCCAAGGGTGATTATTACCTCTATGCATGGCCTCATCATAAGTAAGAGGCTCACTATCATTTATCACCATAATATAATCTTTAGAGGGCTCAAACGACAAAGGCTATCATCTATCTCTAGTAGACCGCCTCAAAATAGGCTGTGGGGCCTAGATATCTTGTGGAGCATCAAGGACTTGGGTCACTAGAGTATCAGCCACCACTGCTGCACACTATCTAGCTGGCTGTACAATAGCAGGAGTCTTCGCCTAAAATATCACCATGTGTACCTCAATGACATGCTCAGGCTACTTATGCATGTTCTCCTCATGGAAAATAACATCATGGCTACAAATAACCTTTCGAGCCTATGGATCCCATAGGCAATAGCCCATCTTACCTACATCTCTATAACTAAGAAAGATACATTTCCTAGACTTAGGATCCATCTTATTGTGCTTGTCCTTAGATACATGGCAAAAAGCCTCACAACCAAAGATGCTCAAATGAGCATATGAGGGAGGTTTTCTAGACATTCCATGGGAGTGCCAGGCGGAGCTTTCTAGACATCCTTTTCGATGGACTACTAAGACATGTCCTCAAGATTACAGGTGGATAGGTTACATGATATGTAGAGTACCTTCTAGGGTTCTAAGGAGATGAACCATTGATTTTTTCGAGACAAGTTGGAAAATATTAGCTTATGAATGACATAATTTTTATAAAAGAAACATATTTAATACTTAGTAAAGTAGATTGGAAGGAAGTAGTGGAGCCCCAAGAGGAACACCAAGGAAAAGGGAATTCTCTTGCAAGAAAATATATCTTGTAACATTAACAAGCTTTTATTTCATTCTTTTGATCATCAAAACAAAGAAAACAACAATTCTTGACGCAGCATCATAGCAGAGATATAACTTTGCAAAGAAGGATGTTAGTAAAAGTGAATTATCAATGAGTTTGACAAGAAAACACAAATACAACAGATCCTACAACTCCATGTCAAGCTCTTGGGATAGCTTGGCATACACTAGAAGATCTATGCATAGGTCTCCACAAAAAGAGGAGTCCACTTCATTCTCAAAAATTTCTTGTACTTTTGTCTCTTCATCTACATTGCCCGTGCTTGTCTCCTCTGCATGTTCCCATCCTCCACCCCTTGCAACATCAACTCCTCTACCTATATACTCTCCTCATTCATACTAGGGACATTGCTTTCATCATACACTTTAGCGCTCTAAGATGTTGATGGCACAACATACCACCAATGAGGTTATTGGGGGTATGGATAGAAGATTACCTATTATATATAAGCCTACCGTAAGGAATGAAAAAGCATTTGTGACTATTTCGTACTATGGAATTAAAAAAAAAAAGATAGTGTATTTGTTCATAGTGACCTAGTAAGACAAACATGTCGTGTAAATCATTCCATATTTTACCAAAATCTACCTCCAAAAATCCAAACTGTCATTGTCGAATGGTTGCTTATGCTCCTTCGAATGCCACTTAAACCATTATACATCAAATATGATCATGGAGAAGCCACAATAATCTACTAAAATAACACTTTGCAGGTTGCCAAAATACCCCATCTCATCTACTACAATATTTGGATATGTGGCCCGTTGTCGAGTCTCTTGCTCAAACTTCGCCATGACACCATAGCTTGTTGTGGACTATATTTTGTTTATATGCTCAACTTAAAAATGCCGCTTACATGACCACATTGCACTGTAGATTTTACATTGTATTTGGAATGGCTAGGTTAGTTATCGTGTACAATTGCTAGATGCAACAACAAAGAAAGCATGTGGTCACCTTTGGACTGCATTCCCTTGAGAATTCCCACTCCTCCCTAGAGACTTCTACACCTTTAGAGGTGAGTTTATATCGTGAGCATGCTCATGGGTAGGTACTTCACAAAGAGATAGACTGTCTTCACTACTCCTTGCCTTGTGGATTCAATGGAGAATGTCTTGATCTCCTTCAATGATATCCATTGCACTAATTCGAAAACTTATAGATCATCAAACATATCTCTGAAGTGAGACACCCCATAATCGCGATCGGTAGTATAAACTGATAGAAACTTAAAGCATTATAAACTTTGGATTGTCACAAAGTAGTAAAGTATTGATTGTACTTACTATCAAGGCTAGGACAAACCTAGCATATCTTATGCCAATCATGGGATTTTAGTCCTATTAATTGGTCGTCTTTAGCAAAAGTGAATCCAAGAGAATGCATCATACACATCGGTGTGTGGATAAACCCAATAATTTGCTTTACCATGCACTCCTCTTTAGTGGACATGACTCAAGGAGCACGAGGTAGTTGCATATGACCATCAGAGCTTATCTGTGGTAAAGCGCCTCCATCTTGTCTACCTCCTTCAAATCCATTCATGCACCTATAGTGCCTCTCTTTCTTGTGATATGGTGCCACAATAAGATACTAACATTCTTGAAAATCTACATGGAATCCAAAAAATGGTTGATTTAGAAATGAGCAAGCTAAAGATTAGGTATCCTTTCTTTGTAGAAAGCCATGGCAAAATGTTATAGTTTACAAGGACCACTTGCCACACACTGTAAGAAGTTGAGCGAAAATCGAATAGATTCACACCATCCATAGCAAGACCAAGCTGAAGATTTCTCGACTTTTGTGCAAAGCCTAGAAAGGTGGAGTTAATTTGACTCTATGCTCAGAGTCTGTTGGTATTTGCTAGATTCCATCTATGGATCCATTTTTTGCTTGCTACATTGTCAAGCTCGCCATATATGACGTGCGAAACATGTGATAGATGTGCAATATATAAGTCGAAAGTGTTTGAGAACCTTTTGTCCTTGCAGGTCTTGTCAATACCTGTTAGCACCAGATGACACATGCAGAAAAACTATTATAGTCCATGCCAAGCTTTCGTAACACAATATAAGTGTAATGGGTTGTGGACTCTAGCCATACTCTCTTCTTTTATAGAAAAAAATAAAGAAGTTGTCCTACCATAAAATAGGTTGGGAAATTGCCAAATAAAGAATAAAAAGAGTACCCACAAATTAGACCATGGGCACTTGCAAACCTATGATACAACTGCTTCTAACGTCCTCTCTCAAAGCACAGTTGAACAAGCAATAATAAAAACATCCAAGATACATTATGGATATCCAATTGTGTGCACTATGTTGGATGTGTCTCAATAAGAAAGCACCCTGGAAGAAGAAGTCCAAATGTCACAATCCCTTTCTAAAAGAAAAGTAGCCAAGCTAGCAACTTTGCACATCTTGTAGCATGCGAGACCACACAAACATATTGTGTCACTTATTCTTGGTATTGGGCACACCCAATCGGAGGCTCAGATCAACAAAAGATGTGAACTTGATGTCACACATCAAATCCACAATAATGAAAGAGCATATGCATGCCCTTTCTCCAGCCTTACACATGCCCCTTCTAGCTAGTAGTATGTGAGGGCATACAACATCACTAGAGTCAAGAGCAACCATTCACTTGAGCCATTGGTAGGCCGCCTTGAGGAAACCAAAATGATGTAGACATGTACATGGTCTCATGGTCTATCAATATCTTTCGTATATTCCTTCTCTTCATATATAACATTATGCTACACCCTTCCTTCTCTTCACCTTCATCTATACGATTGCCATATCGCTACATCGTGATAGAAGTATTAATTTCTCTGTAAACTAGAGCAATCCAACACGCTCCTTGAAAAGGACTTGTGAACACCATGCTCACACAAATTGCAACCAACTTGTATGAACTTGAGCATAGAACAAGGCACTACATGTTGAACAAAGTGGATCGTACACACGAGCAACTGAGCAACCATGTCAAGTGGTCAATTGCTTACAAATAGTTCATGTACATGGAAACGTATAGATGGCGGTCGCCAAGTTAGCTTACGACGTCCAGGACCCGCCGTGCCACTAAAGGTCAAATGTAGCCACCCAACACTCTCTAAAGCCCATTCCATTCAAGACATAGTTCATTGACTCGTAAACCCAAATGGAGCCACCCTTGCCCCTCAAGGTAGAATAGCACTTATGACAACGCACCATACCATAGATCTACCACATGTGGAAAAATGCAAGAGTATATTTGCACCTGCCAAATCAATACCAGCAAGCATGAGCAATCTCAATCATCAAATCTTGCACATATGATACCATATTAGAAGAGCAAAAGCACCTAGCAGAATAATGAAAGACATAAGATCGATGAAAAAGACACTCCATAAACTGTAACCAAAGATCGCACACTCCACTATGACAAGAGTAGAGTGATTGAGTGCCAACTCACACACTCCACAAGCTCCCCTCTCTCCACATCGAGCATCTGCAAGTACAAGTGTGATGGGCCACAGACTATAGCTACACTCCCTCCTTTTACACACAAAAATAAAGGAGTTGTCCTATCACAAAATAGGTTGTCAAATTATCAAATAAAGAATAAAGAGAGTGCCCACAAATTAGGCTACAGACGCTTGTGAACCTGTGATATGACCACTTCTAACAAATACCAAATGGATGTCTAAGCCGCTTACAACTCAAGGATATTACAAGTGCTTGATATATTTTTGAGATGTAAGGTTCCATTGTTTTTAGTCGTATCATCTGCTTGCTAACTTCTCTTTCTCAATGGGAGAGATAAAGACTTGAACCTTTTTTTGAACTGGTATCATCCGATTACTAACTCCTCTTTTTCAATGGCAAAGACAAACTCTTGAAACGTTTGGGCCTTGAAAGCTTCCCAATTCTCTATGGGCTGATTCTCACGCTTATATATCTCCATGAGGGATGTGCAAAGCCTTCCAAATAAAGTGTGGCAAATTAATGTATGCCTTGTTTATCCGTCCTCGAATAAATGTCAAAGTATGACTTAAGCTTGGTATCCATTTTTCCAAATCTGATGATGATGAAGATTTCCTACTATAATTGGAAAGAAAAAACTAATCTCTAAGCTCCCTTTTAGTAAATATGATAGGTTGGATCCACAATTTTGGGTCCCGTTATTTGAAAAACTTCTACCATAAATGATTATGGAAATTGGCCTAAGGTATTTGACTCCTTTGACCACAATTTGAGCTATGAATGCTTCCTAGATTCACCTCATTGCATTGAGAAGGCTCCCCAACTTCAAATTGGCTATTGGATATGCCTCTCCTTCTAATAATATCCTATAGAGAATTAGTGTTTCTAATGGCTGAAATTGATATCTCATATCTATGGATTGACACTTTTTTTTGTTCTCTCTTTCCATCAGTTTAGGTGCTACTAGTTGAGTAATTTGGGATGTCAATGTTGCTAGGTAGCACCTCATGAGGGGATGAGTGCCTTCAATGGTCCTTCCTTGTGTGTACATTGATGGGATGAGTGCCCCGAATAGTTCTCCGTTAATGTGGGGCATGTTCCTAAGAGTGAACTACTTTTCGTCTTAGGCAAAAGGTTGATAGGGATGCCTATCCTTTCGGAGTGTGAACGCCGGTGAAGCTGTACATGGGTGATGCCACAATATCCATATCTCAAGTATTAACATCTACTTGATTTGATTATTTAATGGAATTCCAATGATTAGTTGATTTATTATGGCTAGCTATTATATTTATTTAGTTAATTATTTTTCTAATATGATTTTTTGAATTTTTGATACAGTTGATGTGTAGAGCAAGATGAATTGGATATACATGACAAATGCAATTTATTCTAATTATTTATTTATTAAATTATTTAAATAAATATACCACCATTTATTTTAAGATATGCATATATCTTTTTTTCTAAATATTTATTAATATTTAAGATTCCATGAGATATATTAAAGATATTTTAGAAATATTTTATGGCTCTCAACTGTTGTGGATTGTGCAACTAATTGTAACCATCAATTCAGTTAAATCAAACTCTTTTGTGAAAAGAGTGATTATAAAGTGCCTATCTTTGGGCAAAACAAGATTCATTTTAATATTATAAATATGGCATGGAGGAGATGACCATTCCATGTACATGAAAAATTTGCACCCAATAGTTTGTCATTAAAATTTACTCTTCTTTAAGTCTATTTTGAGTTTTATGAGTTGTGCTTTCAACTTTTATAAGAAAAGAGAGTAAAGGAGAGCTTCTTTGGTTGCTACACACACAAGTCTCGCATCATCCAATTTGCGCAACAATGGTATCAGAGTAGTTTAGCTTACATCTGGGGCTTCTAATCGCCTTCATCTTGCATGAAGGCGAGCTCTTTCGAGCAATCGGACTCTAAACCGACCACAAGGCTAGATTCCCAGTGCTTCAAAACCCCAAACCCCTCTATCTCTGCTTAGAAAGTCTACAATTCATGCTAAGATTGAAAAATTCAACCCCCCTCTTTCATGGCACCATCATTCTATGAGTTATATGCCAAAAAAGGGTCAGTGAAAGCTTAGTTAAGCTTTAAACTTAATCTTTATGTAAGCGTTAAGCTTATAAAAGCTTGAATTTTCAATTCATGGGGAGAGGGGTCGTTTTTTGCCACCGCCTACAAATTGATGCCATATTGAAGTCCTAAAAAATCAAGTTTTTAATATATGTAGGCTTAAAGCCTCCCTTCTTACTTAAGCAACTTCAGCCTCTTTACTCCAAGTCACCCACAAATTACTCAAATCAGTCCAAGTCACCACTGACTTCTAGCCTCTAATAGGTGATTCTTGCGCGATCACTCTAGGGCCGCGAAACTACATCAAATTATCATAAAATTTTTTACTATTTCTTGCCTATTCCATCTTATCATTTTGCCAAGAATCTACTCATTATTTTTAGTGCTTACATGCCAAAGTTTTATTACCATGGGTGAAGCATCTCTTCAAGGCATCTTTATTATTTGGATATCTTCATCAACCCAACCGTAAACACCATGTCTCATGAAGGATCATCCAGCATTGTAAATTTTGATTTCCCATCGCTGCTTCCTGGATCAACCATGGAGCAACACATGGATTTATTGGCTATGTAATTAGAAGAAGAGTGTTAACATCAAGGCCAACTGGAGCAAGAATTGTGATCCGTCATCCCAAATTTCTTCTGTTGATGATGTTATGATCCACACTATGGGAGCTTTCGCTCAACCGCCAAGACCCAC
This sequence comes from Lygodium microphyllum, assembly GCF_053477565.2. NCBI lineage: Eukaryota > Viridiplantae > Streptophyta > Polypodiopsida > Schizaeales > Lygodiaceae > Lygodium > Lygodium microphyllum. Next base: position 60,360,833 of record NC_141163.1, read on the forward strand.
AGACCGCTTATTGTTTCAAGCGTTCCAAGCGAGCTCTAATGGCTATCTCTCACCTAGCCGACGCACCGTTGATCCTACGAGTGTAGTGAGCTTACCTTGATGCTCGATCGAGTACCCTCCTCTCTCTTGCACTTCGATAGCTCCACGATTCGTGATGCTAGCTCAAGCATCCTCAAACCTCCTACATCTCCAAGCTCCATCCTCCATAGCGGCGTGCGCAAGAGAATAGAAGAGAAGAGAAGAGAAGAAGAGAAGAGGAGATGGTGAAGAGCTTCACCCTCTTGATCCCTCACTCTCACACACACTCACTCCCTCACACTCTCACACTCCCTCTCTCAAGAGCACACACAAGCAAGAAGGAGAGAAGAAGAGAGGAAGAAGAAGACTCTTTTTGCCACACACCAAAGAATGAGCTTCTCATTCCCTTTTCAACTTTATATACAAAGCCCTAAGTCCTTTTTGGGCGGTCATCCCCTTTTCCCTCTTTTACATGGCCGGTCGTAGCCTAGGCCCTTTTTCCCGTTTCCCACCATTCTAATTTATCCTATTCCCAACTAATGCGTACACTTTGCACAAGAGCGAGCCTGGCACTCTTTTACAAAGATTTGGGGGTGCTTTCGCATTTTAATGGTGCGCCCTTTTTCTCTTTTGTTGCCTCGGGTCGACACCGAAGCTTTCTGAGGGTCGTGCCCGAACATTTGAATTTTTTAGGGACTGGTTACCGGTCAAGATGCTTTTTTCTGCTTTTATCCTGCGTCTTTTTTGCTACTTCCCTTTTTTCCATTTTCTGCTCCTCTGTGCTGCGGAAACACGATAACATTAACCCCCTCCTAGCCAAGTGCCAGTCCCATGGTACTACGGTGGGACGTAGTGGCTAGTTAGGTCGGCTGCTAGGTGGAACAGGTAGGTGGGTGGTTGGGGGATGGAGGTTGGGGACGATGACCAGGAAAGATTCCGGCGTGCTTTAGGTTCCATGAAGACACTCGGCATGATGACCAGGAAAGATTTCGGCATGCTTTAGGTTCCATGAAGACACTCGGCATCTGTCACACGGTTGTGGTGCTGGTTATGTAGCCGGTCATCTTTTGAGTATCAGAAACGCTTGAAGCAATAAGCAATCCCTTAGGATGATGGTATTGGAGGGATTTATTTTGGAGAAACCCCTCGAACGCTGTTTGTCTTGAAAACCCGTGAATTCGATTGAAGATCCTTGTCTTTGAGTTGAAGGTCTTCAGGATTGTGGAATCAATAAGCGATCCGTGGATCTTGAGGCGTTGGGCATGGATCTTTGGACGATGCGGTTCCAAGATCTATGCCAATGGCAATTCTACCTTGTTCTGGTTCGATCATGGTGGCCATCAGCAGGCAGATGGCTGTATGCCGGCACGTTTGGGTCATTTAAGGGTGCCGTGGGTGATCCTCTTTCGCGGTTAGCCATTTCTTGAGAGTCGAACATAACCTGCAAGAAAAGTTGTGCACTCCCTAAGGGGTGGGTCTGCTTTCCGTGTAGTGTGTGGTGCTCATGGCAGTGGAACTGGGAGATGGGTCTAACCTTGGGCAAGCCCTTGGTAACGTCCCACAATTGAGGACCCAGCTTGTGCTTCATTGGAGGTGCGGTGTGAGCCTTAGGGTGATAGGTCTGAAAGTCCTGCCCTTGATGTGCCCTAAGCGTGAAGTGGGGGAGGGGGCTAGGGAGAACCCTAGGTGCAGTGACTGTGGTGCTTGCTTTCTTGCTTTTTTTTTTTGATTGAAATGATACATAGGCCTAATTATCTTAATCAGAATGAGGAGGAGAAGGGGGTCGGAGAGACTTGCTCAAAAACTGGCGACTTTGCATGTAATCTTTTAGATTCATGCGGACATGAAGGGAGGTGGTGGAGAGAAAGGGGTGGTTGCATCTAGTGAATTGGCTGCCGTTCATGTCCTCTAGGAGGGCTAGGCAAAAAGAGGGAAGGAGACTAGCCCTCATCATGAGACGAGCCATGGCGCAATTATCTATAGCGTTAGGGTCAAAGAATAGGGGAGGCAGGCCGCGCTCTTGTGGAGTCGGGTCCTACTTAAGAAGTAGCCCAAGTAACCTAAGATAATTACAAGTGGTTATAAAAGCGGGGTTAGGACATGAGGAAAAGTCCGCAAGGAAGTGCATCATAGACTCGTCTAGGCTTTCTACGGGGTAAAAAGAAGGGCGTTCTCAAAGGATATTACAATGGAGTTATAAATAACGGGAAAGTCATACCGCCCGTGGAGGGTGGCATCAAAATCTACCCCTACCCTTCGAGGGTACACCATGTAGGTAGGGTCGTTCCGCTCGAATGGCAGGGTATTACAAAAAGCCATCCAGGCGAGCATGCTTATGTCGCATACTCGCCTCCTCCACCGGGGTTGGCTCTTGTAGTTTTGTATAGTGTGGGGGATTTCAAAAACTTTATCTTGCCAGTAGTTGGCCGCTTTGGTGCCCCAAGAGGTTGGGGTCTTTTCCCGCTCTTCCAGCCATTTTTTTCCCCAACATGCCATTTTTTTCCCCAACCGACCGTGATCACCTCGTCCATCACTTTGAGAGGCAAGACCCTCCGTAGACTATTGGGTAGGAGAAAACTGAAGGAGAATGGATTCTTTCCTAGTTCATGTACCTCCCACACCACCAGTTCTATGTGGAATCCTGCGGGAAGATCATCTGGGCACGGAGGGAGAGGCACGGATGGTAGCACGGCTGGTTTGGCTCTCAATTTCTGTCTAGCCTCCTCCACCAGCTTTTTGCGTCTTTCTTTAGAGATGGCTTTTCTTTCTGCAGCAGCTGGGTCTTCTTGTGGCAGGTCTTGGGCCTGCGGCGAGGGGGGTTGTGGGACTACATCTTCCTTGAATCGATTCACATCAATTTTCAGCTCTACTTCTTCCCCCTGCCATTCTGCGTGTGCTGCTTCTTCCTCGAACCCGAGGGCATCTATCTCCTGGGGGGTTAGGCCGGCCAGCATTAGGTATTTTCGCTGTTCATCCAAACTCAGCCTAACCTCCACCGGTAATGGTGGCATCTGTAGTCTAGCGTGTAGGGCTCTTCTTGCCATGCCGAGCTTTCTTTGCATTGCCTCTAGTGGCTCTCCTTGCGCTGCGTGTATGGCGTCTAGGATAGTGTCGAGGAAGGCCTTCTGTTGAGTGCTGAAGGCCACTTGGGTTGCCTCCGCCTTGCTCTCTGCGATGATTTTTTCCTTTTCTTTAGAGCAAGGTGGCGTGCTAGTGTCTTTACCCTCTTCTCATTGTGCGCAGCCCATTTCTCTGCCCTTTTGTTCATTACTTCCAAGCCCTCTCCCTGTCTTAAGGTCAGTATCATGATTTTCTGCTCATAGTCCTCTAGTTCCCTGACTAGCCTCTCTTGTTCTCCTCTTTCAGAGGTCAGCCGATCTGTTAAGCGCTTGAGTTCCTCCTGCTGCTCCTCCATGCCTCGTTTTCTTTCTTCGTCCCTGGCATTCAGCTCCGTCACAAGTGCATCAATCTGAGCAGATTGTGCAGCAAGCTCCTGGTATTGCACTATTAAGAGCTTGTGCTCTCTTTGCATGTTTACTAATTCTTGAGTCTTGTTTTTGAGCAGCTGCCTCCAATGTTCCTCCCTTTCATCCCTAGCCTTCAGTTCTTGTTTCAGATCTGCAATCTCGCGCTGCTGCAAGGCTATCATTCTTGTCTTGTCCAGCTGGAAGGTGGCCACTGTTTCCTTCTCGGCTGCCAACTCAGCCACGGCTATCTTGTGTTCCTCCTTCATTATCTCCAATTGGGAGAGCAGCTCGGCGATGTATTCGTCATAATTAGCCGGTGGCATCATCGTTGTGTGAATGGGCCAGGTTGAGGCTTCGACTTTTTGCTTTTTGGGCTCTTGCCTGGACTTTGCATCTGTGGCTGGCCTCTTCTGTCCTATGGCCGTAGTCTCCGTGCTCTGCCCCTGGCCCATCTCCTTGTTGATGAAGTACTGCATCCACGCCACGAAGTTTGACACATCTGCGCTAGTGGGGATGCTGGGGGTGATGGTGGTGAGTTCTGCGGAAGGCACCAGGAGGGTAGGGATCGGATGGAGTGGGGCCTTGCCTTTGCCTTTGGGAACTGGAGGTGGCACGAACTTTGGTACCTATGTGCTAGACCCTGGCCCCTCTTCTCTACACGAGCTCAGGTTCCTTAGTTTGTCTGCTCGGCACTGTTGTTTGATGGACCGGAGGGTGGCCTCCGCCAGGTCATTTTCCTCTTTTCTTCGTAGCTCCTCCCCTTCCTCCTCCGTTTTTCTCTTCCTTTCCTCCTCCCTTTTCTTCTGCTCCTTCTTCTTTTTCCCTTTCTATTCTTTTTCCCTCCTTTTCTCCGCTTCAGCTTCTTGTTTTGATGCCTCCTTTGCTTTCTGTAACTCCTCTTTTCCCCTCTCCTCCTGCTGTCTCTTTGTTCTCTCTCTCTCATTTGCTTTTCTCAGGGATTCCTTCTTCGCCCTTTCCAAGTCTTCCTTTTCCTTCTTCCTGCCTTTTTCATTCTTCTTCTTCCTCTGCGCCGCCTTCTTCTTCGTTGTCCTGATTGTCTTCTTACTAGTTTGTCCCTCCCCTTCTTCTTCTGTTTTCGTTATGTCGGTGGACCTGTCTTTGTCCAGGCGAGGAGGCGACCTCTCCGGCGTTTCTCCTTCTCCCGCCTGTGCCTCCTGTGCTTCCTTTACTGCCTCCTGAATGAGTGCAGTCAAGACTCCTCTGTATCCGATGAAAGAGGCCTTGGAGGAGGCTTTCTTCCTTTCCGTAACCTTAGAAGCCGGAGATTCTCCTCCTGTTGGTGCACTTCCCAGGGCTAGCGCCTTGGCCTCTTGATCAATCGTCTTTCGCACGTAGCCATTCCAATCCACCTTGTTTAGGGTGCGGGCTACTACATTCTCCAACGTTGGCATGCTAATTTGATGCATTAAGGAATTGTAATGTTAGTTGGAGAAGAGTACGTGCACCAACTTGGCCTGCAACCTGGCTTCTGTGTCAGGGATGTCCTGGATGCTTATGCCGTCGTTCGTGAGTACCTCTTCCTTCTTCATTTTCAGCAAGGCATAAACATCCATTTTTTGTCTCCTTTCTGTCCTTGGTGCCAATCCCAAAGCCTTTTCCACCAAGGCTGGATCCAATCGGACTTGCACATGCTTCGCACCCTCTCCTCGGCCCACTGTTACAATGCCACCTTCTTGGTCCGGATTGTATGTTCTGAGGAATTCTACGCATTTTAAGTGATCCGGCTCTTGCGAGAAATTTTCAACATACTTTGTAAGGTTGCACTGTTCCACTACCCTCCTGGCTGCCTCCTCCTTGGCCACCATGACTTCGATGTTGTGGATGGTTCGAAACTTGAGCTGGCCGAAGGCGCGGTTCTCTAAATGGATGCGATACTGCTCACTTTCCTCGTCTGTGAACGGGAGTTGATGGGCGTGGTCTTGCTGCGACATTTTATGCTCCTACCATAATTCGTAACTTTCGTTAGCATTTTCCACATATCACTTTGCTGTTTATGTGAGAATAAGAACTCTTGAATGAATTTTTTAGGAAGCCATTTTTTCTATACTATATGCTTATGCTTTTCACTACCTTTACTTTACTGTACCCCCTTTTTATTCATTTCCTATTTGATTCTTTTCACCTTCACCACATACCCACATACCCCCTCCTTTGCCGGCTTAGAAAAGAATCCTTCCTAGGATTGGGGGTTAAAAGGTGAAGGGCTTTGGGCCTATTGGGGTAGGAGTTTACGTGGGAAGAAGCCACGTGTAGAATTTTGGATTGTATTCTAGTTGAGCATGACAATCAAGAGCAGATGGTTGAATGGAGACTTGGGAGATGTAGGTCAAGACATCGTGAAAGAGATCTCCAGTGTTTAGGCGGCTTGCAACATGCAATTCCTCTTCCATAAGGAATTGGTCAATGTAAGGATGAGCTAGCACGTGGTCATCTAAATGCTGATTGCGGGTGATGGCCAAAACCCTAAACGAGATAGGTGCCACATAAGTAGGGTCATATTCAATGGTTTTAACTGCCTTACGTTGCTCAGCATTGGTCATTATTCGGCAACCTTTTTTCTCCCATTGGATTCTCAGAGCAAACCACTGCTGCAAGAACGTGGAAGGCGAGCTTGCCATCTGTGTGAGCTCTTGCAACTTGTGTTCAGGAACAGAACGAGGAGGCTTATGATAGGAAGTGATGAGTCTTCTGAGGGCAGCTTGCTCCTTTGAGATTTCGTCGTTTGCTATCAGTTCGACAGCAATTTTGGGGAATTTAGTGGTCATAAGTTTGTATTCTTCCCAAGTGCATGGTAATGCACGAACATCCGAAGCAAGTGTTTTGTCAAGAAGGCCTAGGTCTAGCCTCTCATAACTTCTAGCGAATGTAGTGAAAGTTTTGTCCAACATCTTGATGCAGGTTATTAAGTCATCCCCAGAAGTCACGGCGAGGTCCTTAGCCAAGGAGAGGAAAGGTCGTATCGCATAGGAAGGTTTAAGACCTGCTGGTGGGGATGGTGCAACTGGACTGGATAGTGGTGACGCCATCATTGGTGTCACAGGTTGGGTTTTGCACTTCGAAGCACTTTGAGGTGCTGTAGGAAGCTCTGGGGGCATGGGAGTTGTGCTGGGTTCTGAGTGAGTAGTCATAGGGGTTTTTAAGTTCTCTGGATTAGGTAAGTTTAAGGCTTGTGGCGTTTGCTTTGGTCGATAGATGAGCTAGGGCTTACTAGCCACAACTGGCGATGGTGTGCTGACTATGTTCTGGGCACCACGTGTGCAAGCCTCCCTCACTGGGGTGAGATTGCTTGTAGATGAGCTTTTTAGCTGGCCATTTTTAGGCACCCAAATCTAGGGGTTGCCCTCGTAGTATCCTTGTGCTCGCAAGAGATCTTTGGGGATCCATCGCGGCGTGGTTGTGTATCTATGTCGATAGCGTCTACATTGCCTCTTAGGCTATGACGGTTGATGAGTTTAGCATTTAGGATCATGTTTGGGTGGTCTACCCGGATGTGGTTTTTGCCGTTTTGGCACCCATATAAGCTTGGACTCCTTGGCCTTGAGAGCACTCTTGGTGGGTTTGGGCCTGGGGTCGAGAGCCTGGCACGAGGCCATAGTTTTCTTCTGTTTAGACTTGGGTTGGAGTGTGGTCATAGGGGTTTCTACCGGTGGCTTCGTAATGGTGGAGGAATCATGACAGCCCTTGCTGAAAGTCGTCACTATACGCACATTGCCGATAGCAAGATGAATGCGGTTTAGGTTGTAATCCACATTACAGTTCGTTTGCTTCTTGAAAGTGCGACCCAATAGTGACACATTACCGGCTCCTTTAGTGTCAGGCAACACATGGAAGAAAGCTGGTAAACTTTCAAACTCGATGGAAACGACTACCTTGCACTTCCCTAGGAGTGAATAAGAAGTACCCCCAAACAGGGTGAGTTTGGCATTAGTGGGCTGTAGTTTCGGTTGACCAATGCATGTCCAATGGTCATGCGTCAAGATGTTGTAGTCGGCCCCTTCATCAATCAAGGCATCGAAAGAATACATCGCTCCTGCTGCGACTGTGATTCGTAGATACATCAGTGCCACTGCTTCTTCGTCCTGATCTGTAAGGTCGGTTACAATAGCCATGCAGACGTTCATTGGGGGTTCTAGCATGGGCGGCTCATGTAATGGATGGGAAGGAGGATAGTACTTCTTTATGCGGTTGCCGTTAAAAAAGCCTATTCCTTCACCTTCAAGTGTCTCCAACTCAACATTCCCTGTTCTACCAATCATGCGTACTCTGAAAGGCCCTAGCCCCCGAAACTTCATCTTCTGTTTATGTCCTTTTACAAAGTATAGCAGAACAAGGTCCCCTTGTTCAAAGTCTCGCTGTTTGACATGCTTGTCAAACCACATCTTTCGTCCAGCCTTCTCACAAATCAGAGAGTGAGTGGCAAGGAGTCGGGTCTCCGTTAGGCGCTCTAGCTCCACTAAGCGATTGGTCCAAGCCTCTCTTCCCTCCCAACGCTCTTGGACTGCTAGGCTTAAGCTAGGGATGAAGAATTCTAAGGGTAAAATGGCTTCAATTCCGTACATCAGCCTAAAAGGTGTCTGTCCTACAGCCGTTTTATAAGCTGTGTGATAGGCCCACAAGGCCACCATTAGCTTGTTGTCCCAGTTACTTCTTGAGGTAGACACTAACTTTGTAAGCATGTTGACTAAGATTTTATTTGTGGATTCGGCTTGGCCATTAGCTTGAGGGTAATAGGGAGAGGACTTCCGATGAATTATTAGGAAGGTAGAGAGCAGGTGGGCAATCACCTCATTAACGAAGTGCGTCCTTGGTTGCTTACAAGTTTGAGTGGACATCCAAACCGTGAAATGACCTGCTCCCACAAGAACTTTGTAGTGGTTCTAGCATCATTCTTCCTCGTGGCTCGTGCCTCTGCCCACTTCGTTAGATAATCAGTTGCTACTATGATGTAGCGAGCTTGGGAATATTGTGCTGCAGGACTGATAGGTCCAATAAAATTGAGGCCCCATTTTTCAAAGGATTGTCGGGCTATGACTGGGGTCAACTCCATCTTGTCCTTCCACGCTGGCACTTTGGTCCTTTGGCACTCATCACAGTGCTTTATGAATTTAGTTGCATCGTGAAAAAGGGTGGGCCACCATAGTTGGGATTGTAGTACCTTTCGGGCTGTTGTGTCCCCGCTAAAGTGTCCTCCAGCGATTCCACCGTGTGCTTCTTTCAATGCATCGTGCATCTCGTGCTCACATACGTATCTATGCAATAAACCGTCTTGTCCCAACCTATAGAGTTGGCCGGCTATCAGTTGATATGGCTGAATTTTCAGGATAAGTCTTCTCAGCCTGGCCTTCTCAATGGGTTGCTCAGGTAGTCCGTTTTCTAGCACTTGCACTATGTCATCGGCCCAATACGGCGTCAGATCAGCTTTAAATAATTCTCTCTCGCTAGACAGGTTAAAGAGATGAGCATCCAGTAAATCGTCAGGTATGCCTTGTTCAACGGCTTCTCCTGTGGGTATGCGAGACATGTGGTCAGCCATGTAATGCTGCTTTCCTTTGCGTACAACCACAGAGAAGTCAAACTCCAGTAGAAGGAGTAACCATCTAGCTATGCATCCCGTAGCGCAAGGCTTGTTCACAAGATACAGCAAGGCTTGATGGTCAACAAAGAAGACAAAGGGAGTGGCCAACAAGTAATGCCTAAATTTCTTTGCCGCAAATACCATGGCCAATCCCTCCCTTTCTGTCGTGGAATAGTTCATCTCGGTTTCTGTGAGCTGCCTACTGGCAAAACTCACCGGGTAATCTAAGTTATGTTCACCAGGCTGACATAGCACGGCTCCAATAGCGAACTTAGAGGTGTCTATGTGTACATGGAATGTTATGTTCCAGTTTGGGGCTCCTAAGATTGGTGCAGTCGTAAGAGCCTTTTTCAACTCCTCATATGCGCGCTGGCATTCCTTCGTCCACTCGAACACTATCAGCAGCTTGTACAATGGTCTAGCAATTAGTGTGTAATTTAGTACAAAGCATCGATAATATCCTGTGTGTCCTAAGAAGCACTGAAGTCCCTTGTAGTTATCGGGTGGCGGTAAGTCAACAATGACTCTGACTTTGGAAAAGTCAGTGGCGATGCCGTTCCTTGACACTACATGCCCTAAGATGCATCCATGTTTCACCCAAAACTGGCACTTTAAGGTTCAACGAGAGGTGGTACAACCTACACCTTTCAAAGATAGCTCTCAATTTCTCTAAGTGTTCGGCCCAACTAGAGTGCAAGCATAAGTCGTCTACAAACACTTCCAGTTCGTGCCTAAGCATGTCCTTAAAGATAGTGCACATTAGGCGTTAAAAAGTTGTAGGTGCGTTCATTAGCCCAAAAGGCATGACAATGTAGGCGAATACACCCCATTCCGTGGCAAAGGCAGTCTTGTGCCTATCGTCGCGGTGCACTTGCACTTGATTATAGCTCGAGAAACCATCCAAAAAACTATAGGCTTCTTTACCTGCTACCCTCTCAAGCATGTGCTTGGTGTAGGGTAAAGGATAGTTATCCCTCTTCGTAGCGGCATTCACTTTCTTGTAGTTCATGCACACTCGGATTTTTCCATTTTTCTTCATGACAATCACGATAGGTGATACCTAGTTCGTGTGCTCGATCTCATATATGAATCTTGCCCTCATGAGTTTATCAATCTCCTCTTTTACTGCATGGGCATGTTTGGGATTCATGGGGTAAGGTCGTTGTTTCGTTGGCACTGCATTAGGGACCATTGGGATATTATGAGTCACGACCCTAGGGTCGACTCCCTTAAGTTCTCATCCAATGTCCAGGCAAATACGTCAATGTACTCTTGCAAGAGCGCAACGAGTTTGGTCTCCTCATCCTCCGCCAAGCCATCTGCAATGAACATCAGTCTTGGCTTTTCACCTTCCCCAGCCAAGTTAACCTCCCTGACTTTGGTGGGTCCCTCGATCGGTTCACTAGTTTGGCCTTGTCTTTTCGCACCTAGCAGAATCACCACTCTGTCACCCTTTTTAAATTTTGTAAACCGTTTGGGTAGATCCTGCGGTTTCTTTTGCCTTTCTGCTTCTGAGTCCCTTGCTTGCTTCTTGGCCTCCTCTTTTAGCCTCCTGTGCCTCAGGTGGACTGGCAAGTCTCCCTTGGTGCGTTTGACCTTAGAGGGTTGCGGTATCTCGGGATCACTCTCAGTGCTGACTTTCGACTCTGAGTTAAACTCGCACCCCTCACTTGAGGAAGGTGTTTTCCCAGGGGGTCGTAGTTCAGTAGGTGCATCCGTCTTGAGCACTGTGCTCGTAATCCACCGCTCCTATGCGTTCTAGCCAGGATCTGTCACACTCCATCCACATGACTCCTTTTTCGTTCTGACTAGTCCTTCCTTTCCTAGGCCTCGAGTCTGCCCTGATTTGTTCTATTGCTTTTCCTTCCGTGTCGTACTCTATTGTATCTATCTCTTCTTCACTCTCTTCTCCCGTAGAGCAACATTCCTCATACTCCTCATCATTCGAGTCCTGTCCTTCTGACTGCTTATCATCCCCTAAGCTTTCCTCTTCAATCTCCTTGTCATCAACTAAAGCCCAGTTATATAACAAATTCAGGTCGTGGACCTTGGTCCATTTCCATTCTGGCTTAGCTAAAAGATCACGTAGAGGTTTTAAGTTAGCAGCTAAATTGCCTTCCAATTTATTGGTCAGATACTCTACGATTTCTTGAAGCTCTAGTTTGTTGTTGGGGATGTGGAATGAGGCTGGTTTGCCCAGGTTGAGTGAGCTCCCTGCCATCATGCAGAGTGGCACCATTGGCTCCTCAATTGGCATGGTTGCGGCTTTAGCAGCCTGTCGATATGGTTCTTCCTCATCTGAGAATGGTAGGTCAATGGTTGCCAAAGCGTGCATCCAATCCCTCTCATCCTCAGGGCAAGGAATATATTTAGTGAGTGATCCATAGGGTTTGGTCGTTTGAGTATCGCCTTTCAGCATAGCCGAAATGGCAGCTAGGTCAACAGGGGTCGTCTTCCAAGTGTCCATCTCTACCCTTACTGCACTAGTTCTGTTCCCTAGGAAAATCAATCCATTGCCCCAGTCCTCTATGACACGAGCATTCCTCATCTAAGGTCGGCCTAATAGTATGTCGTAATCCACTCCCTTCATGACAATGAAGTTTATCGAAAATTGCACACCGGCAATCTTTATTGGCCAATTCTTTAAGACCCCGAATGGTCTTACCTTCATTCCATTTGCTAACGTGATGTTAAACCTGGCAGTCTCTACAGGAGGGTTTCCCCATGCCTCTAAGACTGCATGGTTTAGTACGCTAACACCTGCACCTGTGTCTACAATTCCTTTTCGCGTCATATCTCCTAAGGCTAGGACGGGTAAAATTGCGTACATTTCAGTGCCTTCCCAAAAAGCGTTGATGTGCAAAGACTTAGGATTTGAGTGTAGAGTTAGACTTGGGATCTGTGTAACTGCATCATGATCTTGCGGATTAGCACCCGCAAGTCCTGTGTGTCCCTCGATCAAGTCTTTTAACTCCTGCCACAAGGAATGATTTTGCCTAAGCAGATCTTCCAAGCTTAGAGTTACTGGAGTAGACAACAAGGTTGTGAGGAGGTTACTGGGCTCTTGTCTTCCCCTGAGGCTAGCATTTCTAGGCCATGTGTTCTGTCTGCCCTGGCAAGTTTCCCCCTGGCCTTGCTGTTGAGTTGCTCCCAGTGGTGCAGGTATGCTCGCAGCTTGTGGTTTTGAAGGTGAGACTGGTGTACTCACGTTGGAGAAGTCGTCAATAGGATCTTCCAATATGGGTTCAGCATCCTCGAGGTTCTTTTGGGCATCCTTGACCCACTCCTTGACCTTGGCTATAGCCTCGAGCTGCCGTTTGGGTTGAGGATATTCCCCTACCTTGGCACTCCCTAGCTTGCCTGTCTTAGGAGCTGAGGTCTCCGCCTCTACGTTTGTGACCTTCTTTCCCGTTACTAATGTAGTCGCTTCCTCGGTTTTAAGAGTTATCTTTGCATCGGCTCTCTTTTTCTGTCTCCTCCAGCTTTTCTTCCCTATTGAGGTTGCATCAAGGTTACTTGGCCCTGGCAAGGAGATGCCTGCCTGCTTTGTTTGAGCTCGCATCATGGCATGTAGTGGGATGGGCGTATCCTCACTACCAAAGGTTTCCACTCCAAAGAGCCCCAAAGGCACCGATGGCATGTTGGCAGAGTTGGTTGATGGCTTCCGCCTAAGACAGTCAGGAAACAGATGTGTGATTCCACACTCTGTGCATCGGAGATCCGCTTTGTCCTTGTTAGCTTGTTCTCGTTCTAGGCAGCGTGATGAAATGTGGTCTGGGTGGCCGCAAGTCCAGCATGTGACTGGATCCTAGCTGGGCTCTCCAAGGCCTCTACCTCTTCCTCTTCCTAAAGCCATCACTGGCACTGGCAGATAGTGCATCAGGACTGGGTTGCCCTCCTCGTCATAGGATATATACGGGTTGACATATGTTTCTTTCTCATTAGGCTCCTCCACAAAGTGAACATGAGCATCGCTAGATGGGTGGGTTACAAAAGGCCCTGGTGGCCTGGGTATACCAGTTGGGTTCATCTCCAGCCTAGGCACGGCAGGTCTTGAGTCAGTCGGTGCTAGAAGAGCTAACTGGGCTCCTCTCCCAAAGAAATTGGGTGGCCTATTACCTAAGTATGGAGGGTTGTATTGCTGTGCATATGGGAATCTCCTCGGCATTCTGCAATGCACTGCATCATGCCCGAATCTACCGCAATTTGAGCACGGCTGAGATCTAGGATCTTGGCATTCGATTGGGAGGTGATTGCCGCTGCAGTATATACATTGTACATGCGATCTCACAGGCTTCCTCAGGAGCTCTTGCAACCGTGCAATCTCCATTATCATCTCTGCCATCCTTGGTCGTGGTGTACACTCTTTCCCTTATCTTGCACACTAGCAGTTGCTTTTTCCCCCGAAGTGGTTGATCTCTCAGGGTCCCTCTGGCTTGCACTTTCTCGGTTGGTAGTCCTCATGCTGCATTCCCTGAGTTGGTCATCTACGCGTATTGCCTCCTCGAAAACTCTAGCTAGCACGTCTCGTTGCAAGGTGGAGTTACTGGCCAAAGCCTTGTAGAGCTCCTTGCTTCGAATCCCATTCATGAACACTGTAGACACTGCCCTCTCGGGAGGTTGCTCATTGGCAGGGATTCTCTTGTAGAGGCTATGCACCTGAGTGACGTAATCCCTAACGTCCTCCTTCTCCCTTTAACTGATATTCATCAACCTAATGATGAGGTTATCTGAATACCCAACCTCCGAAATCCTTTTGATGAATAGGCCCTTAGGGCGGGCAAAGTTCGTACGTTCTACGTCATCCAGACTAGAATACCAGGTCCTCCCCTTATCGCCTAAGCACAGGCCGAAAGCTTGAGCATGCTGTGCAGGGTCAGTAAGACCATTTGCCTCACATACTTGCTTGAACTGCTCCATGAAGCTGTATGGGTCACTGCTAGGTTCGTATCTAGCTAGTTGTTTTGCTACTATGGGGATTATAGCCTGCCCCTTAGCCCCTTGTGTGACTCCCAATCCCGATAGTAGCGCGGTGGCTAGGGCAGTAGCGCTCCGTTCAACGGATGTGTTGTCCAAGAGTTGCTTTGCTACCAGTTCGCTCAATGTCATGTCAGCCTCTGCTGCCAGTTCCCTCTCTACGTTCGGTCCGGATTTGGCCGCTCCAGCTAGGTCTAGCACTCGTCTAGCCTCGTACATATCTACATCTTGCTGTAGCCTTCTAGCCCTTTGCTCATGGTTGTAGGCAATTATGCCTTCTAGCGCTCTCTTGATAGCTCTTCTCTCTTCTTATAAGTTTGCTACCACTTCCTCTACAGGTCTGCCCTGGATCACGGTCCTGGTGTGAGTAGATCGTAGTCGTGGACCAGTTCCTAGACTGAGGTTGGAAATTCTCCTAAGTCTAATTGGTCCTCTCCTCGTTCGCCTCTTGATCTCGACATTGTTTCTGCTTCCAGCTCCATGAGGTTGTCAATCAATCCAAGCAGCTCCGGCAGCGTCCAAACCTCTATAGTGTTGCTTTCCGTGTCTTCGTGTCTTCTCCACGTCCTACTAGTAGGGCACTCAGGCACTTGTCTATGTCTTAGGTTCTTCTCCTACTAGTGGGTTCCTTAAGCGATTTATCTGAGTGAGTTCCTTTGATTATTGAATACGAGCCTCAATTTATGGTCACTCGGTGAGTGTGTTGTTTCTTGTGCACTTGTGCCCAATCAGGCTTTCAGCTTTCTTAAGTGCACTTCAAGTGTGGAAATTCAATGTGAGTGCCGCAAGCAATTCCCCGGCGTCTTACTCACTCTTGCTCATTTTGGGCCTGATAGGCTTGTAGGTCCATTTTCTGGCCGTTTCATCAGGGTTTAGGGTTTCCTTGTATGTTGCCTTGTTTGCTTTGTGTCAATCAGGTTTTACGGTTCAACGGCTCGCCTCCGAGTCCTTGGGTCCCTCAACTGTCTACTGCTAAACGCTAAGCGGCTGTGTATTACAATTTCTCTTATCACGTGTGCCAGAATCAAGTTCTGAGCGCCCGAAGGGTTTCGACAAGTTGCACTAATGCGTATTTGCCAGGTCGGGTCAAATTTTTGATAGATTTGACAAAAAGTTGCACTCGGACCAATTGGTCCGAATTGCAGGGTCCGAGTGGGTCACTCGGACGGGCCGAGGCACGGGGCCGAGGGCCGAATTTCTGAATTTGACTCGGATGATTTTTATTCGGACGGGTCAAATGGCAGGCTCGGACAGGGTAATTCGATCGGGTCGAACGACGCTTGATCGAGGGCCGAATCCCGGGTGTGGCCGAGGGCCGAATTTGGGACTCGGATGGGTCACTCGGACGGGCCGAATGGCGGATGTGCCACGTGGCAAGAGTATTGACTCGGACGGCTGAGTGGGTTGACTTAGAAGGTTGCCTCAAACGGTTCGAGGGCCCCGTCCGAGGGCCGACTAGGATTTCGGGCCGAGTGGCCGAATGGTAAGGGGCCGAGGGCCGATTCTGGGACTCGGCCTAGAAGCGACCGCTCGGACGGGCCGAACGCGGTGCAACGGAAACAACGCAATGTCGATCTCGCTCGATTCTTGGGATTTACACAATCATACCAAGCACAACCCTCCAGATCCTATCTAGG
Organism: Lygodium microphyllum; assembly: GCF_053477565.2. Classification (NCBI taxonomy): domain Eukaryota; kingdom Viridiplantae; phylum Streptophyta; class Polypodiopsida; order Schizaeales; family Lygodiaceae; genus Lygodium; species Lygodium microphyllum. Next base: position 60,376,528 of record NC_141163.1, read on the forward strand.
GGGATAGAGGAGGGGATTCATATACCTGAACGGGTCGATAAGTGTGTCGGTGATGCGATCGAATCACACGGGCTGGGGCTCTCTAGCTCTCTCTCTCTCTCTCTCTCTCTCACTGAAATGGCACAAATGAATCCCAAATGTGGTGTTGATGCTCCCAATCACTCTCTTGTCGATCTTAGACCTCATTAGCAAGCATTTTGCGCATTTTGCACAATTTTTTTCCTGTTTTGCCCTATTTTGAAACAGTAAACCCTACCCTTTTCCGGTTCGATTTCCCAACTCTAACTTACGATAAATGCAACGAAAATCGAAGGCAAAAAACTAAAATAGATCCTCCATGCTTTCCAATCATCAACCAACCAAAATATCCCAAAACACTTACTTGTTTTGAAGATTAAAAACACCCAACTTCCTACCTATCTCAAGCTTCGTTTCGGGGATGAGTACCCTACTTCGATGCTCGATATGAGGCGCGCAAGTGCTCAAGCTTGAATCCATTGGTCCCGACAACAGAACCAAAATGTGGGAGCTTTCGCTCAACTGCCAAGACCCATGGACTGCTTATTGTTTTAAGTGTTCCAAGCGAGCTCTAATGGCTATCTCTCACCTAGCCGACGCGCCGTCGATCCTACGAGTGTAGTGAGCTTACCTTGATGCTCGATCGAGTACCCTCCTCTCTCTTGCACTCCGGTAGCTCCACGATTCGTGATGCTAGCTCAAGTATCCTCAAACCTCCTCCATAGCCGCGCGCGCAAGAGAAGAGAAGATAAGAGAAGGGAAGAAGAGAAGAGGAGATGGTGAAGAGCTTCACCCTCTTGATCCCTCACTCTCACACACACTCACTCCCTCACACTCTCACACTCCCTCTCTCAAGAGCACACACAAGCAAGAAGGAGAGAAGAAGAGAGGAAGAAGAAGACTCTTTTTGCCACACACCAAAGAATGAGCTTCTCATTCCCTTTTCAACTTTATATACAAAGCCCTAAATCCTTTTTAGGCGGTCATCCTCTTTTCCCTCTTTTACATGGCCGGCCGTAGCCTAGGCCCTTTTTCCCATTTCCCACCATTCTAATTTATCCTATTCCCAACTAATGCATACACTTTGCACAGGAGTGAGCTTGGCACTCTTTTACAAAGATTCGGGGGTGCTTCCGCATTTTAATGGTGCGCCCTTTTTCTCTTTTGTTGCCTCGGGCCAACACCGAAGCTTTCTGAGGGTCATGCCCGAACATTTGAATTTTTTAGGGACTGGTTATTGGTCAAGGTGCTTTTTCCTGCTTTTATCTTGCACATTTTTTGCTGCTTCCCTTTTTTCCATTTTTCGCTCTTGTGTGCTGTGGAAACACGATAACACACACCATCAACGCCACCCTCGAAGCATAATCCAATTGCAAAGACACGAAGATAAGCAAAAACATACCTTTAAATTCAATATTTATGATGGTATTAAAGATGGTTGTAAGGTTCTCTCTTGGTTAAGTCAATTCGACTCATGTTTTGATAATGAAAGTTATGTTGAAAATGATAAAATCAAGCGTGCTTCACGTTATTTTGTCGACAAAGCTTTTTTATGGTGGGATGTCACACGCAAGAGCATTGGTCATCCTCTTACATGGGAAACATTTCGTAATAAAGTTCTCACTATTTTCTTCCTGCCCAATTCGAGCTTCGCACATAACAACAATGGGATGTCTTTATGTAATGAGAGTGAGAGACCATTCCTCAATACATCGAAAGATTTTGGAATACTTTGCTGCAACTTCAAATGGTCAAGCCTGTACTTGAATCGACTTTTAAAAGGAAATGTATGTCTTGCCTTTTTCTGTTTTTCCAAGAACTCAACATGTTTCAACCTAATCCATTGGACGAGGCTATTTCTTTGGCACATTACACTAAAAAGAAACAAACTAAAGATCGATGACAACTTTCAGCTTCCCCATGGGGAAATAATATGGATAACAACAATTCTCATTTTAATTATTTTTGTACTTTCAACTTTCAATTTGGCAAGAATCTTCCAAATCACCGACCTTGGATGAGAAATTTTTATAATAATATAAGCTACCATAATCCCAAGAATTCTCATCTATCTAAGTCATTAGAATCTAAAAATGAAAATCTAAGTGTCTCAAATAACAATTTTGGGAATTTAATTTGTTATAAATATAATCATTCTAGCTATATTACGAGTCTTTGTCATATGGACAACACTTGTGATTGGAAAAAGTCTACTGCACATCTAAATTATCTTGGAGTTGACGAAGCAATTGAAGACCTCGAAGCAATGCTTGATTTTGATGAAGCTATGTTTATGGGAGAAAACTCTAATGATATTAATAAACTTGATGGTAAATTTTCTATCCATGCTTTATTGAGAATGATATGTAAAATCCTTAATTATGAAATGACTGTTTTGCATGATGACAAAAGTACGCATGACTTTGTGTTAGAAAAGGTAGTCAGAAAATTGCAACTTAAAATTGTTCCGTCTACTTATAAAATTAAGGTTGTACTTTTAGGGCAATGATATAATAGAACTAAAGAAGTACCTAGATTAGAAAATTGCATTGGATCTTATAGAGAAAAACAAAGTTTCCTAGTATCATCGTTACGATCTATCGATATAATTCTAGGTATGCCTTGGTGGCATCAATTTAATCCTAATATTGATTGTAACATGCATTCAATACATATTCAATACCAATGTGAAACTATTTTTCTGGAAGGACTAACAAACAATGAGTTATATCCATTAATTAGTCATACTCAAGCAAAGCGTGCCATTCGAAAACAATATAAAGCTTTTATTGTACTATTTAATGAAGTCAAAGTTGATAAGTCTATGTTGATTGTAAGACATAAAAATTTTATTAATAAATTTTTTGATTATTTTTCTTTTGATTTGTCTCTTCAACTTCCTCCATCATGATCCGAGAATAATCAAATTGACCTTCTATCTAGAAGTCAACCTCCTTGTAAAGCTCCTTATTGCGATAATCAGGTAGAATAAAAAAAATCCAAAAACAAGTTGCAAAATTATTAAATAAAAAATCAATTCAACCTCGCAATTCACATTTTAGAGCTCCCATTCTAAATGAAATTACTGTTAAAAAGTGATATCCAATTCCTCATGTGGATAATCTATTTGACAAATTGTAAGTTGCTATTGTGTTTAGCGAAATTGACCTTAAGTACAATTGTCATCAAGTGCGCATGCTACCCTTGACATTTATAAAACCGCCTTTAGGACCCAATTTGGCCATTCAAAATTTCTAGTAATGCCCTTCGACCCACGCAAAATTGAGGCTATTAATACATGGCCTACACCCAAAAATGTGCATAAAGTTTGCTCATATTTAAGTTTAGCTAGTTTTTGTCATAAATTTGTTGGAAACTTTTCATTATTTGCTTTGCCATTAATTGTATTATTAAAGAAAGATCTTGTATTTTATTGGGGCTACAACCAACATCAATCTTTTGATTTACTAAAGCATGCATTAACTCACACACTTATTGTACAACTCCTTGATTTCAATAGACCATTCTTTTTAGTCCTTACTAATGCTAGTGGTTCTCGCATTGGTGTTGTATTGATGCAAGATGATCATCCAATTGCATACTTTAGTTGTAAATTGAAACCTTCTAAACGTAAGTATAGTATTTATGACAAGGAACTTTTAGCTGTAGTACATGCATTATATATATGGAAATGTTATTTGATAGGTTCAAATTTTATGATTAAGATAAATTAACAAAGTATCAAACACCTTCTTTCTCAACCACAAATTGCTGATAGGCATATACAATGCGCATCTTTCATTCAGTATTTCCATCCTTTAATCCAGTATCAACTCGATAAATAAAATGTTATAACTGATGCATTAAGTCGTAGATTGTCCGTAAATAATATTTCTATGCTTTCTACATCTTTATTAGATGTTATGAAAAATATTTATTTGCATGACTCTAATTTTCATGATACTTGGTTGAATTTGTCTCAAAACCAATGGATTCTTTTTAATAAATTTTCTGTCTCTCATGGATTCCTATTTTATGAGAAATGTTTATGCGTTACTCAAACATTTCATCATTTTGTTCTCCAAGAAGTTCACAATCCACCTTATACGGGTCATTGTAGTATCATTTCTACTCTCCGTAATTTGCAAAAAGATATTTATTGGCCTTATATGAATCAAGATGGTTCTACCTTTGTTTTTGAATGTCTTGTTTGTCAACGCATTAAAAGACATCATGATAAGCAGTATAGTATGTCAATGCCTTTACCTATTCCTAATTCACCTCTTGGGAACAAATCTCCATGGACTTTATTACTAGTTTGCCATTGATATCTTCACAAAATAATATGCTTTGGACTATTATTGATAGATTTATTAAGCAAGCATATTTTATTCCATACAAAAAAACTCTAATTGCTTCACAAGCTACTAATCTTTTCCTTAAACATATCTCTGTACATTGTGGTTTGCCACATATTATTGTATCTTATCATAATCCTCGTTTTTGCAATAATTTTTGGATAACTTTATTCTCTAACCTTGGCACTAAAATTGATTTTTCTTCAGCCTTTCATCCTAAGAAGAATGGTGAAACTGAAGCTACTAATAGCACTATTCTTGATTTTATTCATGCCTACATTGTCTCTTCACCTGGCACATGGGATCAACATTTGCATCTTTTAAAATTTACTTATAATAATACACCTCACTCTGCCACCAATAAAGAACCTTTTGAAATTATCTATGGTCACAAAATGCCAACACCAACATTTCATTTAAGTCAAAAAGTGCCTTTTGCTAATGATTAGGCACATACTCATTCCATTGTTTTTGAATAAGTTAAACAATTGATTGCTAAGGCCTAGCAACCCTATGTTAAGCAAGCTAATAAGAGATACCAAGCTATGTGTTTTAAAGAAGATGATTATGTCTGGTTGCGAATTGAGAAATGTAGCTTGCATAATGTTGAGAATAATCCTATGTTAAACTTGCACCTAGATTTTATGGACCATTCAAAATTCTTCATTGTATCAATGCTAATGCTTTTAGATTAGAGTTGCATGCACATTGGAACATCCATAATACCTTTCATGTTAGTCTTATTTGTCCCTTCAAAGATTCATTATCTGCCCATCCCGTGTATGATTCTCCACCATTGCTTGAAGATGAATATGAACTTTTAATTCTTGAATCTATTATAGATATTGATTCTATGGCAACTTGCACAACAATACTTATCCTCACTATCTTGTCAAATTTCAAACCATCCTATTTAGAGGAAGCTCAATGGATAACTCCACTTGCTTTGCATAATTATCCACTTTTATTGACTCCACATACAACCAATAGCAATTGAGGACAATTGCTATCCCACCTCGGGGTTATGTTGCCAGGTGGCACCTACACAAGGGAATGAGCACCTTCAATGGTTTTCCCTTATGTGCACATTGACAGGATGAGTGCCTTGAATGGTTCTTTGTTAATGCAAGACACATTCCTAAGAGGCAACTAATTTTTGTCTTGGGTAGAAGGTTGATGGGGATGGCTATCTTTTTTGGGCGGTGTGAGACTTGTAGGTGTGAATGTGGGTGATGCCACAATATTCATATCTCAAGTGTTAACATCTATGTGATTTGATTATTCAATCGAATTCTAATGATCAATTGATTTATTATGGCTAGCTGTATTTAATTAAATAATTATTTTTAACATGACTTTTTGAATTTTTAATAGTTGATGTGTAGAGCAAGATGAATTGGTTATACGCAACAAGTGCAATTTATTCCAAAGACTTCTTTATTAAATTATTTAAATAAACACACAATTGTTTATTCTCAGGTGTACATACATCCTCTTTGTAAATATTTTAATATTTGAGATTCTAGGAGATAGATTGAAGATATTTTAGAATTATTTTATGGCTCTCTGCAGTTGTGGGTTGTGCAATTGATTGTAACCATTGATTCAGTTAACTCAAACTCTTTTGCGGAAAGAGTGATTGTAAAGGGCCTATCTTTGGGAAAAGCAAGATTCATTTTAATATTATAAATACGGCATGGAAGAGATGCCAATTCCATGTACATGGGAAATTTGCATCCAATAGTGTGTTGCTCAAATTTACTCTTCTTTAAGTTTGTTTTGAGTTTTATGAGTTGTGCTTTCATCTTTTATAAAAAAAAGAGAGTAAGGGAGAGCTTCTTTGATTCACTACACACTAGTCTCACATCTGATCTAGACAACAGTGAATTAAGCATTAGATTTAACCAATTTGTCAATACCATCATCTTTGTTACCAACTCATGATACCTAACGTGCCTTATCTCATGATTACATAAAGTGGCATTCAATGTACTGAATTACCCTTGTGGTTGCATGTCTTCTTATTGCTCATGATGTTATTCTCCATCATAGATTCTCTAATCTATTATTGTGAGTCTTCCTAACCTTTGCTTTTACCCTTATTCCTTGCCCTTAGGATGCTATCTAATGGACTTCCATCACAGATTCTCTAATTTGTTGTTGCAAGTCTTCATGGGCTTTACTTTTACCCTTGTTCCTTGCCCTTAGGATGCTATCTACTAGACTTCCATCACATATTCTGTAATCTATTGTTGCAAGCCTTCATGAGCTTCACTTTTACTTCAGTTCTTTGCCCTTAGGATGCTATCCACTAAACTACATCTTACAAAATCTACAATGACTTGAGCTTTAAAACTATGATTGTAATTCAAAACAGAACCAAGGACACCCTCTTCAAATTGGTCACTCAATCTCTATATTTGGATTAGGATAGAAAAAGATACGGCCCGAAATTGAAGCTATTTAAATCAGTTCTACACTTGTAATTGTTGTGTTTTAACCTATTTTACATTGTCTTAACCCCTTGAATCTTCAACAATATATGCAATATGAATATTACACTTGTGGCACTATTGTGAGGGATAAAAAGGTGGTTTGAGCACCTGTAATGGGCTTCGAATCATCAAGGGAAGGAGAGAGGATGTATATATGTATTTTTACATGTATTTGTGAGTGTATATGAGGAAGAGTGAAGAACTATTAGAGAGGCTCTTCTTTAACTATTGTGACATTTTATTATTCCTCTCTTTATTCGAAATCACTTGGATCATACATGAATTGAGTTGAAGCCATGGAGTAGTGGATCGGGAGGCAACACTTGAATTGTGGAGCCACATGCAAGCCATCAAGATGAGGACTACAATGTGATAGGTGAATAGGTGAGCTTGTTACATCTTGAATCTAGTCATGCATTTGTTTTCTTCATAAGTTGATGAGAGTTCTTGGTTGGATAGAGGAAGTGTCAAGATTGTGGGAGAGAAGGAAGGAGTCTCACTTGTAGCTTTCTTGCTTGCACAATGGGGGAATATACACAGAGGTGGAGGCTGAAAACTGTTTTCCTTTTTCTTAGTTGTGTAAGCCAAAAAGAACTCTCATACAAAGAAATAGAAGAACCCTATATATGGGTCTCAAAACCAAACTCAAATAACTAAGGTGGCATACTAACTGAGCCACGAACTAGAGTAGATAAGGATAGCTATCATGTAGCTATTATTCATGGGCGGTGTACCAACCGCATCTGCAACTAACACGTCGGTGATATAATTGCACAACGGTCACCCTGGCGTATCACGAGTGGAGCTCGATATCTCAACACTCCCCCTCGAGCTCAATCCCAATTCCTGCACACCAAGCAGGTCTCTGAACTTGCGCAGCTTCTCTGCGCCCAATGCCTTCGTAAATATGTCAGCTACCTGATCCTCTGTGCTGACATAAACTAGATCAATAAGACCTAGTAAAACCCTCTCTCGCACATAGTGATAATGCACCTCAATGTGCTTTGTTCTAGCATGATAGACTGGGTTATTTGCCAAGTGTATACTACTCATGTTGTCACAATAAATGACAACTGGCCCATCTGTAGACTGATGCATATCATAAAGTAGCTTATGCAACCAAGCTACCTCACATGCAGCCATTGCTGCACCCCTGTACTTAGCCTCTGTGCTCGACAAGGCAACTGTAGGCTGTTTCTTGCTGCTCCAAGTGACTGCAGCACTCCCAAAAGAGAACACATATCCACTGGTAGATCGTCTATCAGAAATACTACCAGCCCAATCAGCATCAGTGTATCCATGCAACTGTATCTGAACCCCAGTCTCATAAAATAGTCCATACTGCAATGTGGACTTCACATACCTGAGTATGCGTCTAGCCGCATCCAAATGCGATTTCCTTGGAGCCTGCATAAACTGACTTACCAATCCAACAGCATAGCTCAAATCTGGCCTGGTAATAGTCATATAAATCAAGCTTCCTACTATGCGTCTGTACATAGTAGGGTCTTCCAGAAGCTCACCTGCATCTGCGCTCAGCTTCACATTCTGCTCCAAAGGAACTGAAATAGGCTTACAGCCTGTCATCCCATATTTGGATAGCATGTCCAATCCATATTGCCTCTACAAGAGCTGTATCCCACTTGGTGATCTAATCACCTCAATGCCCAAGAAATAACGCAGCTCTCCCAAATCCTTCATCTCAAACTTCTGCTTCAATAGCATTTTCACATGAAGGATATCTTCATCACTGTCACCTGTCATAATCAAATCATCAACATAAATGACAAGTAGCATAATACCTTTCTCTGTTTTTCTCACATAAAGTGAGAAATCTGCCTTGGAAATCTGAAAGCCAATAGTGACAAGATACTGTCCTATCTTGTCAGACCATGCTCTAGGTGCTTGCTTCAAGCCATACAAAGCTTTCTTCAACCTGCAAACAAACTCAGGATGAACAGCATGCACATAACCTGGTGGCTGCTCCATATAGACCTCTTCTTGCAAATCACCATGCAAGAAGGCATTCTTTACATCTATCTGATGTAAAGACCATCCCTTTGATGCAGCCATAGCAATGACTGCTCTTACGGTTGCCATCCTTGCAACCAGACTGAATGTTTCTTCATAGTCAATGCCATATGTTTGTGCATATCCCTTGACTACTAATCTTGCCTTGTATCTGTTCACAAAACCATCTGCATTGTGCTTCACCTTATAAACCCACTTACAGCCAATTGCATTTTTACCTTTAGGCAAAGGTACCAATTCCCATGTAGCATTTGCTTCCAAGGCATCCATTTCTTCATCCATGGCTTTCTCCCATTTTTCTTTTCCCATGGCTTCCTCAAAAGAAGTGGGTTCTGGTTCCTGTATCACTTTAACCATATATGCATAGTGAATGGTTGTAAATCCATCATATTTCAGCCTATCCACAGGATACCTAGCTCTGGTAGACCTGCGCAAAGTAGGTTCACTCCCAGATGCTCTCAAAACATCCCTGGTCTTCCTTACTCCAGGTGTAACAATAGAAGGAATACCCAACTCATCATCAATGCTCTGTTCTGAGCCACTGGATTCACCATCCACATAAGAGTGACCTGCATTCACATCAAACATGGGCTGATCAACCTTCTCTTTTCCTTTTCGTGATACCTGCATACCACTATCTGCATTGCTTTGAGAAGATTCTCCTGATCTCAATCTTCCTATCCATGGCGAAGAATGTGAACCACTGCTAGAGGACGCTCCAGGTCCACTAATATTTTGTGACTGCTGTTGTGAATTCTGTGCAGCATTACCATTTTGTGCATCTACATCATCAATCACATTTACTGGTTTATACCAGCTACTCATCTCATCAAAAACAACATCTCTGCTCACTGTAAACTTACGAGTAGAAGGGTTATAGCATCTATACCCTTTTTGCTGCAGAGAGTAACCAATAAAGATGCACTTCTCAGCTTTTGGATCCAACTTGGATCTCAACTCATCTGGCACATGTACATAGGCAATGCAACCAAAAATTTTCAAATGAGAAATATCTGGTTTCCTACCAGTATACCTCTCCTCTGGAGTCATTCCATGTATTGCTGCAATGGGAGTCCTGTTCATTATGTAGACTGCTGTAGCAACTGCTTCAGCCCAATAAAAATCTGGCACGTCTTTTTCATTGAGCATGGCACGAGATACCTCTCCAATATGCCTGTTTTTCCTTTCTGCAATTCCATTTTGTTGTGGGGTATGACTGCATGAATATTGCTGCTTTATGCCATGCTCCTGCAGGAACCTTGCAAACTCATTTGAGAGGTACTCTCCCCCTCCATCTGACCTTAGGCATTTTATCTGCATGCCTGTTTCTTTTTCAACCATATCTTTAAGAGTTTTGAAATGCCCAAAAACTTCACTTTTCTTTTTCATAAAATACACCCAAACTTTTCTGCTATAGTCATCAATAAAAGTGACAAAATAATGACAGCCTCCAAGAGATGCAGTTTTAGTAGTCCACACATCAGAGTGGATTAATTCCAATGGCTTCTCACTATCTTGAACATGTCTAGGAAATGGTTTCCTTTCCTGTTTTCCAAACTGACAGGCTTCACATACCTTATGCATTTCTGCAACCTTGAATTTGGGCAATCCTGCAACAATATTTTGGGCCTGCATTGATTTAAGTCGCTGTACATTAACATGACCAATGCGTTTATGCCGGATATCAATATATGCAACTACACCGGTCCCATGTGCAAACATTGCTGCACTCAATTCAGACATGTCTGCATCCAATGTAAACATTCTGCCTTTCTTCTTTCCTTTTGCTATCAAGTGACCTTTATTTTTCATATCCTCAACAAAACATCCATGAGGATTAAATCTGACCTGCAAGCCCTGTTCAACCATTTGACCAACAGAAACTAGATTCTTGGTGATATTCGGGACATGAAATACATCGGACATGTATTTCTTTTTCCCATCCTGCATAGACAAAGGAATTTTTCCAATCTGCACAATAGGATGTGCAGTATCATCACCAGTCTCCACAAATCCTGGTTTTTCCATTTTCCTTGCATCCTCCATCCATTCTGCATGACCTGTCATGTGGTTTGATGCACCTGAGTCAATATACCATACATCATTGCTCTCTTCTACACTTGTCATAGAATTGTTCATGTGCTGCACCATGAACAAATGCTCATTTCTGTCATCACCCTGTCTACTAGAAGATGCACAATTCCCTTGTTGCAGTTTTCCATTCATGATGTCATTCTGCTTTTTATAGCAGTCTTTAGCCATATGACCCATTTTACCACAGTAGTAGCATTCAACATTACTGTTTGCATTTTGACCTCTTTGCCATTCACCACGACCTCTTTGGCTCCTCCTGCCTCTAGAGTTACCACGTCCTCCTCCATAGGATTGGTTTTCTTGAGTTTGCTGCATATTCTGATTTCTACCACGGCCTCCAGATCGGCCTCCTCTACCTCTGCCTCTACCTCTTCCAGCATTTGAGTAGAAGACAGCTTCTTTTGAAGTTCCTCCTGAAGAAGATGCACCACCATTTCTCTGCTCCTCAGAAATTAGAAGAGCAATCAACTCCTCAAAATCAGGAAATCTTTCACGGACGGAAATGGATGTCCGAAACTGCGCATAATCCTTTCCTAGACCATTCAAGGTCACAGAAACTAAATCATCATCTTCCACTGGCGACCCAATGGAAGCAAGTGCATCTGCAATCTTCTTCACCTTCATGTGGTAGTCATTGATACTCATATTTTCTCTTTGCACATTATGCAACTCTTGCTTGAGCTGCATTTTCCTGGCTTGCGTATTTGTGCTATACATTTTTGACAAAGTATCCAATGCCTCCTTTGGCGTACTTGCATCCTGAATATGCACAATCATAGAGTCTGAAATACTGATAGACAGCCAATACATAACTTTCCTGGCTCTCTCATGCCATGCTTTGAATGCCTGCATTTGCTGTTGATTGGGAACATCAGGAAGAACTGGTTCTTCTTCATTTCCTGCAATAAATTCCCAATATCCTTTTTCCATAAGGAAATTCGTCATTCTAAACTTCCATGCTTGGAAGTTGTTCTTGTCAAGCTTTTCAGTTACAATCTGTGAGGACAGAGAATCAGATGCCATTACAGAACACTGCAAAAAATTCTGTCACTGCAAAAAACACAGTTTCACCCTCACAAGGGCAAATCTGCAAAACTGGCGAAAGTGGCATTTGACCACACAGTCACTTTCTAGTGACGATTTTGCATAAACAGGAACCAAGGATGATTCTGTAACTCCCAATGTCTCTGCACATAAGCATACGATGCAATTTCTGTGGTAACTTTTCACCGACCTATAGAACAGTGGTCGCACAGCATAAAACTGGGCCTTTTCCTGAGTGCGTGCAGAAAACTTCCGCCTCCAAAACAGGCCCCGAAATGGCCTCAAATAAAAAAATTGGGTCGGCAAGGGCTTAAGCCCTTTCCCGCAGCATATACTGCCCTCTTGCTTCACCGCGAATGGTGTCTCAACCCGAGACAATGCACTCTTGCAATTTTCGGCTGTGCTACCTGCAGAGATCTGCTCCCAAAATAGAAAATGAAAGCAACACTGCTCCTCTTACCAGAACACCGCGAGCTTGGCTTGCTTTCTTGAGCTCCTTACCACGAACAAGGCTCTGATACCATGTCAAGATTGTGGGAGAGAAGGAAGGAGTCTCACTTGTAGCTTTCTTGCTTGCACAATGGGGGAATATACACAGAGGTGGAGGCTGAAAACTGTTTTCCTTTTTCTTAGTTGTGTAAGCCAAAAAGAACTCTCATACAAAGAAATAGAAGAACCCTATATATGGGTCTCAAAACCAAACTCAAATAACTAAGGTGGCATACTAACTGAGCCACGAACTAGAGTAGATAAGGATAGCTATCATGTAGCTATTATTCATGGGCGGTGTACCAACCGCATCTGCAACTGACACGTCGGTGACATAAATGCACAACGGTCACCCTGGCGTATCACGAGTGGAGCTCAATATCTCAACAGGAAGTGTATGTAGCTGTCAAGATTGTGGGCGAGAAGGAAGGAGTCTCACTTGTAGCTTTCTTACTTGCACAATGGGGGAATACACACAAAGGTGGAGGCTGAAAACAGTTTTCCTCTTCTTAGTTGTGTAAGCCAAAAAGAACTCAAATACATAGAAATAGAAGAACCCTATATATGGGTCTCAAACCAAACTCAACTAGCTAAGGTGGTATACTAACTGAGCCATGAACTAGAATAGATAAGGATAGTTGTCATCTAGCTATTATTCATGGGCGGTGTACCAACCGCATCTGCGAACTGACAAGTCGGTGACATAAATGCACAACGGTCATCTTGGCATATCACGAGTGGAGCTCGATATCTCAACACTCCCCCTCGAGCCCAATCCCAATTCCTGCACACCAAGTAGTTCTCTGAACTTGTGCAGCTTCTCTGCGCCCAATGCCTTTGTGAATATGTTAGCTACCTGATCCTCTGTGCTGACATAAACTAGATCAATAAGACCTAGTAAAACCCTCTCCCGCACATAGTGATAATGCACCTCAATGTGCTTTGTTCTAGCATGATAGACTGGGTTATTTGCCAAGTGTATACTACTCATATTGTCACAATAAATGACAACTGGCCCATCTATAGACTGATGCATATCATAAAGTAGCTTATGCAACCAAGCTACCTCACATGCAGCCATTGCTGCACCCCTGTACTCAGCCTCTGTGCTCGACAAGGCAACTGTAGGCTGTTTCTTGCTGCTCCAAGTGACTGCAGCACTCCCAAAAGAGAACACATATCCACTGGTAGATCGTCTATCAGAAATACTACCATCCCAATCAACATCAGTGTATCCATGCAACTGTATCTGAACCCCAGTCTCATAAAATAGTCCATACTGCAATGTGGACTTCAAATACCTGAGTATGCGTCTAGCCACATCCAAATGCGGTTTCCTTGGAGCCTGCATAAACTGACTTACCAATCCAACAACATAGCTCAAGTCTGGCCTGGTAATAATCATATAAATCAAACTTCCTACTATGCGTCTGTACATAGTAGGGTCTTCCAGAAGCTCACCTGCATCTACACTCAACTTTACATTCTGCTCCAAAGGAACTGAAATAGGCTTACAGCCTGTCATCCCACATTTGGACAGCATGTCCAATCCATATTGCCTCTGCAAGAGCCATATCCCACTTGGTGATCTAATCACCTCAATGCCCAAGAAATAACGCAGCTCTCCCAAATCCTTCATCTCAAACTTCTGCTTCAATAGCATTTTCACATGAAGGATATCTTCATCACTATCACCTGTGATAATTAAATCATCAACATAAATGACAAGCAGCATAATACCTTTCTCTGTTTTTCTCACATAAAGTGAGAAATCTGCCTTGGAAATCTAAAAGCCAATAGTGACAAGATACTGTCCTATCTTGTCAGACCATGCTCTAAGTGCTTGCTTCAAGCCATACAAGGCTTTCTTCAACCTGCAAACAAACTCAGGATGAATAGCATGCACATAACCTGGTGGCTGCTCCATATAGACCTCTTCTTGCAAATCACCATGCAAGAAGGCATTCTTTACATCCATCTGATGTAAAGGCCATCCCTTTGATGCAGCCATAGCAATGACTACTCTTACGGTTGCCATCCTTGCAACCGGACTGAATGTTTCTTCATAATCAATGCCATATGTCTATGCATACCCCTTGACTACTAATCTTGCCTTGTATCTGTTCACAGAACCATCTGCATTGTGCTTCACCTTATAAACCCACTTACAACCAATTGCATTCTTATCTTTAGGCAAAGGTACCAATTCCCATGTAGCATTTGCTTCCAAGGCATCCATTTCTTCATCCATGGATTTCTCCCATTTTTCTTTTCCCATGGCTTCCTCAAAAGAAGTGGGTTCTGGTTCCTGTATCACTTTGACCATATAGGCATAGTGAATGGCTGTAAATCCATCATATCTTAGCCTATCCACAGGATACCTAGCTCTGGTAGACCTGCGCAAAGTAGGTTCACTCCAAGGTGCTCTCAAAACATCCCTGGTCTTCCTCACTCCAGGTGTAACAATAGAAGGAATACCCAACTCATCATCAATGCTCTGTTCTGAGCCACTGGATTCACCATCCACATAAGAGTGACCTGCATTCACATCAAACATGGGCTGATCTACCTTCTCTTTTCCTTTTCGTGATACCTGCATACCACTATCTGCATTGCTTTGAGAAGATTCTCCTGATCTCAATCTGCTTGTCCATGGCGAAGAATGTGAACCACTGCTAGAGGACGCTCCTGGTCCACTAATATCTTGTGACTGCTGCTGTGAATTCTGTGCAGCATTACCATTTTGTGCATCTACATTATCAATCACATTTATTGGTTTATACCAGCTACTCATCTCATAAAAAACAACATCTCTGCTCACTGTAAACTTACAGTAGAAGGGTTATAGCATCTATACCCTTTTTGCTGCAGAGTAACCAATAAAGATGCACTTCTCAGCTTTTGGATCCAACTTGGATCTCAACTCATCTGGCACATGAACATAGGCAATGCAACCAAAAATTTTCAAATGAGAAATATCTGGTTTCCTACCAGTATACCTCTCCTCTGGAGTCATTCCATGTATTGCTGCAGTGGGAGTCCTGTTCATTATGTAGACTGCTGTAGCAACTACCTCAGCCCGGTAAAAATCTGGCAAGTCTTTTTCATTGAGCATGGCACGAGATACCTCTCCAATATGCCTGTTTTTTCTTTCTGCAATTCCATTTTGTTGTGGGGTATGACTACATGAATATTGCTGCTTTATGCCATGCTCCTGCAAGAACCTTGCAAACTCATTTGAGAGGTATTCTCCCCCTCCATCTGACCTTAGGCATTTTATTTGCAGGCAAGTTTCTTTTTCAACCATAGCTTTAAGAGTTTTGAAATGCCCAAAAACTTCACTTTTATTTTTCATAAAATACACCCAAACTTTTCTGCTATAGTCATCAATAAAAGTGACAAAATAATGACAGCCTCCAAGAGATGCAGCTTTAGTAGTCCACACATCAGAGTGGATTAATTCCAATGGCTTCTTACTCTCTTGAACATGTCTAGGAAATGGTTTCCTTGCCTGTTTTCCAAATTGACAGGCTTCACATACCTTATGCATTTCTGCAACCTTGAATTTAGGCAATCCTGCAACAATATTTTGGGCTTGCATTGATTTAAGTCGTTGTACATTAACATGACCAATGCATTTATGCTAGATATCAATACCTGCAACTACATTGGTCCCATGTGCAAACATTGCTGCACTCAATTTAAGCATGTCTGCATCCAACGTAAACATTGTGCCCTTCTTCTTTCCTTTTGCTATCAAGCGACCTTTATTTTTCATATCCTCAACAAAGCATCCATGAGAATTAAATCTGACCTGCAAGCCCTGCTCAACCATTTGATGAACAGAAACCAGGTTCTTGGTGATATTCGGGACATGAAATACATCTGACATGTATTTCTTTTTCCCATCCTGCATAGACAGAGGAATTTTTTCAATCTGCACAATAGGATGTGCAGTATCATCACCAGTCTCCACAAATCCTGGTTTTTCCATTTTCCTTGCATCCTGCATCCATTCTGCATGACCTGTCATGTGGTTTGATGCACCTGAGTCAACATACCACACATCGTTTCTTTCTTCTACACTTGTCACAGAATTGGTCATGTGCTGCACCATAAACAAATGCTCATTTCTTTCATCACCCTGTCTACTAGAAGATGCATAATTCCCTTGTTGCAATTTTCCATTCATGATGTCATTCTGCTTTTTATAGCAGTCTTTAGCCATATGACCCATTTTACCACAGTAGTAGCATTCAACATTGCTGTTTGCATTTTTGGCCTCTTTGCCATCCACCACGACCTCTTTGGCTCCCCCTGCCTCTAGAGTTACCATGTCCTCCTCCATAGGACTAGTTTTCTTGAGTTTGCTGCATATTCTGATTTCTACTATGGTCTCCAGATCGGCCTCCTCTACCTCTGCCTCTACCTCTTCCAGCATTTGAGTAGAAGACATCTTCTTTTGAAGTTCCTCCTGAAGAAGATGCACCACCATTTCTCTGCTCCTCAGAAATTAGAAGAGCACTTAACTCCTCAAAATCAGGAAATCTTTCACGGACGGAAATGGATGTTCGGAACTGTGCATAATCTTTTCCTAGACCATTCAAGGTCACAGAAACTAAATCATCATGCTCCATTGGCGACCCAATGGAAGCAAGTGCATCTGCAATCTTCTTCACCTTCATGTGGTAGTCATTGATGCTCATACTTTCTCTTTGCACATTGTGCAACTCTTGCTTGAGCTGCATTTTCCTGGCTTGCATATTTGTGCTATACATTTTTGACAAAGTATCCCATGCCTCCTTTGGCATACTTGCATCTTGAATATGCACAATCATAGAGTCTGAAATGCTGATAGACAACAAATACATAACTTTCCTGGCTCTCTCATGCCATGCTTTAAATGCCTGCATTTGCTGTTGATTGGGAACATAAGGAAGAGCTGGTTCTTCTTCATTTCCTGCAACGAATTCCCAATATCCTTTTCCCATAAGGAAATTCGTCATTCTGAACTTCCATGCTTGGAAGTTATTCTTGTCAAGCTTTTCAGTGACAATCTGTGAAAGAGAATTAGACGCCATTATAGAACACTGCAAAAAGTTCTATCACTGTAAAGAACACAGCTTCAACCTCACAAGGGCAAATCTGCCAAACTGACGAAAGTGGTATTTGACCACATAGTCACTTCCTAGTGACGATTTTGCATCAACAGGCAACAAGGATGATTTTGTAACTCCCAATGTCTCTGCGCATAGGCATACAATGCAATTTCTACATTAACTTTTCATCGACCTGTAGAACAGTGGTCGCACAGCATAAAACATGGCATTTTCTTGAGTGCGTGCAGAAAACTTCCGCCTCCAAAATAGGCCCTGAAATGGCCTCAAATAAAAAAAACAGAGCAACAAAGGGCTAAAGCTCTCTCCCGCAGCATATACTGCCCTCTTGCTACAACGTGAAGGGCGTCTCAATCTGAGACAATGCACTCTTGCACTTTCCGGCTGTGCCTGCAGAGACTTGCTCCCAAAACAGAAAAATGAAAGCAACACTGGTCCTCTTACCAGAACACCGCGAACTTGGTTTGCTTTCTTGAGCTCCTTACCATGGACAAGGCTCTGATACCATGTCAAGATTGTGGGAGAGAAGGAAGGAGTCTCACTTGTAGCTTTCTTACTTGCACAATGGGGGAATACACACAAAGGTGGAGGCTGAAAACAGTTTTCCTCTTCTTAGTTGTGTAAGCCAAAAAGAACTCAAATACATAGAAATAGAAGAACCCTATATATGGGTCTCAAACCAAACTCAACTAACTAAGGTGGCATACTAACTGAGCCACGAAATAGAGTAGATAAGGATAGCTATCATCTAGCTATTATTCATGGGCGGTGTACCAACCGCATCTGCGAACTGACAATTTGGTGACATAAATGCACAACGGTCACCCTGGCATATCACGAGTGGAGCTCGATATCTCAACACTAGATGAGAGAGAACATAGCCAATACAATCAAAGCTCTTGAATCAATAAGAGGTCCATCAAAGTCTCATAGTTGAATGAAAAGTGCAGAAACTAACATTAATACATTTGTATATTATAAAATAGCAATAAATAGAATTATCCAACGTAGAATTAGATCGTGGAGAGTATAAACATAGTTATATATGTTGATGATGTAAGCAATTGCCTATGTTACAACAAACAACTTCAATTAGATTGTTGAAAGAAAATCTACATTTATACAATAGTAATGAGCACATTGGAAGACAATAATATCAATAGAATTAAATTTACACGTGCATAGAATGGTTTAAAATTGCATGATTTGTTGATATAAGAGATACACATATATGCATGAAGTTAAAAAAAAAAGAATTTCATAGTTTTGTTTGATTGATAGAGTATTTGTTTGAAAAAGTTTGTCACAAATAGGTTCTTATATATTTTATTACATTATATGCATACATTTGTATGTAGTATTGCTCCTCCATCTCAGCCTCTTGTGCACTAGTTTCATTATCTCTTATAATAAACTTTCCTAATGGTGATATGAGGTGTTGAATTGAATGTTATGATGATGTTTTTGCAATATTGCGTTTAGATTTCCTTGTAACTTTGTACCTTCCAAATATCTTTGTTAAGAATAGGACCAAGAGATGAGAGAAGAGGGTGCAAAAGAGAGAGAAAAGAGGGGAGGGAATGAGCGACAAGGAGAGAAGAGAGAGATGCCATGAAAGCCATGAACAAGAGGGTAAGATGAAGAGACTATAATTGTATAATTGTAAAGTGATGAAAAATTGTAAGCCTCAATACCTTATATACATGTGGCAATGTAACAAGGTATTATTAATAAAACTATCTAAAATAATGTATCTTCCTAGCTTCTTACAATCCATCCCCTCCTGAAGGTTTTTGCCCACAAAAACAACATTACAATGGCTAAAAAGGATGGATAGAATAGAGTACTACTCTGTTTACATATGTACAAAACCTTGCATTACTGAAGAAGGGTCTACATCCGCTTTAATTCCTCTTTCCCATGAGGATTTATGTTTTCATTGAAAGTGACTATGAAAAGGGGCACTTTGTAGCCATGTAAAGCCTCAAAAAGGGTGAAACTTTGATCCTGCCATGGGTAGAGTTGTTATAAGAAAAATCAACCAAGTCTAACAAGGAACCCCATGCATGCTACACATCATGGCAAAAATGGTCTACATTTGCTTTAATTCCTCTTTCCCATGAGGATTTATGTTTTCATTGAAAGTGACTATGAAAAGGGGCACTTTGTAGCCATGTAAAGCCTAAAAAAGGGTGAAACTTTGATCCTACCATGGGTAGAGTTGTTATAAGAAAAATCAACCAAGTCTAACAAGGAACACCATGCATGCTACACATCATGGAAAAAATGGCAAAGATAGGTCTCTAACTACTTATTTATCCTTTTTGTCTAACCATCAATCTGTAGATGATAGGTTGTAGAAGGAGCCAACGTAGTACCCATGGAGCTAAAGATCACCTGCCAAAATTCATTCATGAACTTTGTATCCCTATCAACACAATCACACGCAATAACCCATGTAATTTAAAGACATGCTCCATGAACTGACTAGCTACCTTTGATGTAGTGAACTCTGTCTTTGTGGGAATAAAATGGGCTACCTTGGTGAGTCTGTCTACCACCATATATATGTTATTCCATCCCTTTTTAATTGTAGGCAAGCTAGTAATAAAGTCCTTGGCTATATATGTCCATTTTCCTTCAGGAATGGACAACGACTGCAATAAACAAATTGGCTTATGAGTGTTGTCTTTATTCTGTTAGCATGGAATGCACTTCATGATATAATAATTCACATCTTTGCACAATCCCTTCTAGTGAATGCTTCTGTTGATTTTATCATAGGTTGAGTCTATCCACCACCACATATATACTATTCCATTCCTTTTTAGTTGTAGGCAAGCTAGTAATAAAGTCCATGGTTATATGCATCCATTTTCCTTCAAGAATGGGCAATGACTACAATAAACCACCCGTCTTATGAGTATTCTCCTTATTCTGTTGGCATGAAGAAATGCACTTCATGACATAATCATTCACCTCTTTCCACAATCCCTTCCAGTGAAAGCTTTTGTTGACTTTATCATAGGTCTTAAACACTCCAAAATGTCCAACTACTGTAGGCAAAGAATGCATCTCCTCTATAAATTTCAATTTGAAGGGAGAAGTAGAGGAATAACAATCCTACCATTGAGCCAAATGAGGCCATTCTTAAGCTAAAATTCTTAGTTTTCTTCCATTAATCCTTGCTGTAATTTCTGAAATATATAGCTAAGTCCTTCATCCAAAAGCTAGGCTAGCTATAACTCTTTAACCATGTAGCTCAGTCTCATGGCTGAAACTTTGCATGCCCACATCCTTGAAAGAGAATCAGCCACTATATCATCCTTGCCCCATGTAAGAGTAATGTGAAAATCATAATTTTATGGGGTAGCATCCCACATGTGTTGCTAAGGAGTGATATTTGATTGGGTAAGGAAGTACGTTAGGACCATGCAATCACTCTTGACTCTAAACCAGTTGCCATACAAATAATGCTGCCAATTCTTAATCACATGAAGAATAGCCAATATCTCTTGGTTAGAGACATTTAGAGCCATCTCTTTATCCATAAACTTGCAACTCTCAAAGGCAATGACACAGTGCTCCTGTAACAATACAACCCTTATGCCTCTGCCACTGGCATTAGACTGTATGATAAACTCCCTAGAGAAGTCTAGGCATACTAAAATAGAAGCAAAAGTGAGAAGTTCCTTTAAGTGATTGAAGCTTTTATTTGTAAGGGTATTCCAAAAGAATGCTTTCTTCTTCAACATGTCAGTCAAAGAAGCTATTATAGTCGCATAATGCTTTATGAACCTATGAAAAAATGATTATAGACCAAGAAATCCTCTAAAAGAAGTAGTAGTGGTAGGTGTTGGCCAATCTCTGACACACTGCACCTTCTTAGGGTTAGCATCTATCCTTTTCTTATAGACAATGTGGCCTAAGTACTCCACCTCTATTTGCATGAATGAACTTTTTCTCATTAGCAAAGAGTTTGTGGTGCCTTAACACATCAAAGACCTTTCTCATATGTGACAAATGGTTCTCCAATATGTTATTATAAATCAATATGTCATCGAATAACACTAGAATAAACTTAAAGAGAAAACACCACAAAATCTTGTTCATCAACTCTAGAAGGTGGCTAGGGCATTGGTAAGCTTAAATGGCATCACCAATAAATGGTATAACCCATGATCAGTCCTAAAGGTTGTTTTAACTCATCACCTCTTGCATGAGGATCTAATGATATCTTGATCTCAAGGTAAAGTTGATAAAGAACTTAGCCCCCTTGAGCTTATCAAACAAATCATTGACCTATAGGAATTGGATACATGTTCTTCACTGTGATCTTGTTAGATCATTGTAGTCTATACACATCCTAAAGGATCCACCATAATATGGAGGTGCTTGATACACCTTGTGGAAAAGCAACCTACAATCTTTTGCCAAGTGAGGGTGCACATGGCTCACGTAGATCTTTGCACCTTTTTGGTGCTTGTGCTTGAAGATAGTTAACCACTAGTCTTTACAACAGAGGGCATCTTCACCTAAGTCCTCTGGAAGAAACCCTCTTGGACTCAGTCCCTGTACTCCTTGTGTAGCTCCTCTACCATATAGCAAAATTTGCTCAGCTGTGGGTACTCTTCCATTTTATATTTCCCTAAGAGATGTGAATTGATACTCGGATTAGACATACCATGGCCCTCTTTTGAAAGTAAAACAATACTTAAAATCTTTCTTCTTCACTAACAAGACTAATGAAACATAGAGTGGAGAGCTAAACTCAATGAAACCCATCTCTAGAAGATCCATTATTTGCTTGGCCACTTCTTCATGCTCACACTTAGACAATATGTAGGATGGCTTATGGACTGCCTTGGAGTGTGGCTCCAGATATATAGGATGATCCAGTGCTCTCTTAGGAGGTGATGATGTAGGCATCTCAAACAAATCTCTATACTCCTAATGATGTAGGCACCTAAAACAAATCTCTATACTCCTAATGATGTAGGCACCTCAAACAAATCTCTATACTCCTCAAATACAACTTTTAAAGCTAGATTATCAACAAATGAATCCTTGGACTGATCGTCAATCTCTTTATATTCAGGTGTAAGACAAAAATCTAAGAGTGCTTCTTATGCTCCTTCTTGAGCTGCTTAATGTTGATAAGCTAAAAATTTGACTTACTATGGATTCCCTATAGATGGATAGGCTATCTATGAATTGCAAACTCCATGTACAACTTGTTGAGAACTATACAATCACACCCATATGTGCCTCTTTATATGGAATAGCTAGGGAATGAATATATAGCTCAATGTAGGAAGAGTTTCCTTTATCCCATAAACACAATGGAGGAAAGTGGTACCATCCCTACAACTATAAAAGAGTGTACTTGACAATTAGTTGAATGCAATGCTATTGTACTTTGTACTTTTAGTCTTGTCTCTCTCTACTCAAGATTGTGTTGATGATTCCAATCTAATCTATCTTGAAACCTAATTCACTTGAGTAAAAGTCAATGTGTCTAGTCTCAATCATCATGTCTCTTGTTCATGAATTTCACCCTCCATAGCTAAATTTTAATCAATAAGGCATGAATATGTGGATAGCATTGATTGACAATGTGAATGGTTTTCAAGTTAGACCAGATGGGAAGAATTTTGAGGAGAAGGGCTGGTGTGAATGGGATGAGTTCAGTAGCAGATCTGAGTAAAAAAAAGGTTTAGTGTGTTGGAATGAAGTGGAAAACTAAAGTAGGAGGGAACTTGAACTTGATTTTGAATGCTTGTTCTTCCAATCTTCTCAAATCTTCCAACAAATCTCCAAAGATCTCCAAGAACTTCCCTTCTTTGATGTAAGGCACTGAATGAATCAGTGAATCAAGGTTGCTTGAGTGGCATGAGAGAGAAAATGAAGGAAAATAGAGCTTTAGTGCTTGTGGCTATGGCTTCCTACTTCAAGGGTTTGACAGGTGACTGAATATTTAGTTGATGCAGCTCATACAAGAGGTATTTCTAGGAGAACTTTTGTGAGAAGTAAGCCTACTTTATGGGCTTTCTTTGCCCTATATACACAGGATCAATGGTGACATGTAGGCGCATATGTAAGCGTACAATAGAGGAGCGCAGACAGGACAACGAGGTCGAATTTTTGCAATATCGGGATGTACACATGCTAATGTCGAGCTATGAGATGATAGGATGATGTGCCTTAATGTGGAGAAGAAGTCTCCAGAAGGGAGAAAGGCAAGATATAATTTCCTTTGGCTACACTAGTTGCTCCAATATGGACAGTATTGGCCATGGCTGCCAAGCAGGGCAAGAAGAAAATGAAGTTGAAGATGAGGTCATGCACTTATCCTAAGTTGATCCTAAACTGTGAGCAGATGGAGGAGTAGAGAGGAGAGCTGAGCCATGCTAGACTGGCACTACTACCATGTCAAAAGTTCAGATCTAGAGCATGGCAAGAGCTATGGAAAATGGAAGATGAATATACAACTCATGATGACATAGACTTAGATAGACTAACTGTTATACAAGTAAATTAGGTTCCAAGATAGATTAGCTTGGACTCATAAACACATTCTTGTGTAAGATGGACAATGACACTGACAATGACTCAAACTGATAGTTCCATTTTCTTATTATGATTGTCAACCAAGTACATGCCTTTAAAGCTTTTTGGATAGTACCATTCTCCTCACTGTGCATATGGGATTTTGAACATCTCTTCCTAGAGTATACATCATTTGTCTATCTTCCATACAAATCCACTTATGGGCAAGCCTCTTTTGGGCACACATTCAACCTCTATGGGCATACATCATTTGATTTCTCAACACTACCATTATTGCCTCTAATTGTCAAAGCATGAGAGTTACAGGAAGCATTGGCATTCTTTTTGTTAACCTTTTCAGTCAAGAGTGCACCCTCTACATCTTGCAACTATAACCCATCATTAGGTATGTTGGCACACATAGCATTACAGAAGGTACCCCATGATTCAGGTAGCAGTGTAACTAATAGGAACAAGGAAAGAAGAGTGCCCTTTAATTCAATCCCCGAAGGCAAATGACTAACAATGGAATTAAACATTTAACTGGGATGACATTGAAGTGCCCTCCTTCATGCAAAGGTCCGTGAGTTGCTTCACCCAATACATCTGAGAAGCATGGCTATGTTTGAATATTGTGAATCTTTTCCTATAATTCTCACGTAGACTACCCATCAGAGATAACATTATAAAACACTTGCATAGAGAGGGATAATATGATGGTGGAGTTACATAGCTCGTCTAATTTAGTCTAATCACTCATCTGCATCAGTAAGTTTCAGCTTGACACCCTTATGTTTCAAAAGGCCTAACCTACATTTTTGGCACTAAAAGTTGCCAGATTTGGGCCTTCTAGTAGTTGTAGCTAGTGTCATCCAACTTGTCAATATTAAATATAGTACTATCAGTCGAGACACCAGCCATAATAAAGGCAAACAAGTGCACAAACTGTCAAAGCAAGTTGCTATGATTACTCCAAATATTCTTTAGTGGAAAAAGCAAATTTCTTTGAGGAGTCACTAGTAGAATGGGCCATTTTCTCCATGACTTCCTTGGTTTGGGCATTTGACTAAACCATAAACTCAACCACTTCATTTAACTTTGCAACAAGATCATTATGTTTGATGGAATGCCTAGACTCATGCTGATAAAGTGTGGCATTTAACATATTATATGCACCATATTCATGTGATTTCTCTTCATCATGATGTGGCTTAGGTATTGCTTCATGTCCCTTTTTGATTTTTTGCTAGACATCCTTATTGGCTTTATTCTTTCCCTTATTTCCATCCATTTATGCTCATAATAGTCCAAGTAGACCTCATGTCACACAAAAATGGCTATGACTTCTTACCATGATATTTGAATGATGAACTTTTTAGTTGAAAATGAAGCTAATGAATAGCTCTTTAGGATGAGCTATTAGACTTCACTTCATAATTGATTTAGAATACTTTGAAAATATTATTTTCCTATTCTATAGAACAGTAAGCATATTGTAAATTCATTGTTTTGGCATTTCTACTATCCGTAGGTCCAAACTAAGGTCTCAAAACCTTGTAGCACTCGGATCTGTAGGACCTGAGTGCCACCTGCAAGAGCCTGTATAATCTCTAAAATGCTCTACTACACTTGCAACCAAGTGAATAATGCCTCTAAAATGGTTCCTAGTACCTCGTTTCTTTGTGATAACTTATAAGAAACCCGTGAATGGTTGGAATAACCTATAGCACATGTAACCCAATAAATTCCCAAGTATCGTATTACTCTTGTAAGTACTTGTACCCTACTAATAAAGGCCAAAAATGACCTAGAAACAATGTTTAATCCCTGTAATTTGATCAATAAAGGCCTTGTTTGAATGCTCTTCAGCTGAAATCTTCAAGTCTTCAATTTCTCCACTCGTAGTACCTATGCGAGGGATAAAATGGCAAGATGGGGCTCCTTACATAGGCTCCAAATCATTGGGAGGTGGGAAAAGGTCCTCTTGAGTTTGGTTAGTCGTACCCCTTTGGGATCTTCAATAGTGAGGGAGGGTCACCTCTCTTTTGTCCCACTATCTCCCTCGGTATCCACCTTTTTCGTAGGTAGGTTTATACGTGGCAAGTGCATTCTACTCTATGAAAACACATAGGAGATGCATTACTAAAATAATTCTTTCTGCCTTTAATATTATGCATGGAGTGATCGATCAATAGAGATTTGAAAATAAGGATTGGTTGAGCATCTTACCACTACAAATCAATGACTCATTGATTACTATACTTACCCTTTACAATTCATTTATTGGGTACAAGAGAATCAAATGATTTAATCAGGGTTATGCATTAAAGCATGATAAATTTGAGACATGATTGAAAATGGAATAGAATCAAGAATGATAACTAATTTAAAATTATTTATTAGCCCAAAGAGGTATTAATATATGATCTATGGTTCATTAGAGAGCTCAATAAGCTAACATCTCTCATCAACAAGTGGATAAGCTTAAGCAAGCAGATTAAAGAGAGATTTTAGAGATTAAAAGAAGATAAAATATCTATAAAAGATTGAAGAAGATGTAAGATTCAATGGAAAAGCTTCAACCAATTGATTGAAAAAGAATGCCCCATTCAATCCATAATGCTCCATGCTCCATAGTCTTCATGAGTCAACCCGTACTTTTTTTGAAGACCATAAAGCCTTTGAAATATAAGTGCCTTGAGCCTCCTTGAATTCTTGAAGATAAGAAATTCAATCTCTTTGACCAAAATCCCCAAAAGATGGTCCTATTATGCTTCATATGCTGAAATCTTCTTCAATGTCTGCAATCTTGATGCCAATGTTGGATGATAATGGCAATAGAAGAGTCTCGAAGGTCAGGAATAACCAAGACTAGAAGGATCTCTTAAAGAAGAGATGAAGATCAAAGATTTAAAATGGCTCAAGCCTGCTGAGAATGATACAAGTAAGTGTCCAATGATTGTGCAAGTTGTAGACAAGAGATTAATGGCAACTTCTTCACTACTACGACTTTCTTGGGGTTTACCTTGAT
The DNA here is from genome assembly GCF_053477565.2 of Lygodium microphyllum. Taxonomy (NCBI): domain Eukaryota; kingdom Viridiplantae; phylum Streptophyta; class Polypodiopsida; order Schizaeales; family Lygodiaceae; genus Lygodium; species Lygodium microphyllum. The sequence continues at coordinate 60,403,754 of NC_141163.1, forward strand.
TCCTTCCTCTCCTACTATGAACCCTAGGAATTCTAGCTCCTTCATAGTAAACTCAGACTTTTCTGGCTTTGCATAGAGTTTATGTTGCCTTACGCTTCTCAAAGACTAACCTTAAATGTTCCTTGTGCTCCTGTAATTTTTGCTATAGACTTATAGATCATCTATTATATGATTATGAAAACATCTATTTCTAGCCTAAACACTCCATCCAAACCCACAAAAAGTTCTCACCTTGTTATTAAGTCCAAATCCTACTAGAAGCTACCATATCTAGCACAAAAAGCCATCTTGGGGATATATTCTTTAGCTACACAGATTTGGTGGTAGCTTGACCTAAGATCTATGCGGCTAAAGTATTTCACTCCATGGAGTCTATCTCAACTAAAGACATTGGGTATTTTTTCCTAAAGGTGATTTTGTTAAGGGCCCTATAGTCTACGCACAATCTAAGTCCTCCATCCTTCTTCTTGACAAACAGCACAAGGGTTCGAAATGAGGACTTGGTTGGATAAAGCCTTACTCTTCCAATTCATGTAGTTGCTTCTTCAACTCCATTAGTTGAGTCTGGTTCTCTCAGTATATGGGGCCCTAGCTGGTGGGACTGCCCCTGGGATTAACTCAATCTTGTGGTCTACATCTCTTTGGGGGGCAAGCCTTTGGGTAGTCTTGCGGGCATTACATATGATTATTCATTAAGTACTTCTACTTCTTTTTTACCCATTTGTAGTTTGGGGCACTAGGTTGCTTCCTTCTCCACAGGTTTGAGCATGCATAAGGACACCATTCCCCCTAGTTCACCAATTTCTCAACCTGTTTTGTATTGCAAGTCATGATGCAAGGCCTAATGTTTATAACTAATTGTGGTGTTGATTGAACTAGAGCTCCTAGCTTTCTAGGCCTTGAGTTTGCGGCTTGGCAAGAGACACTTTGTTTGCTCTCCTTCATTCTTACTTTGACTGGTGTTCTACATGGGAGCTACATTCTTTCACATGGCACTTGTACACCTTCTCCTTGAATATTCAGTAGCATCTCATCGACTCCCTCGCCAAACATTGCAATCACATATTTGTCATAGAAATCAATACCCAAATTGACTTTGGAGTCATCCATAGGTATTACTAGAAAATTGAGCATGGCATTTCGTTTCCTAACTTCCACTTGTACTGCAAACACTTGTTTCACCTCCTTTTCTTCTCCTTGTGCAAAAGTTGCTATTAACCCTTCTAGGGCCTTAGAAAATTTTAGCCCATGCTTTAATGCACACTCTAGCATGATGAAATTGTGGATCACTCCTATGTCCGCCATGATTGCTTGATCCCTTTCACTAGCTCTTCCCTTCGAGTACATTTGGTGCACTTCTGCTACTCGTGCCGCCATGCCTTGGGGTCGTGCACTCATTTTCCCATTCTTGGGTGATCTAGGCTCTCCTCACTCCCATTGGGAATCTCTTGAATGCATGGGGAATATATCTCTTCTCCTCCATAAGTGCTTGTGGCTATTACTCTAGAGCCACTTGTTGAAGTTGTGTCTTCCATGGGACATCTATTCTAGTAGTGTGGTCCCCCACATTTGAAGCATCTAACTCCTATGTTTGAGGCTTGGTGTTTCTCCCCTTAGCACTAAGGGAGATTGTGAGTTGGGGTTAATCCTGAGATCTAATTTTTAATCTTTGAAATGGGTTCTCCTTGGGGGTTTGGTCTTGCGGTCCAAGAGTTGGTGGTGAGAATCTAGCTTGGTTTCCTTGGGCGGTCCTCCTTTCTTCCAAATTTTAGTCGTTCAATCATCCTCATGGTCTCTGTCAAAAACTTGTCAGTTCTTGTATCTCAACATCTCTTCTGGTGCAGTCTTGTATGCCAAATAAGAATCCATGCAATTTTTTGTCTATGCCCATGTTTGGGAGTTGCAACATCAATTGCCTATACTTTCTAACATATTCCTTCATCCTCTCCCTTGTGCTTGCTTGAGGTTTCTCCACTTGTCCTTGACCTTGAAATTTTCATTGGGATGAAGTAATCTCTAAGCTCATCCTATAGTTCCTCCCATGAGAAGATGGTGCAGCCTTGCTCTTGCTCCAACAAATACCAATTGGCAACATCCTCCTCAAGGTAGATTGCTACCACTTCTCCATTCCTTTCTTCTATGATCCTAGCATACTTCAAGTGTCTATCTACCTCTGTGATCCACTTCTTCAAAATCAGTCCATCCCTCTCTCCCTTGTACTTGGTGGGTTGGGGCATCTTGCACTTCACATAGTCATCTTCTAAACTCTCACTCTCCTCTCCATTCTTCTTGCCTTGTCTCTTGTCTTTCTTCTTTTTCTTCTTCTTGCTTCCTACTTCAAGCTCCTTCTCCTTGTCCTTCTACATCTCTTGAGACCTCCTGGATGTTTCCTCTGTAGCTAGCCTATCTACTAATCTTTCTATCTCCTCTTCTAGTTTGTGTCTCTCCTCCTCCTCCTATTGTTGTTTCATCCCCTCTCTATACCCTTGCTCTTTTTCAAACTTTATCCTCCTTTCCTTCTATTCTTCCTTCATTTGCATGCTTTTCCAAATTGAATCTAACAATCTTGACATATCCTCTAATTGCCTCTCTAATCCCACTACTTTCTCCTCTTTAGCTTATCTCCATTCTTGACCTTAGCTCTTCTTCATCTCTTTCACCATCACCATTGGTGGGATAGGTAGATTGTCTCCATTGTCCTCCATGTTATTGTGGGAAGCCATGCCTCGGCTTCAACTATTGTGGTGCGGGGGAGCTGTGCCTTCACTCCAGGGTTGTCGCCATGGGCAAGCCGCATTTCACCTTCGAATGATAGTGGTGCCATGGGGAAGTTGCGTCATGTCTTCAAATAGTAACTCGTGCCAAGGTCATCACATTGTGGAATTGCGAGATGGGGGTTGACATGACACGGGGAGATGCAAGGTGGGATGTCACAATGTGGGTCATCACAACATGATGCCTAGTGCCATTTTAAGACAAATCTATATTCTCTGTCATTCTTTATGTTTTCATTGTTGAATCTTCGATAACACTAGAAGAAAAATCTCTTTCTTTTGCCACCTCATTTCTTGATCGAAATGTGTGTTGAGAAGTCCTTCCAAGTTCTTAGATAACTGGATTCACACTATGATGATTCTCATGTAAGCCCAACCATTTTGGAAGCTCAATAGAGGAGGAGAGTAGTAGAGAAACTTTACTTGCACTTGCTTTCGTAGAAACTTTACTTCCATATCGAATGGTTTCCTTGATTCTAACAACCAAATGCCCATGCATTCAATGCCATGATCCTAGAGTGCACAAAAAGGTACTCTTACATTCAATATATATAGATGCACAAAGCAAGGGAGTGAACATAGCCATATGTTGAAAGCAAGGTGAGTTGAATGGTTTAAAGGATCCTTTCTCAAAGTAACGCTAGCCATAAACATATTCCTATTAAGGATAGGATCTCATCTATCTTAGATTGTAGGTCAAAGCTTAGTCTTGATTGCATTGAAATGCATAGTTTCATGGTCTTTATTCTCTTTGGACTCAAGAGTGTATTATGATAAACTTCCTTTTGTTCATGTGCATCTTATGAATGAGACATAGAAAGATACATCATGTTTACACATACAAATATACACATGCCAAGTGTCATACATACATACATACATACATACATACATACATACATACATACATACATACATACATACATACATACATACATACATACATACATACATACATACATAATACATAGACACACACATGTGTGTGCATGTATATGTGTCTATGTATGTAGAGAGAGAGAGAGAGAGAGGAGAGAGAGTTCTATTTTCTTGCATTAGTGATAACCACCTATCTTCAATATGAATTTTTGTTGTCACTCATTTTGTAGTAAACTCCTTGCTTGACACTAAATAAGTGTGTCTGGGGTTCGATTCCCCTTGAGTTTATATTAGGTCATTTTTGTTTTTGTGGTGAACTCAACATTGTTTTAAATGGAAATCTTTGATGAATATCTTACTTAATTGTAAGCCAATTCTTTTGACTTCAACCCAAAGAAAATTGTATGACAATGCTTTTTTTAATGCTAAGCTTTGGCTTCGCATCTTATGTTCAAAGCTCAACCATGAAGTAAAATATAATGCTTAGTATGGTAGTTGGGGTTGAACTTTGCAAGTTATGTTCAAATCTTATGTTTAATCTTACTAGCACATTTGATTTCATTAAAAAATATTTTTATTAGCATGTGTATGTGCATATG